>NC_088202.1:42162902-42772633 GCF_037126465.1 Ornithodoros turicata | reverse complement strand
TAGTGTTTTCGGGATAATGTCGTGCCGTTGTTTATCAGCAGCATCCCATCGGACACAAGACTACGATCTCGGTTGAAAACAACAACAACGACAACGAGTGCGTGCTCGGCGTGTACCAAATCGCGGATGGTGTGAGTGGGACTGAAACGGACGGTCGCTTGGGTTCGCTTTGAAGAGATAGGGATAAATGGCCCGACATCGTTTACTGTGCTCATACGTTTTGGCGTAAAGACTCCGCAGAGAATACAAATGCATGCACAGTATACGTCTTTCCTTTTGGTGCTATTCGCCGACACTATAGAACCTAATATCTACACTTCGTGCATTGTTACCATGCGTAAGCCGCTTAATAATAATAATTCGCCGAATAACAGAAAGCGTTACATTCACAGGAATACCAAAAGAAAGCACGGGATTCGTCAGCCTTGCATTTTCCCTCTTTATTGGAGGAGCGTTAGGAGAGACTTGTGCAGTTTAGTGTATCATTTGACTTCATATTATTAGATCGTTTATGGGCTAAGTCAGAATCGCTTTCTAGAGAGAGAGGGAGCAGGGTTCCATTTACCAGCTCCAACTCTTCCACATCGGTGCAACTGGACTAACGTTCCTCTTCTATTTTGTCTGTAATGCGTAAAATGTAGTATTCTAGCATGACGTGTATTATGCCCACTCAGGGATGCACACGCCACGGGGATAAAAGGTGGTGCAACGTTAAGAGACTCAGATTGGATTGGGGAAGTTGTCTCATACGAATCATTTCAAGGCAGTAACTTTGGTTCTAGCGAATTGGATTAAAGGTCATACAGGACAGTGGTATGTAACCTGCGCTATCAGATCACCTGTTACGTCGTAAGAGAAAATGTTAAAAGCTTGGCCACAGCCGCAAGGCGCTTCTTTCTTTCTTTCTTCCTTCCCGATGTTTCACACCGAAAACGTGTATGGAAAAACGAAGGAATTGAACCAGAATATGAAATCCGTGCTGCAGCGACCAATGAACGAACACAAACACAAAGTCGCACTTTCGACAACTGCATTACAAAGGGTACGAATGTTGCACTTCCAAGAATTCCAGAATATCAAAAGTCATGCTTTTAGTAATGAGAGCTTACCTATTGTAGCACACTCTTATGAAAACCCACAAAATGGGCAGACTCACTCTCGGTTCTTCTCTTAATTCATGCTATATAATTCCCACTATGAAAATTATTTCTATTTCTATTGTTAGTATCATTATTATAGAAAAACAATGTTAGTTGCGATTATGTTCCTAGTGACTTAGCGTACTCGCAAGTTACCCCTGTGAAGCTCAGTGGAATGCATTTGGGAAACATCTGCTGCAAAAGAGCTCACGTGGCAGAACAAAAAGACTACCGCCTTTTCCATTAATGTACAATGGAATGCCGTGCTCGGGATAATGTCGTCGTATTTTTTACGCCATAGTCATCCTATTTCCCTGTTTCTTCCAAGTTAGCAAATAGGAAGGGACAGCCTACCACAGCTATACCATTAAAGCGTTGGTACGCTCCCCTGTTGTCAATGGGAAATTTATTAAGTACTATGAGTACGCAATACACATACACACATATTTATGCTCCTTTGTTTCTTCGCGTTCGGAAAACACTTGCACAAACAAACCCCATGCGCAGTCGTGTGCAATGTGTGGAGTGCCAAGACCACATCAGTCAGACATTCTGCTTGCTCGTGCATAGAAAAGTCGATAAAGATCACTGCCGCATTGCATGGGAAACCAGAAATACGCCCATACGCGTTAGTATAGTGTGCACATTACGGGGCACTCGCTGGGCCCCCTCAAGCCCCGCGCCGTGTGACCTGCTGAGTGAACGTCCCTTTTCCACGATATTAATCGGATCAACAACCAAGATGGCGGTGGGCTGTCGGTCGTTCACGGTTCTTCCCCGTCGGCGCCTCCTGAGCCTATTGAGGCCTGTTACCTCGTTTCCCACGTTCATTGAAACGACCGTTGCAGTTCCGAATGACCTAATGAGCGGATATGCGTCGCTCGTCTGGCATTGCCTGAAGTGAGAGGGAGCACTCTATACGGCGGGCCATCACCTCATACTGGTGGAAGGGGCCGATTAATGGGGCCGGTCGTTGATCCTGTGGGTGTTGAACCTTCGTGACTGTTGAATTTAGCAGGCAACGAAGTTCATATCCGATGCTCATACTGTTTAATAAATTTCCCCGTAACAATATACTCGATCCAAGGCTGCAGTATATTTTCTTCTCTTTTTTTCCTAATCTCAACGTCAGTAACGGCTAATGCACCATTATGCATTAACGCATAATGGTGGTGGTGATGCTGATGGGACTGCTTGCGGTCAGCTCAGGCGGGCAACCTCACGACTATCGCACGGGGGATCGTGCGTTCTGGGCCGACTTCACAGGGAACTGTGCCGACATTTGTCTTAAAGACAAATGAGGAAAACCCAGGGGGAACACTTAGACAGCACAGACAGGCATTTTGAAACAGAGGAGCTTGTGATGGTGAAAGGGCTCGGCGTTGTCGACCTCATAGTGGTGTCACCGACGCCCTGGGGAACGTGTGTCCTGGGACTCCTAAGGGAACTGTGCCGACATATCTCTGAAAGCGTCTGAGATAACCCAGGAAAAACCCCAGACAGCACAGCCGGCACCGGGATTCGAACCGGAGTACCTCCTAGTCTCGACGTGACATGGCCAGCACGCTAACCACTGAGCCACGCGAGCTGGCTTGAAAAAGAGCTCTTCCAGGTAATACGCTGAAGGCCAACCAGTGCATAGAAAGATACCGTTTCACTCTTGGTTTCTGAAAAGCCTGGGGCGTGCGCATTTTTGTGACAACGTAGTGCATAAGTGTCACAAACAACAAGTCTACGGAGAGAACGACGTTATTCGAGATAATGGCTGGCTTGAAGCACGTAATGCGGTGAAGTTACGTTTTAAAGGGGACAAAAGCGATCGAACTAAGAGCAGAGGTAAGCGCATTAGGGTGTCCTGACGCCACGCACCGAGTCGTCATCCTTCTCGTACGACGCGAGTCTCGTCACAAGTCTAGGAAGAAAGTGAGCAAGCACATGCACAAACACACAAAAATAAATAAATAAACAAATAAACCAAACTTCAATGGCTGCACAAAGGGCATCCGTCCATTCACCAACCGTAAAATTTTAATCCTAGACGAACGTGTGCAGGGAGTTTAGCGTTCCACGTTTATTGGAAGGAACTCAGCTCCTGTTACAAGGATCCGTGGAAATCTGTGGTTACGAGGTAAACTAGCAAAGGTTCGACGTAAGCTTCATGCTGTCATACGAAGACCTCAGTAGAAAGGACTAGTATAATCCGTCCATTGCCCGATGTTGCCCGAGACGCGAGCTATAATATGCTTTATTTTTATTTTCTTTACAGCGAATAAGGCTATTCGACATCCTTTGAGACCTGAAAAATGTCGCACGTATGCTGCACGAAGGATACTTTCACGGATACTTTCTCCTGTTTAGGCCGCGTTCAGATGGGAACTCCGAAGAAGCGTTTCCGCTGGACGTGTGGCCATCACAGAATGTAGAACATTTTATAAGAAACTGCGATGAGGATGAGAAATGGCCTGATTCTACCTGCCCCCATTCGTGGTTCAGCAGAGCTCAAGTTCGTTCGACGGTTGCTCGGTTGTGTTTGATTAAACACTTGTTCTCAATTGGAGTCATGCTTTCCTACATTCTGGTGCCGAAACCCGGGAGGCATACACACGTCTTCTCTTCTGGACGAAAGGATTCTCCAGTCATGGAGCGCTTAAAACGACAACGGGCCCCAGTCCGCGCCAGGATCACAAGACTAACTGACGAGATCAAGGACATCCTGAATTCAACCAGCCCTTCTCGACAAGATCTAGAGCTCAAGCTGTCTCTTCACACACAGGCAGCGTGGCCAATGATACGCGCTCCTCGCTCGTTGACAAGGTGCAGCTTCGACAAACCTTGCTCGACAAATTTTGGCGCAGATGGGCTCGCGAGTACATATCCGAGCTACCGTCTGCTCATCGCTTCCAGCACCGTTCCATCGGGCCATTCCATGTGGGCGAACTGGTGCTCCTTTCTTCTAAACCTCTCGCGAGAGCTTTGTGGCCCCTTGCACGCGTCACAGAGACTCAGCCAGAGCGCGACGGCATCATCCGTGCAAGTGAAGTCATGCTCCCTAGCGGGTCAGTCATACGGCGACCAGTACAGCTCCTGCACAAACTGGAGAACTAGGTAGATGCTCGCCATATTTCCGCCGCGGGAATATAAGAAACTGGAAGAGGATGAGGAATCACCTGGCCCCACCTGACCCCGTTCGTGGTTCAGCAGAGCTCGAGCTCGTTCGACAGTTGCTCGGTTGTATATTTGTTCTCAATTTGAGCCATCCTTTCCTACACTTTTATTTATTTTTATTTACTTAAAGGAACCGCAAAGCAGTAAATGTGCAGTCGTAGAAAATTTTTAGGTTCGACAATTTTCGTCCCAATAGACCTCTACCTGTTTGTAAACAAATGACGTCATAATGTTCGACAGCGCCACGAGTTTGGTAGAGTTGAACTATACGTTCAAAGCTAGTGGCGAACAAGGTCGCGCCCGAAAGCCGCGGTCTTGAGGTGGTTACGATGGTCTCTGAAAGGGACGCGACCTTCGGTCCTACTTTTCTTTCAATAGGAGGCAGCGAACAACTGACCATTCGTGGAACCCAGCTCTCCCCGTCCGAGCTGTTTTGGTTTCGGTGTGTCTACCAACGTCATGATGACGTTTCTCGGGTAGAGGCTTATTGCGCCCGTAGTGTTTTTATAAAATCAAAATTGAAAATGACGGCCAACACTGTGTCGAAGAGGTCCTGCACATCGCTTGTCAAGATTACTACATTGCACGAGGACAACACTGTGACTAAAACGAAAGAAGTTGGTTACGTGTCGGCTACGTAGCCATCAGGAGCAGAAAGTCAGTCAGGAACATAGATCACTGTTGCTTGTAGAACTGGGGACTATTTCCCGCCACGCGTCACCTTGACCCATTTTACCGCAATTTTGCTAAGTAAGTTAAAAATTATAATGGTTTCCCTGTCACGTGCATCACTTGTTTCGCTGGGTTTACAAGCAACAAGCTGCCGTCAACATAAACTGCCTCTGCCTGTCTGCTGTTTTACAATGTACCTTTAACATTCGCCACGCGTCTTTGACCCCTTACACGTATAAGGGACCCTTCGGAAATGGCCTCTGCATCGTTCTTGAGTATGCATACAGAGTTGCATAAACATAAGATTCTATAGGAAATGCATGGGACGGTTGGAAACGAAATCCTCAGCGTTCATCCACATTCCTCCGGCCATGCAGTCACGCGTAAAGGATAGAGAGAGGCCATGGCTCAGGTGTGTTTCCCGTCTCAGGAGGATCTAACAAGCCTCGCACAACGGTATCGATTCCTCTACGAGACAAGAGGTATACTTCCTTTGGTCTCCTTGCGGTCGCCGTTCGTTTTTGCTTGCACTCTATAGCGATATATGTTTTGAAAGTATACGTACGACGGAGAAGACAGGTCGCACCTCCCACGCTCTGGAAGAAAAAGCAAACATCGAACTGTTCTTCTGTGGACATGAAGTCAAGGTGGTCCTGCGGTATAAACAGCGTTTGAGAGTTTTATAAGCCGGCTGGTTCTCTCCGCAGGTTCATCTCACCCTGAGTATGTTGTAGTATACGTCCCTTGCTCTCTTCGGTTGAATCCGTTTTTTTTTTTTTTTTCCTGTTTGGGTGTGTTCGTGTTTGTGTACGTTCCATTTTGTTGCACAGTGTACATGATCGCGCTACTTGATTCCTTCTCAGCAATCACACTGCAGTCACAGCTTGCTACCCTTATAGTAGCCGCCACTTGAACCTGTCGTGCATCCTCGGCCCTTGGGACACCGCGGCCCACTCCAGGGCGGCCTTATGCGTTTTTTCTTTAGAAGACGGCCTAATGGACTCATTCCGACCGCGACAGCGCCCTCGGGCATTCCCACCATGACCATCACGATCAGGATCGCCATCGCCACTCCGATCATCATCGTCATCTCTCACGTTAGACCTCCTAGCTATTGGGTAGCATTCCACTCCTAGAGCGGAAAACCTCCGCACTTCATCGTCAAATTATAATTCCTGTTGTCGTTGTCCTCCTCGACGGTATATTCTGAGTTAACACTGTGGTACGGTAAATGTTGCGCAGCAAAGGTATAGTATAGAACCGCACAATACCGTGTTGCTCAATGTGTTGTACTAGACCAGGAGTAGCTTGTCCCGCAGTGAGCGAGCTCACATCTCCTTTTTTTTTATCCGATCATCGTCATCATCATCACCAATACCGTTGCTCATTTTGCTATGGCATCACTGCAGGTGTCTTCGCCAGTACCGCGAGAGTAACGTGCTTACGACCAACAGGAGTTGTCGTAGCTTTCACTCATCCAACGTCAGAGCTTGACGCGTACATGTGTTCGAAGGTTTGTGTTCCGCCAGGTAACGCCACCTAGAAAAATAGTTCTTTTTTCTTAAAGACTCCAATACTCTGGGTGCATACTACAGTGCGTGCATGATACAGTGAACAAGTGTATCAACTAAAGCAACAAGAACGGCTACATACATGACAATGGGATAAGGTGTCTCATAGTAGGGAGTGCGATACCCTATACCCAGAGTTGTACGTATTTAAAGTATTGTATTTAAAATGTTGTATTTTTAATACTTTTTCGGTATTTAGTATCTTATACTAGTTACATTTTCGAAGCAGTATTTTGTAATCTATCTGAAATACTATTTTCGGTATTTTCTACTCAGTACTTTATTACTTTGTCGATTGTTTTCGCACCGCTGCCAGCTTCCCGCACCCTTTGGCACTTTTCTGTTCTTGTTGTTTTCCCCCCTCTCATTCTGGAGAAACCCGCCAAGACCCTCGGACACACGAATTGCTCAACTTCTCGGACACGGGAAAATGTCGCACGTTCGGGTAAATATGCTGCTCCCCGCATCATAAGTTCTGTGTGTGTCTTTTCTGGTTCGTTGCGGCACTTAAGGGACCCATAAACCCATCTATGAAGCCGATACCACCATGTTCGACATCAGCCGTCAATCTAGTTCGCTTTTTTTTTTCGTTCGAGAACTGCTTGTATATTAAGTAAACGAATTTTAAAGATCGGCGTGGCTTCCGCACCTGCAACCTGCAGAGGCTCCCGCGGCGTGACGTCACTCACTAACCAAAGGAGATAGAGGGCAGCGCTCAGAGGAGAAAGGCACCGTCCACATGCACCGTAACTCTGTGGGACGCCCGCACGGCCGAGGCATTCCTTTTCTCCAGGTCGCGTCCCCATTGGTTCTTAGAGAGTTACGTTTTCTCGTTTTTCCAGAGAGGGAATTCCGGCATACCCTCAACATCCGGCGACTGCTCTCGTCATGTATTTTATTCAATGACAGTAAAACTACGCCACTGTTTCGCGTGGGATTTTCGATACCGTGGTCAATGGTGCACGACGAATAAAATGACAGTATTGTTTCGAAATCGGCTGGAACGGATGCGACCCCATCCCTTTAAAGCACACCTGAAACGAAGTGCACCAGCACGTCACTCATTTAAACCAGAGAGCGTGCGCTGTTCCATGTAGTCCCCTTCGCTTCACGCGTCGTAACAAAACATTTCAGTGTATACTCCACGTGGAAATATACCGCTCTGAGAGAACACCCTTTATGCGGGTCACCGCCGATAAAGTGCGATCGAGGGTGATTCTTACGCAAAGGCCGTTCACGTTCAAAATAGCAGCACAGATCCGTATACTGGATTGGAGGAACGTTAGTGGCTATATCTTTCTTTCTTTGTGCTTCACTCTGCCGTGGAATCACCGCACTCGTCAGAAATGGAAGGCTTACTTGAAATTGGAGATTAGTGGACGGAGTCAGATAGGAATCCCGATACTTGGTGTTTATATCTGTACGGGGGCTTAATCTGCGCGACGGTGTACGTACAAGTGGATGCCACTTCTTATTAGCTCAATCAGGGCACATTGAGGGAAGGTAATTCGGCGTTTAATTGGGATTTGCTGGCGGATCATCTATATCAGCGGAGCGGTGAATCGAATTCCACGAACTCCTCTATAATGAGAGAAAGGCGCCACGGCCGCTTTCGTTTCAGAACGAACGGAATTTAACTCCAAGCGAGAGCATACTATAATATGTGAGCGAATGTTCTTGTTCCTGCGAAGCACTTCAGCAGTCGCTGTACCGCCATTTAATTATGTGCTGCGTGTAATCTATTTTATGGCTTCGCGAAAGCCAAAATACTAGGCAACGATATAACGTCGTCTGTTAGCAGAGTTCCTGCGATCAATGGTAGATTATCGTTTTCAACGACACGTGTCGGTAACGTGTCACGTCCGAGTAGCTGTTACGTCAGCCTCGAGCGCTTCTTGTATATTCTGCTTTAACGAATGTAGTTTCAAATTGACCTAATGCAGTGTGTCATGTGTTGATCGCCCTCAAGTGCGAATATCTCTCCTGGTGTAATGAAAAACGCCGTTACCTAGACATCAACACAAAAGGAACAAGATTCATTTGTTCCCATTGAAATAAATTCCCATAAATTCTTCCCATTTAAAATTTGTTCCCATTTAGTGACCATTTAAACAAGGAAGAACAAGTGTGCCCGTTTAAAAAACGTCTCTATCGTCATCTCCCATCGCTCTCAAAAAAAAAAAAAAAAGGCTCACAGACGTATATATGGGGAGGAACAAAAACAATATTGTGAGTCTTCGGACCCTTGTTTAGATGAGCTACCTTCACCATTCGTTCAAATTTCGCTCATAGAGATTAAGATTCCGAAGCCAGAAGAGATAAACTGCATTCGACCTTAGTATATAGCGACATCTATCGGAAAAGTATGGGAGCGCTGGGTTGAGTATCTTCATCGTCTTCTCCCCCGACGGCCAGTTTTTCCGATACCCGATATTGCGATCAATGACCCAGTGGGGAGCGGCGATTGGTCCGAGAGAATGAAAATGTCGGCGACGACCTGTACACTACTGCAGCTACTGCTGTGATGGATGGCAGCCTACCGAGCAACGACAGACGGAAATATTAAAGCGCCTCAAAGGTGTTTCGGCTCTGGAAGTCAATAAGTAGACCGCTTCTGGCAGGGACTGGACAAACACAAGGAGACGTTGGGGTAGCCTTCGTAATGGCACTGATGCGTAGCGTCCCTCAGCCACAGCCCGCGTACAATCTGAGGCAGAAGCAACTAACAGCTGTCATGGGTGCTTCGGGGCAGCCGGTTAGTTTGACCACGTAGACGGCAAGCTACCATTAAAACCCCGACCTCCACCTTGACCGTGTCGAATACAAACTGGATGGCGCCCAACGGAAACTGGTTAGAGCATCATATTCAAAAGTCCTATCACTGGGTTAACACCGGACACAATTTCTTCTTCATCCAATTCTTCTTCCAATTTTTGTTTATCTACTTTTATGGCTTGCGCACGCGGAATCCTTTATGCTCAGCCGGCCGTCAAACTGTGTTTTTGAGTGCGCTACGACTGTATGTGTGTATGTGTGTATCTCCTGCTTTGTCCTGTTTCTCGCGCTGTTTCTCTCCCTTTAAGATATCTGTACGGAGTACGGACTCGCCCAGATCCCTGCTCTCCGTACCTGTTCGTGAGAGACTCGGTATCAGAACTGCGCCCTAATCTTAAACTGTAGGGTGAGAGGAGCGCGTTACAATGTTGCAAGTATGCAGCTTAGTATACAATCATCTTCATCTTCAAATAAAATTCAACTTTCGTCCTGCTTGTACTATAAGCTCTTCCTTCGTTCTCTAGACCCCCAGGACATCGACCAACGCAAGGCGATGAACCGAAAACGACAGTATAGTGAAAAGAACACAGAGGAAAACAACTAAACTAACGCGTAATACATCGGGGAAAAAAAGAAAAGAAAATATAGACACGAAGCTTGCAGTTTGCTTTCACGCATTATTCAGCGCACACCATCTGACTTCGTGTGCTCTGTTTGCAACGCGTTTCTTTTGTCCTCGCTTCCACCCCGTGAAAGTCAATGTGCTTTTGCTCACGTAAGTGAGAGAGCGAAGAGGGAAGGATGGAGGTGGCAATCGAACCTACCTGAATTTCTGAACAACGCCATCCGCACCTGAATTCGAAAGTAGTGAGCCCAGGCAGCGCCATCTGGTTGTGTATGTATTGAGTTCGTCATAAAAACGGATATCTCTTTATTGTGTAGGAAGGTAAACTGAGGTGGATATAGGTATGGAGCTCCCAGGTTTTCTCGCATTTCCCTCGAGGCTTTTGTATGCCCATCGCATACAAATGCACCGCTCGGGCAGTTGCTGCCTTTTTTCGACGAGGGTTCTTCAGAAAATAATGTTCGAAAGAAACAGAAGGTGACGTTGCATGCCGTGCGAGGTGAAATTTGTGACTATTTTTCTTCGTTTCTTCATCTTGTTCACTTCTTCTCGCGTAGATGTTTAGGTTGACACATCGAAGCGCATTAGCATTTCGTTGCTTGGTTTCGGGAATGATGCTTATGTGTCTAATGTTTCCTCACAAGTAGTACACAGCGATAAATGACACGGATAGAATGATACAGGACATCCGCTGAACTTACAACTGTTCAGAGTTTCTTTCTATAGTCCTTCTTGTATCCTTGTAGTACCTTTCTGTCTGTGTTGTTTATCACTGTGCACTTCTGGTGATAATGTACAAAATACCCCAATTGCCACCATTTTAATGTTTCCTCCTGCGTTTACGCCCTTCTAGTTTCAGGACCGATCTAAGAAATCAGTGGCTCAACTATAGTGACAGACAGACGTTTGGATGCGTAGACCGTATAGTCCCTGTAGCTCGCTCAGCGTATATTTATGCTTTCAGACACATAGAGAATCTCGGCTTTTATGTATGGTACTATTCAAGAAACGAGGCTGACTTTATAAAGTTTGGAAGGTGGCGAACTGTAATGGGGCAGATGGAAAATTCGGAACTCGCGTTTGGAATTCGTTGAACTATGAGCGCTATTCTGACAGTTCAACGAGTTCAATACCGTGAAGATATTTATGCGGTAGCAAAAGATTAGAGTTGCCGTATACTTAATGTAACACATTTATAATGCAGTGGCCTTGCTTGTTTTCTCAAGATGATCCAAGTCCGATCCCTCCCGCGGTATAAATCCGAAAGCTCGTGGATCCGCAACAACAACAACAACAATAAATGGAGAAGTGATTTTGACAGGGGATATTTCCCCGTGTGGATCCACAACACGCAACATCCACATCCAAAATTGCTGCTTCGCTCATAAAGTGCCACTTGATGTATATGACACAAATAGATTACCTCCGACCTAAACCTTGATAGGTGAAGATGGCATGACAGACCAAGTGATAAAGCCGTTACTGCAGGCTTAGAATTACGCTTCATGGGCAGTATGAGTTAGCGTAATTCAAACGTATAGAGGTTTTATGACAAGTGCGTTTCCAAGGGATATGCTCGAGAATACTTGGAAGACTATAGTGTTTCCCAAGCACGCCTCTGCGTAGGTATTACTGCTATACTGCGTTCTGCACAATGGCTAAAGTGGTTGCACGACCCCAGCAGATATATACGCAGATATATTTATGGTGCAAGATATGCTTCGCCGATAATGGCTGGCGCGCGTGGATTTTATTTATCCCCGTTCTGTTCTCTCCTCTTTTTATTTATGTATTTATTTTTTATTTTTGTCGCTCGCCATGCCTTGCTCTTGAAGGATGCTGGCTAAAGAACAACAAATGAATAACTCACCCACGCAGCATTTTACGATCGCATATAGCATGCTAGCACTTCAGAGAATTTCGTTAGCGCCTTGTGTGAAGCCTCTGTTTGAATACCGTTTCTAATTGAGGAAGATGCTTAAAAGAAAGAAAGAGAAGCGAAAGAGAGAAGGGGGGAATATGTTTATTGGGGAAAAAAAGCAAGGAAAAGGGAAAGGGCCAAGAGAGAAGGGCCTTGGTACGTGGATCATGACTAGAAAGTGCGAGGAAGAAGAAATGCTCCTATCGTGAGTGAGCACCTGTCTCGAAAGAGAGGAGGACATTTAAAGACAAAAAAGAGCGAAGTCCACTGAAGTGCCAAACTTGCAATCTTCCGATACATTTCCACTGCAGGATGCACACATCGCCCGAAGGTGTTTGACAGGAAAACAGAGCACCACCATCAGCAGCGAAGAATAAGCAAGTAAACAAATAACGAAGTAACCCGGACGTTGCTCAGGACGCTGGAGCAGACAACCCTCTGACAAACAAGGAGGCTAATAAAACAGCGGACCACTTTTATTCGCAGGTTAAAATTGCCTGGGGAACTTCGCGTGGAAGCAGTACATAGAAAACATGCTCTAATAAGGCCTTAGATTGTTCAGGCTATACGATACTGGCTTGTCGTATAGGTTAGGACATGATGCTGGCACCCTGAACCCCAAAGGGTTCAGCCTGAGTCATCGGTCTCGTATCGTGCAGCGTGAGTGTGCTATCGTCAGTCATACACTCATAAACAAACCCTTCGTGACTGTGTTTTTGCAGTTCCAAGGAAATGCATATTACGGTGACAACGAGTTGGCTTGAATTATGGCTACTTCTTGTCCCCAGATAATGTTAGCGATAATAAGGTTTAATGGATTGGAATATGTTAACCACAAAGAATATAAAAATGATGGTGACAATGGAAAAAAGGAAATAAAATAAATGTCGTAGATGGTGCAGGCTTCCCCAGCAGTCCTGCAGTAGATGTGCCAATGAGAAGAAAATAAGAAGAAATAAAAAATGTAGAGGGCGAGGAACTATAGAGGGCAGTGGAAGAGAGTAGTTCAACAAAACGCGTACGAACACGTGATAAACCAATCGCTTTATTCCTTTGAAGCGGATGACGTCACGTTGCTGATCTTCGATTTCACAGCTTCCTTTACCGTACACTCTTAAAAATGAGTTTCACCACATAGCACGCTCCTAGCCAACCATCATGACGAATGACAACGTTCTCTCCCCTGATTTGTTGAAAACGGGAGGCGGAGCCTATTTTGTACCATTATGCACGGGCATAACATAATATAAGATAATATGCACGGGCAAGTGATTGTCATGTCTGGCACATTCAAAGGCACAAAAAATTCAGGATGTTTATTTAATTTGCGAGCGCATGCAAATGAGAAACTGAGCGGTCAGTTTGTGGCCGGCGCATTAAGGATGCTAACCGGGAAAAAAAAAGTTTCCCGATAGGTGGCGCCGTTTTCGAAATATTCAGCATGGGCGATTTTCGTGAAACACCCTGTGGTAAAAAACAGGTAGCCTCTAAGTTATTGAAACGTGGTTTAAAATAAAAGGAATATATGCCACATAATACCTGCTTGCGATTGTATGCACGTGATGACGAATATGTACATATATGATTGAAGCGTTTGTTTGTTTGTTTGTAAGGAAAAAAATGATTGAAGCGTGTTTTGAGACTATGATAAACTTGCACATGAATGATGGGAGGATTCAAGATATTGGCACTGCTTACATGAACACGTTGCCAGAGTAATCCTAAGTAGAATGCACCACAGGACAGTAAATAATTATGCAGAACACACGTATATATACACAGCTTCAAAGTGAGTGTCTTACAAGTTACAACCGCTTTCCAGAGTGGTATCCCTTGGGGCAGTCATTCCTAACCTTCATCACCCCATGGCCCATAAAAATATAGACTGCCCCGTCGCGAACCCCCCCCCCCCCTGCCCCGGTTTTCCTCTTCGCGGTGCCGGACGTCTTCCGATCTCAGTGCATGAACGTTAGCCAAAACGACACACTGACATTCTATTGGAGCTATACATCCAGAGCGAGCTCTCTGGGCCAAAAAGTCTTGCACAACGGTAGGAGCGCTTGTGCTTTCGGGCTCCAAAGATGATTTTCATTTGACAGCGGTCAGAAATCGTTCCACTATTAAACATCTGGACGCACGCGAAACTCTGAAACCGCAAACAGGAACGAACGCTTGATCCTGAGCAAATACGGCGCCATGATCTGCTAGCTACTGCATGCTTCGCCTACCAACAACGCACGCGAAACGGTTTTCATACTGCGCGGTGCGCCGTGAAGGCGGGGCGTCCGCGTATGCCGCTATATAGACGCGGACGCTGTGGCCTTTAGTGGGTGTGAGTTTACCTCACGACATAGATTTTGGCCCTCGTGCAGACGTGAAAGCAGGCGTGAAAGCTGTGTAATGCATCGAAAGCGTCGCGTACCTTGCATGCAAGCACATTGATGATAAACCTCCGGGTCTGCTGCCACGGGCTTCCTGGTAACGCGGAATAGCGGACACGGCGTGGCATTTTTTTTTTTAATTTGTGGACCGCCTCCTGACCTCGCTGGGTGTGGCGACCCACAGTTTGGGAACCACTGCCTTACGGCATATACAGCTCCATGACTCGAACCACGGCAGCATATATAGACACATGAAGGAAGACATTATCAGCTACCCCAGCTACCTCAGCTACCTCAGTGGACGAGCGGTCTTCATGCGTACCAGCGAAGGGGACACACAGAAGTTCACAGTGGTTTCTGGCGTTCCTCACGCCAAGGGGGTGTGCTTAGCCCCACACTTTTCAACGCCTTGTTGGCTGTCCTCCCATCTCTTTTACCGCGAGGAGTGCACATTAGCATCTATGCGGATGATATACGTCTGTGGTCATCCGGTAAGCAATGGCCAGCGCTGTGCGCGCGTCTGCAGAGTGCTCTCGACATAGTTGCTGACTTTCTGACTCAGAGGGGAATGGACATCTCGCACGAAAAGACGGTGTGGTTACCTGTCACAAGAAAACGTCTTTAGGACTTTCATCTTCTAGTCAACGGGCAACGCCTGCGAAGAGTCCCTCATCATCGGTTTTTAGGTATCGTCGTTGACAGATCGCTGTCCTGGTCTGCAGAAGTACGGCACATCAAGGAGAAGACTGACTCTACTGTTAGTGTAATGCGATACATCAGCGGCACCCGGTGGGGAGCGTCGTCCAAAGCTATGCTGAACATCGCTTCCTGATTCGCCGACTATTGGCGTATCATGTCCCGGTTTTACATGGCTTGTGTAGCACTACAGAGTCTGTCCTCGAGAGTGTACTGGCCAAAAGCGTCAAAGTATGCTTAGGTGTCCACGCATCCACATCAAACAAGCTGGCGATTGCTGAGGCCAGGGAACCACCGCTGGCAGCCCTTCGGATGCAAGAGTCGCTTCGGCATTTCGCCCGCTGGTCTACGCGGAATAATCGCCACTACCTAGTTCAGGCCATGCATCAGAGGTCGTGCTCCTACTCACCAACCCTCCAACCATACCGTGGTACTATACCCCGTCATAGGCGGCTCAAGTCACCGCTTCCTGTCTGGAGTATGGCGATCCCGAGGGTGAGGCTGACGGTTGCGAATCTCTCTGTGAAGAAATATGTACCTATCTGTGTCCAGCAGCAGCTGACTGCCGACTTAATACATAACATCCAAGACCTAGTGGTATACACAGATGGCTCCACTACAACGACTGGATCGACAAGTGCCTTCGTCATACCTGCCTGTGGTGTTGAAAGTGGAGTGCGTTTGTCCCATGCGACATCGTCGACAGTAGCTAAACTGTACGCTCTGCTCATGGCTATGGAATATATAGCGTCGGCTTATTCACGGACCAAGTGGGTTATTATCTCGGATTCCCAGGCTGCTCTGCAGTCCCTTATTTCTGCAGGAACTACCAGTGCTGTCAACCCTGTAGTTGCTGATGTTGTAAAACTACTCGCAGAGGCTGCGTGGCTGCTGGACACGACATATTCTCTCAATGGATTCCAGGACACTGCGGCATACCTGGGCATGATGCGGCTGATGCTGTGGCACGCAGAGCACATCAGAAGCGTGCGTCACGACTCATATATTTCATCAAGTCCGACGCTAGGGCCATGTTGACTGCTTTGTGTCGCCAACTGGCTGAGGCACAGTGGCTTTCTGGCGGGGCTCGCGCTTCGCTGCTACACCGCGTTGACCCGGAGCTTGCCTCTACTTTCCCGACGTCGTTCCCTAGGTCGTTTGCGTCACTTTACCACTGGCTCCGCCTCAACGTGCCCTACAGCCGACGTCTTCTTCACAAGCTTGGAAAGGCGGATTCACCCAACTGTGGCACCTGTGGGACTGTTGAGGACACTGAACATATCTTATTATCCTGTCCACGGTATCAGAAGCACAGACAATCTCTACAAGCTTCCTTAGCTCGGCTGAATGGCAGACCATTTGATGTTAAGGTTCTAGGCCCTTGGACACCCGACCATCAGTTTCACGCAATGCAGGCGTTTGCGCGATTTTACGCAGACTCCAAGTTGGTGGACACAGTGTGACTGACAGTGTGTGTGGACAGTGTGTGTGTGTGACTGAGTGAGAGTCTTTGTCACTCATTGGTTTTAATGTAGATAGCCATTTGAGTTTTCCTAAGTGATCTGGAGTAGCCGGCTCTCGTAATGAGTGCCGATTTCTCCATTTTTTTTTCTTTTCTTCAACTCAACTCAACTTAACATTCTCACAGTATTTTCAGGAGCGTATGAAAATATGTTGGAAAAGGAAAAAAAAACGATAACAAGAAGAAGGATATAAAAGCTACATCTACTACGTGGTGAAACTTGACATTACATTATAAGCAGCGACAAGACAAGTTTGGAAGTTCCGCCGTAAATGTTTTGCATTTGTTACCAAATATTTCCTGGTGTGTCATTGACACCTTCTGCTTGGGATTCACTTGTACTGCAGAATGTTATATGCGTGCCGATATTCCTGTTTTCCAGCTTACACGATGTCAGCCTTCGAGCTGAAGGATGACACTAAGTTAAAGAACGGCTTAGGAAGTTTACTTGTAAGGGAAGGCAAACAAATAACTGTGACCTGAAACCTGTCTCAACGTTTCTAAATTTCAACTCTTGGATTGGATTGGATTGGAAAAAGAAAGAAATTTCAACTCTTCTCCAGACTTTTCTCGATGGAAGTTCAATGAAGACACAGTGGCTAGCCAATGGTAGTTGCCGAACAGCTTTTTTACCGTCTTTCTATTGAACCTCTATTGCATAATGTCTATTGACACTTCTCAATATATACACGGTGGCCAATTTGGAATAGGCGTCCAATAGAATCTCTATAGACCAACTACCGTGTTTCTTTATGCTCTTATTGACATTTAGCGAAATAGTTTCTACAGACCATCAATAATTTGTTTCATAAGGTCGGCTGTTTGGCATAAGGCTGTTTTTTAAAACAGCTATAGCTGAAAATATGTTTGATAGGAACCCCACCAGCTTCCGCGGCGTAGTAGGATGGCCGATTTCTAAGTCGCGACTGAGAGGTGACGCGGGTTCGGATCCCCGCACCAATACGAATGCCGGTACAGTTCCCCTGAAGTCGGGCCAGCACGCATACTGTTCCCCGTTCCTTCCCGCTGTTATCTGTCGACGTTCGTAAGCCGCTAACAGCCACAGTTGCTTCGCGGCGCTAACACGGAATTTTAAAAAATAGGAACCTTAAGAATATTTTCAATACAAACACAGTACAAATACCGTAACAATTTTGCAATACAGACTCAATAGAAATTCTATAGCCTATTACAATACAGGTTCAATAGGAACACAATAATCGTTTTGCAACGTAGGTTCAATATGAAATTTATAGACCCGCAATAAAAGCTCAATAAGGAATCAGTGACATTTTCCCAACAGACCTTCTACAGGAAAATCATACGGGGGCTAGAAATTTCTTATTGATTGTATAAAACTTCGTGTTGATGGTTTATAGAGGTTCAACAACCATTTGTTTATCGATTTTCCACGATAAAGGCTCAGTAAGAAATCAGTGGCCAATTCCCAACAGACTTTCTACAGGAAGTTCGTACAGCGTTTATAAACTCTTTATCGAATTCCTTCGTAGAGCTATTGACGAATGTCAATTAACATTTTATATAGTAGCAATATACTCTTTTATAAGCGTCGCCAAGAGCTTTGGCTAAGAACACTTGCTCTACTTCTGCTAAGACGCTAAGCACACAGGATGCTTGACAAAAAAAATGAACGTGTGACACGTGTCGGTGCATTTCGGTGTATGCTGACCGCCTCTGCTTTCAAGTACAGCACCCGACGCGGTGTCGCTCTCTATACTCTGAACTCCTTTGTGGATGGTCGATTTCCCCCGCAGTCGAATCCATCGCCTCGAGCGAATCGATGGCGATATATTCTTCTGCGCCGTTGTCCCCAAAGACAAGGTACACTTCAGGTGAACTCCCTTTTATTGTATCGTTTCGATTAGCTTTCTCCCTATAGCTGGATCAGCGTAAACGGCGTGTGTTCCTTCCTTTTTTTTTCTTCCGTCGAGCATTGAGTTAGCGACCCGGATATGTGCCTCTTACGTATTTCCCTTCGGCCATGTACCTGTATAAACGGCCAAACTCGATTTGCCTCGTGAGCCCCTTTTCCTTTTCTTTTTTTTTTTTCCTTCTTACCGCTCGACTTGATGGTACTGTCTTTTTATACGTCTATCAGGTGTATGGAGCGATTTACCGTGGATATACGATCGCGTCTCTCGGATAAAGGCAGGAAGAAAATAGAGTTGTTTGTTTTGTCGTCAAAACGCGACGATGTTTATTTGAAACACTGGATCCTTGTTTAAGTACGTATTTTCGCCACTGCCGTCTTATGTAACATTCCGAACTTAGCATGACAGAAACCGTGTATTCGCACGAGCTTCATGCTCACGGAATATTCTAGTGGAAGAAAAAGTGAAAACACTGCTTACGGACCCGAAGTTCCGTCCCGTGTTATGTTGAGCATTCACACGGTGCCGGAATATCGGGAGTGGCGTACTGGGAACTTAGCAGATGACACTCAGATGACACCGTCAGCGTCTTTTCCTGTCGTCTGCTACGGAATATCTTGTGGCTGTGTCGCAGGATATTCCCCACGGTTAGCAGTGTACGTGAAGACACGACGTTGAGCGCTCGCGATCACGTGACAGCAGAAAGTCGTGACATTTTTCGCATCTTCCGCTGTAGCATTGTGGGGAATGTCGGTCGTGCGAATACACGGGAATGTGAGGGAGGGAAGAGAGAGGGAAAGGGAAAGCGCACATTCCTGATTGAACTACGCGACGGGTGAATCTCGTTCTTTTTGTGTAAGTGTCAAGGTAACGACATCTTTCATTCCGCAAGGAAAAATTGTTGCACTTTCGTGCCCCTCTAAATGGTCGAGGAAGTGGGAGCGTAATTTTATGACGTTTTCGCGTAACTTATGGTATGTATACAGGGTGTCTCAGTTAAATCCCTGGGCTAAATAATTCGCGAACGGGTGCACCAATCAAAGAACTTCTTTTTTACAAGTATGCGTCCGATGCCACCTACAAGCTGCGCACCGTGTGAATGAGTGGGAGGCGCTTATTATTTAAATAAAAATTCTTATGCGTTTCTTGAAAAACATAACTTATAAAGCAGGGCGCCGTCGGCATTAAAATGGGTACTACCCCTTTTGGGACCTTCAGTGAACACCTTTCAGAAAAAACTCAGCCACAGAAGCGGGTCATTTATTGCAGTGATTAATTGGTTTCGGTTTACATATTTTTGTCGCGGTTGGCAGCGGTGAAGCGCAAAAGGACGATCTTCCACTTCCTTATCGTCCACCAATGAATTACGTGTTCTTGAGCTTACTTCGCAACGGGGAGTGCTGAAGAAAAAGTAACAGCGTCAGACAGGCTACGCGAGTCCCCACCTCGCGTATCTGACTGATATGCGCCCTTTCTCTGTTATGATCGCACGGACGAAACACAGTTAATCACATAGTACCTTGATATCACATGCTTTCCATTTTTCTTCAGCACTCCCCGTTGCGAAGTAAGCTCAAGAACATGTAACTCGTTGGTGGGTAAGGGAGTGGAAGAGCGTCCTTTTGCGCTTCACCGCGACCAGCCACGACAAAAATATGTAAACCGAAACCAATTAATTACTGCAACAAATGGCCCGCTTCGGTGGCAGATTTTTCCCTAAAGGTGTCCAACCAAGGTCCCAAAAGGGGTAGTACCCATTTTAATGCCGACGGTGCCCTGCTTTAGAAGTCATGTTTTTCACGAAACTCATTTGAATTTTTATTTAAATACTGAGCCCCTCGCCCTCATTCACAACTTGCGCGGCTTGCAGATGGTATCGAACAGATACTTGTAAAAAAGAAAGTTCTTTGATTCGTGCACCCATTCGCGAATTATTTAGCCCGGGGAATGAGACACCAGGTACATGGCAGGAGCCATTGAGAGGCGCCGAAATGTACTCCTCGGTCAACATTACTTGTAATGCGTTAGCATTATAGTCCTCGACGCAAGAATCGCGGCGTGGTCTGTCTGTCCGCACGGTGCGGTGAGTGGAGAGGGAAGGAGAGGGCGCGTGAAGAGTGTGACGCGCGACGCGGTCACGGCGTCGGCCACAGGGGTGGCATAAACCCGCCATCTTGTCCTGGTCGCACGTCATACGAAACGTCATTTTGAGATCAGGCGAGACGAACGGGCGAGTGCAGCACCACCGGAACTGGTTCAGGCAGTGCAGGTCTAATCGAACGTACCTAAAGTAACAGCTCCTAAAATTGGGAGAGGGAAAGCATTATCCCAGCGAAAGTTGGACGTGATAAAGGTACGTTCGATCAGGCCTGCACTGCATGAACCAGTTCCGGTGGTGCTGCACTCGCCCGTTCGTTTCGCCAGTGCAGCCGAGCGCCCCCTGCACCGTCTCGTTCGTTTCAAACCAGTGCACGCCAAGTGTAGCCCTAGTGTAAGGAAACTCTGCACTCCCGCAGGGGTCAGTTCAACGGTGGTGCAGAGTAATGGCGACAATGGCAGCAGACGACACAAGGCAAATAATAGTTAATGTAAATTCTCGAACGTATCCCGAGAGAGCCGGAAGAGACGTTTGAATTCGAAGTCGAAATGACGATTCACTACAGTTTCGGTGTACATTGGTACACGGTTCCTGTCAGTTCGCAGAAGATTCAACGCTATCACGGTTACCAGGTCGTCGAATTCTTCGTCCTCTCTGTCAGAATCCACAAGTTCCATGGCTGTTTGCAGAATTGTTGAACAGTTCATTGTGTTCGAAATTAAAAAGCAGCAATGCACATGTGATTGAAATGTCACACGCGTTCTTACAATCCGTAGCGGTGTTAAGACTCGCGGAGAGCAGAAGGCCTGCACTAGCGCTGCACTTCGATATTCGTTTCGCGGCGGCACTAGTGTTGCACCGTTGAACTGGAGGTGGCCTAGTGCTGCGCTAGTTCGGAACTGGCCCTGCACCACCCGGAACTGGTTAAGGGAGTGCAGGCCTATTCGAACGTATCTTAAGTGCACTGCATCCGCTCAGTGCGTCTTTACGCGGGGTCGTCGTCACATCTTCGGAAGTGGTCGGCAGTACTAGGCCTCATGTGCAAAACTGCGAGTTTTACTGCGAGCTTATAGGATAAAAATAATTACCGTGGTGGAAAGACGTCCAAAACGGCGCCCAGAAACAGGAAATGCATTTGTTTACAACTGGTTTGGCCGCCGATAACGGGCGCGGCCATCTCTAAGGTCATGTGTGCGTTGACGTTTGCTGTGACGTGCGACCAGGGCCTGTCCAGAATGCATTGCGTTCGCCCAGCACGCTTTTCTCTATGGAGCAATACATTGGATGCCACCCCTGTACGTGGCGTCGGCACTCCGCAGTGGTCGACAGGTTCAGACGTGCCTGCGTGGGCGAGCCATGGGTTATGAAAGCTGCGCGAAGGAGCGGCGGCGAAAGAAGGCTGCGAGACGGCGCCGCCAAGCTGAATCGGAGTAAGCCCGTTTGGCCGCGAAAGCTGTCTTGCGTTAGCGTTGTGTAGGGTCGTGTGAAAGGTTGTGTAGCGTTGTGAAGGGGAGTTCCCAAATGGTTTTCAAGTTTTAATACTAACGCATTTCCGTGGATTCACCGATGGATCGACCATGATTTTTTTAGGGTCATCTCTCAGTACACTGTTCAGCAATTTCCTAGTTGCTAAACAGAAGCTGGTGTGATTTGTCACTGAATGATACTTCTCCAAGGCGGTCGCTCCAATATTTCGGCGTATACAGTTTGCTTCTTTTATGAGCGTTTCAGGGTTCGTACTTTTCTGCAACTCTGGGCTTGTTTTACATATAACAGACGCTTGAAAATTTTTATATCTGCCCCCGCCGACCTAACCAAAGAGGTAATGAAGAGAAAGAAGAAAAACAATCTGAATGGCAGCTCTCGGGTAAGACAGGTCATGGGTCACGTTTCCTTGCATCGTTTTTCACGTGTATACGCAATGCGTTGCAACAAGTCCAAATCAAAAGTGCACCTCCATCTTCCAGTTTACACTCAACGCACTTTCACGACGTGTCAAGGATATCCAAGTTTGCATCCCCCGAACGCAAACAGAAGGGCACCCAGGCACTTCGCGCGCATACAGGATACGATAATGCACGCTAACTTCGTTTTCGAGCACCTCACGCATCAAACACAGAGGACCCATTCGCACCTTCAACAACTGAGGCGAACCTGATACTTGGTACGCGCTCTACGTCACGTGCGAAACCTAGCACGTGTCGCACGCGGCAGGCGAAATGCAAGCACGGGCGCGTAACCCAACCCATCTCTGTGGAGTGTGTGTGGACGGGACGCTCCTTACTCAGGTGAAGGGAGTCGAGACACATATCCATCAAAACTTTCCCCGAGTCACAGGAGGCGCTGCTAGGTTGGAAGGCGAGGACGTCAATATCGCGAAGTTCCGCTCTGGGAAATGCGAAAGGAAACATGGTTTTCGAGTGTCCGGAGAAAATGGTTGGAGATTTGGGAGAGCGGGGTGGGAGTGACGCGACACCCGATTCTTTTCGCACCCTCGGTGTCGAAAAACGTTTGTTTAGCACTTGAGATGTCTGTTTGCGTAGTTTCTTCTTAAAAACCGTATTTGGTTTCGGTATGAATGCGGCTTGGCTTGGAAGAAACAGGATGTTTTTAACGCTCTTGTGAGTAGCTAGAGAGGTAGTAGATTCAGCAGAACTATACGAGCGGCTGCGAGTACCTAGTGGGATCACTCGTTTTGAAATCGTCTCTGTGTTTGGTCCCAGCTAGCAGAATCATACAGGTCGACGAATTAGTCACGATGGACATCATTCACATCACATCCTGAAAAATGGGACGTTAGGGTTGTTGAATGATAGGCAATGATTGTGTATGATGTTGATGTCCAAATTTGATGGACCATGACGTTGAGCTGTACTTTTGGGCACCTCGTCAACATGATGTGCTGAGCTGCACGCTTTGCTTTTTGCCATGCGCAAGACTCTGCAGTGTTCGGTTCGACCATGGGTCTTCTACACAGACTCAAATGCTGCGCTCCAATGCCTCCCAACATTGGGAATTCGCGGTCCTCTAGTGTCCATTGCTGCTGATGTGTTTGAATCCTACAAGGAGCTGCTGGACCTGGGCCACTGCATAGCATAGCATTACAGTGGGTACCTGGCCATGTGGGCATACCCGGCAATGAAGAGGCTGACAAGGCTGTCCCACGTGATCATCGGATACCTTCAGCCCGCTCTATAATCTTGCCCAAAGGTGACCGACGGGCCCTTGTCCGTGCTATCTCTGCAGACAAGACGAGATAACAGTGGCTCCATGACACCCTACTCTCTGCTCCACGCAGTGTATCCGTCTCTCCCTCTGTCGCTTCCTCATCGCCTTCCGCGACACTACGCATCTCTTCTTCACCGTGTGCGGCTGAGTGTTGCATTTACCCCAGTTATGAGGCAGCGCCTTGCCCGTGCGCCATCGGACCTTTGTGCATCATGCAATGTGCTCGCTGACTTGCACCACCTACTTATGGACTGCCCTGTCTACCAGCCGGAGCGCGAGATCTTGCAGCACGGAATGCATGCAACCGACCACCGCCCCTTCACCATATAGGCAAGGTGCTTGGCCTATGGTTCAGTAGCTTTCATATGCACCAAGGTCTCCGTCACCTTTGGGATTTCCTGTCATCAACAGGCCTCTCCACCCTGCTTTGATCACCTGAATCCTCATCTCCGGCATCATATCTCACTATCTACAAATGGCACTGGGACAGCGCCCAGCCTGCTGGCTGTGTGTGTTAATGATGTTGACCGCATGATGCCTATATAGGATGTTGATTGGTAATGATGCTGATATTGTCAATTGATTACAACGCTGTGCATGTTTTTTGTGTGTGTGTAGGTTTGATGAGATAGCTAGGAAACTCCAACGGCCCAACGATACGATTGGAAGAGTCACTCGATCAATGAACAACCAGGTAACTTCCACGTGTAACATAACATGTATTCTCAAAACGGATATAACATAAGAAGAAACATATTGTTACAACCACTCGTCAGATACGGGTTGACGACGGGGTTCAGCTCGACACCGAGGCACTTTTAGAACGTAACGATCAACCCGATATTTTCTTTTATCTTCAAGTTATTTGGAGTAGCCGGCTCCTGTCTTTTGTAGGAGCCACCATCTCCATATTTTTTTCTTTTTATTCCAACTCCAACTCCAACTTTGTCGTAGCGCCCGATGTGCTACGAAAGGTACTACACTCAAAAAAAAAAAAAAAAAAGGAAAAGAGGACTTCACCACATAACATACTCAAGGCCAACTATTGCTGATACAGTTGTCACTCCTGATTTGTGGAGAGCACGGGCCGTACGTCTTTTTGTGACAATTAACACAAGTGCATAAGTAGAGTCCCGTGTGATCGGCGGGTACCCGGGGATAAACCCCACTTTCCTATACGGGTGTATACGTGTCCCGATTTGCGATTACATTGGACGCGGGTATATACGACATTTTCCAAAAAGGGGAACAGAAAGGATTTAATGAGTCGTTCGTTCAAGTTGTTTCCTTTTGGTTATGTTCCAATGAAGCGGGTCTCGCACCTGCAGGCATGGATCGGATGCGTGGGTCAAACGATTCCGACCCGCGCAGGACTCTATACCGGGTGTTTCAGTTAAATCCCCGGGCTATGTAATTCGCGAACGGGTGCACCAATCGAGGAACTTTCTTTTTTACAAGTATCTAACATGACAAGTAACCAATTAATTACTTAGTTTCGGTTTACATATTTTGTCGCGGCTGGTCGCGGTGAAGCGCAAAATGACGTAATTCATTGGTGTAAGGACATAATTCATTGGTGAATAACGGAGTGGAAGAGGGTCCTTTTGCGCTTCACTGCGACCAGCCGCGACAAAATATGTAAACCGAAACTAATTAATTACTGCAACAAATGACGCGCTTCGATGGCAGATTTTTCTCTAAAAGGTGTCTACCGAAGGTCCCAAAAGGGGTAGTACCCATTTTAATGCCGACAGCGCCCTGCTTTAGAAGTTACATTTTTACGAAACCCTTTTAAATTTTTATTTAAATAATGAGCGCCTCCCACTCATTCACACGGTGCGCAGCTTGTAAGTGGTATCGGACAGATGCTTGTAAAAACGATAAGTTCGTCTATTGGTGCACCCGCTCGCGAATTATTTAGCCCGGGGATTTAACTGAAACACCCGGTATATATGCATAAGTGTCACAAAAAAAGGTATGCCTCCAGGGGGAAATAATGTCGTTCAAGTGATAATGGTGGCTACAGTCTTAAAAATGAACTTCGCCGCATAGCACGCTCCTGGCCAAACATCATCTCGAATGATACCGTTATCTGCCCTGATTTGTTGAAAACAGGAGGTGTACGCCTTTTTTGTGACAATTATGAACAGCATAAGTGTCACAAAAAAGGCGTACGCCTCCCGTTTTCAACAAATCAGGGGCGAGAACGATGTCATTCGAGATTATGGTTGGCTAGGAGCGTGCTATGCGGTGAAGTTCATTTTTAAGAGTGTAGGAGGGTGTTATGCGGTGAAGTTCTGTTTTAAGAGTGCACGTCCCATTGGTGAGGCAACCTGACACCAACTACACAAGATCCCTGTTGTCAGTCTGTTATGGCTCGAGCACTCCACAGAAATCGCAAGATGTTGGTGTTCCGTTATTACATTCGTGCATGCCTCGATGAACCTCCATATAGAAAATCGTGCGAACGGTGAGACCGTTAGCATTCTCTACCGGGCCGTTCCTACAAATGGCTGACACGACTTCAGTGCCGGACGTGCGCGTAGCAGAAAGAAATGTGGTACATGTGGCGGTGCTCGCTTTTGAGGACCGTGACCGTGTGCATGCTTACAAACACGTTCTTTTCATGATACCTGTCACATGGTATAGGTGATATCACAAATGTTGCAAAGGTGCAAGCATATACAGGGTGTTTCACCTAACGTGATATAAAATTGCAATAAATGGCAAAAGTTCCCAGATGGTAATTGCCGAAATTCCCCCAATCCTCCGTCGAGTACGTCGCCAGTTAGAATTTTTTATCACTTTAGGTTAAATACCCTGTATAGTGCTGGCCACTGGACACAAATCTGAAATAGAGGAGCTATCTCAAACGTGTTTTCGAAGAAGGGCCATTTGGTAAAGCCTTTGGTCTGCCTCAAATAATGCAGAATAATTATTATTATGTACATTATTGTACATGTTTAATTATTCTGTACAAGGGAATAGATTTGATTATTGTGTACAATTAATTTGTTGAATAACAAACTGTAAGTTCCACACATTCAACCCATGTCACCGCAGCGCCACAAGAACCATTCAACACAGCTGAACCGGCTTTCCTTGCAACTCTTTACACGCAGCAGCCTCCATCTTCTAATAAAGCGCAGAAGTGTCGCGCCGACATTTCTTCGTGCGCTCCTTAATCATGACCACGGTTAACTCTGGCGCAAATAAAACAGGTTCACCTTCACTCCAGGATTTGCTCCGGATATTAAAGGAAAGTGCTGAACCAAAAACAAGAGCAGACCCAAAAAGTAGTTGTAAGACGGCGGCGTAATCCCGTCAGCTCGCGCTTCCCCAAGTACCCAGGGGCAATTATAAAAGAATACAGCAGCGAAGCGGGATTAAACCGACACAGTCGGGTTTTAAGTCTGGTACGTTGTATAAAATGCGAAGGCTCCTTATACGGGGAGAAATTGTGCGTGCACCTAGTTGGGAATGGGGTTGTTTCTTTTCTGCGCCGTTCTCAGCACTGCTGCGTGCTTCTGCTGCGTGGATCTCATCTGCTGGGGCCACTCGGAAGGTCAGCGTCGGCCTTGTTTTAAGACATCCGAGGCTATATGTTGCATGCGAATGGAAAGGCTATTACAAATGATGATGGCTTTCTTTATGATGAGTAATAAAAGAGATGTGACTTTGTGTGTGCTGTGGAATACATGGCCATATAAGGTGGGGGTAGGGGACCAGCGGCATGTCCGAGCGGGTTAAGGCGTCCCGCCAAGGTTATGCTGAAGACTGGGAGGTGGTGGGTTCGAATCCTACCACTGTCTGCGCCGTCTGAGGTTTTTCCTGAGTTTTCCGAAGGCTTTCCAGGCGAGTGTCAGCGCAGTTCTCCCAAAAGTCGGCCCAGTACGCATACTAACTCCCCCCCCCTCCCGGTCCCCCACTCCTTCCTGCTGTTTGCTGTTCTCTCTCCATCTGTCCACATCTGTACGCCACTCATAACCACAGTTGGTTCGCGGTGCTAACACGGAATCAAAGACAAAATATATGGTGGGCTCTCGCAAATTTCGGTGTGTCGAGAGTGTACATACCCCTAACCGTCCCTAACTATCCTAACGCTAACTATACACACTTAAAAATGAACTTCGCCGCATAGCACGCTCCTAGCGAAACATCATCTCGCATGATATCGTTATCTGCCCTGATTTGTTGGAAACGGGAGGCGCACGCCTTTTTTGTGACACTTATGCTGTTCATAATTGTCACAAAAAGGCGTACGCCTCCCATTTTCAACAAATCAGGGCAGATAACGATATCATTTGAGACGATGGTTGGCAAGGAGCGTGCTATGCGCGCGAAGTTCATTTAAGCGTGTACTCTTAAAAATGAACTTCACCGCATAGCACGTTCCTAGCCAACCATCATCTTGTATGGCATCGCTCTTCCCCATGATTTGTTGAAAACGGGAGGCGTACGCCTTTTTTGTGACACTTATGCTGTTCATAATTGTCACAAAAAAGGCGTACGCCTCCCATTTTCAACAAATCAGGGCAGATAACGATATCATTTGAGACGATGGTTGGCAAGGAGCGTGCTATGCGCGCGAAGTTCATTTAAGCGTGTACTCTTAAAAATGAACTTCACCGCATAGCACGTTCCTAGCCAACCATCATCTTGTATGGCATCGCTCTTCCCCATGATTTGTTGAAAACGGGAGGCGTACGCCTTTTTTGTGACACTTATGCTGTTCATAACTGTCACAAAAAAGGCGTACGCCTCCCATTTTCAACAAATCAGGGCAGATAACGATATCATTTGAGACGATGGTTGGCAAGAAGCGTGCTATGCGCGCGAAGTTCATTTTTAAGCGTGTTCTCTTAAAAATGAACTTCACCGCATAGCACGTTCCTGGCCACCCATCATCTTGTATGGCATCGCTCTTCCCCATGATTTGTTGAAAACGGGAGGCGTACGCCTTTTTTGTGACACTTATGCTGTTCATAATTGAACCTCTGTATGCAATAAGGGGATAAGTCGACTTATCCCTTTTTTACTATTTCTGCTGCAATGACATCTACATACCAGTATGCACCTGCCAATGAAAATTTAGGACCTTATTGTGCTTTGTTGGCCCGCTACAGCATGGTGAAAAACGGGAAATGCATGTGTGTCAATGAGACGGACAATCAGATCAGGCCGCTTTTCTCGGTTTGGGATTTTTCGACTTATCCCCCCATTTCACAAAAGAGGTTCAATTGTCACACACACACACACACACACACACATAGAGATACGATGATGAGATGGGGCTGATGCCGGGATGATGTCTCGCTAGGAGCGTGCTATGCGGTGAAGTTCATTTTTAGGGGTATACTTACAAAAATAAATTAGGCTAGTTGACACCGACTAGCCTATAGCAAGAAAGTGGTGAAGGCTTAATTTGGAGGCGAGGTACACGGTAAAACCATGACTTCATCGCACAGCACGCTGTGCGTCGACCATTGGTTTATCGTTTCTGATTCGAAGAGAGAGGGGGGCATACGCCTCTTTGTGACAATTGGGATATATTATAATTGAGACAAAAGGGCGTACGCCCTCCTCTCTCTTCGAATCAGAAGCGATAACCGTATGTCATTCGTGGCAATGGTTGGAGCACAGCGTGCTATGCGGTGACGTTATGGTTATGCACCCTCAACTTGTCTCCACCCTTCATCCTCTACCCTCCATCTCTCTCTTTTTTTTTTTTTTTTTTTTGCTATAGTCGTAACGACGCCCACTTGCTGCCGATCCTGCTATTACCCCCCCCCCCCCCCATGGTTTTCGAGTGTACACTCTTAGAAATGAACTTCACCGCAGAGTGATATGATAAAGTTTTGTCTTAAGGACGATCACCACCTCCGCCTCCTCCTCTATTTTAAGTGCCAAACAGCGAGTAATGGGAGGTGGTCCGACTGGATTACAGGCAGCCGACTTATTATTACGAACATGATTTCAGTTATTTACCGTGTTGTACATTTTAAGAGAGACTGAATACACGTCTAAACCCACATATTCACTCAAGTTACATAGTCCAATATTGTAGAAACATACTTGTGCAGCAAACAGGGCCAGAGAGAAAAAAAAAAAGGAAGAAAACGATAAAAATACAGCCGTATCAGCAACCCCCAGAACGAAATTCCAGTCACTCATGATGGAAACCTCCCCTCGGTACTCCAATTTCCTGACGAACATCGTAAACGTGTGTCGAGAGTCGTCAAGCTCATTACCTAAACTTGACCCCAAGGACCCTTAACCGCGTTTCGTCATCGTCGTACGGAACAGCGTTAAGAAAGCCCCGAAAACGGTGAGGTGAAAAAGAAAAAAAAAAAAGACGAAATCATTTTCTATTAGCTGCAGCGGCACCGTGACAAGCAGGGAAGAGGCCCACGGTATAAATGCGTCGAAATAAAAACGGGACCATAAAAGTGTTCCAACGCTCGGTGGTGGTCAGTAGCCGATGTTCAGTTGGGCAGATGACTCCAGGGGGTCATTTTTTTTCGGCAGTGACCCTCGCGATTGACCACTAACGGACCTGCGAGCACGGCTGGACGCTTAACAATGGCACAGGGCAGAGAGAAACACAAGAAAGATGTGAACAAGTGCCGTTAGTTTGGATCTGTTTGTTAGCTTTGTTTCAGAGTACTTTTTTGTTCCACTGTGGTGCTGCAAAGAGGAGGGCGCCCAGACTCTTTGTTCGATTTCAAGCATCCAAGGAAAGAATGCGTTGACTTCCAAGGCGTGGTGTATGGAGCAAATGGAGTGTTGATGCCATTAGTTATGGGAGATGATGACTGAGCCGTTGCAGTCACCGTGGGAGTATATAGAGCGGAGGAGGAGGAGGAGGAGGAGGATGCGGTGTTAAAAACGTGGAGCTTTCTGCGACAAGTATATATAGGGAACGGATATAGTAGTTAGGCACTAATATGGCACTTAAAGTACCCTATAAAGAGGAACAAAAAAAAGCTATAATAGAAACGCGTATACATATAAGTGGGGAAAACGTACAGAAAGATAATACGAAAGAAACATTGTTTCTCGCGGGTTTTGAACAAGCCAATCATTTCAGTTTAAAATGTGTCGGTTCGTGCCATTTCGTCCTCTCATAATAAAATGTTGTGATCGCTTCCAGGTTCTGCAGGCTCACGAACTAATATCTGTCACTAACTATACGTGAAGTGGGAAGCATATAGTGGCAGGCCGAAACATATATGTGCGGCGCCGCGCAGTCTATCCCGGGGTCTTATTTTTGTTATGGCTAAATTGCAGTTACTATTCAACTGTGCGTCGCACATGCACTCATAAATAAAAGGGGGATGAGGCGGACAGAAGCAGATAAACACGTGCTCTTTTATTTTATTATATTTATTTATTTATTCATTTATTTAGTTTTAGGTCGAGTCCCCAGAAACATGGCAGGCATGCGTGAAGAAATATTCGACATTTTTTCGTTTCTTTACCAATAACTTCGCAAAATGTTACAGTTGTAATAGGAAAATTTATTAACGGTAACAACAACACACACACCCGAACACCCGAAGCACAACATACAACAGTACAGTGTTACAATGTTACAGTTACGAAGTATACAGAAAGACGTCCCATACTTCAAATTACAGGCTTTCCCTCTCATTTTAGTCCATTTGTCATCCCCCACCTCATCATCACCCAATCTATATATGTGTGTGTGTGTTGTAACTCACTTTAATCCAAGCGCTATCGTATTTAATCCTTGCATTACCCTACTAAACCCAAACTCCAGCAGTCATAATATCGTTTATCATGATTGAAATACTACCAATACTAATGTCAAGCTCAGGTTTCCAAACATGACTCGATTTATTATGGCTACCACTGCCTCCAATGATACCATATATGACTACACCTCAGAAACATGACATTTCATGCCTACTTTCACGATCCAGAGTTACGACCCGGCGCTTTCCTGACTTGCCACATCGTACGGTAACCGCGACTACTCCAGAGCATCACATCTGATGATTTCACGACTATTTTTATAACATCAACCATGGCTTGACATTTTCTGACAACTACCGCTTCGAACACTATAATACGACTATTTGTGAATACTGCTATATACTTCCTGACATTCCAGGACTGCTTTATGTAGCCTTACTATATGGCCCGCAGTTTTATGACTACCATTGCTCGAACCACTACGATATGGCGAAAGCTTTTGGGCGTCTGGGCGTAGAATTTGATTTGGTGACATTATTAAACCTTACCTTATTTGCGCAGAGCCACTGATCATCTGACGCATAAAAGCCCGTGCACGAACAAGTCCCTATATACCGTTGTGATACAGAGCGGCCTGTCGGCATGCAGTTTTGCGGAACCCGATGGTTTGCAGCGTGGGGTGCAAACTTCTCCAGCAAAAATAGTTTTTTCATTGAAGTCAAGGACGTGACAAGACTCGCCCCCCGAAATATAGACAGGAATGGGAACAGGATACCGGGCCCCACCCGGTCTTTAGCGAAAGTAAGACATGCTAGCCCTGCAAATTTCGACAAGGTATACCTTATTGCCGCAAAGATGTGCCTGCGTCATATTAATAAAAGACAATTAGAAATAAATGGAAGAAAGCTGCGAACTGCTGATTATTTCACTCGCGACAAATGCACGTAAACGTAATGTAATCCTGAAGCATTAATACACTATTTAGACGTGCTGCTTGTGAAGCGCGTACAACAGTTCCCTATACATGTTCCGTGTTCGTCACCGAGATACGGGTTCTACTGATGAGCAAAACATCTCCCGTATTCAGAGACTGTCTAAACGCCCGAAGTATAAATTATTAATGAAGCAATCGATGTCAGACTGCATTGGGCATACTATTAGCACGAAAAATAGTGCACTTCTCCTCCACTTGTCCCGTTAATGCATTTTTCGAACGTCAGCTGTCGTCTCCGCTTTATCTGCTGTATCTAGTACTAGCCTCTTCAAATCTGCATTGTAATTCTGCTGCATGTGCGGTGTCAATTATAGGACTCCGATAAACCAGTCACTCGTCCTTTTATTTCCTCCGAAGACAATCATGACGAAACTAGATATAAAGGAACCCCCCCCCCCCCCAATCCCCACAATAACATTGTCCCCTTGGGTGCCTTTCAGGAAAGTCATCATGGTCTGCTGTATGTGGAATGCGTAAGTGTGATCTCCGGCGTTTAATGTATACGTGAAGCATTCGCCTTGAGTGATTTTTCGTCACCAACACAAGGCGACATATGGGACGGATCAGACGGGGACAGAGCGGAGCATTACCCGAAAAATTGAACCTCCTTTCATTCGGTCTGCATTTGTTCGCCCGGTATCTGCTATACGTCTTAAGCGGGAGACACACGGGGACACTATCAGGAGTAAAGAGGTTGACGACTGCGTCTTCTGTCGCAAAAGGTTCCATAGATTAGCCGGTGCTGAACATCTGCAGAGGTTAATCATACGCGAAGGACAGAATCATTCGAAGCTTCTTCGAAGCGCCACGCTTCGGGTTCTTGCAGCTGCTCTTGAAAGCGCATATTTTATGCAGCCACGGAAAAGACGTACACACCTATCACGAGTAATCAAGCACACTTTGGCCAACAGTCGCGAAGGTCTCCGTTACCGTAGGAGGCGCATCTTGGGACTCCTCTCTCACGGGTGTAGAACTGCGACGCTCGCAACAGGAAATGGCGCCAATTGAACGTCTCTCTCCTCATCTCGCCCTCGCTGCACCTACGAAGGTTGAAGCGATGACCAAACAGGATGTGGCTCATCCAAAAAGGAAGAAAAGGCCTCGCTCGTTTCCAGAAAGAATGGCTGTGAGTGTTCCAAAACAAGGAGCCCTTTTGTCCTTTCCCCTTCAAGGCGCTGTTTCTGGGCTTCAGCGTAATATAAAGCCGTCTATGGCTCCAGCTCGGCGAGCGATGACGTGCCGCCATTTATCGCATAACTCTCCGCGATGCGAGATGGGACTGTCATTATGGCGCAATGGGCCGAGAGGGGCCGCCACGACACAGAGGTACGCGTTGTGAGAGCGCCCAGCTAACCCCTAGGTAGAATAAACACGCATAGTGTGATGCAAAGTTTCGTGTATACCCACCGAAGCGCGGTTGCTTCTTTTTCCACGAAAGCTTGTGGAGAGACTAGGAGAAAAAAAAAAAAAAGAACTATAACTCGCATGCAGAGCATCTTTCAGCGAGTGATCAGACGCTCGTTTCTAATTTTGGACAAGGGTGGGCAATACCAGAAAGAAAGACTATGCGAAGGAGAGACAAGCTTAAAAGTTGTCTGCTAGGGGCGGCATATGATCGTGCATTTGTAGTCGGGGAATGACAATGTATTAGGTGTGTGCATGGCAGTATGCCGGGTGATCAGTATACCGGCACAACTTGGGCATTCATTTCTGAAATCTCTGATCGGGGCCCTTGTCTCCTCTTTCTTTCTTTTTTCTTGTTACTGTTCACATTTCACACTTGAAGACGTTCCTTCCTGTAGTTTCTAATTTTCAGCGCGAGTTTGAGGGGCAAGCAGAAATTTTCCAAATGACGATACTTTTTTTTTTTTTTAAAGATTGTACGCCATGGATACGTACTTCCTTCGCGGGCACTGAAATACTAACCACATAAAAACATCTTATTGCTTCACACAATCTTGAACGGAGCACGCTTACAACGGCCACAATAAAGAAAGAAAGAAAAAAAAAACATCACACAACAATTCGCGCGTTACATTCTTTGCTATCGGGGCTCCATCCATCAGGCAGCAATAGCATTCCTGGCACAGCGTGGCTCACATTTTTCTGCTGCTCACGCACTGAAACTCACACCGCGCACCTCTTTGTACCTTGACCTGGGGCTGGAAGCAACTTCGCCCTCGGCAACGTACCTCTACCTGACAGCTCCACCCAGCAGAACCAGGTGGGTCCGCGTATCATGTTGCAGCCGTGTTGTAGGCGCCTTGCACGCGGCACAGCCAGGCGAGTGCGGAGTGCCTCTCAAAGACAGAAACACATACATTAAGCTTTAACCTAGACTGAGTGCTTGATATCAGTTGCCGAACGTGCCTCCGGAGCACGCAGAGTATAGGTGCGACCGTGAAAGGTGCTGGCTTTGAGAACCTGGGCTTTCGGATGTGTCCGTGGTTTCTTTTACCGTTTTTTGACCTTGTGGTTTTGTTTCCAAAATGTTTCTGTGGAAGTCTCGTGTTGCACGCCTTACTAGCGTGTCTCTACATGTAGACTGGTGCAGGTGATACCCTTTCTTACGCGGAATATCTTTGATATCGTCGAAGACGAAACTACAGCAGCAACGTAACACAACTGGAACAGGAATTAAGGCTGTCGGCGGCACGCGCTGTATAGTACAACAGCTATGGTATAAGCGGAAACTTCGTACTAACGTTCCCACGTGGACCGCCGACAGAGGAAAAAGAAGTCACCCGAACAAAAAAGAGAAAACGCATGCATCATTGTTCTGAGAGGAACGCGACGCGTGTCGACCCCGATTGTCCCTGAATCACCTTTTTCATTCCCTGCAGCAACGCGACGAGAACCGTTATGAAAAACCTTATCCTCCGTTCCCCGTCCCTTTCCATATAAAGTATACCTATTCACCACCTGGCACGCGCCCTGGGAGCTTCTGTCACTCCAAAAAGGACCTTCCGCACTACCGGGCCGTAAAGCACAGGGAGCCTGAACACCGTGACTACAACACCGGTGTTCTGCGTGTTCCCCCTCCGGTGGTCCGTCTGCTCGTATACTCGACCCTCCTCACCTTTCTGAAAGTGAACGGTCCTGTTTGTTTAATCGGACTCCCCACTCCTTTTTCATTTGATTGTGTACCCATTCTGCAGCCTCAGGCTCCTCTGTACGCATGGCCCGCACCTCCGAAGTGGTGCGTGGACCCCCGGGGGAGATGGGTCGCTGGCCCGGTGTGCTTCCTCTGAACCGTGGGGGATGATGGGACATCGCCTTGTTCAAGGTGTTTGTGCAAGCAGAGGCTCTTCGATCGTCGTTCGCGCGACAAGATGAAGACGACGGCGTGTGCAACGCTAATTATCCAAGTCGAGTCGCTTTATTTGATCAGCAGCTGGGAACGTCCGCTTCTTCGAGGGGCCGGTGGGTAGCCGGTCCGGATGTGTGAAGCATATAATATGGCTCTATGAGTCCATATAGGAAAGTTCCATGAGTACATTGGACGACTAGGATGTATTGATGAAGGGGGAAACAGCAAGGCGGAAGTTTTGCTGCTATACGAAAACTTTTGACTGAGGGAGGTATACGGAAGCGAGTCGTCCATATAACTGTGTGGTTTTCTCGTTGGGGAAAGTGAACCTTCCCGCACACCATATTTGGGGAAGGGAACGATGTACCAGGTAGCTATTCGTTGTGGCACATGTGGCCCGTGCAGAAATCTAGCACTGACCTTGTATGATCAAGAAGGAGAAAATCTCACGCGATATAATACATATGTGTACGATATGTAGGAAGGGTAATGTGCGGCATACGTTGAAGTTAGACACGGCACGATTTCGCGACATATTGTTTCATAATGCAACCAATGCTGTAGCGAATCGTTGAGTCGTCTTTCCATAAGACCGGAAATGAGTTTACCAGGTGTCACCACTTCTTGTCCGTTCTAATCCGAACTCCGCGAGAGTTTGACGGCACAGACTGATTAATTGATTGATCGATTGATTCGTTGGAAATGTCGGAACAAGTTATTTTAGGACACGTAAGCTAAAGGGAAACATAACAGAGAAAAGCAAAACAAATTCAACCCAAGACGTTCAAGAGACATAAAAAAAAAACGGCACTTGGTTTGGTTTGGTTTAAAAAAGTAAAATATGGTGATGTTGGGCCCAACTCTAAAAACTGCTCCATTGGTCCCGGTTTGTGCTTGCTTCTTTGAAAGCTACTGTGTTTTATTTTACTAATTTATTAACTAACTACTGTGTCGTACGTGGCCATACATTGTAAAGTTAATGTCAGTGGCATACAGTTTGTCTAGTGCACGCACGGGGGCATGCCTCCCAACTAATTTGTATGCATCGGTGTTGCGAATTATTACAATGTGTCACCCGCTCCTACTCATTTCCATGCAGGAAGCATTCTGGCTCTATGCGATGCCTTTTTTGTGTTCTATGCTCAATGGCGCAACAGATTTGTTGCACTAATCAGTATATATAGGGTACGTGGTACTTTGTTTTGAAAGCTCCCGGATGTACGGAACAGTGAATAGGTGTGCTTATCGTGTAGCAACGGTGCTGGATCTGCGTTGCAAACTCAATTTTGCGCAAAGGGTCCATAAATACCCAGTACACCAGTTACGAGATTATATAGACTTGCTGGCGAGCACAGATTTGAAGCATCACATGAGCATCACATGTCCATTGTGAAAATGGACATGTAATGAGAAAAATGCAAAATGCAAAAGAACAGAAATGCTTTGACCCGCGGGTGTAAACTACAACGTGTGAGTACGGACGCGAAATATAAATTAGCAAGTCAAGTTCGCCCCATAAGGGAAGCGTGTGTATACTAAGGAAAAGAAACTAATTCCTGCTGCTGTGCTTTTCACAACTTTATTTTTAAATACAGTAGATTGGATTCGCTTTTGCACCTGTCCCCAACAGGCTGTCGAATGTGACACATTGTCCTCTTTTACTGTCTTAGTCGAAGATTACTTGAGTTGAATTTTTATCATCTTGGGTATTTTTGTGGTGTTTTATTGTGTTGTGCGTTGGTCCTCATTCTATGTGGCTTATTATTAAGCCAGCGAAGTAAATACGTAAATAAATAAAAGTATCTGTATGAAACTGGCATGAACAAGTGACACAATCTCGAATGTTTCTTTCGTATATATTAAGGAAAATTCGTGCAGAATTCACGCACGCGAAACGAAACTATTCTGTTTGTGAATGTCTCTCGGACTGAAGCTTTACACGCTAACGGTTTAGCGCTTGTGCTGAGAAGTTTACTATGCGCCCTGTCGTCTTGCTGGGCTGGAAATCCCGCGACGTGTCCCAATGTTTGCACAATCACACAGATGGTCGTTTATATAGCGACCATGTACAGCTCACGTCAACCTTAATAATAACACTGAAAAAAAAGACGGTCTCGTTCCCGAGCGCGATTACAGCAACCCTTGGGGCAGTGGGGAAATTGAACAATTAATTGAACAATATTATTGCGTTAGTTTAACGCAGGATTTTGTTCACTTAACATTCCCCCAGTGCCCCCAGGATAGCTGTTATCGTGCTCGGAAATGAAACCGAATTTGTTCCAGTGTTGTTATTAAGGTTGACGGGAGCTGTACGATATGCACGCGTGCTCTCTTCAGGCACTGCGCCACAGCGGACAAGGCTTCGTCCTGTTGGCTTCCGGTAGCCTCCTCACAGACGAAAGTTGTAAGGCATCGAAATTCAAGCAGAAACCTTCCTTCCACGTCAGCCACGGGCAGCAGGTATATATATAGGACACGTGTGACAACCCGTTTAGAGTGCGAGCTGATGCAGACAGATTCTGTCAGACGCCCTTCTCTCTCTCTCTCTCTCGATGTGTGTACCGAGTGATACGCCCTGCAATCGGGACCTAATCATCAGAAGACACCTTGCGATCCACCGGCTGATCGCCTCATGAGTACACATACATGCACAAATAATACAACTTCAGAATCTTCGTCAACAAAACCGTCCTATAATAAAGAGGGAACGTAACACAATCCATGGTACACATAGAAAGATACGCAACGCTCGCCCGAGACATTATCACCACTGCCGAGCGCGTCTCGGGTCAACTCTCTAGTTGCTGCGACGCGATTCGAGAGCTATGACCTCCAGCGGGCCGCAACGTAGAAGGAGAAAAGAACAAGAAAAAAAGTCCTTTGCGCATCTGGGACTCGTTAAACCTTGCTGGTGGTTGCACGCTGCCACCTGACATTCATTACGAAGACGCTGGGCTTTGTTTTTCTTGGGGCTCCCTCCTGGCGAACATAAAACTTGCCGCTTTTTGAGAGAAGGCTGCCCCGTATATACATCTTAGCACCCTTCTCCGGTTCTCCAATCCGGTATATATATTATGTACTGATTCAAAGGATGCTCGTAATTCCCCCTCGCCTCGTCGAGGCTGCTTTTATTTGGACGTCGGTACAGTTAGATTTTTCTGATGGGGCTCTGGAGATCATCCAGATGCCGTCAGAATTCCGGACGCGACGAATCCCTGGAATGTCGGGGTGCTGAGATATCGCCTGGTGGTTGTCGGATGGTGCGTTTATGTAGGAATGAGAACTTGTTCCTGTGCTAGTCTCGGAGGCTATGTGACTGTACGGGACATTTGTGTTTGCTGTGGCAGTATACACGAAGCGCGCACGTGCAGAGTATAGGAATTTTTATGTAACTCCTTCCGGGCTGATTGACATTAGAATCTTAAGCGGGTTTGTACAAGTCACAAGAGCTGGATGTAACGAGACGTGTTGAAAGGCCATATTTCACATTACACGTGGCATCGTCGAAGTACGTATAGATCGTACGTACGTAAGACCGTTTCGAACGGTAAAATAGTATCCCTATTCTCATTGATCCAGTTTTTCATTATCTCGTCTGCAGAGGAGTGTCAATGTCCACCACCAAGTTCTACCGCCCAAACATATCACTGTGATCATAGCTTCTGCAATTTTTAGTGAAGTATCAAACACCTCTTGTATGCGAGGTTCCGGTAGGCTTTGTCCTCTTGCAGACATTTAAAGTTTATTGCTCGCTTCCTCAACTTCTCGTGAAACCTGTCGATGTTCAAATATTTGATATGAAGAAACCATTGCGACATAACAAAAGTAACCCCCTGGCTTCCCGCCAATGGACAACCGACATTCTCCCCCCATCTATGCTGAACAGAGTTGATCCAACGCTCGCTTTCAGCATGCCACGAAACACCTCTCGTCAAGGTGCTGCGTTAATTCATCGAATCTACTCAATGTGGCTTTTACGGCTCAGTGGCATTACCGCTTGGGACAAGTTGACTCTCCCAGATGCTGTCACTGCGGTGCTCTAGAGGATCTGGAGCACATTCTTCTTCATTGCCCACACTACCAACCTTCCCGAACTGCACTATCCGTGTCTCTTCGTCAGCTGAACTCTCGCCCCTTCTTTCTATCAAAATGGCTTGGTCCCTGGCCGAATCCAGCCCACCAACGTTCTGCGCTCGCAGCTCATTTGACCTTTTTGGACACAATAGGACTTCGATCCTTATTGTGAAGGGGCTCATTATTTCATTCCCCACATCACCACCAGCAATGGGGTGGAATATCACCCCTGGCGGTGAAACCACCCATTCATTATCTTAAAATAAAGTTGTTGTTGTTGTTGTTGTTGAAAATCAGAAGTTGGTCTTGATTTACGCATTCGGAGCCATATTCAAGAGAGATTACATACGAATCCCCTGTAACCTTTCGTCCCTCTTTGTTTCATCATCAAGGGTCAAACGACGTCTGCTCGCCTTGCCCAGCTTAGCCACCACTGTATTACATTACTGGTCGAAACACCTAATTTGCAATATATCTCGTCGCTCACAAAAGGAAACGCAGCGGAAAACAGAGCAAGAGCGAAAACTCTTTTTAAGCGTCCCTATAAAAGCATAGTACAAGAAGAAGTATAAGTTTCTGCATATTGCAGATTTCTAATTTTCAACTATACCCACCATGTTCTCCTTATTCGAATTTCCCGTTTTCGAATGTACGAAGTCACACATAAAACAACATCTATAGAAGTTCTAGCTTGTATTCGAAAAGGCCCGAAGAAACGTGGATTACACCAGTCGCGCGAAAGGACGAGTGAGAAGGAAAAAGCAAAACACATCAACTTTCAAAACCGCTTTACAACACATACGGACATCAACCGTATATACCTCCCAGACCACCAGAAAACATTCCTGTCTCTATATGTGTACTCGTACCGTATGAAATATTCGGCCACCTATATACCAACGATTGTCTGGAGCGTATCTCCATTGGCACTGTGTCGTCCCCCGCTCTTTCAAAAAATACTCTACACAAAATTTGCGCGGTAACAAACGATTGTAAATCGGAAAAGAAAGCAGCTCAGATATTCACACGTCGGCTTTACAGATATACTGAGGTCAATTTCTTCCTATAACCAATACAGGAACAGCAGATCTATTTCACGCCTGCTTTATCCACGTGTGTCTGGCGAATATAGATGACTTCGCTGGTGTGTAAAGAGAGACAGAGAGAGAGAGAGAAAAAAACAGGTCAACGCGATGAAAGGCTGGAAAGGAAAAAAAAAAAGGGAGATGCGGGAAAGACGGCATAAATCGTGTTTGTCTTTTCCATAACATTCGTCCGACAACCACCAGGGCTTTCCTCGTCGCGTCTCCATATATTCCCACTGGAGGTGGGATTCTTCCGACCTTTTTTCTTCGCTTCATAAGCAGTATATGTTGGTGGGGTAGGCGGACTCCGTTTTTTTTTTTTTTTTGTCATTGACACATATACATACATATAGCTGTGCTGCGCGTTATGTTTGCTGCATCAGTTACATGTACTTTACATCAGTTAAAGTCAATCAGTACTTATCAGTTACATTGACATCCGTGCTTCTGTAATGACTTATGACTCTACGCGGGCTATCAAAGTGGTGATGCTTCCTAATATTGTTCGGTACCGCACCCATGGTAAGTGCAGCTAAACACTTGCATACCCAATCTGGAGATACAATATTAAATGTCTCATAACCACTTGCACACCCAGGCTGGAGATAATATATTAAATGTCTCATATACTATACCATAGCTCCGCTTTCAGTGTGACTGACACACACACAGATACATTGGATGATGATGAGTTGGGCGATTCACCGCCGCTGAGGAGGTACACTGCCCTATTCCACATTGGGAACGGATGAGGGGATGATGATGGGGGGAGCACTTTCAGAGATCCGTCACCAGACCGGTGGAGCGCAAGTACTCTGCAAGAAGACAAAGGCCTTGCATCGGCTGGGCAGCGTTCGACCACGGCCAGAGGATATTCGCGAGGTTGAACGGCCGTTTGTCAATACGTTGCATATAGAAACTTCCATCAGTACAGACTCGGACTGGGGTGCCGACGAACGATTTGCCGCTGGCATGAAAAGCGCTCGGTGGCCGAGGGCACGGTCGCTGTGGCGTTGGGGCATGCGGTGGCTGACTGAATTCGGCGTGACTGAATTATCACAAGCACTGCGGAAAATTCGTTGTCTCTTTGAAGCGGTGGGCTATAAGAATGACAGTGCTATAGAGCTTCGATGCCAACAACAGAGAGCGTAGTTGAATAAAAGAGCACATTCACGATGCATAAACGGACAACTACAGCGAGAGCTCCACCGACTGTGCCCAACGTGCTGCGTTGTCCGACTGTTCGCGTGCTTTGTTGGTACAGCAACGCCATCGTCGGTAGCGACATAGTAATACCCCTGTCACACTGACGGTCTTGAATGATCATTGAAACCAGTGGCCATTGAACACCTAGCGCGTAACGCCACCTACAGTATAACGTGTCAACCTAAGTGTCAACCTATATCAGGGAGCATAGGATCCAATGCTCTTTGCGAAGTTGACACATTACACGCCTCGTTGCGCTACGCGCATGTTCAATGCTCGCTCAATGGCCCTTACTATCAATGATCATTGAAGACTGCCTCTGCGACAGGGGTGTAAGTTCAAGCCCACTATGACAGGAGGTAGCCCTCTCGATAGACATACTAGCCTACAGGGGATCCATTAGCGGGGTATTAAAACAGTCTACTAACAACAGTGTTTACAAGTGCCAAACGTCACCACACCAGCACCGGACAGCTGTTTCGGCCTTCTTGGGCTTCGTCAGCAGTGCCTTGGTGGGCAACGTTTGAGTCGGTGTCGTTAGAAAGTCACGTGGAAAGCGATATCCTCCTGTCAGGGCGAGAGACTCACCACTAAAAGCCAAGTGCAAAGCCAGTGACGTATACATATCCAGGGAGAAAAGGTAGCCGAAGCTCGTTGGCTGCACGTAACGTGCAGTTAAAGAGCTTCGGCTACCTTTTCCCCCTGGATATCTACTAACAACAGGAAGTACAAGATATACGCGGTAAGAACTGCAGCACACGGAGTTCGTTCAAGGTGGCTAGAAGATAGCTGAAATTTCGTCTCCCTTTGTGCTCATCAAATACATTGCCTGAATTGTCATTGATTTTCCCAAAAACAGCAGCTTAATACGTCGACGCGGTGGGCTGCTTGATCTATACGCAGGTTGCGTTGGCCCTTTGCGAGGACCGAGGAAAAGAGAAACTAACGGGCGAAGATAGCTTCTTTCAGAATGAGAGCGATCAAGGTCATCAACAGCTCCGACGCTGCTTCGCTCAACGCTCACGCGGGGACTTGCCTCGGTGAGGCAAGGAAGTATACTCTTTACTGAATGTGCACACATTGTTGAACTGGTGAACTGGGGCACGTGGCAAGAAAACAGAATAATAAATAAGTGTATCGTCGGTACATTTGTGTTTATGCGTTACCACGCGGTAGCGCATAACTACAAATGGTTCAGCCCTCGAAGCAATGCTCATCGCGCGAAGCATCACATTCTTGTTTTCGCCGCTCGAATTCTCAGCTACGTCTGCAGTCAGAGTTGCACGACTTGGGTGTCGAGCAAGACATGAACCTAGGCTGACGAGCAGTTGCCCGAACCGTCAGTTGTCAAAGCGACGAGGTGCAAATGCAGCCACTCTTCTGATCGAATCATGGAAAAAGCAGTAAGATTTCGAAATGTTACGTGTGATTGCAAAATGAAGGCGGACGTCGAAGAACGGATATTGCGCTGAAAATATTTAAGAATACAAAATTTAAATGCAGAATGCGAGTGACTTCTCCACAACCAACTCTAAAAGAACTAAAGTATAAAGTAACTAGGCCTACAGCAGACCTTCTCAGAGGCCATTCTGAATACCCATACTGGCATCGAATAGTAGTCAGGGAGGGGCGCAGGCGCCGCACTATTTCTCATGAACTGAGCGTCGCCGTTTCGCCGACAGTGTCTGCATTGAGCGCGTTGTGTTCTCCTGAAATGTGTTACGGGTTATGTCGAAAGCCAAGTGCAAGATATCCGGGAGGTCCGGGCGAGTTTACTCGTCTGTAACAGGAGAAGAGACCAGCGTGGAGGGCGATACGGACATTCCTTGTGCTGTTATTCAAGTTAGCAGCAGCAAATGACAATAACGAACGTTTCTTTCTTTCTTTCTTTTTTTTTTTTTTTTGTCGTCCTCTTTGTGCTGAATGTTTGTGCTTGTGTATGGTTTAAGTTGGTGTGCACGTCGGCCACATTTGCAGCCCTCCCCGCCGGTATCTTCAGCATTGTAATTCTTCCGAACATAATCAGCGCGAACCTTTCATTCCTCATGGCATTGTCTGGCATTGCAGTTCCGATTCAGAACATATTTCATATACTGGCATGCACATACAAACATATATATATGTACACGTACTGATTCATCTACTTGTCTACTGTCTACCACATCTACGCTCTAAGAAAAAAAAAGGAGAATAGGGATTAATTGTAACTTCTAGTCCCCTAGGTGGAGTGCAATTACTCCCCATTTTAGTCCCCTAACCCCGACATTTACTCCCCAGGACAGCAAATAGACACTGAACTTCGCGAATGGTCTTCAGAATGCACAACAAGAACAATAAATGGTGAAGATGAGATGGGGTGTTTCCGAGTGCAACAGTGCACGTAAATATGTGCTCTTGGTCAATCTGATGGCATAAGGCTGTATAACTCAGCCAACTTAGAAATTTTCCACCCACACAGATTAAGAAACAGTTAGGGCTTCTTTCTTCGCAAATTGTGCCCTTTGTATGTCGCAAGATTTTATATCACTCGATATATCACGGTTGACGGTTTGATTCAAAGTATTTTCATGCATGCACACGAATTATGTACCTGGGGGGACTCTTAGAACAGAGCGTGAAATGCAGTCTCCACTCTGTGGCATGCATTTACTCCCGAAAGGGACTAATTTTTGTAGCAATGCGTTTAGTCTCCAAAAGGAGTAAAATTAATCCCTTTTTTCTTAGAGTGTACAGTGAACAGTGGGAAATTATTTCAGATCCAATTCTGTCGCAGCATCCATATATGGAAGACACGAAAGGAATACACGGTCGTTGCTGAGTAAAATATATTAGGTGACGGAGAAACTAAACAAACTATCGCTTATCGCTTGCTATCGCTTTGTATATAGTTGTGGCCACGAGACTACGTTTTGGTGGGTGCGTGTGCTACGACGCGTTTCTGTTCTTTGTATTTTGTATATTTTATTTGTATTTTTCTCTTTTTTTTTTAGTTGCAGAATTGGTAGGGGTGCCAAATTCGGTTTCTCCATATTTCTTTCAAATTCATTTATCGACGTATCTTATTATCAACGCACTCAAATTCACATTATTCTTCTTGTTAAGTGTCAAATTCACCTATAGGGCCATTAATTGCACCTCTAGGTTCACGACAATCTGCCTGTGGAGAGCCGAGGCGTGGGGGGAAGGGGGGTATAACACAGATACTCTTCCCCTCTTTCCCTATACACCGTGAAGCTGCTCTATACGCACATCAAACACAAGAAACTGATCCTCGAAAGAAACAGTGCAGTTCGTGTCCCCCCCAGCCTGTTATACCAACCATTCAGAATGTTATTGTTCAGTCTTATGATTTGTTACAAACGCGAGGCATGCATGCATTGAACTGAACAAGTAGGGTACGAGCGAGCTGTTGTATATTCGATGTAGTTAACATTTCCCTGAGCCTCAGGGAGAACACACACACACATAAACAGAAACCGGACGACACGAGACTCATATCGATGAATTTCGTGTCGTCCGGTCTGTTTTTATGTGTGTTCCCCCTCAGGCTCAAGGAAATGTCACCTACATGAAGGGGGGGGGGATGCAGGGGGAAGGTGCGGCCAGCCTGCTCTTAAGTGGCGGCTCACCTACATGATTGCATATGTGTAAGTGGTAACGGAACACAAGCTGTACAAGAGAGAAACTGATGTTCTGAGGCTGGAACAAACATAGAAGGGGCAGATACAAACAAAGCCTCAAATTGCCTAAGAAATCAACGATGAAAGATGAAAGTGAAATTGGTAGAGCCCTGGACCGGTAATCCAGAAGATGTGGGTTCGATCCCTACAGCTGGCTAACCTTTTCAGTGACTTTCATCTTTCTTCTTTCAGAAGCTGTAGTTTTCGGTGGTGCAATGTGTGGCCTTGAGCATGTTATGAGGTGAAGCTGTGATTACAGAAGATGTTAGCTCGGGTGTGCAACACTCTGTGATTGTAAGAAGAAAATGTTCCGACGTGCACGCGACGATTCGTGCGTTGGAGGTGATATCAGCGATATCATTAAAGGAACGGCCCAAGAGAAAACGAAGCGGTTAAGGGTAAGAATTCAATACAACATTGTAAGTGGCCGTTGGATCAAACCTATAAGATCCTATAATGCTGACAGGCAGTTCATATGTCTGACGGACTTGTGACCCTCTCCACCTCTGCAGCGTACCACCGTTTAGCAAAAACAAAATTTTCAATCTGTCTCGGTATAACAACACGTGCAACGAAAACGGACCCATAAAATGCGGTACGTTGTGACATAACCCGCGGGCACTTGTTTAGATTCTGATGAGGACAGCAATAAGCCAACATATATATTCTATGCTTCTCAGAACCAGCTGATGAAAAATATCCTGTTATACCCCACAAATGGCATGGCGAACAAAATTGGTTCCTGCAAACGACAGGCTTCCCGTCGCCTACACAAAGAGGTGTTCTTATGCAATAATAACGGGGGGAAGAACTATAGCAAAGATAAGAGCCGGTAACAGCAGTTCAGGAGTAATTATTAGGAAGCGACGCGGAACCTTTCATAAGTCACCTTCCCTTAAATGTCACGTGGCCCAACAATGCAGGTCGTGAATCATGGCTGTCACTCTGTCGTCGGATCGCCTTTATGTGGCCGCGGGGTTCCGTGTGGGGTCGTATAGCTTGTTCACGTAGTGTGCTTTCATAACGCTCTGCTTTTATTGCAGCTGGTTACATTACGTGTTCCCCACTATATCGCCTCTGTGCTTTGGCAGTTGAACTTCAACCTCGAGAAGCCCGATCCACGGCGAACTCTTCGACGTTGTCCAATTCCTACCAGTATAACTTCTATGCTCGTTTGGACACGCAACTTCACATCGCGACAGAAAATATAATATATCGACGCATACTTATAACGAAGAAAGAGACTTGATTGAGGCTTTGTATGTATTTGTCCCTGCTATGTTGTTCCAGCCTCAGAACATCAGTTCTTTCATGTATACGTATACACACGCAGGCATTCTAGTAAAAGCCGTGAATACACACACACATAAAGAGTCGATGATTAGATGGAGCTGATGCCGGCCAGCAGGCTGGGCGCTGTCTGCTGCCCCAGTGCCGTGTGCAGAGAGAGAGAGAGAGAGAGAAATACATGATGACGATGATATGGGGATGACTTCCGCTCATTGAGCGGAATGCTGCGTGTGCAACTTTAGCTGCGGAAAGTTATAAATCGTAAGCAATAAGCAAGCAGCTTACATGTTTGCGGTCACTTAAGAGCTTGTTTCTTATGAATAGTTCGGCCTGAAGTCGGCCCAGGACACGTACTAACACCTATCCCCCACTCCTTCCCGCTGTCTGCTCTCCGTCCGTCCCCATCTGTACGCCGCTCATTGCCACAGTTGCTTCGCGGCGCTAACACTGAATGAAAAAGATATTATAAATACCTGACAACGTAACGCACGCGTGATATGTCGCCCCAGGTTTTTTTTACCTGTTCTCGAAATTCCAAAAATATCGGTGGCGGCGACGTCTTTTGTGAAACGACCCTCATTTTAGCGGGCAACATTGGCGATTTGGCGCTATGTATCCAGCCTTTTTTGTGGCGTGACTTCGGTTTCCAGTTGGCGTGCCATAAACGTCACAGTGTTAGACTCAATGTTGTGCGATGCCATGTACACTTAGAAATAAATATTTCGAAATGGTGGCAACCGGCTCTTTTACCACCCCGTGTGCAACACCTTCATGCGGAAGGGTATAACGGGACTGTTTACCTCCTCCGTTGCGGCGCCATCTTTCGGTCGACAACATACGCAGTGTTGTAACTGGGCCCATTTACCTACCACCCAGGGTATACACCAGTCTATTACATGACATAACGATAATTTCTCGAAGGTACGGTATCATCGTATTTGAGGTGTAATTTAAAACACAGTCAGCAACACGATTGTATCTTCATCCGAAGTTTTGTCACTTGTTGCGGCATATTTTCCGTTACTACGAAGAGGAACACTCACTTATTATTGCAAAGTCGGTCGAGCGAAGAGGATTGCAGAATTTGCGAAGTCGCGGTCTACTATAATAGCATCTGTTCTCCGCTCCGGCAAATTGCTGCAACATTTGTGATTCACACAGGTTGATTTGATTCGATTTGTAACCCAAAAAAAATTGAGATGTTGATCCCGAGCCACTCGGGACTGGTTACTCCAGGACGCGATATTCAGAAAAGAAGAAAGGGAAACTACACAAATCTATACACTTTGAAATGGAATACATCGCCCCAAGACTTGGCACCAAATAAGGCAACGGTGTAGGAGAGGAGAGGTTTCTTACTTGATGACAATACACACATTTGTGATTATGTGGCAGTAATCTGCACGGTCTTTCTGCCTAACACCGGTACTTTGCGCGTGCGGCCGTATGTGCGAAGTTTGCATGTTTGTAACTGCCGTTAATTTTTGTTTGCGTCTTTCCCCTGGTAATAGGCCAAAGATAATTTCTTGATTTCTCGTTTTCTAATCCGTAATGACCCGTAAACCGAAATGTCACTGAGAAGTTGCGACTGCTATATAGCTCGAAATTTGCAAAGTCGTGAATTTCGTATGCATGTATCCCGCACGCTAAAAACGTTCAAAAAATAAGAAGGGAAGAGCAACAAAACACACACTATTAGTATTACTTCGAGGGAGTCGCACCGTTCACAACTGAAACGCTATACATCCTCGTACGATCCATTTGTACATTTGAAGGGTATAAGTTTCACACACAGGGCGGTAAAGTTTGGACCCACGTCCAGGGTTGAACAATATACCACCCTGCCAAAGGGATTAAACTTCACACTTCTGTGGACTAACAGCTGTGACAACCCATTAGCACCCTAAAAGGTATAAAAAAGACAACTTTTTTTATAAGAGTGTAGCTTCGCCGCCGAACTTGACGGGGAATGCGACATTGTTGCCTACTTCGGCACAGTGTTGCCCACAATTTTAAATTTTGATTTCTAAAAACAAAAAAACACTATGAGCGTGATTTTGACGAAAATTGTGACGTAAGGTAACGTGACGTTAGAGACCTGAGGCCTATCGAACGAAAGGATTTTATGGGATTGTGCTTCAACATACCTCTTTTCCCCGTACCTCTAAGAACGTTTCAACAAACGCATTTGGCCAGCTACACACCTGTATACTGCGAACTCCCTTTTTTCCTCAGTCAAACTCTCCCGTCGCTTGCGCACAATCTCCATCCGCTGAACAATCTCAGAGCCAGCCATTAAGCAATAAATTTCCCACCCACGTGTGCTAGTTACAAGGGCGCTTTCGGGCAGTTTCACTTACACGCTTTTCCCCGCATTATAAACACCTACCTACCCTTTCGCGAGAAGGGGGGGTACGACGCAGGGGCATGAGCACGGAACCTGCCTGCGTTACGGAGATTATAAAATTGACGCCGTCATCTAATTTATTGCGCCCGCGCAAACTAGCAGCCGCTACAACAGAAGCGGGGAGCGTGAAACGGCCTGAAACAGATATACTACGGAGAGCGAACCTACACTTGCATGTATAAACACCTGCGATGTACGAGAGTCAGAGAGGTGTGATTTGATGCGGTAAATTATGTACGTTCTAGGTGTTTGTTTAGAAAGGGACGCTAATTGCGCTACAGGGGATTTGCAGGTGACCGCGCGCGCGCGAGGGAGAGAGAGAGCGGAGGATAAATGGGACCAGGGAGGGACGCGGCAACGCTTGCCTTTTCGTTTGCATATTTCTGTGGCGGAACTGCTAATCGGATGTTACGTTGTTGGTCAGCTGGCCGCTCGTCGAGGGGAGAGTTTCGTCGATACGGGGCAGAACAAGCAACTTGGCCGACGGAAGGACGGGCTCGAATGTTGGATGCAATAATGGGTAAGGAGCGCCGCCTCTCGGCGGTGGCGGGAGGTAGTTGTGGCTTTTGTTTTTCACGTTCCCTTATTGGACTCGCTGTTCTCCTTTTCGGGAATAGATCGTGAAGGAAGACAAGTTCGTGGAATTGCAGTGTTCCAGAGATCCTACTGTGTTGCCCGCGGATGATGAGTGAGCGTAGAGTGGCCACGCGCGGGTGTGAATTGAGGGTAATTAAAGTTCTAAATCCAATATGATCTACTGAGATGCGGAAATTGCACAGCCCAGGATTTTCCCACCACCGCCTCCCCCCCCCCCCCCCCCCAACATCGCCCCTAAAAAACTTGCCCAAAATGGCAAGAAAAGTCAGCAGATTCGCGTGTCAAGCACCCTCACCGCGCGCGCACACGCGCACGCGACATTCCTGCACCGCTGAGATGAATACCCCTGCGCACTGTGTAAAGTTGGGCGAGTTGATCAAAAACAGCAACTCCAGAACGACAGAAACAGAACAGCGTGTGTCGTGCTCCTTCTCAGAGTTAGCATGTTGCATATAGATTGGCACTGCTACTGAATGACAGCCTTGCTGCAACGAACGCGCGTAACTCTTTTTTTTTTTTTTTTTGAGTACACCCTTGCCACATATATCACTATTTTTGGAGTGTCCATAAGGATTCTCCTCACTCCTTTCATGGCTATGAATCGCGTGAAGGAGACACCTTAACGAGGGTAATGGGGAGTAAAATTGTACACTCCAAAGGGAGTGATATATGTGGCAGGGGTGTACTCCTCAAAAAGGAGTTACAACACACCCTTTTTTATAAGTGTGCCTTATATAAACTGCTGTTTATGAACGCCACCTTAGTTTGGCCGGCGGCGCTATGAACCATTCCAACTAAGGTTACTGTACTGGGCAACCGCAACACCCGAATCCAGTGACTTTATTTGAACGGCTTGACTTCTTCACCTCACAGGCTACTACAGCGTTCCCAATTTATAACATATATTCGTTCCCAATTTATACAGTCATTAAGTGTCGGTTCTACTACCTTGTTTCTTTTGTAGGAACCAATGTGTCAACAGAAACGTCAACACTTGATGTTGGACAGACCCGAAGCATCTGGAAAGACAAGGTTCCCCATCTGACTCTTTCCCCGTCAAACGAATATTTCCAATAGGTAAGCGCAGCTCTGCTCGGAGCGGAAATGACGTGCCCCGGTCGCGGCGCAACTCAGGAAGCTCCTGCCAGGGGACGTGGGAAACGGTCACACGTGATCATTCCTTTCGTGTCACTCTGTGCCACCTGGGTGAGGTGAGTAATTGTAGCCCTATTCCGGTTGACCTTTCTTCTCGTTTCGGGGAAGTTTAGCGAAGCAGCTAGTCGTAAGATGGACACCACACTGGCTGAAAAAAGAACAGTATACGGATTCTTGTTTTTGCTTTGGGATTTCAAGTTCGTTTCACTTCACGAGTCTACGTCATCACGGAGAGACGCTTATTGGCGTGAAACGCCATGTGTTGGAGGCGCCACCATCGCTGTCGTAGCTTTCGCGAGTGCGTTCTCGGAAGTGTTGATGTTTCAACTGCAGTTTCTATGTATGGATCTCCTTCATTGTGTCGCTCTGTAACGCATAACACACGCGCTAGCATCCAGCAGTGGATTAGTAGCGAATACGGCATGCAAGTTGGTCAGCTCTCTGCGCAGCTCCCCAGTTTCCCTTTCACCTCTATTGCCCGTGGCGCGACCTCATTGGTCCCTCTTCCGAATAAGGGGGTAACATTCCAAGGTTGAGGCGCAAGTGGTTCATTCTGTGTACCCATGCCGGTCTATGAGCACCCCCTTATTGCTGCCTTGTAAGTGGACGGGTACTTTGTCACGTGGTTTCTCCAAACTTTACCCTCTCCACTGCGCGGAGAAAAACTGTAGTAGCGTATTCCTCTGGTCGTTGCGGTGCAGAAAGGCTTACAATAGCTTGAGTGTTGCGTGTTGCACTGGTCCCTTCAGTGCAACGCGTGTCGCTGGCCGTTCCAGAAGGACCTTTACACTGACGAGTGTAAGACCAGCATAGCTCTCGCTGCACCGAAGATATAGGCGGTGTATACCGGAACATGCGCTCACTTCCGGTGGCCTCTCTCCATGTCCTTCATTCGCTCACACTCTAAACCGCAAAGAAAGAAAAAAATGCGTGCCGGGCCATGCACGCCTTTGATACGTTCGTGCAGGCACGATGGACGACGAGAGATGAACATAGAGCTTCGAAATGGTTTCAGTGTTCTATTTTCAGTCGATACTCGCACCGTTTATTTATTTATTTATTATTAATTAATTATTTATGTTTTAATTTATTAACTAACTGTAGAGGACGATAGTCTTCCTCTACACGAGTCCTGACCGGCGATGATGGAATGCCCCAGCGGGCAGATGGACGTGGCCTCAAGCTAGGACGGTGCCAGTAGAATTGGCTGCCAGGCGCAGTAGCGCGCGGCAGCAGAGGCGCGTCGTCGTCGTCGTCCACGGGCCGCCACATCACTCCCCCCATCAGACGCGGAGCGGTGCATGCGGTTGAGGTCCGCGTCGATATCATGAAGAGGAGAATGAGGACGACTCGTGGATGGTGGACGACTGGACACACGGCTTGTGATTGTGGCTGTTGATGCAGCAGCAGCAGGATGGCGGGAACAAGAGCGCTGCGATCCGGGCGCAGTGATGAGATGTGAATGCTGAGTGCTTTACTGCTTGGATGCTTGAGTGGTTGCTGATTGTGTTGAGCGGTGCTGAGTGCGTTGTGTGGCGTGGAATGATCGTTGCTGCGTTGCTTGTTGCTGAATGTTGCTGAGTAAGTGCATTGAGTGATCGTTGCTGAGAGCTGATTGTTGCTGGGTGTGTGCGTTGCTGACTGGGGGGGGGGGGACAGTACCGCGACCGGTACGAGAGCGTGAATGCTGGTTGTCGCCAGAGAAATGCCGGGGAGGACCATTGTGAAGCAGGTGGAGGCCGGAAACTGAGGTTACTGTGGTCTCCCTGCGGGTCCCCGGTGGAACAGTGGTCCTGGTGCGACTTGCCTGTTAGAAGGTGCTTCGCTGTTGGTTTGCCGAAAAATTTAGGATTGTGAATGGCCGAATTACGCCGAACATGTAGAGGACGATGGTCTTTCTCTACACGAGTCCTGACCGGCGATGATGGAATGCCCCAGCGGGCAGATGAACGTGGCCTCACGCTAGGACGGTGCCGGTAGGACTGGCAGTAGCGCGCGGCAGCAGAGGCGCGTCGTCGTCGTCGTCCACGGGCCGCCACATAACTAACTACAGCTTGTTCGACTGAGCGAAACAGTGTAAGCTACGTTGGCGCGATTTCTCTATAACACTGAACTCCACACCGGCACTGTATATGCACTGCGCAATACGAAAACGAGCAGCGGAATTCGCCATAAGCATCGCTGCATTGGAACACGCCAGATTAGAAGCTCGAGAATGCGGAATTGGGATCTCGACCGTCAATTGCTCCGTGTGTGCACACCTGAACGCATATACCACTGTGAATGTGAACCGAGGTAAGCTATATAGGAGTATATAGCGAAACGTTAGTGTTTCAGTTATCGACGTTTTTCTCAAATTTACTTTCAGAGCTGGCAGTTAAGTACTGCACACATGGAAATGTTTGTATGTGGATATACATAACCTCTCCGCAAAAGTTTTTTTTTTTTTTCGTCATTCCAACCACATGCAATCATGATAATATCCGCTTCGGCCATGACGTCATGATTTGTATCGGGACATGCTCAGGAACTAAATGCCAAGCCTCCTCCAACCCCCCCCCCCCAAAAAAAAAAGAGAAAGAGAAAGAAAGAGTAAGAGTACTATACATCTGACAAAGGACGATTAAAACTGGCGCAGTAACTTTACTTTCCGATCCTCCCACGAGAGTACGTCACTTTCGCCTTCATTCTCGAGACGCATTCTTTGGACTTAATCTCCTTCTTCCTTTTCCCCTTTCTCGTGGTGCTTCATTCACGCAACCTTATGGGGCGCAGTCGAAGAGATTAACGGTTTCTTTCGTTATGCAAATCGGTGCCACACAGAAATAATTGCGCCTCGTCTTCTCTATATATGCTTCGTGGCCGTAACACCACCAGACAACACTCGTTGCTGCTAGAAAAAAAAGAAAAAAGAGTTACGAAACAAGAAAAAAAAATCTCCAGGGAGTAGGAAAGGAACCTGCACAATTGATGTTCGCTAATAAGAAAAGAAGAGCGTCCGGTGGAAAATGTGAACGCTGAAAAACGGAGGAAGGCTCCGCACGCACAAATGAGGTTTTACGTAATTGAAGTAAAAGACGAAGTCGACGACGACACCTCTGATGATCGTCATCAACGAGCTCGATTGGAGACGAGGATCTGCGGTCTGCGAGCGTAGCCTTATCAGCGCAGGCAGAGGGTGCTACCGAGATCGCTTGTTCGGCTTCGTTTTGCATGCGAGCCTCCTTTGCGTAGAGCGTTCTTGGTGTCGTTCGGCAATTCATCGTCGCCGAATGGTATCCGAAGGAACGGGGTTGGAAATTGAAGATTACAAGATCGATTATTGGGATGCTTGGTCGTAGCAAATAGTCCGTTTCCGCATTTGGAGTGCACGGAAAGAGGTGGCGGTAAGTGATGGCGGGGATTTGAACGCAGACGTTATTGCCGCGGGTTTTTGTTCACGAGTGGGGAAAAATTTGCGCTCAGTTCTTTTTCTTCTTTTTCTTTTTTTTGTAGGGTTCTCTGACTTGCTCTATACTTGGCTCTTGGCTCGAGAATGTTTAAACTTGCAATAACTGTGTCAAAATTACCATTTATCAGTCGAACAACTTCATCGTCAGCATAGAAAATAACTGGCCACGTGTATACCTTTCGCCCGTCGTCATCATCACTTCTTCACTTATTGTTGTTGTTGTTGTTTCGTCCGTGAAGTCGGAGGTCTTGTCCGATATGAGCCTGTCCGATATGAGAGCACGCTGTCCGTGAACACGTTGCGATAGAGTAGTGTGCGCATGTAAGTAAGTAGTAAGCACGTGCTAACTATATAGACGCTTCCGTTGACGGCTTCGCGCCGGTGGCTTGATTGACACGGGAAAATATGCGGAGAGGTTGTCCAACTCAACGTTATGGGCCGGCTATGCCAGACATTTGGGATGAAAAAATAATAACTGCGAAGCTCGTTCGTGTCCAGAAAGAAGACCGTCAGAACACTGCGCTAGGTTGCGTAACTCAGTCATTAGGTAGTAACTCGTTGCAAAAAGCAGGGCTCGGAACCGTTATTTTTTGGGGTTCGGTTCAAGTTCCGGTTCAAGGTTATCGGTTCGGTTCGGGTTCGGGTTCAGCGCAACCAAAATAACGGTTTGAACCGATAGTAATCGGTTCGAACCGGTTTACGTCTGGTGTGCTAATCAGTGTAAAACATGTGAGAGTTAATGTCAGGATCCGCCTATGGCTTGCTCCTCCTCCCTTCCTCTTACTCCCTCGCCTCTACACTTCATGGGTACAAAAAACCATGCAGTTCACAGCAGATCATCCTTTACTGTACCGAAAAGTGCTGGGAAATGGCGCACAGCATACCACTGAACTCCATTGCAAAAGGCTATCGCCAATTTCTAAAGAGCCAAAGAGAAGAAAGCGGTCACGTGGTAGATAGGAGTATCCCAGAGCCCCATGCGCAGGCCGGCACGCTGCTCCCCGTTGAAAAGAGGGCGAGAGGCCGCTCCTGTGTTTCCTTCCTCCATGCTCTGGACCACACGCTAAGCTCTTTCCCGTGATCGCTAGAGGTCTGCGTGGATTGTGGATGCCAGAGCTCTGGTGGATGTCACTGAGGACTATTAAAATTTATGTCGCCTTCACACTGCGACGCTGAATGAAACGAAATAGCCGAGGCAACAATGCAAAGTGTAGCTGTCGTGTACCACATCTTTTTTTTTACACCTTGAGTCACCAAAATGAACAGGGATGTCGTGTACCTTTTGCAGATGAGGCTGTAGGAGGTGAATTTCTGGCCCTAACCTTGAATGGACGTAATCTGTGAACCTTGTGAATACACTTCGTGTAATGGAATATGCACTGTAGCGACTCTTGTTCTGCATAGCATGGTTTGTGGCGGCACCTGTTGCTGCCAGTTTGTTGGACAACGATAGCTGGACGTTGTTGATGATGATGATGATGATGATTGAAAGAAAAACATGGGGCTGGACGTTCAATTTCCAATGGCCCATATGCATTTTACATAACCTAACACACTCTTTCTTTCACTATATTAAACATATCCCCCCCCCCCCCTAACCCACGAGCAAGCAAGCCGGCTCTTAGCCCGACTGAACTTTCGTTTTCTTTTTTTAATAAACATATCCCCACCCCTAACCCACGATCACCCCAAAGCACTTACTTACTAAATATTTCGTTCAGCTCATTAGCACCGATAGTCATACAAAAAAAAAATTGCCCCTGTCTTGTGTTCCTGCAGACACAACTTAAAAACATGCATTCACCGAGTCTACCCAAGCCAACAACAGAGCGAGAGATATCCCTTTCGTGTGAATGAGCAGCTGCTCTGGTTGAGCTTCGGCCTCGTGGTTATGGACCCCTCAAGTCATTTTGATTTCCTTTCAGCCGATATAAAACGTATCCATATCTGCCGACGTTTCGACGTAAGGGTGTAGAGACAACACGCATTGCCGTTTTACACATGGCCGGCGAGAAGTTGGGGGGGGGGGGGGGAGTCAGCCGGGAATGGAGCCCGGGGTAACGGACTTCTTCAGGGGCCCAACGGTTGCTAGCACCAGGGACACGACTAAGGGGACACGTGCCAGACGTGAGGACGGGGGCCCGAGCAGGACTTCATCCCCAGGGCCCGTAATTTCTCTCGCCGGCCCTTGAATGTGAAGCATATGCATATAGCTGTGTACCATATAAGACAAAACACGATTTTGTACCAGCTTTCTTGGCACTCAGTGCTATTTGTTCGTTATAGAACAGTTGGCACAGTCAGGGCTCGTATTTCGATCATTTTTATTGAAAATTTTACACCTGAAGTGTCCACGTAATATCTTGTGCGATAATGCGCTAGTAACAAAATATTTAAATTGCATAGGCGTTTCCATATTAGTCTGAACGGAAATTTTGACAGTTCATTCCATGAAAGGCAAAAGTATATTTTTTCGTGTCGAATCCTATCTGTGTTTATCATGTCATTCTCTTTCTTGTTTGCTTCGACCACAGTGGTGTGCATTAACACCTCACACGTCTCAAATAAATCCTAACCGTAGAAAAGTTATTTATCCGGAGTTCTCACCGACGAGACGGATGAGCCAGCCCGGGAGAAATAGGGGAACTTAGCGCCATCTCGTGGTGTGCAAGTTAAGCGGACGGCGCTCCGCGAGCTAGAAGCAGGCATGACATTCGAAGGCTCGACTTGACCCTGCAAGGGGTGTGTCCTCACCACATCGTATAAATACATAAGCACGTCCTTCGTTCTCATTAGGACCATGCCTTCGTGTGGCAGACAGGAGTCTCTGCAACCGGTTTTATTGACACGTAATTACGGATCTGCGAAAACGATGAAAAACGACCTTCGAGTGAACTGCCAACAAAAATAGGGCCAGCGACTTTGGATCTTGGAAACCACAGCTTCGTCACTTAGCTCTGCGGCGAGGCAACACGTAAATCATTTGCAGTTCAATTTAATTCGCATTTGATTTGAAGATTTGATTTGATTTGATTAGAGATTTGCATTTGATTTGATTTGATTTGATTTGATTTGATTTGATTTGAGATTTGTAAACACCGGTTGCTTATCGGTATATTTTTTCGTCATAGAGCTGTAAACAGGAGAACGTAATCTTGGTAAAGAAAATCTTCCGGAAAATGCAATATTTCTAAAGTAGTCGACTACTGCAGTCGTGGTCATGCATGTGGTTGTAACTTTTTTGTCACGCTTGAGACGTAAAACAATTAGTATATCACGTTCACGGCGCTTTTGATACACTTATGCGCCAAGGGCACGTAAACGAACAACAGTTGTCATAGTCTGTATGTGTCAGAGGAAATTTGACTCCTCTTGTTGCTTGCATTGTCGAATGTCGATATCAAATGTCGATATATATATATTTTTTAATTCCGCGTTAGCGCCGCAAAGCAACTGTGGCTATGAGCGGCGTACAGACGTGGACAGATGGATAGAGGACAGCAGGAAGGAGTGGGGGACAGGGGGGTTAGTGTGCGTCCTGGGCCGACTTCAAGGGGAACTGTGTCGGAAAACCTCTTCTTCTTCGGAAGACCAAGGGAAAACCTCAGACAGCACAGCCGGTGACAAGATTCGAACCCGTGTCACCGCCCAGTCTCGGCGTGGAAAGCGATCATCTTAACCACTACGCCACGGGAGCTGGTGTCAACGACGAGTGGCATCCGTCCTGCTTCCTCCCGAACAGTTCAAGAAACGCGTTCGCGCCAGAACTTCAGACGGCTACACCTTTAGTTCATTCATGGTGGAAACAAACAAATGCTGTGAAACTGGATGCGCCAAAAATTGAAAACAAAAAAGACAAAAAAGAAGAAGAAAGGAAAAGCAATGTACTTTGCACTTTAATGCATGAGGGACGTTTTATAGATCCACTACACTGCGTGACGTCATACCAATGCGGCGGCGCTGTGTGTCCTGTTTGGTGGGCAAAAATCGCACGATGATCGAGTCACTGGATGTTTCCTGGGTGTAGCTACTGAATGTGCTAGGCCGTAGAGAAAGGCCAAATACGCCATACACAACATGCGGTTTCCTATACTGCCTTATTACCCACCAGCGACGTCTGCTCTATGCGCACGCGCAGATGCTCCCTCTTGTTTACAAATAGAAGTGGGTCTATTTCTTGTTTCTTTTTTTTTTTCTGCAGTGTAAGCAAACGCGAGGATTGTACTCGTCTGATATGAGTCTGCGATTTCCAAGCCACCCGCCCATCATGACAAAAAAATTGGGAGTTGATAACTGTCCATAGCGAAATGTATGGCGCGGGTTGAACGCGTACAGGCAAGGAGACTAAAATTAACGCAAATCGATTAAGGCCAGTCGTTCCCGCCGCCAAGGTCATCCCATAGAAATTGACCATGGATGATATTCTTTGCGCACACATCACCTTCCCCTCCCTGGGGCCACGTTGTAAACAGCTTCTCCTTCGACGCTGTATGCACCGCGCATCGCTTATCTTCGCGACAGCATGTCACCGTCAAGCAACCCGATCCCAGTCCTTCTCCTATATAAATGCAGCCCTCACAATAAAAAAAAAGTATATACGTAGAAACGAGAAAAAAAAACATATAGGATTATGCGTCTCTACGACAGAAGGTCTCGTCATCCAATGGCAAGCCACGACGACGTCACCGGAGAAGGGTTACAGCGTATAACAGCACCATTACATCGAACCACATGGCGGCGTACAGACCATGTTCGCAAAAACAGCCTCGAGGTGTAGCAGGCCCGATAAGGATAGTGTGGAGTTTTGAAACCAGATCCACCTCCTCCATCCTGCTGCTCTGCAACGCGAGGTCCTCTGATATGATATACGCCATTCGCCACCTTTTGAATTGTGACCTTCTTGTGCTTTTGCGGGCGTCCGTGAAATTAGAAAGTGGGAACACGTGTTTTCTTCCCTTTATCTTTTTTTTTATTTCCGTACGCATCGACCGTCAGATGAATGTGCGTTAAGAATTCATAAAACGTGCCATGCAGATAAACGGTCAACCCTTGAGTTAGGAATTCTCTCGCTTTACGAACCGTGACCTCTGGAGCAAGTCCTGCGAACAGTTTTCAACATCACCACCACACTCTAAGAAAAAAATAGAGTAATTTGACTCCATTTGGGGACTAAATGCATTGCCACGAAAAAAAAAAAAGTCCCTTTCGGGAGTAAATGCACGGAAGTAAATGAATGTCACGGAGTGTGGAGACTGCATTTCACGCTCTGTATTAAGAGCCCCAGGTACATAATTCGTGTGCATGCATCAAAATACTTTAAATCAAACTGTCAACCGTGATATATTGAGTGATACAAAATCTTCCGGCATACATAGGACAAAAATTCGCGAAGAAAGAAGCGCTAACTGTTTCTTACTCAGTGTGGGTGGAAAACTGTGAAGTTGGCTGAGTTATACCAGCCTTATGCCATCCAATTGACCAAGAGCACATATTTACTGTTGCATTCGGAAGACCATTTGTGAAGTTCAGTGACAATTTGCAGTCCTGGGGAGTAAATGTAGGTGTTAGGGGACTAAAATGGGGAGTGATTGCAGTCTAGGGGACTAGAAGCTGCAATTACTCCCCATTTTACTCTTTCTTTCTCTTTCTCTTTTTTTTTTTTTTTTTTTCTTAGAGTGCACCACCACAACCACCTCTCCTTCCTCATTCCAAACTTCGATTTATGAAAGGTTTTTTATTTTTTTATTTTTTTACGAACGTAAGCTGCTCACAAATCGAGGGTTGACTTGTACTAAGGCTGTCAAAAAATGTGCGCAAAAACCCGCGAAGTAAGCAGAATCGTGCGGATGAACGTTTAAGGTATGTACTTCAGTGCAATGCATGCGTTTATGAACTATAATACCAAAAGGAAACCTGTGTAGTCTGGGTAGTCTGGGTCATGTTGGTAGTATATGATAACTATACGATGCACACTCATTAGGTGAAGAGATATAGGGACCGTGCGACACCTAAAGCCCATAAGAAGAAGAAGAAGGGGGGGGGGGCGCTGCTCCGTCGCGACAGCGCCGCAAGTGGCGGTCTTGGAAGTATCCGACGTGATACCACTCCGCCCGTTCTATGCACTCACAAGTAGAACCGTAGCTTGCGTGGCGACCGCCGTAATTAGAAGGGCTAATTTCCGAAGTGCGAATAATGTGGAACCTTTCTGGGGCGCGAACGAAGAGAATGGACACAAACGGCACAGAAGCAACCACGGTATTTATGATGTATCTAACAGTACGGAAGGAGGACAGCCACTCGCGTCTGTCTGGTCAAAACACCTGTAAGTGATACGCCGAGAGAGTGGTCATTTGACGTCTCACAAAATCCTGGCTTGCTAGGGAAGGTTATATATTTCTCTGACTCCAGCCCCTTGTGATATCATATTTTGTCTGAGTCTTGTATTCCTTTCGTCCTCTCTGCGCACACAGCTTCGTCACTGAAATCTACATCATGCGTCCGTTTTATTCATACAAATAAACACGTAAGGTCACAACATATTGTCTGAACTTGTACTGCAGTTTTTCCAGTATCTTCAGATACAATAACGCTAAAGAGACACTCAAAGAAGAAATTATATGAGTTTCTACCTCGGCTACCGCCGTATAGGCTTGCGGCACGACAGCTGTGAAATAGTCGGTGCGTAAATACTAAACCTTTTAGACAACGTAGAACTTACGTTCTCGCTGTGAGACTCGATCGCCAACCAGATTACCGGGAGCAATATCGGCTGGGCACAGGCGATGAAACACCCCAATCATTATCTCGAAATATGTTGCTGTTTCGTCGGTGCATTTCACGGTGATACAGTATCCAGCGGCGTTTCACCGTCACGAAAGTGGCGACTGTAAATCATTGATCATTTTGCAGGTCCTCATTCAGTTGCATTGAAACTAGAACAAAAGGAATAGAATATATTCGCTCATGTTGCGCACACCTCATGCAATGGCCGAACGCGCATCACGAACGCTATTCGCCGCGAGTCTAGTGCCCTCGGTGGTATTGGAAGCATAGAAATCACGAGAAATGAAACAACTGGTCCGTAATGAAGAGTTCTTTTAGGTTCTGGCACAGTTAGCGATGGAACAGTTCCAGTGTGGCAAAAAAAAAATAATAAGACGCCCGCACTGCACATGTAAACAAAGCTGGCTACCCGCGGCTACCACGCAAGGTACTTTCTCCGGAGGCCGCATCGTGGCGCCACCAGTTTGTCGCACAGTCCCTATAGGTTGACTACAAAAGGACGGTACCTAGGCACGCAGAGAGACAACGCAGAGAAAGTTTAGTTGAGACGTAGCAGCGAAGTAATACGAGATAATGAATATCTGTGACTTCGGCTAAAGCCTGCAAGAACGCTATTGCTTTGATAAGTCGGCGAATAAGCAGCCACTTATATACTCCGGAGGGTACAACGTGCTGAAGAATTACAGTGGACATTTCGCGGACGCGCAGGTGAGATGCATTAACATTAAATCGTAGAGCAGATGGTATTAAAAAGAAGAAGAAAAACCAAACAAGGAAAAAAAGGAATAAGCAAAGTCCACATGATGAGTGAGACCAGTATTTGAAATAAGAGTTCAAATCTTATTACAATGCACACAATGCGAGCTGTTCTACCAACGGCGTAGACACCCAGACACCTGTGCATATTTACATACGGAAGCTTTTTTTTTTTCTTCTGCATATATACCGGAGGTGTCTGTTACATCTGCGCATGGACAAAATACAACTATAATATAGCTCTCCCATTTTTTTAACTAAACCCCAGTCATTATGAGCTGTCGCCATGGAGTGCAACCTCTCTATAGGTGTCCTGAGTCTAGGTTTCCTGGAGAATCAGCGCGCTGTAACAGGAGAATTCATCGTGTCTGTGGCGAGGGCGACCGCATCTGGTTTTCGTCGGCTCTGGCGACAGGCAAGGCCCCCCTCCATCTCCCCTTTCCCGTACCGTGACAACACGTACATTGGATACTCGGACAGCGATCTCACCGGACGGCGGCGATAGCTTCTGAAGATAACCTTAGGTGCGTCAGGCGTATAGGCTGAACACGACCCTTTTCAGAGCACGTCGGCGACGGTGACTTTGTTTTTCTCGTATAGTGCATGCTGGGACAACGGCATGCGATTAGTCTAATTACAGTGATACATATGTATATTGTGAGACAGAATCAGCTTCGGCTTCTTGTATCATAAAAAGAACATTGCACTACATCTCTCCTGCTCTCATACTTAATCATATTTATAGGAATATGTGGGAATCTATTTTCGTATTTTTTTTATTTCTTTCATTAGACGATGGATATTTGGAGCGTCCTTTGTTTTGGCCTTCTGTTTTCGGGGTCTTTTGTTAACTCATTACTTTTGGTTTGGTTTGATTTTAAGAAAAAATAAAATGGACATTTTGGCTTCACTAGTGTGAGGTCCGCAACTCCACATCACTTGCACCAGTTACTTTGGGGGAAACTCCTGCAATGATTCTCCATTTTTTCTTTTACCAATCAATCAATCAATCAATCAATCAATCAATCAATCAATCCTATAGTGATGATGCCAATGAAGGTGAGGAGGAGGATGGCGATGATGATGATGATTAGTCTTGTGTGTTGTTACTATATTGTAATGTGCATCCAGGACATTTTGTCAACTTATTGCTGTTATGTGTTGTTACTATTATGCAGTGTTATAAACATACTTGTTTGTGTTGTGTCTCCTGCTTGCGCCAAAGCATTGGCCAGCAGTACGTATAAATAAAAAGTAAATAAAAATCATACAAAAGGACCTTTTGCTACATCTCTCCTGCTGTCATACTTAGTCGCCTTTCATGCTTAAAAGACTACGTATTTTGGTTTTTCTCATCGGTAAAAGACCTGCCGTCAAAATAGGTTTTGTGTTGGCACCATAATGTATGTTCCGCCACATAAATTCGGTCCATTCTCTTTGTCTCTCTGTAGATCGCCTTCATCATCACAAATGCCGAAAGCTTTGCAGTACAGAAATACAACGCACTAACGCACGTACATGGAATGGTGGTATACAGATAGACAGCCATATAGATGTGCAAAACATGCATGTTGAATCCTGGATACCACATACTGGACCCGTCATTCCCACTCACCTAGCTAGCGCACCTCTAGCGCAGGCAAGTTAAAGCTTCCTGGCAAATACAGACCGTGTACACGCTGACTCAGCGCGCGTATAACCGAAGCATTCAAATGCAACAAAAATGCTCACGTACATGCGTAGGCAACTCAATGGGAAACGTGGGCTAATGGCAGTTTCGTGTTTGACGAGTCTTAATTACGAACGCAACACAAACCGCAAGCCAAATGAAAGCTTCAATCTACTAACATGTGTGGCTTCCGCGGACCGCAGGGAAACAGTTCGAGGGCTTCGCTCCAAAATAGCGGCCAGCGCACGGTCCTCCGGGGGTTTGAACAGCACAGGCGGCGTCACATGTGACAAGGCCTAACAAACAGCGTCCGTGGAACGAGCTGCAACCCTTTTGCCGACTAAAGATACCTCTCATTTATCTCGATGTTTCCCGAAATGAGGCTGCTCTCTTAGTTCGACGAATTCCCAGTGATGGGGGCACTGAAGGCGGAAAGGATGCACCGCTTCAACACTCGCTTCGCTTTGCGCGCCTCCGGATGATTGAAGGCAAGGCTGTGACTTTAGTTGAGCGAGCATATGGGAAAGTTGACGTCGTGAGGGACAGAGCAGTGGGCGGAAGAATGGGGAGGGCGAAGTGATTTATCGGTGAACAGCGTGGAAACTGAACGTGTTATGCACGTGGACAAAGTTATCGTTGTGGTTGTCCACGATCTGCTGATGAGGGAACAGTCGTGAGAGACATGTGTAAGAATGACACCTGAATCGACCTATATTGTGGTGTTGTATTCGCACCTGGCGTTCATTTGTCCGCGTATTCACATTCCCTAGAATGCTTCACCGGAAGAACCGAGAAAGGTCTCAGCTTTCACTGAGAGTCCTAAATTGAGGAAGTCGGAACATGACAAGTTCAAAACCGATGTCATGTCATGTACCGACTTCACCAACTTAGGACTCTCAGTGACTACTCCTGTCCTGTGTGCGTCTTTTGTCTGTGTTTGTTGCTGCGGCGTTTTAAACCTATCATAGCTTTCATTTGCCGCGAATACTGTGCCGTCGGAATACCGGAGTCGGAGTACCCACAGAATATTCCGTAGCCGACGGCAGGAAGGTGGTGTCGTCACTCGAAGGCTCAGGCGACGCAGCTCTTATTGATGTGCTAGCAGTTTCCGTGTTGAGGGAGCTATAGATAATCCCGATTATATAGTATCCTGGTCATTATAGGAATGGCATTTGCGAAGCCCCAAAGCAGCTATGTCCAGATGAAGGTAAGCCACGGCGGGCAATATCACCCGATCACGGAGAAAGAAGGAGCCAGATACAACCGCTTTCCAGACAAAGCTCTGTCCATGCGCAGTGTGCAGTGGTGTGCGTCTGGTTCGCTCATCTGTAGCTCTGAAGGTGGTGATGGTGATGGTGAAAGGGCTTGCCGTTGTCGGCCTCACGTGTGTGGGCAACGTCACGACTGACGCCCTGGGGAAATGTGCGTCCTGGGCCGACGTCTAGGGGAACTGTGCCGACACTGTAGCTCTGAAATAAGTTGCTCTTCCTTGTACTCCTCTGTGTGTTGGTTCTAACCAGTCAAACTTCTTGTTCCGAGTTCCGTGTCGTCCTCATCTTCGTCACCACTCCTCAGCCTCAAGAATATGCTACCTTCCTCGCGTATACACCAACTCGCTTGCTTAGTGCTCCTGTTTTCGACATACAACCAGTCCTTGCTCCGTATCTGTCATTTGCTGGTGTTAGCTTCCTTCATCATCAAGTTGTACATCAGAAAAAGCAAGAGGTGGGAGCTTTGGTTCCGACTGTTCTGTGTCGGCATTCACTGAAAGGATAGGGACCGGGGAAGCAAATTGCAGGAACAACGATTCTGTAGTTGATATATACGCACGATATACATGCATGATATGTTGATATATCTTTCTTGGTACGCGTTCGTTGTTCAACGTCTGTTACACACTCTTCAAAAAGGTGGTGGTGGTTGTTGTGCCGCTTCCGGCTTGCCGTTGTTGGCCGCACTCATGGGCAGCGTCACGACCCCATATACCGCAAGGTGGTGGTGGTGGTGGTGGTGGTGGTGGAACTGCTTGCCATAGTCTGCCACGCTCAAGCGGACAACGTCATGACTATCGCAGGGGGGATCGTGCGTTATTCACATACAGGATGAAGGAAAGCGATGAGACAGAACCGGCATATCACGCTCCTATGGTGTACCCTCATCTCGAATGACATCGTCCCCGCGATTTGTTGAAAACGGGAGACGCGCGTTTCGTCGTGACACTTATGCAGCTATGACAATTGACAGAAAAAGGCGTACGGGCTGCACTTCCCACAAGTCGGGAGTGATGACGGGGTACGTTCTCTGCTCACTTAAGAAAAGAGCTGATGGGGTAACTTCGCCAATAATCCTGGCGGTTACCGTGGTACAGGGAGCATCCCAAGGAAGACTACTGAGGGATGCTCGCATGTTTTCTGTGGTGGGCTAATCCCAGAGCAAGAGGGTTAGCACACCACTCCCTCTCCTGTGCCACCATCATCTCTCCCCTCCCTCTTTGACCCTCCCCTGGGTGCACAGAGCTGCCACTTCAGAGCAGTCTGACCGCACCTTCCCTCTACCCCCCCCCCCCCCCCTAAGAAGAGAGCTTCACTGTATAGCACGCTCCTAGCAAACCATCATCCCGAATGACAACGTTCTCTTCCTTGATTTGATGAAAACGAGGGCCATTTTGGGGGGCCAAACGGGGACCAAACGAACGCCATTTTTGTGACAATTATGAACTGCATAACGCCTCAAAAAATGGTGTGCGCCCCCCGTTTTCAGCAGATCGGGGGAAAGAACGATGTCACTCGGGATGATGGTGGGCTAAGAGCGGAGCGTGCTATGTGGTGAAGCTATTTCAGCATCAGCCCCTCCCCCCCCCCCTCTCTCTCTTTGTTTTAAGGGTGAAACAGCGTTCACTTCGCTCTACAGAATAACTTGCTGATCCGGAGCAAGTGCGAGAAGAGCCCATTACACTGACAGTCGCAAGCTTCCTTCACACTCTTAAAAATGAACTTCACCACATAGCACGCTCCTAGCCAACCACCATTTTGAATGACATCGGTATCTGCTCTGATTTGCTGAAAACGGGAGGCGTACGCCATTTTTGTGACAATTATGAACCGCATAAGTGTCACAAAAAAGGCGTACGCCTACCGTTTTGAACAAATCTGGGCACAGAGCGATATCATTCGAGATAATGGTTGGCTAGGAGCATGCTATGCGATGAAGTTCATTTTTAAGAGTGCACGAACGCGTGGTGTCAGGATAATAAGTTTCATATATATGAGCTCCACAATTTTTAATCAAGTATTTCGTGCGTGTGAACGTACTAAATTGTAGCCTACGAAACGAAAAGCAAAAACTGCAAGACATAGAATAAACCATTCGGAGGCAGCCAGGCAAGTAAAGGTCTCGCAAAGCTCTCGGGAAAACAGTCATCCTTGTTTGTACAGTAACCCCGTGCACCTACGACACTTACAACAACATATCCGAGGACTAATCTGTTTTTCATTGAAATAGATGGTATGCAGCAGCAACGTTAAACGCTCTCTTTTGGCGCTTAATTGTGCAGCCGCCATTCAAGTGCACGGTGACACGGGGCCGAAAAGGATGGCTCCCACCGACATCACCTTCCCCTGTTAGCGGTGTTTGGAAAACAATGCTTCCTTTCTTTCGTTCGTGCCACGTCGTTGAATTAATTACCTGCAGGACGCCGCTAATTGCATTTTAGAGAAACAGCACCGATCCCGCTGCTGTCATTCGTTGCTAGCGTTTTAGAGGAAGGGTAAAGTGCTTCCGGTTGAGGTTGCGAAAGGTACCACGAGAATGGTGACGCGTTTTCTTTTTTTTTGTGTGTGTGTGCTTATTTCTAATATGTATGGGGAGGGCGCGCGTTCTTGTATGAGGGGGGGGGGGGAATCCTTGCACGGGCAGGTTTCTATGACTCACTGAGAGGCCTTCGTTGCGTTACGTACAGAGGTATTAATAGGAGTATAATAGTAGCCTATACGCACACAGAGAGATGACGATGGTGTGGAACTGTTGTGCTTCAGACACGCTTGAACCTAGGTAGTAAGTGTAAGAGTGGTAGTAACGCATATTAAGTGGCCACTTTTTTTTTTTTTTGCACCTTTCGGATGTAAATGTCTTGTCCTATATGGTCCACGCTTTGCTGTGCAAGCTTCGCACCATGCAGTATAGTGTCTTGTGCTCTAGACAAAGTACTATTCCATAGGGGATATGAGGAGGTGTATTCCAGAGGTTTATTCCATTTAAAACACTGTTTCAGATAAATGCTTTACAAACGCCAACAAACAACAACAACAACGTTATTTTGAGATGATGAATGGGGAGTTTCATCGCCAGGTGCAATACTCTACCTCATTGCTGGTGGTGATGTGGGGAATGAAATAATGAGCCCCTTCACAATCAGAGCCCCCTTTACAAACCCCCTACAACAAGCCCTTTACAAACACCCTTTTGAACACTGCTATATTACACCTTACAGTTGAGCCTGTGGGATAATAAAAAAGGTGTTTATTTACAAAAGCACCCCTGCGTGTAGCAGCAGCATCCAGCGTGTAGCGAACCATGATCCAGCTGTAACGCTGGAAGGTGTAAAAAAATACACTGATACGAAACACGACAGCACTGCGATACCGCAGCTCCCGAGGCTGAGACGGATTACACGTTATACGGAGCAAAAAGGCTGGAGCTCACCCCGGTATAAAAATCTATCCACGCATGCTTGGCCGTGCCCATAAAAAAAAAAGAAAAAAAAAAGAAAGAGAAACGACTTCGTGGTGATCATCGTGAGCGTGCTGACCCAACTCCTGACCCTTGTGGAAAAGCGTCGGAAGGTCTCTGCGACGCGGAGACGTAATAAATTAGGCATCGCTGCCGTCAAGGTTTGGGGAAAGTATCACGTTTCATCTAAGCTGAATGGCGAGCATTGATGGCAGGGTCACCAGCCAGAACGCAGCGCCGCAAGTGAACTGCTTCACTCGCGTCTTACCGGATCTCATTACCGCATAGCCTTGCTCGATGCAGGAAGTCGAGCCCGGCTGATACGATCGCCCACTGCAAGCCTGATTCGTTACGAGAGAGCAGTTGTGGACGAGTGCTGGGATAGTACAAGTGGGCGGCCACACGGGTGGCCGCCAAGACAATGTGCATTTGTGTGGCCCGTGGTACACAGATAGTGTACACTCTTAAAGCAAAGCTTCACCACATAGCACGTTGAAGGCTGCAACCATTGTACAGAGTGATACCTCTATTACTCTTGATTTCTGTAAAGAGCGGGGGCGTACGCCGTTTTGTGATAAATTAACATATCGGCAAAAACGTCACAAAAAGGCGTACGCCTCCCGTTTTCAACAAATCAGTGGAGAGAACGGTGTCACTCGGGATGATGATTGGCTATAGGAGCGTGCCATGTGGTGAAGTTCATTTTTAAGAGTGTACGCTGCGTGAGGTTGCGCATGTCGTGAGGTACACTCTTAGAAATGAACTTCACCGCATAGGACGCTCCTAACCAACCATCATCTCGAATGATATCGTTATCTGCTCTGATTTGTTAAAGACTGAAGGCGCACGCCTTTTTTGTGACACTTATGCTGTTCATAACTGTCACCAAAAAGGCTTACGCCTCTCGTTTTTGACAAATCAGGAGACAGAACGACATCACTCCAGATGCTTGTTGGCTAGGAGCGTGCTATGTGGTGAAGTTCATTGTTAAGAGTGTATGTGCATGGGTGCTGGCGCTCCAACAGAAAAAAAGAAAAGAAAAGAAGACGATAAGTTTTATTCGTTCAGATAGCGTCGTGGTGTAGCGGTTACCATATCTGAACGGAGCTCAGAAGACCCTGGTTTGATTCCTGGCACCTCTTTTGCCCGAGTTGTGCCAAATCGTTAATTTCTGGGCGTTTGAGGGTTCGTGTCAGTGTCGTCCCTAACTGTGGTCTGCCTTGGCCAATTCTCGTTGCTTAAGAAGATAATGTTTGACGTTTCTTTCTCGTAGTAGCCTTAGATACAACAGTTGGTAAGTGCTGTACCAAGTAGGCAGTCTCGGAGATTTTTACGTAGAGCTGAAAACAAGGAACAAACAAATGGAAAAGAAATTAAGTGGACTAATAATATAACAAATGCCGACAAACGGAGAATAATTTAGGTGAGTCTGCCTGTAGACATGCTTGGCAACATGCTGCACGTGCCGCGGGGCAGGACTGCGGATCATTTCGACTACCTGGGGTTCCTCAACGTGCTCCGGAAATCTTCGACACACGATGCAGGAAGCAATGTTTACATCCCCAACATTGCTATACCGTATTCGGCCTGGATCGAACCCGCGATCTTGTTCCGGTTCAGGATTGGTGCTTCGTTGTTAATATGGATTATGATGATAATGATGATGATGAAAAGAACAAAGAAGGAGGTATAGGTATAATACCGTAGACCTGTATGAGGAATACCCCAGAGTTTGTCAAAAAAGGTGAAAATGTACATACAAAAGAGAAAAGGGGAAAAAAGAAACAGGGAAAAAGAAAGTAGCGATGGCGGTGGTGGTGGTGGGGGTAGTGACGAAAACCGGCTTGCCGTTGTTGGCCTCACATACGTGGGCAGCGTCACGACTGTAGCCAGGATGAGATGAGATGATGTGAGGAAGTATAGCGTGGTGGTGGTGGTGGTGGGTGGTGAAAGGGCTTGCCGTTGTCGGCCTCACGTAGGTGGGCAACGTCACGACTGACGCCCTGGGGGAATGTGCGTCCTGGGCCGACTGCTAAGCGACTGGCAGGGAAAGTCGCAGTTTAGCCAATCGGAAACAGTCGTCGTCTTAAAGAACGAAAAGTCACAAAAACCTGACATGTAACGGTTATTGTTGTGGTGTGACCGCCTCTAACCGCCTCAAGCCGAGTCTAACCGACAAAAACCGACTCTACGCGCATTAGGACTTGTCAAAAGGACCAAGCTGCATCATATCACCCCATGTCATAGTCACGATTTATTTGTTGTTGTTGTTCGCCTCGAGTAGTTCTCAGTGGCGGCTCTGTGCAAGAATTTTTTACCATGAGTACAAAATAGAGGCAGCTAATTGCGAAATAGGAAAATAAAAATAAACTACATATCGTTCGAGCCTAAGAACATATTCTGCTGATTGCGGGATCAACGAAGAACACAACGAACATTGAAGCAATAGCACAATTTCATTTCGACAGTAAGCTCCTTCATTTAGTAGAATCTCTCCCGCTGAGTCGTTGCTGACGCTCCGACTCTTTCTTTTCTTTTCTTCTTTTTTGACAAGACGGAATGTTTAGTGAGCAGCCAACGATCAAGCTTCCTAAAGCTCGGTGCGCGCTAATGATGATGATGATAATGACATATATATATATATATATATATATATATATATATATATATCCCCTAAGTTTCCCTAAGTTTTATGATTTTTAAGTTTTAATAAACCCCTTTTTTGTTACTTCCCCTACTTTCGTCTTCTGTCTCCCATTTATTTCAACTATATATATATATATATATATATATATATATATACAAATATAAAAATGAGCAAATGCTCCATGGCTGCACGTGAGGCACATGTTTACAATTCAAGCGTGCCACAATCCCAGCAGTGGACGGCCGTTTCGACTTTTATATATATATATATATGTATATATATGGGAAGAAAATTAGCAAAGGCTCTTTGGCTGCACGTTGAACATATGTTTATAAGTCCCAAACGTCGCTACACCCTGACGGGAGGACATCACGTTCCACGTGACCATCCGACGCCACTCGCTCAAACGTCGCTCACCTACGCATTGCTGATGAAGGCCCAATAAGGCCGAAACAGGTGTCCAATGCTGGTGTAGCGCCGTTTGGGACTTATAAATATACCTATATATATATATATATGTGCAGAGAGTCGAACCGAAACGTTTAACGGTCCGGTTCGGGTTTAGGTTCGTCGATAAGGGTCCGGATCCGGTTCAGGTCCAGAAGGCAATTATAATGGTCCAAACCGGTCCTTTCCAAACGGTTCGGTTCCCGAACCGGTTCAGGAACAACGGGTTGCGAATGAAGCACAACAGGCAGGTTAAGAGAAGCTTCCGTGTGTGTGTGTGTTACAGTGTTTGAAGTGGGCAGGAAGGCGTCAGTGGTCGTTCGGGATTTTGAAAGGGTTTGTGCGACATAAAAAGCCAAGGTTAGTAGCGGTTACAAGAAGAGCATACCCATGAATTACTGGTTTGGGTTGACTTTCCCCGCACGTAGCTCAGGTCGCGGGGTTGTTAGCGGAATCTCACCAGGAATATCTGTCAACCACGCCTGCTGCATTGGCCTAAGTCATTTAAGTAATTGAAATTATTCGTTACCAGTCAGGATCGCGAATACACGTTAATCAAATAACGACGCTTCATGGTATGTAGTTGGATTGGAATGGTGCGATCGTGAGCTCGGGGACATTATGCGTAAAGGGCACGTTATTGTGTCAGCACTGACCGCCGCCGTGCTCGGCGTTAGCGTGAAGTTTCTGTGTAACAAAGACAAAGCAAGTGCAAACAGAGAGTTCGACTCATTTTAGACCCACTGGCGAGTTTTAGATACTGTGTCAGTATGGTCGTTTTTGCTTCTTTTATTTTAAATCCGCAAAGAAAGCCAACTTGGCATGTTCTTTTCATTCTGACTTGCATGAGTGTGGCCGGTGCTTTACTTTCTAGTACCCTAGGCACGAGGCAAACTTAATGCTTTAAACGGAATGACAGTAACTTCACCTCCTGAGCAACCATCGTCCCGAATGGCTGCGTTTTTTCAACACGCCCCTGCTTTCAACAAGCCAGGAGAGAACGACGCCACACAAGATTAAAGTTGGTGAGCTAGAGGTGAACTTACCGCCATTCCGTTTGATTAAGTGTGGCTAGCGTATAAGGGGCTTATGTAATTTCACATGCGCACACGTTGGGAATTATGTTGCATCGTTGTATACACGAATACGTGCTAGAGCTGAGCTCAGGTAGTTTGCATCCTTTTGCGTTTTCATCATCTCATCATCGGATTGAACTTTCTGTATTAAGTGTACTGGGGTAGCCAGTTTGACTTCGTCGAAACTCACATCCCCATTTTTTTCTTTATTCACATCACATCACATCACATCAGGTAGTTTGCTTTCGCAATGCATTACGTGCAAGAGAACAGAAGAAGAAAAAGAAAAAACGAAGGGGAGAATATTTGAAAGACCGAAGGTCGCACAGCCGACGACATATACGTCGGTTGGTCCGCGTATTGGTATTTATATACAGGATGCCTGCGATAACGGTAGAGACGATCTCGAAGAAAAACTGACGGGTTTTTGTTGCAAACGGACTGATCTTGAAATGCAGCGCCAGGACACCCTGTGTATAGCTGACTCTGACTAGTATATTATTATAATATGTCACTTAATGACTGCTACCCAAAACTGTCCCTAATGTCCTGTTGACCTTTAATTCTTATATACATTTATGTGTATGTCTTAGACGTTAGTAGTCCTGACAGCTTTCAGTTACTATCTGTTGCTATTTCGTGACTCGAGAAGATCCAAATCATTGTTGCAGGGCACGACTTTTTCGGCAAGAAAGACGATGTCTACGAAGCTAATAAATGAAGAAAAAATACGAAAAATAGTTTTTGAGTTCATGCACAACATCCAAAGTTTCGCACTTAATTCCGTGCGAACCGTTATTTGAACCGGAAACCGGTATTTTTTTACCGGTTTAGTTCCGGTTCAGCTCCAAGATGGCGTCGACTCTTTCGGTTCGGTTCAGTTCCGGTTCAGCCAAAAATAACGGTTAATAACGGTTTCCGGTTCGGGTTCGGTTCGACTCTCTGTGTCATTGTATAATGGGGACATAACTCGCGGCAAAAGTCGGGCTGGGATACACCTGCACAGTGTTGGTTTCGTGCTAATTATTTGCCTTTCGTTATTGGGTTTCAGTCTCGCATTCGGAAACACGTCCCCTGTGCCATTAAGTTTGAGCTTTGTAATATATGACACAAGAGGTCGCAGCACATTCGACTAGAGAAGGGAACTACCGGGCCGGCATGGACTGCGGGGTGTCCCCGCGGTAAGGACCTCCCGCGGGCGCATGTACTGGCTTCTTTCTGCGCTACTGCAGCCAAGTGGCATTGAACATAATTCCGAGCTTTTATCGGCTCTCCTCCTGCTGCGGCCGACCTGCGGCCACTCACCAGCAACGGGAAGTGAGGGGAGTATGTATAAAGTACTATCCGTGCCTGAGGGGGCCTCTATGCTCATGCGGCTGCAATTGGCACACCCGCCACGCTCTACTTTTCTTGCGAAGGACATTCGCTACGGAGACACGGTTCTGCTCGTGCGTGATTAACCGCGTCGTCGTATTATGACTCTCTAACTTGCGTTAAACGGATTCTTCTGCCACTTCGCCCAAGATGTGACTCGCAAATATAACACACAGGTATTTGCATCGGTGGTGACCTGCACTCAAAGTTTTGCATCAAAGGGCGTAATAGACGCGCAGAAAACGGCATCGCGATCACCGAAAGTCATCCGGCTCTCACACCACTGTACAGGCATCTCCGCCAGTGAAGTACTGCGGGAGAGGTCACGTGCTTGAGAGAACCAATGGGAATGACCATAGCTCTCCTTCTTCTGACGTCAGAGCTCGATGCGCGCATGTGCTCCAAGGGTCTGTAAGTCGCCACTATACGACACGTATATAGAAGAAACGTTCTTTGTTCCTCAGTGTCCTGACGTGCTGTGCAATCCGTGCTGTGCAATGTAATGAAGCAAAATGTCTTCTCCCATTTTGAGCAACCACCAAACAAAGCCAAGGAAACGTTTTCGAAGGCTTTCTTATGATGTTCATAATCATAGTTCAAAGTATTATTTAAGCTAATTACGTCGAAATGGGAAACAAAAAAGAGAAGCACTGTCAAGGAGCCCGCGATGAAGGAATCACACACGTTACATGAAAACGGTTAGGAGCAACTAAGGTTTATTTGAACAAGAACTAGTTCTTGCTCAAATAAACCTTAGTTGCTCCTAACCGTTTTAATGTTACGTGTGATCAAACTAGATTAGTATAATTCCTTATATATGAATATCTGGTTATCTTCGAATATCTATTCGAGTATCTGGTTGTTGTACTGCCAAGAATTGGAAGGCACCGATTCGAGACAAACTATCTGGTTATGTTTTATCATGTCACAAAACAGTTCTTAGTCACAATTATCTTCGTGACACATCCTGGTGACGCCTACAGAGGTGCAGCGGGACGCCGAGGTGCTGCCAGCAGCCCACGCTTACGTCACCGTGAAAATGACACCGGATGTGACAATGAAAAAATGGCTAGGAAGCAAGCGAGCTGATGAAGATGATGCATAATGTAAAAACCCCGAGACTAGGGAACACGAAGGGACAGACACAACACGAAGTCTTCGTGTTGTGTCTGTCCCTTCGTGTTCCCTAGTCTCGGGTTGTTACATTATGCACCGGATGTGAGCATGCTTTTTTTTTCTCTCTCTCTCTCTCCAAAACTAGGAGGTTCTGTTGGACGAATTTTTGCACATGGCATCTACAGGTACACTCTAAAAACAGAACTTCACGACATAACACGCTGAAGCCTAGTCCATATCAATGCGTCCGTCTGCGAACCGACGCAAGCCTCTTCGAAATCGACGGACGCATAGGTTCGCCAAGTTAAATTTTTGGACGGAGCGATGCAAGAAATGTCGGTCGTTGCCCCGGTAACCGTGCCGCCGCGCGCTCTTATCTTGCTGTTTGCTCGTTTGTCGGGGAAAAAAAAAAGAGAGGAGAAATTGAACTCATCTCCAGACTTGTTCTGCTACTCCTAACATAAGTTCTGACCCCCCAAAAATACTTCTCAGGTGCTCTACTCGCAAGTTCGCTCGTATCTTCTTTTACTTCACTTATATCGTCGGGTGCAGTTTCACTGTCGCTAAAACTTGAGGTTAACACTTTGTTGAAAAAAAAAAAAAAGGGGGGGGGGGGAATGAGTACATTAAGGATGTAGGGAATAGGCTAAAACGATAAGGAAGATGAGCTCACTAATTCTGTGACTCATCTAATCAGTCAACAATACAAACTTGAGGTTAACACTCAGTTCTTTTTCAGCGGCGTTAATTAGTGACCTGATGAATCTTTCAGTGACAATAACTACCCTTTGTGAAACAGAGATAAGGGTTAAATTCAGGTTGAGGCACCACTGATCTCGATTCAAATATTAATCGGGTTGGTGAAACCGGGCCATACTTAATAGTAGGTTGCAAGACCGTCCTCGGTAGATCAGTCGGTAACGTTCACGCTCACGGATACCGTTGTCGTTGAGCGGGAGTGCGTCTTCTTGTGACGGTTAACATAACTGCATAATGCTCCGGAACGTGCCATGCAGTCAAGTTCTGTTTGGACAGTGTAACTCGCAGTTGAGTGTAGCTTTAATCTGAAAACCAGTCGGCGGCTCTAGATTGTCTCTTAACCTCAAACCTTCGACTGATCTTCAGGTTAGAGTTCAATTCGCCGGGAGGCCACGCTCTAAATCTCATGTGCAGAATTTCATTAGAGCGTTGTACTTCTTGAGTTAAACAAGAAGGACATGTTCATATCTGATTTGGGTTTTCATTGGGTCCCATCCATCACATCCGATGACGTAAGCATACCGTGCCTTGTTGAACATTACAAGTGTGCGCGACGAACATTAAGGCGTTCGCTTAGAGGTATGATAATAAGTTAGCAAGTCTGTGTTCCTCTAATTGGTGACTTGGTTGCTCGGCGGAACAAAAGCCGGACGCTGCTGACAGCGACATCACAGCGCTGGCTGTATATAAATGACTTATAAATATAATATAACATAAAAATTCAACTATAAATAGTTGTCTGACAACTTAATTGAAATATGTGCCGCTGAGCCGGATCGAGCATCAAAAGAAAGCATCTGACATCGTTTTCCTAGCTCGGATTTAGATTCGGACAGATTTGATTTAGATTCCAATTGGAGAGGCCTTTGCTTACATATACGACGCTTTGCGTTTAGAAAACGAGTCGCTGAGACTGCATGCTAGCATGATTGATTGCAAGGCCCTAATTCAAATGGCAACGATGTAAATGTGTAGGGAATCGATCAATGGGCGGCACAGAAACTGAGCCACAAGTACCGATCAACTTCAACCATAAACGGGTGTGTGTTTTTTTGTTTTGTTTTTTTTTGTGTTAGCGCCGCGAAGCAACTGTGGCTATGAGCGGCGAACAGACGTGGACAGTTGGAGAGAGGACAACAGAATGGAGTGGGGGGTCAGTGGGTTTAGTGTACGTCCTGGGCCGACTTCAGGGGGAACTGTGCCGACATTCGTCAAGAAAGTCTGCCGGAAAACCCAGGGAAAACCTCACAGACAGCACGGCCGGTGCGGGAATACGAACCCACGTCACCTCCCAGTCTCGGCGTGGAAAGAGGTCATCCTAACCCCTATGCCACGGAAGCTGCTGGTATAAAGAGGGAGTGCCACCTCTTACCGTGGAAGATAAGTCAAGCTCGGGGAAGTCGTCGTGTCACCGTCATGGTGTACCTGTTGTTATTGTTGCTGCTGTTGTCGACTCTGTCAATCCCTACACTCTCAAACATGAACTTCACTTCATAGCACGCTCCTAGCCAACCATCATCTCAAATTATATCGTTATCTGCCCGGATTTGTTGAAAACGGGAGGTGTACGCCTTTTTTGTGACACTTATGTTGTTCATAATTGTCACAAAAAAGGCGTTTGCCTCCCGTTTTCAACAAATCAGGGCAGATAACGATATCATTCGAGAGAATGGTTGGCTAGGAGCGTGCTATGCGGTGAAGTTCATTTCTAAGTGTGTAGTATTGTTGATTTTCCCAAAGTGTCCGAGTCTGATGCATCAAAACAAGTGGTTATGCATTTCATTTGGTCTGAGAGTGTGTTTGGTTTACAATGTTCAATTCAAATCAAAAATTAAATTCAAATTCAGTTGAACATGCAGAATATGCAGACAATTTAAGCGGAACAGTTTAATACGGATTACGCTTCCATGCGATTTAAGTGCAGCGATGACACCCTAACATCTCTGAGTCATCATCGAAGACAGGACACGAAGGCAAGGCCAGACTTCTGCCAGAGGGCGCTCCCTATCGGCCCTCCCGTACTTTCCGCGAAAACCGCATGTCCTAGTTGGAAGTTCTACAGAGTTACTCAATCATGTGCAGCATCTTCTGCACTATCTCAGTGTGAGAAACACGCGATGAGGGATGGCACAGCATGTGGTGGCTTGAGAGCACCTTCCGTCTCCACTTGTGAGCGTCAGAAATCGAACACTGCTATCCTGGCGCCGAAAGGCCATTAGTATAGTCGAATGATAGATGGCCAGAGCTCGGTTGCCTCTTAGGGTTTCCCGCTTCGGCATCTCCTCATCGGTCCAAAAAATCCAGGGAGAAAGAGCCATCCTGTTGTAGACAAGTGCGACGTGTCATCAGTGAACTCCACCTATTTTTTCGAGTAGGTTCCTTCTTACTTTTTCGTTTGCTGTCACAGAAAAAGTATTTCTTATGAGCGTGAGTTATACGAGTGCTGTTTCGATCTCGAGCTATCGACACCGCAGTGGCGAGCCTTTGTGTTACAGAAGGTATATGCAGCATTTACAGAGAACACCGATCCCTGGTGGACGACGTCAAGCAAAGTTACTCGTACAACACGGATGTCATGCTATCGTGAAATATATATGGTCCACCGTTTACGCACATATAACTTCCCATACGCACCTGATGTAAAGAATGAAGCAGCGTTTTGTTAATTCGATATGAGATTCGAGTTCCGTTATAGTGAAGGAGAGCTATTGCCTGTATCAATCTTCAACCGTCAACAGCACGTGAAAATCCGAATCAGGTGGTGATTTGCGAGGACATAGAAGTTATCCAGGGTTAACACCAGTGGCGTAGCCGAGGTGGGGGCTTCGGATATTCACACCCCATCGAAGTCGTACCTTTGGTAGTGCATTTGGGAGAGGGAAAACCCTGTCCCCACGTAAACTTTCCGTAGAACCCCTCCCGAAATATTTTTCTGGCTATACGATACTGGTTGATACGGTAAACAAATATCACCTGAACGCACGTGATCTGGCAAGAAGAGTTGCACTTATCCCCTTTTAGTTTCAATTCGCGTATACTGCTTTCTCCAGAATGGCCTTTCTCTCTCTCTCTCTCTTTCATGGTTCTCCAACACAGAGCATATACTGCATTGAGTGAGACATACAAGCTATATATTGCTTTATTATAACTTTAAAACGTTGGCATGCATGTCATCGTGGACGCGTAGAATCAACGTGTACATTATTACCGTTTTGTCGTCGGCCTTCGGGAAGTACCCCCTCTTTCTTCAGGAAATGACGTCACAGAAACTGCTCCCATACACATTAACTTGCTGGCATAAATGCATTACGAAATCACCTATACATGCACGAGCGTGCTTATAGGTATACGAACCGGAGAGCTGCTTCGCTAAATTACAATTCCCGACACGAAATATGCAAATTGGAGCCATAAAGGTGCAGGGGCGCTTGCCGTAACGCACTTCAGAATAAAGAAAAGGAAAACCTGGGAGAGAAATTGTACGAATCCGCGTCGTTCCCAGGTGAGTGGGCGTCAGTTAATCAATATTCAATTTAGTCCCACTAATGCTTCATGCAAGGTGACAGGGACGGAATAAAACCGAAGAGCCAAGTGCAGTTGTAACGGCGAAGGAATTCTTCAATAAGCACCTACCTTACACGCGTAATATTGGCGGGGAAAAAGCGCTGAAAACACGTAAGAAGAAGGAACGGAGAATTCCATTACTGAAGTGGGACGTTCACTAGATTTCTTTCATTTGGAAGACAACCTCTTCTTTCGAGTACTCTAGGGGAAAAAAAGTGAACTTGAAGGATAAGCAAGACTAAATAGGTATCATAGTATTTTTTTGCGTCGAAACGTATACGCGAAAATGAAGCGACATGTTTATTGGGATATAGAGGAGCCACGCAGAAGGTTGGCTTGCTATTCTCATAAGAAATGATATAAACGCGTGAATTAATCGGCATCCATGCACTTTTTTTCTTTTTTCAATCAATTCATTTGGTATATACGGGTAAGCAACTTAAAACTCGTTCGTCACTGTTCACATGGCAGTCTCGTTGAGAAGTATACCATGCTTCTGAGAAAGGTAAAGATGACGGACCTATTATGATGTATCGTTTAGGGCCAGGTATAAGACCGGCAGGGAAAGGTCGGCATGTGACAACCAGTGCTGGAGAAGGGTCTAAAATAGCTGGTAGTCGCTAAGAAGGTATAGCGTGTCGGCTTCTATATACATGTCAATAAGGGTTGGAGATTCCAACTCGAACATTTTAAACAGATGGAGTTTGCGTGCAGTGGTCAGGCACGACCGGTGAATTTTTCCCTCCATGACCGGCGACTGCCGTCCAGCGGTTCGGGTCCGAAGCGGTGCGCTGCTGTGAAGGTGCGGAGCGGTGCGGGTCCGGTGCGTGTCCGAGCGGCAACGAAAGGCATACGTCCCGCTCTCTCTACAAATCAGGAATTGTGTCGGTATATCATTCCGTGCAATGTCTTTACCGTTGGCAGCAGAACCAGTCGAATTTGTTCCCTTCAAATTTCAGAAATAAGGGTATTATTCATCGCTCAATCTCGTACCTGTCGGTCCACCACAACATCGTATACAGTTACATATTTTCAATATGCCCCTGAGCTGCAATAAAATCTGGTCCCCTCACCTCTGCGCGAGCGAGGGGTGATCGTATACAAAGAATTGTTTGACGCCGGACGCCGGTGCAGCTGCTCGCAGTATAGGATCACTTGGTCAGCCCCGCGTCGCCTTTCTGTGCTCGCCTGTCCCCTGTTTTTCGTGTTGTGTGATGTCCCGTGCACTTGGTGTATTCTCCTCGGGACATGTATACCTGGAGCTTCGAAAACGTATCCTTTATAATGCATAATTGATGTTAGTCATACACTCTTTCGTTTTCTTTCGATATTTGTTTTGTCCTTTTCCATCGCCTTCCTTGCTCACTCTAATAGCCCACACAAAAGCGTTTACTGAACCCCTCCTTTACACACCCCTGATTCAACAAGCGAGTGTTCGAATGTTGTCGTATACCAACTTCGTTAGCATATAGTGTCACGTAAAAATATCGAGACACAGACAACCTGAAGTTGCGAGGCTAATTGGATCGAAGTATTCTGATATTTTTGCTATTCTTTTCGCACTTGTTGAGAAAATAATCAGGAAAATCATGCTATCTGAACCAACGAACCCTTGTCCTCCATTTTTTTTTCAAAACCGCGATGCAAAAAGAAGAAAAATTAACCAGAAGGAGCACAAAAATCACAATCACCATTTTGGTCGAACGGCGCCACATGCGGGGTAAATCGGACCATTAACGGTGAAATCATCCCCGGCCAAATGAACAACAGTCTTCTTCTGTTTTTATTTCAGAAAATGTCGAAATGAACAAAACCATGTTCCAAGAAGTGCTTGCAGCCATATATGCACACACATGAAGTGTGGAACACATAGGCTAAGTCAGGTTATTATTTAACCAAGCTATACCTATTTGCTGTTTCTTGGGTAACATTAGTTATTGCACTTTCCACAAATGAAGTGGTGTGCTGTAACTGCCCAACACAGCACTCGTGGTAGCAACTGCAGCACACTTGACACTGTGAACAAACCGCTAATCCAAACCGGCACATACAAAAAAACAATTGAATTTTAATTGATCATGAAGAGATTCCCAGAGATTTTGAGTTCTCTGTGGAAAATGGTGCGGCGGCTTTTATCTGAAATATTTGTGATTTTTACCATATTGCATTCCATTCCGGCGCGGTTCACGCACAAGAAGAGCGGAGAGCGGATTTCGGACACACCCCCTGCAGGCGGCCTGACATCACTTGGATCATCTGCTCACTCGTACCCAGTTCGCCAATAGGGAAGGTCACCTGCTTCCGACGTCACATCCAGTATCTCCGTTGTGCGGGCAACGGCCTGGTCGCAGCAGTTACTTTTTTTTGTTCTCAGTTTCTCAGTTGTAATATATCTCCGTTATTCTAACCAATGTTCAATCCATATACTTCAGTGAATGTATTAGCGCCCACAGGAATGCATTATACCCTAGCCACACGGCAAACTTAATGCATTAAACGGAATGGGAGTAACTTCACCTCTCACTTGGGCGCAGCTCTTGAACTTTTGACCTACATATTGAACTCCATTATCATCTCTGTTCGTCTCTGGACATCATCCCTTCGTGTTTTCATCATCTCATCATCGGTTTGAACTTTCTGTATTAAGTGTACTGGGGTAGCCAGTTCGACTTCGTCGAAACTCACATCCCCATTTTTTTCTTTATTCACATCACATCACATCACATCACCTCCTAACCAACTATCATCTCGAAAGACATCGTTCTCGCCTCTGATTTGTTGAAAACAAGAAGAGTACACGCCTTTTCTCTTACAATCATGCCCTGCATAATTGTCACAAAAATGTCGTACGCCTCCTGTCTTCAACAAATCAGGGGAGAGAACGATGTCTTTCGGGATGATAGTTGGCTAGGAGGTGAAGCTACTGCCATTCCGTTTAATGCACTAAGTTTTCCCTGTGATACCCTAGTCAAACGGCAAGCCTAATGCCGTTAGTGGAACGGCCGTTACTTCACCTGTTGTCGAACCATAATTTCTCTGTTTGTTGAAAACAGGAGGCGTAACGCCATTTTTGTGGCAATTGTGAATTGCACAATTGTCACAAAGAGGGCGTACGCCTCCTATTTTCAGCAAATCAGGGGAGAGAACGATGTCATTCGAGGCTAGGAGGTTAACTTACTGCCATTCCGTTTAATGCATTAAGTTTGCAGTGTGACTAGGGTGCACTCTTAAAAATGAACTTCACCGCGTAGCACGCTCCTAACCAACCGTCATATCGAATGATATCGTTATCTGCCCTGATTTGTTAAAAACGGGAGGCGTACGCCTTTTTTGTGACACTTATGGTGCTCATAATTGTCACAAAAAAGCCGTACGCCTCCAGTTTTCATCAAATGAGGGCAGACAGCGATATCATTCGAGATGATGGTTGGCTAGGAGCGAGCTATGCGGTGAAGTTCAAGCTACCTCGACCCCCCCCCCCTTCTCATTTTTAAAAGTGTAGTGGATGGCTTTCACGAAGTCGGTTGGATAGGACATTAGTTGTCGTTACGCAGCAATTTATTTACCAACAAATATCAAACAAAAACTTTAAAAACCTCGAAAGATGTAGGGGAAGATGGTGCAAAGCGGGCCCCTTAATTTTTTGAGAGCCTCTATAGAACTGACGGTTTCATCAACGCAAACACAATACATTTTGCGTACGCACTTTCAAAATAATGAATTGCGCCGGATACATTTGAAGGTGAACATACACTCTTAAAAATGAACTTCACCACATAGCACGCTCCTACCCAACCACCATTTTGAATGATATCGTTATCTGCTCTGATTTGCTGAAAACGGGAGGCGTACGCCATTTTTGTGACAATTATGAACCGCATAAGTGTCACAAAAAAGGCGTACGCCTACCGTTTTGAACAAATCTGGGCACAGAGCGATATCATTCGAGATAATGGTTGGCTAGGAGCATGCTATGCGGTGAAGTTCATTTTTAAGAGTGTAGCTGCTGCGAGCGCTGATGAAGAGGTTTCGAAAAAAGATAAGAGAAAGGGAGGAACTCGGAAACAATAAAGAAACAAGTTTATTTCCTTTTTTACTCCTGAAAAATTTCCCAAAACATTTGATGTTTGATAATCTCCAATATCTAGAATACATAAACCAGGCCAAAGTATCAACAAAACACATGCCGTTTCGAACTAGGATAAATAAAATATATTCCACTTTTTATTAGCGAACGGTCGTATACGCTTATTAAGTATTAGTCACCGAACAATGAAAAGTCAGTTTATCTCTCTTATATCTTTAATACCGGTTGTTTTGGCGCATTATGACCTTTGTTTTCCTGTCTGCCGCGCCAAAACGTTATATCTTTAATACTGAATTCCAATAATCTCTGTCCACGTCCAAAACAGACTGAATCTATTCCTCCTCCCCAACGAGACACCTCACTCTCGTCAAACCAGCCACTCACTCTCACTCACCCTCCTTTCACTCTTACAGCTCGTCCTTCGTCCTCGTTATTTTCACGCACACAACAATCTCCAGTCTATTCCTTTTTTTCTTTCTTTTTTTTTCAATTCCTGAAGCGAAAAGCTGATAAAACTGTATACTTCTATTTCAGCAAGCCAAAATTTCCAAGAATTTTGAACCTCTACGTTTAAACTTTACGCGTCTATGTATTTGGTATTTGGGTGGCAAGCAAATAAAATAGCTATTTACAGGGTGAGGTGGGGCAAGATGAGACAGAAATTTGTAATTGAATATGGAGTCTTTATTTTTGTGTTTTTCAAAAAAAAACTAGCCATAGGCACATTCTCAGAGGTGTACGGCTTCTGATCTGTAAATCAGAACGTACTTAACTGGTTCTAAAATAAAGACAGAACAAGAAATTCAAAAATGCAGATTGTCTCATCTTGCAGTTTCCAACCCTCGGGGAAAGACGAGATAGCGCGTGGGGCAAGATGAGACACGCCGTGGTAATTAACGGTACAAATTAGTTTTTGCAATTTAAGCACCTACGCAGCCCCCTTGAGCCCACCGCTTACATGATGTGCGATAAAACCATACAGAACCTGGTGCTATTTCCTTCCACCGTCCTTTGCAAACAAGGCACCGCCAGTCTGATGTGTCGCTGGTCGTTCCCTTTTGAGTGCGCTTCTGCTTTGCTGGATATATCCTGGGACACAGGAAAATTTGCTGGAAAATCCTAGGCAATATGCAAAAAAGGAACCTCTCAAGAACAAACATAATGCCACCTAATAGTTGAGTGATCAGTTTCTCAATTACATTAAATTTAAATTACATTAAGTTGTCACGTCTTGCCCCGTGGATAACAGCGGATGCATTAATTTTTCAATTAAACACCGGGTAACCAGGAGTGCCCATATTTTGCATGTATCTAGATGAATGAATAAAGAAATAGGATGTGGACTTACATTGAGGGAACAAACCTGCGACACACCGCTGCACAGCTGACAAGGAAAAGGACTACAGAAAATCGCGCCTTTTTTGCGGTTTTGGTCTTCACATTCCAGGCAGAAGTAACCGATTCTTTTTTTCTCTCTCTTCAACGCAAATACCAATCCGGACAATTCCCACATGCAATAAAGCGGACATATGAGCAAAGTTCCAAGCGCATGGGGCAACGCGTCTTTGAGGGAGGCGGCGTCGAGCAAAAAATGTCGCATCTTGCCCCACCTTACCCTAATTTATATTACACTATGATTTTTCAAAAAAAAAAAATCGATTATAAATCTAAGTCGTACACAACGAGATAGAGAGGTAATAGAAGGCGCAATCGCCTTGGCGAGGCTCCAAGCTTTGATGCCAGTAGGCGACACTCTCCTTTCTCTCTCGCACTCCTTCTGTCAAGGCAAAAGCGAACGAAGAGCGAACCGAAGGACCAATGAAACGCGAGTGCGCAACGCAAGTTGGGTTGACGTGGGACGTGCATGCTCGAGCCTGTGCAACTTTTTCTGCACGAAAACAATCAGCTGAATTCTCTATAAAGCCGATTCCTTATCAGACAGCGCCAAAGACGGGGTGCTGATACACGACGTTCCAAATTCCGCTATTTTCGACCTCAATCACTTCTCTGGTGGTCGTATTCATACATCTCGTTATCACACTGTTTGTTTATGTGACTATCATAGTATATTTCCGTAGGCTTGAGAAAAATTGTTGGCGGCATTTTACGGTACCAATAAATGCCGCGGAATTTCGAAGTCCAATGTCCGCCATTTGCAAACAAGGCGCAAGGTGAGGTTAACATGGCGCCATCCAGGGTGACTTCAAATACGGCTACCGGTTTCTCTCTCTATTACCCTCTCTCTCTCTCGTTGATCGTACAAGAGTGAAATCTTCTTTTCTTTTCTTTCAACTGAAGACAAGACATGAAAAAGACATGTCTTGTCGGAATTTCAAGACATGAAAAAGATATAGACTTCTTTCTTTCTTTCCTTCTTCTTTCTTTTTTTATATATACTTTTTCAGCAGTCCAAACTTTCCGGTAGTTTGGCCCCTCTGTGTGCGTTCAGTTTTGGCAAAACCATTGAATCCAGTTCTCAAAGTGAGAGTCGGTGAACGGCACGTCGACAGTGGCATGTCGGTGAATGGCACTACATGCATATGTATAAGCTCCTGTGAACTCTTCCGTGGTATATGTGGCGTACCCATCCAGCGAAATCAAAAGCTGCCTAACTCGCTCTGCTTCATCACCAAAAATGATGGGGTCCCTTTTAGCAACTGAAAAGCGCGTCCTCTCTATTAAACGCAAAATATTGTAAAATATTTAGGTATTACTTGCTCTAGTGTATTTCCATTTTGATAACGCGGTGTTCAGTTGCACTCATTCGTTACATGGTTCCTCCCTTTGAACGATATGCGGTGTAACAGCTAAAGAAATCATTGGCACCATTACGCCACCCAGTCATTCCCTTTTGATGACGCACCAGCGAAATAGGGATCTCGGAGCAATCCCAAGAACAGACACGCTCTGCCTAGGAAAAAGCAAGGCAAGCGATGGATCGACTCGAGCTCTTCGCTAGCTATACATACATAGAAAAATGACATCCCGTTCCGCGAACGGGACGAAAAGAGGGGAGTGCGAGGAGGAGACTCCTCTTGCACACCCTCTTTCCAGAGCGTCGTGTCGTCTGCTAGAGGTAGGCTGGGGGACATCTGCAAAACTTACAACTCATGGGCGATATAACTTCTGCGTTCAGGACAGTAGCTGAAAAATGCGTAAAACTCAGTTCAAATATACTCGAGGATTCTTTGGGTTCTTCAAATGAAGTGGCTGTAGAAATGAAATGAAAGTTTTTTAAACCTTTATCGACCGCATGACCAAAACACGCTCCCGCCGCCACGCGGAGCGAGGAGGCACTACTCAGTGGCTGGTGGGTCCCAGCCAGAGCGCAGCGAACTTTATCGTTGTGCAGAGCGGCGAGAGCGCATTGCTTGGAGCCCTTTAAAAGAAAAAGAAAGTTTGTGCTTGTTCGTGTGTGGTAACAACCGAGTGAGCGGACAGTAGACAGCGTCTCACTGTTCGTGCATTGTCTTTCCAGTCTAATATTGTTATGTGATTTACCATGGATGACATGATGAGTAAATAAAGTAAGTGCACCTTCACACTGCTCGCTGTTTCAAGCGTGGCTCCACAGAGGGCTGTTTCATTCGTATTTATTGACGGCATATAGCCTCATCGTGTTTTGAAATAACGTGTACTGTCATATATTCATTTATTTACTGTACCATATAACCGTGTGCACTTTCAACATCATATCGCGTCAATGTCGTCAAGTCACAACTTCGTTTGAAGTCACAGCGCGAGTGCGACGAAAGCAGCAGAGGCTTGTCATGAAAACAGTGCCACGTACCGTTTTTCCTGCGGGGGTTCGCCTGCTTTCTGCGAGTGCATCTGAGTCCTCCGTGATCCCCCATGCTTTCATTTTGTTGTGACAGTCCGTCCGCTTTGCACACAATCGACATGAACAGTCCTCGTTGCATACGGCATGCTCCTTTGGCCTGTCTGTCTGTATGATAGCTTTCGAAACACAGCAACGAGCAAACGACTGCACTGGTTCCACCACTCAGACGCTGAATGTTTTGTTGTTTAGACTTGTTTATGGGTGCGTCCGAAGTTGTGATTGTGGCGATGAAGAGCACGCATCTGGAATACTTGGTACGACTCCAGTGACAACCGAGTGATCTAATCAATGGAGCTGGCGCTTCGCGCTGCCGCCATTGGTCGGGCGCCGGGCGGCCTTCATTGGACAAGGCGGGCTCACCTATCAGGTCGCCCCGCCTTTTCGCGGCGCCGCCGCGAAAGTTGACCGTCGTGCACTTGTCACGTGAAATACCCTCTGTTCAAGTCCTCTGCCTTTAAACATTGGACACTCTTTCGCATTATGCAGCGTCGGGGCTGTTCCACCTCGCACGAAATAGCATTGCGAGACCAAGAACATGGAAAAACCTGCCATGACGGCCTACACGGCGACAGCAGTTCATGCTTCAATGCCATGAAGCTGTTTTACATCCCATGGAATAGTTTAATCAAATGGCTTTAAACGGCAATAGGAAGTTTTCAATTGGAAATTCCACCCGTGTGCGACTACACACGGACAAAGCGTAGTGTAGCCACAGCAGATAGTCTTTTCTAGACGACTCCGTCACCGGAGTCAGCGATATGGAAAAGAAAGCTTCAAAATTGCCGACCCGTGATAAAAACCTAATTCTTTCCCACTCCCAAAAGACAGCTCCCTTTCGAGCGGTATGCTGCCACATCTGTAGGCAGATCGCTTCGCAAGCAAACGACAAAACCAACGAACCAAAAGTGGCTGTCGGGACCCTCGATATCCTTTTTCAACATTCTCTCACTACAAATATGCCACGTTTTCGAAAGCAATAGGCTCGTGCATGTATAATATTATGCAAACAATTACGTGAATGACTCTTGATCTTCTTCCATTTCATTGCGAAAGCGTCTTGCAATATTTTTTTTTCGTTCCCACCCTTATTATTATTTTTTTAATATTACAATTGCCTCGATTATAAGGGACAGGTGACTACATTGCCTGTGAGGCTCTTTTTTCTCACCTACGTGGTCTTGGAAGTGGTTGTGATCGTGTGGTCACAATGATCGCAGGCGTTGTGGTTGGAACCATTCATCTCGTAACACAAACACAACACCCTATAACTTGGTAATATACTTGGATGGAGCTAATTTCACGCGTACAATTTGTGTAACGCGCTGTTTTGGTGTTGAACGGCAACATTGCACATCGCATGGGACACGTGCTGCCATCTCAGAACGGCGACAACAAACAAAATGCCAACATACGGGATGGTGGTAAAAGTTAGTGTTATCGAGCTTTTTTTTGTGACTCGGTACACGAAGCGTCAAGCGGTCAATGGAGGATGGGATGCACAGGACATAAGGACTCTGTTTTGCATCCTCGCATGTCCTTGTCAACGTGCAGGGGTTGTCAAACGCTAAAAATGATAAGATATGGCTTTCGGAGATAGGTGATTACAAAACTACATCTTTGTAGGCCTAATACCATTGACTTTCCCGCGCCAGTGCGTCTCTGGGCTACTCATCGTAAGTCATGATCCTACTCACGAGTCATGGAAAAGGTTGTTGGTTATAAAACACGACCCTGTTACTGGAAAGTAAGACAGCTATTAGAAAGGTAAGCGCTCCATGAAAGTACATCGAAGGCAAACCCGACCTACATATTCGTACCGTGTACAAGGAACTGAACTTCGACGAATGTCCTGCTTGATTGCTTGACTTGTTCGTAATATGATTCCAGAAGTGTATCTAGGCAGACAATCATGATGTAGATGCTGGACTCTGAGTGGCGTGGTGGTCAAGAGTAGGATCAATTCGATTGTTCCTATTTCTCAAAAATGTAACGCAGTTCCTATGATCAGGCTGCAGTTGAGCACATAGACCATGTTTGTTCTGACAGGAAACTACCGTAAGTCGACTATTGTGTCGTTTTTTGGCATCACGCAATAGCACTATTCACCTGTGGTATGTGTGAGCGGTGCTGTGTTTTGAAGAAACAGTTGAGACTTTTTCGTCTATACGAGTTGTGTTCCACACATCCATACGGGCAATTTCTGTACAAATAAACAGATATGGGACAAACTGAACTACAAAAAGCATGGCTGCTTGTATACACTGTTACTCTGAAGTGGACCAAAATATCATGTGGGATTGCAAAATCTTTTGCTATGCTCTCTACAATGCACTGGCATAGCCAGAAGGGGGTTCTGGGTGTTCAACTACCCCTTCCAAATGGTACCTTTGGTACTGCATTTGGGAGAGATAAACGAGCCGAAATATTTTTCTGGCTATGCTGATGCTCTAATGTAATCTATTGCAAATCGTTATGTCATTGTGAATGACATGTTGCATGGTGAAGGGCAGTGAACGATTCACAAATGTCATTTACAACCAACAGAGTTGTCCCAAGTGTGGGCTGGTGCACAAGAACGCAGTTCTGAATGGAAACTATATTATGTCATAGGGATTTTCAGGGAGTAGGGTATCCTTCTGGGTAATCTCATTCATGCTTAAACTCTGGGCATCGTAATGTCACATGGATAAACTTCATGCAGCCGTCGATGCTGCAGAATGTTTGCAGCCAATACAGTATTTTCCCAGCATCTGCATTTGGTTCCTTTGAGTAAAACTAATCTTTCGTCACCTGTGGTATAATGGCAATGGTGAGGAGCTCCGTTGGCACTGCACCACATCAGCAGCACATGTTTCAGTTCGTCTAATGTATGTTACGTAGGTGGTGGTTCTCGGATTTTGCTTAGACTGGTGAACCTCGAATAAAAATCTCGCTTCTTTGGCCACAAGATATTAAACCCGGGATTTTGAAACTCAATGGCAGTACTCAGTTTCAGTGTCTCATATTGCCTTCCATATAGAATGCTAAACTTTTTTCATTACCTTCAGTGTGGTGTTGTGTATTTCTGGGGCTATGCCAAAAGTTTTTCCAGCGACAGGAAGGCACCTGTACTGACAAACATTCAACGGCATCACAAGGGCAACACACTTTCTAGTAACCTCTTGGGCAGGGAGCAGCCAGTGGCCTTTGGCTAGATTGATGCAGGGGCTCTATATTACAAGTCTGCTGCATTGTTAGTTACCTCCCCGCTCCATTGCATTGTGTAGAGGAACAGGTCTATAGACAAAACAGTGTGTATGTCACCTGTATGCTCTGTCTTCCTTTCTTCCTTCCACACAATCATTAATATGCCAGGTGGTTAGATGGATTGTATGTGCCACAATACCCTCTAGCTATTACCTAAGCCATGCCTTTTTGTCTCATGATGTTGAGCATGACATTTTGTTGGCTATGATCTTGCGTTGCAACTTGACCAGGATGATAAATGCAGAGATGACGGACAGAGAGACACGAATGAAACACAGTTTTGTAAGCTGTAGGAAACCCTCTTTTGTACACCTGAGGTCTAAGGTTAAACTTGTGTTAGATACATTGCGTATTGGATTTAGTCTACCACGATTAGAGTGATTCCAGTAAACGTTTAGACATGTTGCCATTACGCCAAGCGTGGAGGTCGGGAAATATCTGCAACCAGGTATGCTTCTAGATGATATGGGATCTCTGATAAACCCTTGTGGGTGATGCCCTTTCAGTTAGTCTTCTGCTTTGCCTGTTGCACCTTTAAAGCAATGCGACTGTTTAGGAAATTAATTTCCTATTTAGTGGTTGTAGTCATTTGGTCATGGCGGTTGCAGTTGTGCTGCTTTTAGTTGCCATATTTCCAAGGTTTCCTACAATTTTAATACGTAACAGATACGATGTTCCATGTCTTTGACATGAAACAAATTAAAGGTGGTGCTACTGTACCTTGCCTCCCTGAGGACTCTACAAAGGTACAACCAATTTAAACATAAATGATATATGTTGAGATTTTTAACCCAACCTGAGTACAGTACATCTTGCCAGAGCACCAAAGTAGTAAACAGAGGAGGGATTGCACTCTTTTGTTTGACAAAAAATTACAGGATATGGGCAGCACAACACAAACACTTTGAAAATGGGTTGCACAACCTGATTGTGTCTTTATGTGTCTGAATGCTGTGGTCGTGTTAGAAGTCCTTAAAGGTGCACCTTGCAAAAGGATAAAATGCTCTAGGTTGTGTCTGACTTTCTGCTTTATAAAGTTTAAACTTATTGTCTTTGTCTTCATTCTTTTGTTTTTTGTCAATGTAGATGGCGGCATTGATAAAGTAATTAAGTTGTGTTCCTCTGCTTTTCTTAGGAAACTGTTCACATTTGCTTTATTTCATTCGAATGTATCGATTTTGCACACACCCCATTAAGTCTGCAATCAGTGTCTTCTTGCTTTATCACCATGTTTTCTTACTGCGGTTCACTTTTTCTAGGTAACCAGGAAACCTATCAAAATATCAGATCTTTAGAAAATGAAAGGACGTACCTAGTGATATGAGTGGAAATCATCCATATAGACTGGTAAGGAAATGTTGTGTGCTTTGTGTATAGTGCTTCCATAGAACCTTCACCGTAGTAAAAAGCAGTTTCAATAGACTCGTTTGAACTTTGGGCCTTGAGCATTGTTAAATGTTACGGTTGTAATGTTCCATTGCTATGGAAGCGTGGAACCCTGTCCCAGAAAGACTCATGAGGGGGCCAGACTTGCCTCAATGAGAAGCTTTGCAGTGTGCAACTGTTGTGACAGTTGAAGGCTTCAGAAACTCAGTGTGAAACTAAGCCTGCACCATGCTACAGGGCTCCCCCGCTGTGAAGGAAGAGCTGTTGAAAGCTAGGATGTTGGAACAATACCATGTTGGGATTGGAAACTGTTGCAGTTGTTGTTGTCTCGATCCAGCGTGTTGTCTTCCAGTGGTACTCTCTCTTGCCGAAACTGTTGCATTTGCGACAAGAGGAGGTGCCGCTGCAAGGGCCTGGCATTGTGGTCAGCCCGTGATGGACGACAAACAGCCTAACGGTGGGCCGCATATGTAGTTGGTTTCAACGGAGACACTTCCATTTTGCCTCTTGATCTTGGTAGTATAATACGTACATGCATAGCTGATAAATAGCTCAAATAGCTCATAGACTACTGAAAGGGCTGTCATATGCCGCCATGATGAATGAAGATGTGTGTCGAAAAAATAAAAAAAAATAATAATGCCCATTTCGCTTCGTGACAATATTGCAGACACATTGGGATGGAATAAGGAGTCTGTTACAGTGATGCAGACTGTAGAATTTGGCAGTGCTGAGTGACTTGAATTGAGCCACAAGTGGTAGCAAACAAACAAGCTGGTGTGTGGACAAAGTGGGTAACATGACCTTGAGCTCGAGGACAAGGATGGACACAAGAAGTTGATGGAACAAGGGTTATCTGCTTCTGAGCCTCGTTCTGTCCACTTCTTGTGTCCACTTGTCCTCCTCAGGCAAATGTTATCCACTTTGTTGAATAGTGCGTCGTTCAGCATGGTGGGGTTGACAGATTTGCCGCTAACGCGGAAACGTGCACCAGACATGTCTTGGGCAGGGATCGGAACAGTTATTTTTTTATTTTTTGGTTTGGTTTGGGTTCAGGTTCAGGCATATTGGTTCGGTTCCGGTTCAACTCCGCAGCAGCACAAAATATCGGTTCGAACCGGTTTAAACAGGTTCAGGAAAGTGAATTTTGAGCGGATTTTAAGCGGAAGTATTCTCAAATAACACAAATGTACTTTTGCCGACACAGGAGTGGTTCACAGCAATGCTGCGTGTTACAGATCTGCATTTCAGGTGTAACGCTACGGTAGCATACTGTACTATCTATGTTCACTCATCGTATACACCCAGTTACATCCTGCTCAGGGACTGGCCATTACACAGCACAAAACAAAAACTTGGGGGTTGCTGGACGACAAAATTGGCACTTTTTTTGTCCTTTCTGACCACATATATTGATATATTCAATCAGACGCTACTTTTTTACCTGTGGGAGCAAGAAATTTGACTCGCCATAGCATGACCTCCAACACAATTGTCATTTAGATTTGGTGTCCGAAGTATCAGATGAATGATAGGTGTTACATTAGCTGGTGAAATAAAGCACTGCACGACCTCAACGCTGACACAATTGAATGAATGCAATAACTGTGAGGTGGAAGTACGAAATACCTCTGCGTACTTGGGTTGCAGTTTTGTTTTGTTCAGTTTGAGTTTCAAATTTGTTTTGCAACGTGACTCAATCCACTGTGTAAATCATAGTTCAGATCTCTCACAACGCACATCAAGTCTGAACCGTTTCGTGAACCGGTAACGGCCAAAATTTTTTTGGTTCCGTTGCGATTCGGTTCCAGCGAGAAAAAAATCTTTTAGTTCGGTTCAGTTCCGGTTCAGCAAGAAATACAGGGCTTTTAGCGGTTTTAGGTTCGGGTTCAGTTTCGGTTTCCATCCCTGGTCTTGAGATAATAACGGCATAACGGTTGGCATAACGGTCGTTCTCCACTTTGAACACTGTGCTGATACGCTGATACCAGTGGAACGCAAACGTAGAGAGTGTTGTTGAAAAGCAGAGTGTTGTGTGCAACCTCTGCAAAGCCATGAGCCTTTTCAGTTGGGCTTGTACAATAGCTGTGTAGTCCACTGCAGGCAGACATCCTGCAGGAGAGGACATAGGCCAAGTCCTTCATATGTCCTTTGTCTCTATGTCCCTATATCTGTGTATGTCCTATGTCCATAGGACATAGGCCTTGTCCCATACGGGACAAGGCATCTGCGACAGGGTTGCCCCTGCCAGCAATTTGTCTGACATCCGTGTCGAACTCACTGCTATAGGCTGAGCGAGGCATTCTTGATTAGCAACAACTTTGTCTGGTTATGGGGTAATGCAAAATCCATTGTGCTCTCTGAATTGCTGGGTTACTAATCATGTTTTCATGTTATCATATATAACTATAATTTGACAACAAAAGATCTTTACACGTTACATTCATAATCATTTCAGCCTGTGGCAATGCCGACTGGTGCTCGACCTCTTAGCCACAACAGAGTACGGGGTGAGTAGATATTTGGTTGTTTTCAGAATTTGGTATATCAGGCGCAAACACCTGTGTATATCAACCCATCTCTCACTGCACTCTTATGCAAGCATTATCTCTGTTCAAGAGCAATATCTCAGAGTATCGCATCTGTGCCTCACATACTTTTCAAGTGAAATAGTGCATGTGGTGCATCAGTATACCTGCACAGTTTTGCAATTTGTCACCATCAATCCACTGTCACTGCAAGTTGTGGGTAAAATGCAGGTGTACCTGCGTACCACCTGCGTGAACAGTGCATGGGCACCTGCAATATTTGCACTCGCCTCTGCTGCGCCCAAACTAACTTTCGCATTGATTTAGGTACCTTTCCCACAAAATGTTTCTAATTCAAGCCAGTGTCGTTTGACCTTTCACTAGAGAACCGCTAGTTTTCACGCAGATAAATGAGGAATCTGACACTGAACGTGGAACACAAGAGAATATGCTTGTGGAAATGCATATTATTCCTCTCGTCTCAACTCTGTCCTGCAGCATGTAAGCTGCATGTATCTGAATATTTTATGATATCACAACAAGATCGGTAGCCAGTTTCCCACGTACTCGGCAAAAGTATGTGTGGGTGAGGTTACACGGCCAAAAAGGGGCCATGTTATCATCCCAGCTCATCCTACTTGACCAGGCTGTCTACCAACCTGGAAAACCTGGAAAACAGGGAATTCTCAGGGAATTTTGATGTGACTGGAAAAGTCATGGGATTGTCAGGGAATTTGTGAAAAAGGCAGTTGAAGTCAGGGAAAATCACAGATAAGTGCCGTCACAATGCGCAATGAATCGCGAGTGGTGATGAGTGGTTGAGTGGTTGTCTGTTGAGTGGTCACAAAAGTAGGGCAGTCTTACTACTTCCTCAATAAATGATCTGTTTTATGAGGGATATGTATCAAAACGTAGCAGCAGACACCAAGTTCCCTTTTGTTTTCGCCAGGGAATTCGCTTGAAATAGTCTGTGAAAACCTGGAAAAGTCAGGGAATTTGAAAGCTGCAGTTTAGTAGACGCCCTGCTTGACAAATATGTTCCAAGTGCTTATTTGGCAGAACGAACTCATGCTCAGTGTACTGGGTGACCTGAGCATGAGTGAACAGAGAGAGAGCTAAATGGGGAATGAGTGAGCAAATGATCAGCTGAGCAGGAGTGGACATGAAGTAGTGCAGGCCTGCTTTATATGCCACGAGTGCAGGTTCAAAACTACATTCCTGCACTCACCTCTGCTTATCATGGCCTCTACTTCAGTCGGAGCTGACATGCATTTGAGCAGAATATTTCTTGAGTAAATTTTTTAATGACTTTAGTGATACAGTATCAGTCCTTTGTATAACCATCCTGTATACTAGGGTGCATGTTGCACATAATGCATATGTTTCGAATGGTGTAGGTTCTCATAAACATTAGAATGGAGCACTTCACAATTCAACTTCATGGTGCAGTGAGAATGACAACCAGGTGACACTCTGCAAATGACTGTTTACTGACTAGTACAGTTGTATACAGTACTGTCTTTGTGTAGACTAGTTTTACATGAATGGTTAAAGGTAGCTTTACAAAACAGTGCCAGTACAGCGGAATCTCACTAAATGGAAATCTCTGAAACGGAATTACTGCTTTAACGGAACAACAGCCGCACGGTTGTTTGGATTCGTATTTATGCAGTGCAAAATTTTTTTTACACCTCTGGGTAAACGGAACAGAAAATGGAACTGACTGAACATTTCAAAGCATCATCGCTACGTGCATCGCAGCTTGAGCTTCTGGTACATCCATGATTAGGATTACTATGTTAACAGTAGTAAATGCCATTTCTAATGGCATCGCTGAAGCACGGACGTCATGCTCTTGATCTTCAAAGCAAAAAATCGAAGTTATTAACAATTTTGAGAGTGGTTGCTACACAAAAACTGCACTTACGATGAAGTAAGGGATGCTGAAAAGTACGCTAACAAGAACTCTTAGCGAAAATGTTGTTCGTGTGAATGAGGACCTCAATGAGGACTATGTAGAATAGAGTTAAAAAATTGTGTGTGTATCCCTTGTCTTTGATGCAGTAATGTGCATAAAGACTGCTCACAGCTTCTGCACTCCTGGAAATTACACCATTTAACATCCCCCACACAACTCAGTAAATCGAACACCTGATAAACGGAACATATTTTCCAGGTCCCTTGAGGTTCCATTTCAAGAGACTCCGCTGTAGTTGTAAGCATAATGAGGATTACCACATGTTCTGCAAAAATGATCCGTGTCCAAACGTAGGAGCAGGCACCAAGTTCCCTTCCATTTCGGTCAGGGAATTCGCTTGAAATAGTCGGTAAAAACCTGGAAAGGTCAGGGAATTTGAAACCTACAATTTGGTAGACACCCTGAAAGTGTCACAAGGTGCATCTTTTCATGTCAAAATAACGTCTCTAAACATGTAAACCTTCAATAACTTTGTACCCTGTATACTGATGCAAAAACTTGCCATGCAAGTAAGATCTTGCACTTCCTGTTGTACATCACACTAGTCTTGAACAACGGTATGTAGGCAGGGTAGTTGGGTATCCATAGCGTGTAAGCAGGAAGAATCGACTAGTCATCCCTGTCAGTTCTTCCGTCCGTGTTGTTCTTGCTGCTTACACACTATGGATCTCTTGCCTCATTAGTCCCTCGTTGCCTCACTGTTGTTGTTTCATATTTTGAAATATTTTTCTGCTGCTTTTGGATAACACCTTGCAGTTCTCACAAAACATGCAACATTGGTGAGTACATTTTTAATTGCGTTTCAGCGTGCTAACTGTGAGGCAGCACCAGTTATGCACCCCAAGTTATGTACCGGTGTGACAATCTCAGACTATAAGAGTTCACAGCATGTCACTCTTATTGAACATTAATATTTTCAATTCCCTACAGGAGCCCACGTGTGGACAGCGCCAAGACATGCTTTACCTCCTGTTCCACCATCTGCAACTGCAAGACTCCAGACTTTCGCCCACCTGAGATCCCTTGCTCCTGCCAGTCGTGCTCCACACACCACATTAGGCTCCAGTCAGCTGAACATCACTGTGGTGAAGAATACTTCATCCTCCAAATCTGCATCTAATCTTCAGCAGCAGAGGAAAGCAAACCATAGCAGTTATTTGGGTGCACAATTGCTCAAGGCTTCAAATGGCCCATCTAGCATAAGACCAGCTCCTGATGTGACTTCGGGTCTCAGTAAGCTGCTGCACGCAGCAAGCACTGGAGAGGTCACGATTACAAAGGTCGTACCAAGTGGGACATTTGTTCCCCAGAAGGGCAAGCCTGTTGTGGCCGAGAGGCCCAAAGTTCCGCATGTTCCGTTGAGGAACACGTCAGTGCAGCGTCCAGAGCCTGGTATTGCTGTGCAGAGACGTCGTTCTATTGCTCAGGCGCATCCCAGGAGAGAGATGCATGCTGTTCCCAGAAGCGTTGCACAAGCAATGCCAAAAGTAATTGAAAGTGCGGTCGTTGCTGAAGCCAACAGGACACAGAATAATTGCAAGAATCTAGCCGTGGTACATCCGCAAGTCAGGACATCTGCTCATACTGTTGGAGAAGCAGCGCAGGCAGCCTCAAAAGCTACAGATCCTGTTGTTGCACCTGCCTTTAAAAATGCACAGCCTCCAAGTACCACTAGACTGCAGAGTGAGCAGGACAGTGGGAGGCCATTAACTAGTGGCAGACCGGACCCATATCTTCCCAAAAGACCTCCTGAGTCGCGGCCAAATGTGGAACGCACCGTCACTGCTCAACAAACACAGACCAATGTTACTAATATTCAGAAGCAAGCTTTTCTAGTGGACATAGCTAATGAATTACGCGCAACTGCTCAAAAACCCGCTGATAACTGTGATGCTAGTACGGGCCAGACCCCGCTCCCGCCCAAGTTGGTTTGTAGTACTGATAATCCTGTGCAGTGCGATTCTGGTAGCTTACAGGTACCTTCAGGCCTCAAGGTAGATTTCATCAACTTGGATGATCTCCTTATTGGAGACCTTCATTACTTAGCGGAGCATTTCGGGAAAAACATTCTTGAACCACTTTCTATGGACGATATCGCCAAGAAGGGCTTTTCTGAATGGATAGATGTAACAGATCCTGCAGAAATACAAAGGATCCTGTCAGAACTTGAGACTACAAAAGAAGATTCTGCAACGTGGATTCGGTGGTCACCTGGCGCGGACACTGCATATCCAATTGTTGTTCCGGATGATGAGGATTGTAGTAGACAGCAGCAAATGACTCCTCCTCCCGAAAGTCGGCCCTGTGAACCAAAGCAGCCTCGAAGTCCCCTTATCTTGATAATCAAGAAAGGAGGAGTAAACGGCTCATCGAGTTCTCCTTGGCAGCTTTCATCGCGTGAAAAGGCTGCGGGTGACAAGGGTATGTCAAAGAGTTTGTTCCTGAATGCATTAAATCTGTACCCGAACACTGAAGAAGTGGCAAAGAAACTCAGGAAAGGAAGGTCAGCAAGGTCCTTGGCAGTGTTGAAGGATAGGGTGATGTCTGATTACCTGAAGAACTTCAGTGTGCCACTACACCGTGTGCAGGGCATGTACCGTTACCTCTTTAAGAAGGGACATCTGCGCGAGGGAAAGATGACATATGCTTGTGAGGTGTATCGCAACTTGAGAAGCAGAGAAGGACGTAAAGTCACATCAGCTGTCAAGGACGCTGCGGATCGTAATTTAGGTAAGTAGGACTTTGATGACTTCGAATAAACATTGCATCTGTGACGGATGTAGTGAAAAGTACTCATGCTCGACGCATGGGCATAGATTACTTTGGACACTGGAGTTTACGGTTTCCATGCACTAATAGCACCAGTATTTCCACCTCGTGGAGCGCATTATTTAAAATTGTTTTCATGGAGTGAATTATTTTAAATTAGTGGAATTTGAAAAATGTCCTAGGCATAATGTGCATCGATGGGTTGGACATTTTTCGAATTCCACAAATTTTTGGGGGTGCTATTTATGCGCAGGTAGATAGGGTAGTTGTCTCACGACATGAAGCCATGAATTATCGACATGCGGAAAATAACGAGCAAATATGAAAATGCCTCTGGAAATATAGCACAATGACTGTGCCATGTGAAGGCGATCACACAGAGCTTTCTTAGATAATGAATGGTCAGGGATGAGTGAAATAGTGTCAGTAAGATGGTTCATTTCTAACGAAGGTTTTGGTAGAAATGACGAAGTATGTGTTTGTTGTCCAAAAATTGAATGTTAACTTCCTGTGCATGGTGCAAAGGTGGGGAATTAGATGGACTAGTTATTGAGGGGGTACCATGAGCAAGCTTAATAAAAGTCGTGTCCAATCTCTATAACTCTTGGAGGTGTGTGAATAGTGATTTTTAGGATCGAATCAAATACGAATCGAATTGTACCAATGTCGAGTCGAATTGATTCGAATTCACTTGTTTTTCGAGTACTTAATGAATAAGGCCGCGGGTTTTCCGCGATTCCGCGACATATCGCGGAATCCGGAATTCATCGCAGAATCCTTCGTTTGGCACGGAATTTCACGGAATCCCTTATTTTTAGGCGTGTGCGGATATTCGAGTTTCCGAATTCGATGAATGCAATTTATGACTTCTGGTGCGTGCCGCCCGTCTTTGCATACACAGAGCCGGCAAAGTCGATCCCAGAGGTGTCAAACGGATGACCTTGGTTAATTCAGTCGGCAGGAAGGGGTGCAGTCGGCGCTGTAGCACAGGTTGCTCTAAAGTGGGCGCATAAGTACTTTACACTGCAGCAAGATGGACTTCATGAGTTGTGTGGCCTGGGTAATCCACCACCTCTGGCGGAGGTTTGCGAGAGTCGCTTGTTCCCCTCCGTGCAAAGTGCGGCGATGGGCTCCTTCGGCGATGTGTTGCGTCAATGGGTGCTCTTTTTGTAGTAAAATGGGGTGCTTGACCTCCTCGGTATCGTCGGTGTACTGAAGTCTTCCAGTGAGACGTAGCGGACCCAAGTCCTCAATGAAAGCCTGTAGCCCGAGTATTTTGGATGACTCGCGTACTTTCTCTCCTTGGGAGAGAGAGATGATTTCTTCTTGGTAGTGCTTCGTACTGTGCTTGTCTCACCCAAAATACTTCCACCTTCTCTAACTCTAATGATGAAAGCTGTCCGTTGGCACGGTCCTTTCGTTGGCAGTTTGTTGTAAAGCACATAATCCACGCTGTGACGCGCAAAATGCGTTAGTAGGTGCTGTATCTCTCCAAGTCGAATAATGGGGGTGTCGTCGTTGTTACGTGCGTGACGACAACGTCTTTCGCGATCCCTTCTTCTTGGAACGTCTGCAAATTGGCCTCTGTTGGTGGCGTGTCCGCTTGAGGCCAGAACTGCGGTGCTTGTGACAACCATTCCGGTCCATGGAACCACAATCGGGCTCAGGCAGTGCTCTAACGGTAAGGCCTCTTGTCAGTGCGTCGGCAGGGTTAGAAACACTGGGGCAGTGTCGCCAGCATGACGGGTCACTGCTACTTTGTACTTCACTCCCACAGTACCTGACGAACGGCTTCCATTTTGAGGAATTTCTCTTTATCCATCTGAGGGCAATGGTGGAATCCGACCAGTAGGTGGGTTCACCGATTGTAGCAATCAGCGAGTCACGCACCAGCTTTGCGATTCGGACCCCCATCACCACTCCCATTAGTTCCAAGCATGGCAAGTTTCTTGGTGGGTGCCTTACGAAACTTCGCGGACAGTAGTCCCACCTTAACGTGTCCTTCTCCGTCGACTGCTCGCAAGAAGGCGCATACGCTGTATGCTTGCGGGCTAGCATCAGTAGAAATATGATGTTCTGCCGTGTAACTGCTCTCTCCATGAGGCACCAAGCATCGTTCCAGTGAAATCAGGTGAAGTGCTGGAAGTTCGGCGCACCATGAAAGCCAATCGTCACAAATGTCATCCGGCAGTGGAGTGTCCCACTCGAGTCCTTTCTCCCATAGGTGTTGAAATAGAATCTTCACTCTGATAGTGTGGGGAGAAAGGATGCCGAGCGGGTCAAAGGTTTTGGCGGATGTCTGTAGCATGCTTCGCTTCGTAGATTTTGCGGCAATCATGGTGTCCGGGATATGTTCTCCGGAGAATCTGAGGTGGTCATGTGTTTTGTCCCACACGACGCCAAGTACTTTAGTGTCCACGTCGTCGTAGTGTCCACGTACTCACCCAGCCGCCTCTCTGCATTACAGCTGCTCAAATATGTTCTGGAGTTCCAGAGAGTTTGATGACCATTTGTCCAACTTTATACCGGCCTTTTGCATGATGGCTTGTGCCCCTTCAGTCAACCTCTTCGCTTCTTCCACATTGTCAGCACCAGTTAGCAGGTCGTCGACATAGAACGCGTTTGCCAGTGTGTTGGCGATGGGGCTCATCGGGCCCCTTCGTGCTTTTCAGGTGATGTTGGAGGGTGGCTCCGTGTAGGAACGGGCTTGCAGTAGTCCCGAACGGCACTCGGGTCATCTTCGAAATCTCAATTGGTGGAAGCGATGGAGCAGCGAACCAGAGAAAGCGCAAAGCCTCTCTGTCTGATGGTCAGATGCAAATCTGCAAAAATGCCTTCTTAATATCCGCTGTAATGGCAATTTTGTGCATCCGGAAGCGCAGTAAAATCGCAACCAGTTCAGAGTTCAACTTTGGGCCCTTCTCTAGGTGATTGTTCAGGGATGTGACACCTGCACTGTGTGATGAGGCGTCAAAAACTACACGTATTCTGGTAGAAGTAGATCCATTGCGAATCACCGCTCTGTGTGGCATGTAATACGTGCAGCTTGAATCTGGTGAGTCACCGAGCACTCGTTCAGCGTGATCGTTTTCTAAATAGCTTCGTATGGCTTCATATCATACTCCATTACGCTGTGATTTCGCTGCAGCCATCTCACTAGACCTTGCAACCTGGACTTTGCTACCTTTGGTACTTCCATGTTGTCTGGGAAATCGGTGGTACTTGCTTTCCAAGGGAGTGAACTTCGTATCGGCCATCTGTTAGGTTTAGATTTTGTTCGAATTCTCCCAGGACGAGATCGTTCTGCTCTGCACTGCTCTTGTCTTCGTCGGCTATTCCAATGCTCTCCAATTCCCAAAATCGTTTCAGAAGGTCAGGTTCCTGATTTTGTGTCACTTCCACTCTCAGCACGTACACCGCCATCGTGGTCTGTTTGGCAAAGTGACAGGTGAGCGTGGTAGGCCCTTGAAACGTCCAGCCGAACACTGTCGAGGTGGCCACCAGCTTCTTGTTTTGCTCGCACCTGTGTACTCCGCCTGTCAACAGCTTCCACATTTGGTCGCAGCCCACCAGAAGGCTTATTCCGACCTTGCCGGGGATGTTCGGGCACAACACCTCATCTGCGATTCAGCCTTTGTCACGACGAATTGACTGTATAAATCTGTGGTCTGTTGGTGTCGCCGTGAGGTCTTTGCAAATATAAATAGGATGGTTAAAGGAGTACAGAGGGCCATCCAAAAAATTTTCAGATTAAGACGTCTGATGAAAGTGTGTGTGTCATTTTTCCGACTAGTGCAAAAGGTTTTGATGTATGCAATATGTTTCCCTGAAAAAAAAAACCCAAAAACAAAGCTCCGCGCGTTCATCCTTAGCTCGCCACTCCGGGTATAACTAGGAGGAGAAGGTATGATGCCACGTCACTGATAACGTTACAAGGAGAACTCGTTCTGGTTCGCCGGTCAGTGAGGGTCAGCGCCTTGTCCCTATGCTGCCGTAAACCAGTTTTGCCACTTCTCCCGGAGAATTAGGGATAGAAGGAGCAGCCGAATTATGACCGAGCCAGGAGCAAGGCTTTTTCAGAACCCAGAACATTTGAGTAGCAGACGACAGTGGAGTAGCAGGCAACATTTCTCTGGGCCAGTCTGCGTGCGTTCGCCGCTTCGGAGCAGTATTGGCTGTGCAGTACAAGCTTCGCAATCTTTACGGTCGTTGCAGACCTGCTCGGGCTCTCATTGGCGAAGGTGTTGAGTTGGAGAGTAGTTTCTCCCACAACCTCCAACTGAAGCTTATTGACAACATCCTCGCGAATGAAGGTGCGTTGGCTTCCTCCGTCGATGACGCCCCGAAGATAGGTAGTGCTTGTGTCGGAGGTGGCCCAAGCTCGGAATGTTTGGAGCAAGATATTTGCGTCTTGCCTTGCAGGCGCACTGTTGTTTGCCATCATGTTCGTTGTAGCAACCTGGCTGTCTTCTGTCGAATTCCCCTGAGACTGCTTGTAAGGATCGCACAATGATGATGCATGTCGTTTTTGGCAGTGACTGCAGGCAATCTTTGCTCGACAGTCTTTTGATCGATGGCCCTTTCTGGTGCATCGGTAGCAGTGCATGTCCCCTGAGAGGTTCTTCCGTTTCTTAGCCAATGATAAGCCGCATTGGCACTGCGGCGCGCCGTGGTCAGCCGAATTGCGAAAGAAGCACTTAGGTAACACCTGAACGCTGTTCTGTAGTACTGCACCTGTCGGGACGAAAATGCCTGCTTGTGTCATAGGTGCGCGTTGTCCATGCGCACTTAGACAACGATCTTTTATGCGGGAGCGGTCTCGGCTCTCGATCTCGACGCGAAGAAAATTGAGAACCTTCGCCAACTCACCGCACGCCGCTGAATCTGACCCACTACTCGTCGAATGACGTTCGTCATGAGCTGCGTTGCCCTTCCGAAGGCTCATTGAGATCAGTGCCATAGCGAGCGAGTCGGTGATATTCCACCACCATATCCGAGGGTAACGATGTCAACAATATGTCGACCATCATTGATACATAGCTTGCACTAGAAACTCCGAGAGCACGCAGTCCACCTACGTTGTTCTGAACATGGTCGCACATTGCGCGCAACCTATGCACGTCGTTCACCGATTTTACCCCAGGCAGGTTCTGCAGCTTTGCTAGATGCTCTCTTTCAATGCGACAGTTGTCCCCAAAACGTTGTCTTTAAGATTTTGATGGCGTCATCGTAGCACGATTCTGATGCTTGCAAACTCATGACAGCGGAGGCAGCCGACCCACGTAGTAACGGTCGCAAATATTGAAACTTTTCCGTCTTGGTGAGGTTCCGGTTATTATGACCAGTGCTTTCAATCTGTAATTTTATCAAATATTGTTGTCCCCGCATTATCCAAGAAAATAAAGTGTTTTCCATTTCAAGCAGCCGTTGACTGCTTGCCACGGAAAATCGCTGATTTTACAAGTCGGTGCCGCAGAATTTTCAATTTGCCGCAATAGAAAACGAAGACCCTTATTAACGAATACTTTAGTGGATCATGTTGCCTATCATAGTCTGTTTGCCTCAAGTTTAAAAAAACACGGCGCTAGAGCAGTCCAATGGCGATTCCTTAATTATCAGCAAAAAACAGCGTGCCACAAGAGCAGGATGGGCATATATTTTATTATATAGCATACATATTTATGAATTACTCAAAGTTTTCGTGAAGGAACACCGATTGTTCAACGTGTTCAACATCCTCAATGCTGAGTTGTAGAGTAATTGCAAAGCAAGGGATCCCGGTCCAAGATTTGCACTGCGTGACCGCCGCGACGAAGTTACGTGCGTTATCCGTGAGTACAAGTCCGGGATGACTGAACGCAAAAAATGTGGTCCTCCACCAAACGGCGTACATCAGTGCCGGAGTCTCAATCAGATTGGAAAGCCCAGGTTCTTCAGCTACAGAGTAATAGTGAAGTCATTTGGCGATGAACAAAGCAATCTTCTTTGTCAGCAGCTTCGCAGGAGCGTCTGAGGCTTTTTGTTTTGGTTTTCATCTATGGCTTTTGATTTTAGGTTCTGGTTGGTCTCCGTCTGCTTTTTGGATTTTACTGTGTCGACAGACGGTATAGTCTCCCCCAAGTATGATTTATAAGCACCAGGATGGTGTTTTGCGTGACTAAGCAAAGGCGTCGTGGTACCTGCTTGCGTCTTCCCGTTGGGGCTTGTTTTTCAGGCTGTGCACTTCGCATCGCCTGACGCTGTCTGTTCGAAAAAATCCCACAGAATACTCCGTCGTTTTCGGGGAGCTGTTCCAGGGATTGCACCGTCCAATTGATCCATGTCTAGTTCCACAAACCAAGCGTTAAAAGGACCTTTAGGCGATCTGAAACTATACTGCTGCACGCCAAGATCGTATCACCGATTGCACATGACTAACAGTCTGTTTCAGGGGCGCCTATGTTTCTGCAGGTGTTGCCTCTGTCCTCTGTCGCGGAAACCATGTGACTTCGTCACACGACGCGGAGACCATAGCTGCGACAGAGTAGCAATCAAAATGTGTTACCTACGGCAATTTTTTACTGCTTCATCTGGACACTCAACGGAGCGAGGTATTCAAATAATTATTCGCACTTCCGAATACTTTTCAAACCTTGCTATTAGATTTGACAAGCACTTCGAATTATTCATTATTCCAAATATTATTCGAAATTTGGCACACCTCTGTCTTATTCGCACACCTCTACACTGTCACTCTTTGGGCTGAGGGAGATGCATGTCATCCAGCTTTTGCACAATTTTCATTCCTTTTTTGAATGGGGTGATATCAATCCTGTCCTCTCGTTGGCTTCACCACAAAAAAGTGCCAAGTGCTGCATATGCCATAGAAAGCAAATAGCAGAGGGCGTCAACATTAGCTCGAGACAGCACATGTGCCTAAAGTTTCCATCTGACAGAAATTGGTGTGTGCTTCTACCACGACTTCAGGTAGTCTGAAGGTGGGGGCAGAGGGAGCAGTTGCCCCCCGTGAGTTCCGCTGTGGGGGCCCTGATCCCCCACTGAACTTTTGCTCCGAGGGTTCCGTCACCCGATTTTTCATCTGTAGTTGTGTCAGCCTATAGTGTGGTGACATCACATAGTCTGTTGTTACTGGATCGCGACCCGTTTCTCGCAAAGGAGCGTCTCAAAGGTGTGGACGTGAATTGGAACACATGCGTCTGTCACACACAGACGATGACGGATGGACATGTTGACACGCAATAGAGCTAGCAGACGCAGGCTTTTTCACGAGTTAATTAAAGTGGCATGACAGGACTCGAAAAAACAAAAAGTCAGGAGGAGTAGAAATTCGGACTGGAAGCGTTGGGATGTATATTCGCACAAAAAGCATGACAGCAGTGTGCAATACTGATGCATGAGAGAGCTTTCAGTCTCGCGGACCAGACTGCAATGTCATGTCAGTTACCTAACAGTGAGGAGTCTGTCTTTTTGCAGTTGCATTTCGTGCAGCATCTCGACTGATCGTGCCTTCTAGCACACGATTCTAGCCAGCCTATAAAAAGTGCTGGCCGACTTGATGTCACCACACAGCAGGGCCCGTCTGCACAAAAAGTGTGTTAGGAATTGAACGTAATTAAATTAATGTCATTACTGTTCAAAGGGGTGACCATGCTTCTATCGAGGCCAGAGCTGTCTGGTTCTCCCACTCTCTATTTTTTTCTTTCGTATTACTTTCTCCCTGTCAAGTGATGAATAATCGGAGGACTTCGAAGTGCCTGCTGAATATCGACACGTGTTGCCACTTTCAGAGTGGAAAATTGGGACTCTGCAGAGATGCAGAATGATGAGCTGTACGCCGCACGGTGATATGTCTTACATGTCGGCGGGTGCAAACTTAACCGGCGTTGTCGGTCCCCATGTGGTAATCAAACAAAAGAAACGCTACACAGACTCGCACAGAACAGCATTCAACTATAGCAACTGAAGTTTATTTTGACAATCCACCTACTCCGGAAGGTCGCGCGAGACAAAAGCGAGCTTGAGCGGGGACAGGTTGACAGGTTTTTGGCTAACGTTCGGGGACTTCTCAATGAGGGTGGCCTCCACAATCTCGCGGCCTGTCATTTTGTTTTCTACTGGTAGGTATAGTAGGAGCACCAATCCTACTTTTGGGGGAAGGTGGATGTATTTTTATTTGAAGAAAAAGGCTTTTCAGGTGTTTCTCTCAGGTATGTTTGGGTGGGGGGGTCCTGAGAATATCTCTGCCAGCAGACGAGGAACAGTTACTTCTTACTGAAAAAAAGCCTGCGTCTGGACACGGAGGAAAAAGGTGGGAGGAAACAAATGACTCAGCAAGACGTTCAATTTTTCACAACACTCAGGAAATATGTACATAACGGTACATGGGAAAGGATTTGGGGAAGGACGCAACTAAAAGGCACACAAGAACCAAGGTCAATGAAAGTAAGAATCGGAGAAAGCATTTGAATGCAGGGTGAATGGTAACAGAGGAGGTACTAATGCAGTTACCCTAATTCCAGGTGGATGTTGTTGTTTACCTTATTCCAGATGGCAAGTCTCTTAGAAGTCATTTTCCTTTGTCAGCTTCCCAAGGTCTAACAGAAGTTTACTTGTGTCCGTCCCATAGTCCTTTTCCTCTTTCCCCTTTCCCACACATCATTGTGTATATATTTAGTGTTGCACAAATTAAACTTTTTGCTGACTACGCCCAGACTCAAGGCCCTGTGCACAGACTCAGGCATTTTCAGTATGGAGTTCCTCTATCAGTTTAGCTTTAGCTATGCAATATTATCAGGTGTCGTTACAGTCTAAAATGTCAAATAAAGTCCCCAACAAGGTACAAAGATGACCAACAATGTCAGCGTGATGTAGTAGACACACTAAGGAGTTTCAAAACGGACCCTATTGCTGGACCAGGGGAAGATGATACATAACACAAACATGTTCTTTTTTTTCTTCTTATTCTTCTTTTTTCATTTTTACACACCTCGAATATGGATGCCTCAGTATCTTTCCTCGTGGCAGGTAATTCACAAATGCCAGCAAAACTAGCATTTGTGTGCACTTCTACCACGTCCCCAGCCGTTCACTCCAGGTGTGGCTGTGCCCTCCTTCAAGTGGACATGTTTGAAACAATAGTGGTAGTAGTACCAGTGCCAGATGTACAACGGTGGGGGCCCATCTGCAGCGCCAGTACTGTGCATGGATGTTCATACGGATCGAAGGTGGTCAGGTCTTCAGTGTGACCTACCCGTATTACCGTATTTAGGTTTATCTATCTATCTGCATTTATTCCTGGGGAGATTGGGCGGATGTTTTTTGGCATCTATATGTTTTGTCAAATTCGGATGTTTTCTGCATTTTAAGTGTTTGTACCAAAAATACATGCTGAAAATTCAGCAGCTATAATGACTAAGGAGGACTATGGAGAGAGAGCAGCTTGGTAGGAGGACATTGAGAACGCAAAGAATTTCCTTTCCTTTGCTGAAGGGTTCCACGGGTACTTGAACCCTCTTGACCCACTGATCAAAGTGTTACAGAGGAAAGTTTTCCCCTGAACTAGACACTAGCAGTGCGGTATTCCCCGCATTCCACCTCGAAACAAGGTGAAGGAAAAACGAAAATGTAATGCCCTGGAGGAAGAAAAGTGCAATCGGTGCAGGTATATTTGGCATCTAGCACCAGATGCAAGAGTATAATTCAGATTTTTGCAGAACATGTCGAATTCCCCCAAAAATATATGGCGGGTGTTTTTGGCACTTTTCGGCAAATGCCGAAAATGTGGCACCCTACGTATAATATATGTTGATGTGTGCAATAAATTGCAGTATACAGTACTTAATTCATTTATTAACAGGTTACCGTCAAAGATACTAACTCACTTATGTCGAATTTGGCACTGCGCCAAATTTTAAAGAATGTCAATTTTCGCTGTGTATTCTGCTGTAACGTCGAGACACTCATCACAGTACATCCTTCCCCTATATGCCATTATTTGTTTTTATTTTGCCATAGCACGAATATTATATTGTAGTAAAAGTTTTGACTGGATATAAGGGACTTCAGAGGGCCTTGGGGTCTCTGGCTCAGGAGGCAGAGGCTAACTGAAGGCCAGTTCAGAAATTCAGACAATGTATTTATGTAGTACAGCTACAGCTTCATTCCAAAGCAGCTATTCCTGACTGCTTGTCAATCTTAATGTACAGGAGGCACAGGCCAACTGTCACCATCCAAGGGCTTGCTTAGACATCTACCAACCAAGAAAACCACTTCAAATACAAGTAAGGTTTCTTGCATTCCTTCATAATGAGTTTTGATTAATTTGTACCAGTTTCGTGACCAGTGTATGTAAACTGACCTCTTCGCACAATATTCTCAGGCTATTTCAGTGACACTGTGTACAGGAGGGTCTACGGAAGCATTCACAAGTCTCACAGGAATATCTGGAGGAATCCAAGAGGTCCACACAGGACGACCAGTGCCCTGTCGTGCAAAATAGGCAGGGCAGAGGTTCCATGGACTCCACCATTTCATGTTGTTGATGGAAATTGGATGGCAGATGACTTAGAAGTCCCCAGCAAGTGGGGCCTCTGGGTTTCCGAAAACACCCAGGAAAATAAAATGGGTTACCCTGTTCCCGTGGTACTGCTGCATCGGGTTGGCTCTACAGGCGGTATGTATATTGGCATTGTTGATAGGTACGGTTCTGCGTTTTTGGGTTACACCCCATTTTTCACTATACTTCCCCCCCCCCCTCCCCCCTCCGCCGAACAAATTTTCAAGAACTCTGGTAAAACCCGATATCTACCCGAAATCCTTGCGGTCCTTCAACTTGTCGTTCTCGGTAAACCTTCGGAAAAGTTAATCATAATGTCAGCAAAGAGAGCTATTTGTGACAACCTACTTGTCCTCCGTTTATGATCCCCTCCTGCAGGAGTCAAAGACCAGCTTTTGTGGAGCCCGGGCAAGTGTTTGAATACCGCGGTCATTCACTATCCCGGTTCCGAGCAGAAATATAAAGATCATTGATTCTCATCCCAGTGTCACAGCAGTGGCTCGTTTCATATGCCTTTCGTTTCACCCGAAAATCCCCCGGTGACATAAAACAGAGATCATTGTGCCCGATTTCTCCCCGAATTCTCGTGTGTAAATAGCACCCGATTTTTCCCTCCCAAATTTGAAAAATCATAAAACCCGAAAACGAACAACCCTATTGATAAGTAATTTCGGACGATTTTTGGAATGTACGTTAAGACTTGCTATAGCAATTGTAATGACGTTCTCATGTTTTGAGATTTGAGAGTTCAAGATTGTCAACATTACTGTTGTGAATACTGTACATTGTGCTACTGTGAACACGAACAGATAATTGTTGTAATAGCAAGAATTAATGAGCAGGCTCATATAAACCATAATCGTCCATTCTTCAGGCTTGATTGGACATTTTTACAAATAATTTACAAACATAACGTTAGCATCTGTCATAACAAGAGATTTGGGAATGATGCTGGGTTTCGTTTTAAACGATTGCCGTGTCTGATTCTAAAAGAACTTATTGGGGCCAGTTGGTTTCAATGGAAACTAAACATGACGAAAACACAGGGACAAAGCAAAATGCACAGGAGAACCGGTTTTGAGCAACCTTAACAAATCTACTTCCTATTACTTACTTCTTCCACTGGGAAACTTCCACATACTTTACTTACTCTAGCAGCTTTACTTGTGGAACAAACAAATATGTGCACACACAAGAAAACCCCCTGCCCTCTCACTCAGGTGCTATCTCACACTTGCCTAACCTGATATTGCAGTTCCAAAATCACTATCGCCATGACCCAAAAGCTCAGTGAAAATGAGCTTGGATTTTTAGGTTATAGTGATAGCAATTTTGAAACTGTGATAACATGTCAGATGGATAAAGGCCATAAAATATAGGCTGCAAACTTGATGATGGTGGGTATTCATTTACAGACCAGTGCAAGGATCCGTTGGCAGGGCCCCCCTGCGAGTTATATTGCAAGCAGTGTTGCTATAGCTGCCTGAACAAGACGTCTATGATGCTTCATTTTGCCAAGAAGCACCAAGGCATTGAAACAGCATATATGTCTGTGCCACTTAACAAGCCCCCTACCCAAGAGAAAGAGAGACAACCCATGAGTGAAGGTAAGGCGATCATGGTAGTACATATCCAAATTATGTATGTATGTGTAAATGCAATTACGTACAAAAGAAATGAAAGACAGACAATAAAAGTGGGAGGGAGTAATAGAAGGGGTTGTTTATTATATGTTGGAATGTTTCAGCAAGAGCTGGGGGAAACGTCAGCACTGCGGTGAAGGTCTGCCTTCTTCAGGGCAAAGGTGTTGCAAGGGTTCCTAGGGCTTTTAAACTTTGCTAGAATGACATCGCAATGGAGAAAAGCTGAAAGGAGAAAAGAAGGAACAGTACTTTATCTGAGTTGTTAAGCTTCTTATCATTGAAAGCACATTGGGGTGATTGGAATTTATAGGTCATGTAAGATTCCTGTTCTCGGCAATGATCGGAGTGTTATTCTGTTCAGTTCGGAGTTATTCAACTTCAGTTTTAGTGAAGAATGAAAATGGAAATATTGTTAATTGAATGGCGTGAAGCTGGAAGTGTTTTTTTTTGTTTTTTTTTTTTTTTGTCACATGCGGTCAGCAGTCATTAAATCTGAAGTATGTGCAGTAAGCTTCTCTTAAGTCAAAACCAGTTTAGTAGAAATTCGTGCATAACTGAAACAACTCAGGTGTACCATGCACGTGTCACATTACCCCTTGTAAATAACAACTGCTTAATATGCATAACTCGAAATGACTTCTATTTAAAAAAAAGCGCTTCTTGAACCAGATTTTTGATGCTTTTAACTCGAAAACAATCAATTGCCACACACAACAAGGAGGCTTAGGATTGGTTAAGATCATGCTGTTCTCCACGACCTACTCTACTATACTGGAGACCTGGACGTGCACAAAGCTCCCAGCTCTGGGGCACTAGTTGTGGCAGTCCCCGCTTGGCTGTGGGATTTCGCATAATTAGCACTATTCGTTATCAAGTGATTCGCCGAAACCGCGGCAATGTATATAGGCACGTTGATGACGAAGAAGAGTGCAGCGTGTGCATAGCAAGCAGCAGGCTGTGTAGCAGACAGACGACTGTGGCAGTGATGATGATAATGTAAATATCATTTCCTCTCTCCAATAGTTATAAGTGGCTCTCCTAGTGGCCACTAGCATAACTAATCCATGACTCAGCTCTCCCACAGGCAATTGCCATCTGTCCAGGTCTCTTGTATAGTAGTAGGTTGTGCTGCTGTTTTCCAGCCAGAGAATTTGACATAATACAATACAGAGTCAATGACAAATCAATTGACACCCAGACACCGGTAGGCTAGGCCTAGGTCTCTCGACACACAAAAAACCAAAACAAAGAAAGTGGTTGTGTTTGCTCTGGTCATGACTTGAAGACAGACGGTAATATTATTTTAAAGCACCATTATCTGAAGGCACTGACTCTAGCGAAACAATGTGAAGTGATACTGGTGGTGGAAGCAGATTGGGTTAATTTGGGATTCCAAGAAGCAGCACTTTGCAACGGGAAACCTTGCCTAGTCGAGAGCAAAAAATAACTAAACCAGTGCCAGATCTCATTTGAGTCACGTTTAGAAAAACTTAGTTGATATTTCGTCCAGACTTCATAAGTCAAAATACCCCCTAAGTCAAACTGACCACTCTGGATACTGAGGTTCGAGTTATCAGTAGTTTACTGTATATTTGTCTTGCTGACATTATGTGCCTGGCAGACGTTACATTAGATAACATAGACAGCTTTGTAGGAGTTACAGTCTAGGCCTGCATTGATTTTGATGGTTAAATTGAAGTTTACGCTTTTGAGTGCCTGGGCATTTTGCATTAGTTTGCAATTCTGACACCCACAGCCATTGCATGTTTAACCCTTTGAAGAGTGGCCAAAAATAGATATCCTGCCCTTGGCAGGATGACCGTTTCGAGATTTCTGACGTGTCTGACGTGACTGAATTTCTACTTGAATGCACCTCGAAGTCATCTTGATCCATCGCAGAATCTCTCTAATATGGCATCTCTCTAAAGTGCCACTATAGATTTAATCTCATGTCGTCAGAATCCCGTTGAATTTATGTCATTGCAATCCACGTATCTCACACTGTATTCTCCCAAAATATCGTTTCTCTACGTGACACGGAAGTGCAATAAAATTCATTTCTAGTTTTGATAAGTATGACATCATATGGTGCCCGATCTACCCACGCGTCTGGCAACACTGCAAGGTTGATTCTTCTTCTCACTCGCGAATTCCTTCTTACTCACTGTACTTTACAGCTTTTTGTCTGTGCCTCCCCACACCTGACTGGTGAAATAAAATGAATTGAATTTAAGTCTTCCGAACCACAGGGGTGCCACAAGGTTCAGATTTTGTAACCACAAAATGGATGGCAAAATCGCCATCCAGTCCTGGCCCCATGTCACAGGAAACGCCATCTTGATGTCATCTTGACCTTGTTTACATTCGGTTTTGGCGCTGGTCGACATTGCCTCATTCGCATAAAAGCATTAGACGAATGTGTCTTACTAGTGTAAGTTGCACAGTGTTTCTTACCACATGCACAAGCAGGCCTGTTTGACTGCAAGCATATTGGAGAAAAACCGAAAGATGCTACAGAATAACGCACAGAAATGGCCGTCGCGTTGTAAACAATGGTTCGGCCGCCGATCACGGGCGCTGCCATTTTTATGGCCACGTGTATGATTTTTTGCGGTGACGTCAGGCCAGGACCTGTTCAGAATGCATTGCGTTCCCCTGGCACGCTGTCGTCCATGGAGCGGAGTGTGGTAGGGCACCCCCGTGTTCTCACCACAGCTCTTAGCAATCTTCCAACTTTGGGCAGAGATCACCATTGCTAGGAGTCAGTGCTCCTGGTGACGTCACCAACTCTTGGAGGATGCGCAACTATGAAGCTTTTGCAGGATCTTTCAAAAATTTGTGGGAGGGCATACTGACATATATTGCATACTCACTCTTTGAGCGAGGTAGACTTATGCAGGGTTTGTGCGGGGTCTTGAAACCCTTTAAAAACCTTGAATTCTGGAAGTATTTCTTCACAGTAGCTGTCATTTACGACATTCGTAGATATCCATACATGACATTTAACGAAGAACGCCGCTGCTTCATGTATCCCCTCCGTCTGCTTCCTAGTAATTCCAGTGTGTTCACCTATCAGACCAAAATGTAGACTGGTGCTGCTTCTCATCTGGCTACACGGAAACCTCTGAACACGTCTGGTACTGCGCGTTAGCATTGCTTCTACATGTCATCTTGTAACTCTTCATATGAAAGCTCGCATTGCGCTCATCTGCGCGTGTGCCCACCTGCATTCACGTGTTCACCATGCACGTTCTCTCCACATCAGTGTGACCTTATTGATAGCTAGTGACATTGCTGTGAAGTGCGCATATTATATGAAAGTGACCGAATATGCCCCAAAAGCGTACCTCCTAAGCATCGGGGTAAGCCCATGAGGGCTGTCGTCTGTGAGATGTAGTAACGTGAACAAGGTAACACCAGTACCGCAATGTCACATAGCACTGACAACTCGCAATGTTACGGTCTGGTGGCACCAGGTGGCGGTAGCATGTAATTCTGTCATGTGCACGTCTTATGGTCTCTTTCGTCTGTTCGGGATGCGGTGTCAGTCGCTTGTTGTGCGTCTGTTAGGCGGTGCGCAAGTGCAGAACAAAGTATGGCTCTGCTGTTATTCTTGAAGTTCTAGTCGTCGTCGTCTCTTCTTGCCATGCTCCAGCCCTCACACGCCACAGGATGTTGCATGCAATACAAATAGTTGTCTGTTATTTTGCTTTTATATTTTGTAGTAATTCCTGTAATGATGTTTTTTGCAGCAGTGGTATGTATAGAACCAGTTGTAATTCTAGAGACATTACCCTAAGAAGTCGACGTGGGTTCTTGAAAACCCTTGAAAACTTTCCCAAATGTCTGTACGAAGCCTGCTTAAAATACCAAATAATTTTTTTTAGTTCATTTTTTACATACCCTACACCCTCTGATGCACAGTCTATGTTTCTAACTGTAGCGTAACTTCCTTGTTTTTACAGGTGCTAAGCTTTCACAGTGTGCTTTTTAATAGGTTATAATTTTTATAAATTTTAATATTTTTAAATTTTTATAACTTTAATATATTTAAATTTTTATAATTTTATATACTTATACATAACTTTATATTATAATTTTATATAGTTATATATAATTTTGTATTATAATTTGGAATTTTTAATAGGTGCTTTTGCAGGGCATGCTAAGGTTACAGTGGTATGTATAGAACCAGTTGTAAGTCTAGAGACATTACTCGAAGAAGCCCTTGTCCTTCAAACATTTTTCAAAGTATCTGTGTGAAGCCTGTCTATAATACAAAATAAATATTTTTTTAGTTCATAGTATACATAGCACCCTCTGATGCACAGTCTATGTTCGTAACTGTAGCGTAATTTCCTTTTTTTTACAGGTGGCGGGACGTGACATCTCATGCATAATAGGACTCACTTTTGAAAGGGAAGCTCATTGAAGTATCAGCATGTCATAAAGTACACCACCATTTTATTTCTTACTGTAGTCTCTCACTACACTGCCTTACACTGTGGGTTTACATTTTGAAGCTGTCATGATAATTTCACAGCCATTTTGGACGGGTATTTTGCTTGACAACCTTTTGTGTGTGGAACATTGTATTTAGTTGAAAACTTAGGAGATTTGTTGAAGCAAGGTGAAATGGCATGCTAAGATTTATTAGAGGCGTCTAATGTTTTTTTAGTGTATCCCATTATGATTGTGCCTAGGAAGTTGGAAACAAATATGTACATTTTATGCTACATTGGTTGTATGAAGTGACAGAGTAGTTTTATTTATTTCTTAGTATTAAAGTGGAACTGTGTTTCTTATTACGTTTTTCATTGTTTTTTTGGGTGCATGTACAGGTGCAGATGAGTTAAATTGAAAAGTACATACTGTGAACCTCTAGATATGCTAAAGGAACTACAGAAGAACCTCTGTGCTACAGCCCATAGTGCCCGTCACCCAATTATCGCATTAACTAGGAATCGTCAATGGCTTTTGGCAATCAAAACAACGTTTTGCAGTGAGGCTAAACTGTAACACTGTACCATACATGAGGGCTCTATCTTGAAATAATTTTTGGTCGCTACAAAGCCTGTGACTGGAATGCTTGAAAAGATTCGGTTTGCTACTTCATTTTGGGAAGGCAGCCTTACGTAGTAGACTAAGTGTGATGAAGTGCTCAAGTCCAGCAGTGTAGAATATGTAAAATGCGATCAACATCTGCATAAATCATTGTCGTTTACCGCAAACATTACATAGCAGTGACGTATGTACACACAATCTTACACCATGGTCGTCCTCGCTGCTAGGTGCCGCACATATTCACACTATACACATGTGAACACATGATTCAGGTTCACTAATCTATATGCTACAACACTTACGCGACACCCAGGTGGAGGACACACGAGAGGCTTTAAGAGTGCATGGTAACTTATCTTGTTTGTGCAAGTAAGTGCAAAATAGGAACCGGACGAAGTAAATTACGCACACATGTACATAGAGAGGGGCATTTGAAGTTAGGCACACCAACTCTCATTCTGCGAACAAAGTGTATTGCTCTATACTTGTACTATGAAGATGCAGAGGTGTCATTGGCCCGGCAGAACAGGCTATACTTCTTCACATTATGTGTGGCGTGGCGCGGTGTATTGCAGTATGCTGAGTAATGTTCCTGCATCTGAGGTCACTTAAAGCTGTCACAAGGCTACATTGCATTAGGTTGGAAGCCAACACCGTGCTTTTCCAATACAGTGTTTGTCAGTGCAGCTGCCATCCTGCACCACTAAAAACTTGCATATGTGAATTCAGTATATCATGTGGCAACAAGGCTGTGGTTAGAGAAGGGGCCTGCAGTGATGTTACATCTGTACCAGTTTCTGTACCTGTGGTTTCAGTTTTCTGTGGAAACACCTGGAATGCAAGTTTGATGTGTACAGCCAACCCTCGATTCATGGACGGTTGACGTTCCTGGAATAATCGTTCATAAATCAAGGTTTAGAACGAGGAATTGTCTTGCCCCCAAGGGCACCATGCATAAAGCGAGGGAATTCCTGAGGCCAGGGTTCATCAATTGAGGGTTGATTGTATATAAGTGTCTTTCATAGCTATCTACGTCACTCAAAGCACGCTGTCACAGCCTCCTTAATCGAGAGTTGTAGTCAACAGTGTATTGCACTAGCATAACCAGTTCACTGTACCCTAAAGCAGTGCAGAGGAAGATTCTAGGTGTTTACACCATCTGGCATGCCAGGTTTCCACCACTGACATCATGCTGGCATCTCTGCATTTATTAGGCACTGCATTTGTAGGGACTCTATGGTATTATCTCTGTTGTGGGGCTATTTATCCTGTAACTAAAATATTTTTTTTTGTCTTTGAGGGAATATTCGTTCATGGGTACTTATACCCGTATGGGGGCAACCTAGTGTACCTTGTGAGCACATGCATAAGACCGCAGGACTGTGCATCCCAGGCTGTTCAGTTACATTTCATATTTTTAAAGAACACTTCCCTCCATAAGGCAACCAGTTTCTGCATTCATTCCCAAGTGCATACTGAATACTGCAATATTGTCCTTGGTATTTGAAGGGCCATTGTATTCATAATTCTGTAGCATTTCACTTGGAATGTTCGAAAAAAATTAATTTATGCTTGGTGTGGAAGTGCAATTCTGTAGCTCTTTTTTATTCAGGTTGAAAGCAAATGAAGAAGGTGGGATATATAGTTGCAAAATAAATTTTAGCTACATATGTGCTGTTAGAGGTGTAGTCCAAAGGATCTTCACTTCAAAGCTCCACAGAAAATTTGTAGTCGTAAAAAGATAATTAGTCAAAATTTTATTCTAAATTCTACAGAGAAAATTCTGTCATATCTCGCTTTGTTACCCAACGTTTCGAGCTTCCTGGACACGCTTCCTCTTGAGGAAGGCACGCGGGGCGACTGACTGCCCCCCCCCATTTCTGGTACTTTATGACCTATTGTTTTCCAGCAGAACCTTCTAACTTTCTAGTTTGGCATTCAAGGTGAATTCATGGAGTTCCGAACAAGAAAGCTTCAGTGTGATTGTGAGCGGCCTCCATACGAATTTGAATATGCTAGCAGTCGCCGTGAATTAGTAACGGTTAACACATTCTGTAATATTTGCAGGAGAAGGTGTAATAGCAGTTGCCACCCACTGTGAGACAGTATTTGTTAGGGTATTTGCTGCAATCACAATAAAAGCGTAGCATATATAGTCAGCATAATGTGGTGTCACCTGAACCCATAGCTGCGGTAAATACACGTGTTAACAAATTCTGGTGCTCTTGTTGAGCTTGTTTGTGCCTTGTTTTTCCAAGCATGACGCTTCATGTGCTAAGGTTACTTGCATGGCCAAACTCATTCACGATGTAGACGCTCTTATATACCACGTCAACCACATCATATGTCGCTTGACACTTGATAGGTTCTGAGAGTTTATTATGAATAAGTTTTTTTAGGGTTCCGAACAGTCCATAACGTTGGAATCAAAATAATGTCACCCGTCTTCACTGATCTCTGAATAAAACCTCTGTCTCTGCTGTGCAAGGGTGCATGATCATGTGCATCATAATGAGAAATTCTGCAATTTTGATGGGGAGACATTGTTAAAGGTACCGTAAAGCAGTAGAGGTGCAACCTCTGGATTTGTCTGTTCAATAGCCCAAGCCCTCAGTGCTCGTACGTCACAATTTTCGTCTCAGTTGCACTCATTGTTTTTTGAAAAACTAAAATTGAAAATTACCGGCAACACTGTGTCGAAGCTGTCACCAACCGTGCATTGCTCGTCAAGTACGGCAGCAAAACTACATTGCATGCGGACGACACAGAGTCTAAAACAAAAGATGCTGGCTACATGTCGGCTGCGTAGCCATCAGGAGCAGTAAGTCAGCCATGAACATATATCATTGCTGCATGACGAATTGGGGGTTATCTGCCACCAGATGTCATCCCGAGCTGTTCTACCTCAATTTTGCTGGCAAATTAAAAATATAAAGTGTTGTCTGTCACATTTGTAACTTGGTACACTAGGTTTACAAGCTGTTAAAGAAGTTGCGATACATCATCCCCGGTAATCCTAGATAAATGTAGAAGACTGTTCTTTGCACTGATGTGAACTGGCAATCCAAGTTTTACAGCGAAGAGGATAACAAAGCGAGCATAGGCGCGGCTAGAGTCACTGAATAGCTTCAGAGTACTGCAACTGATGTACAACTGCTAGTTTTACGCTAGTTTTAGTGGGGGCCGTGTGGGGACGCCATATTTGCTCCGTTAAGTTCGTCTGCTATGTTAATGACGGATCCCATCTGTAGACGTTCGTTCGTTCTTCTTTCTTCGATGTGTTTGCATCTTCCGTGACGACAGTGGATCAAGGCCCTCTAAACAAAATTACACCTACTCTTACGGTCAACGCGCTGCAATTCGCAATGTGAAATAAGTTTGCCGCAGTATACGGTCATTTTGCCTGGGTGGAAAGAAGCTGCACTCTTAAAAATGAACTTCACCACATTGCACGCTCCTAGCCAGCCATCATCACGAATGACATCAGTCTCGCCCCCGATTTGTTGAAAACAGGAGGCGTACAACTGTTTTGTTCCAATTCTGTACGGCATAAGCAGTACAAAAAGGCGTACGCCTCCTGTTTTCAGCAAACCGGGCGAGAACGACGTCACTAGTGATGATAGTTTGTTAGGAGCGTGCTATGCGGCGAAGTTCATTTTTAAGGGTGTGCAGTTCCACTGGTGTATCAACAGAATGCCTCCAAGTTGTAGATTTTGTCCAATGGGAGAGTGACGCTCTCAGTGTTGCCATACAGCTGTCGGCATAGTGCTGGGGAAAAGGAATGCAATATACTCTGAGCGAAGCTATTCAGTGACTCTAGGCACAGCAAAGGAAGACTGTCAGGCCGTGACGAACGACAACGTTCACAAAGCTTTCATGGCAGAACAGGAAGTGTCTCGAGCAGGAGACACTTGATGTGCAGATCACTATACAGAAGAAAAAGGTCCCCATGGACAGAACTGGGCTACAGCCCGCTGATGGTGACACATTGCCATAAACAAACCTAACAATAGAAGTGTAGAAAATAGGCACAGCGGATACCGAAACTCACCTGGCTCTGACATCACAGCAGGTGTCACCACCTGTGGGACAGCACGAGAGTGGCCACGTGCTTACAGCTACCAATGGGGGTGGCCACAGCTCTGAGGCCTGTGACATCTGTGCTTTGCTCGGGCATGTGTTAGAGGGCTCGTATCTCCCCAAGTACGACACGTAGAAAAATAATTCTTCTTTATTCCTCAGTACCCTGGAGTGTAGTACAACACGTGCATGATGTAATGGACCACATCTATTAGTGTGTTAGCACCCTTTTAAACTACGCCGTCAACACAAACTGCCCGTCTGCTGCTTTACAGTACTGTTAACATAATCCTGAAGCAAGGCATAATGAAAGGTCATCGATGGTGGCCCTTAGGCGACTGCATAGATGCTGTATAGATAGTGATGAAATCATGGAATTGTGCTAACATTGATAGAAATGTTTCAGAATGTTTTGTGTGGTAATTAGCACTCGCCAATGAAAAACCACTGTATGAACTTTTGTAAAGTATGAACTGTCTAATGTTCTGAAGGGATATTGTCTCGACTTGAACGGGGACGATGCTCTTTTTTTAATCGACGTGTCTAAATGGTATGCATGGGTGGCAGATGTCACGCACTATTTATGAATACATTTTTAATGTTGTCTGTTGAATGTGCCGTTGTTCATGTTGAGCGTGTCTCTACTGTGTAGCGCCCTATGTTTCATTGCTGTGAATTTGCATTTTTACTGTTGATATTTGCAGTCAAAGGTGGCAGTGCAGTTGCAGTTAGTAGATCTTTTACGTGTTGTAGTATTCTGGATTTGCTTCACTATTAAATCCCTTTTTCAGTTAGCTCCTCGTGGGTGTACTAATGTTCCCGAGCCTAGTGCACCTACTAGGTGTTGATAATTCAAAGTTTAATGACACAGCGGTAGCTATGACCATAATGCGCCACTGCTAGGGTATTTGACGGTTTGAAGATTTGACGACGGTTTGACGATTTGATTTCTGCAGTCATAGAGGGGTGATGAAGCAAACGAGACATACTAAATTGAACAGAATAGGCTTAACCAAATACAGACTGTTTTAATGCACATCCACACCACCAACGAACGAAAGATAGAATGTCCGTGCTCCCAAGCCAACGTCCTCTCCCTTAAGATTTCTATGTCTTCTTCACATTGTCATCATCCCCCACAAAAGAAAAAGAAAAGGATCCACTTCATCTTTTTTTTACTTTGGTGTTAAAGTGCCACTCCAGACTCGAAAAACTGTTCCATGAAAAGAAGATGCCTCAAGGATTCCATAGACGAAATTTCAATCCTGTTTACGAACGCTGTGCATTTCTGTAAATTTTTGAAGATCTGCTGAGCCTCCACAAGTTTCGATGACTCAAGGAGCGGGTGATGTAATCATAAGCCCACAAATTGCAATGATATCATGCTCTGGAGAGGGCATTCGTCTCCTAGCAACGACGCCGGCGTCTGGGAGAGTCACGTGATGAAGTCGCATGACGCTGATCGAAAGGGGTAAATGGGAGAGAAGACTTCTCCCTCCTTGTGTTTTCTCCAAGGTCGGAGTGGTAGGTTGGGTATGCCATGTGGGGCTCCGCAAATGGAGTGCAAAAAGTGAGCCACAACGTTGCCAGATGAGAGCCGGGCGCTCTGTCGGAGCATAACATGACGTCACAGTTCTCAAAAATAAAAATTAATTTACTTGAGCTTTTGCATTACGTAGAGCCAAAATACTTTGCAAGAATGTAAACTTCAGTAACATAACTTTGGTAGGATTCTGAAGACACGAGATTTAGTCCGTAGTGGCACTCTAACAGTAAAATGGCAACATTAAACCCATACACAAGAGGGCCTAAGGGAAAAAACAATGTCGGCAAAATGCTGGGACGACGTATGCTTCCGACCTAAAAGTCGTTGGGCTGTGCTTGCAAAAAGGGAAGTTGGTCCAAGCTTTGGGATAGACATTGGCCTTACTCGGGCCAGATTAATACGGCCAACCTGCGGCCAGTGTAGCAGACCGACCTATAAGACACGGGGCCAACACAAGGTCAGTGTAGAACCAACTCTGGGCGGTAGCCAGCTCTAGATGGTGACCTACCGATTAACAGCAACGATGGGCCAACTATGGACCACTTGTAACAAGGAGCACGGCCCATGGTTATACAGTACCCTGATCTGCACTACCGTAACAGTGCGGTACCATGCAGCTTCTGATGCCATGCGATTGCACTCCCTCAGTGTCCATGATAGACATACAATCGCTACACAATAACTTAAAAAAACTGCTTTGGCTGTCACAAAAGTGAGTAACCTGTGGAAGTAGATTCACAAATAAGGCGGGTTAGATTCGAAGGCCCACATACTGCTACTGTCCCAAACCGGGGTCGAACCGGCGATCTCGAGCTCAGCAAGCCAGCACGCTAGCACGCTGCCGGTTGGGCGTGTAGAAAAAGTTTGCAAGCAGAAGAAATTTACTCTGGTACGTTGAATTCGGAGAACTACTTACTTATTTATTTATCGTGTTGCTCCAAGGGCCTTGCGGCATTACATTGAGAACGCATAACCGCAATGAAAATGATTACAGAACAGTAACAGAAAAAAGTGACAGGAAATGGATTAACACTGGAAAAGTAATACAATGTCACAAAGAACTAGTTGCATAACAAGAATAGCACTGATTGGTAATACTAAAAAGGAAAAAAAGAGCGGAGAGCTGTTTTGAATGATGCATGATTTACAACTGAGGTGATGGATGAGGGTAAAAAATTTCATAGTTTCTATTTCTAGTTCCATTTCTAGTCACGTGCAAAGAAGGAAAAGAAGAAAAGAGTTGCTATGGGAGAAGAACGGTTTGCACATCTGAGCGTTGGCGTCCAAGCATTGCCTTCTGTAACGCACTGTACGGATGTAAGGGAGAGTAAGGGACGACGAGTGAAGATGTTTATGAAACGGATGGAGGGTTTGGAGATTACGGCGGTGATCTAATGGCTCAAGGTCATGAACTGACTTTAGAGCGGTGACGCTAGTGGTGCGGGAATAATCAGATCAGATTAAACGAGCAGCGTGATTTTGTATTGATTCGATGGCATTTGAAAGGAAAGATTGGTGAAGATCCCAAATACAGATTGCAAATTCCAACTTTGGCCCAATGAAAGTCAGGTACGCCAATCGTTTAACTTTAGGGGGGATAAGACGGAGGTTGCGTCGGAAGTAACCCAGGCAGCGGTTTGAGTCACTGATGATGTGGCTAACAGTGGTTTATCCAGAATCCCAAGCACTGAGGGGTGTTGGAAAAAATTGGGCTGCGGGGGTCATTACGTCATTGGCAGGGTTACTTCATTAGAGCTTAACATATCATTACTGACATGTGTCTAAAGCTGAAATCGCAAGTGGGTCCCCTGTAGGGGTACACAGGTGGAAAAGTTCGGGGGGGGGGGGGGGGTGTCACTGAACGTTTGGGGGGGTGTAGGGGGGGGGGCTGGATAAATTACTGGTGGTTAATATGAGTGTGCCATTAAAGAGTGGATGTGATATGAAGACCAAGGTACTTGTAGGTACCCTTGACTAACTAAGGTGTTACAGAGTTTGTACGGGTACCAAGATTGGTGTCTGCCGACGTGGAGGTAAGAACATTTAGATGTGTTTAGTGGCCATGTTGAGCATGAGTCGATAAGACTAAGGTCTGATTGGAGGAGTATTTGATATTCTGGAGATACGATATGTTTACAAATGACACAGTCGTCGGCGAATAGTCGGATTGCAGATGAGAGATTAGTTGGGAGGTCATCAATGTAGACTAGGAATAGTAGGGGGCCTAATACAGAGCCTTGTGGGACACCTGATGTAACGTGAGAAAGAAAGGAACAATTATCATTAACAAATGTGTAAGAAGACAGGTAGTTAGTAATCCATAAGAGAAGGGTGTCCGGAATCTTTAGACGAGATAATATAGAGATTAGCCGTTTGTGTGGAACTTTATCAAAGGCCTTTTTGAAATTTAAGAATATTATGTTGGTATGGATGCCTTTATCGAGGTGATAGGATAAGTCGTGAATAAATGAAGCTCATTGGGTAGTACAGGAGAGACCGTGGCGAAAACCATGTTGAAACGGAAAGAAGAATGAATGACCTTCAAGGAAGTCCATTAGATTTGAGAATATGACGTGTCCAAGTAGTTTGCATGGGATGCTAATGAAAGTTAAGAGGGCATAACTTCGAGCTGCCTTTGCATATTGGTATGACTTTACCTATCCACCAGTCGCCAGGTACATCGCCAGTGGAGAGTGATTGGTTGAAAATGTCAGTTAGGAAGTGGCTAGAAGTGTGCTTGGTGCTCTTGAGGGCTTTAGAGTTGATGTCGTCAAACCCAAGAGTAGGAGGAGAGCTTGAGGGAATCATGCCACTGAGCGAAACAGAGAACCGAGGCATATCGGCGTACCAGAGGGGAACTAGGTGGGGAATATTGGGAGGCTCGACGTCCAAGTACACACCGCAAACGGCAGTGTTAAATAAATCGGGAGCACACGTGGGTGGGTAAATTATCACCGTCGTTAAGCGTTATTTGTTCATGATGAATCGGCTTAATGAGGCGCCAGAACTTACTTGGATTACAGGAGACAGCAGCAGGAAGGTTGGAAGAAAAAAATTCAGCTTTACGAGATTGTAATTTTTATTTTATTTTTATTTTTTGTAAAGACTGGCATGTGTGTTATCAGTTTTCCAATCGTTAGGCTTGTTTGTGAGGCTGACCCTTCTGAAGGGTTTCTTCTTTTTGTTCAGAAGAATTTTTAGTCTATGGTTAAACCAGGGAGCACACTCGTTCACCTTAAGCCAAGCGGTTGGTATAAATTGGTTCATCAAGGACACTAGCTTATTCTTGAAAATTAACCAGTTTTCCTCTGCAGACTGAGAATGAAAGGCTGCTAAAAAATTTGGATAAAATCCCTCCAGCTCCCTATTAATGACTTCGAAATTGGCCCTATTGTAGAGCTTAATTACTTTACGATTAGGAAGGTTTTTCTAACAGTCTTTTTTTTCTTTAACAGTCTTTCTAACAGTCTTGTTTCTTTATTGTTTCGAGTGACAGCTACGTTGTTTTTGAGTTCGTTTTGCAGTGCAGGGCTGACATTGTACCGCCTTTATTATTCCAAACTCTCAATAGCATGCCTGCAACATTCTCGGCCTAACGTCGTTCGCCAACCACTACTGTGAGCGACACTAGACCTACGTTGATCCAAGGTGCAGTGGCCGACTAAGTCGCTTGCCGACCGAAAACTGACCACTGGCCGATGGTCGGCACGGCAATTTCCACTTGGGGGCTAGTGTTATTTACGCATTACACATACGTCGGCAATGATATATGTGGCGTACTGCGAGGCTATTACAATGTAACTGTAATAATGACCCCCACCCCCTCAGAGACATTTGGAACAGTGCTTGCGATTCTGGATAAACCACTTGCTCCTCTGCTGCCGGCAATGCTCCCGTGACAATAACCCAAAATGTCAACATGAAACCGTCCCAGATTAACAGCTCTGCAGCACAGTTTAAAATTTAATTCCCCCTCCTGAAGTTTGGACAATCAGCAGCCTAGGCAACAAAGCAACTTTGAACCTGGATGGTTTGATGGATGACGGCAGATCTCGCCATAGTCTGCAACATGACGCACAGTCGAGGTCCCACGGAACTGCATCTTTTGGTAAGCTTGGTGGTGATTTGAGGAAGGAAAATTCTATTAAGTAAGACTAATTCACTTAGTGTTTAATCATGTTTAATCGCTTTCGTGCAAAGTCGCCTTACATGCAGGGCGTATAATACCACGCCAAAGAGAAATATGTTTTTCTTCGTGAAATTAATTTGCCAATAATTGAGTGATGTCTGGTTGAGTGTTTGCATCCTCAGGAGCTGTTTCAGTCACCAGTCACAGTGTCGTCGAGGAAAGGTTTGGCGGTTGTTTTTCATTGCAGATCCTCAAAGTTGGGTTGATGCAGCCTTTAGTCTGGTTATTCTTTGTCCCAAGTGGCAGTATTTTGTTCTGAAATGGAATTTGAGGAGTAATAGAATACACACTTGCGCTTCGCTCCCCTCACTCTCTACATTATTTTGCGTAGAAGTTGAAGGTCATGTTGGAGATAAAATAACATATATGCAGGCAAGCTGGTGGACGAGGTCTCAAACTTCATCGTCATGGCTCATGTTGCACGTTGCTTGAATGCACACGAGCTATACGTTTACAAGCGAATAATACCTGTTGTGCTTTCTTAGCGTTTACAACTGCTGCAATCTTTATACGAAATGTGAGTTATTTGAGCTTAAGAGTATGGTCCTTGAAAACCATCAAAACGATGTGTATCTTGATACCTTTCTTAACTTGATTGTGTGAGTCAGTGGTTGTGAGCAGAGAGCACATTTCTCCCTCTCTACTTGCAAATGGCCTGGGGCATAGCTTTGTTTGGTGTCACCATTCAGCAAGTCGGCTTCACCTCACTGTCGAAATGGGTGTTGTGGGAGCGAGGCAAACTGCCGAAGCCGCAGCCTAAACTAACACTAGTTTTGGTTAGTTTATGATATGTTAGGGTGGTTTAGTGTTTATGGTATTTATGTGGTTAGTTCAGTGATTTTAGGTTAGCGCGGCCCCCACAAAACCGAATTCGACATTCATGTTTCGGTTATTATATGATAGTTTAGGGCAGCTATGGCAGCTTGCCCCTCCCCACAAAACCGATTTCAACAGTGAGGTGAAGCCGATCAAACAATGCCGCAAATGGTGCCCCGCAAAGGAAGACAATCTACGACATCCGTAAGACAATAAAAACCAAGTCATCGTATATGCCTTGCTTAGGCAGGTAAACACATGAGCAAATGAATAAAAGATATTGGCGATCAATTGCATTAATACGACGGAAATGTGTTAGCATTCTCACGGTCAACTACACAGCGAATTTTGTCCTCACGCCAACCTCTCGAGCTCCTCCGTGTGGCGCCCTTTCCACTCCTCTGTACACCGACAGACGACACCGGGTTTTTGTTCCCATGACCGTTCCAATGCCAATGCATTAATAAAATGGTGGCGGTGGCTGTGCTTAGGGTCACAGCCGTTGGGTTTGATGCACAACTACGGATAGTGGCGTAGCCAGAGGGAGGTTTCTGGGTTTCGACCCCCCCCTCCCGAAATCCTACTTTTGCGTGAGGGTGAAATCCTCTACAGTCTACCCTATGTAAAGTTCTCATAGAGCTCATCCCGAAATATTTTTATGGCTACGTTACTAACTACGGACACGTTGTCTGTGATGGTTGGAGTCCGTCTGACTTGTCCTGTTGTAGCTCTAACCCCAGATGTCGGTAACCTCGGGGATGTAATGTCGCTGTTATAGCTCGAGCATCCTCCTTTTTACTTTCTCGGTCTATATAAAGTGAAGAACGTTCTTCAGCAGTGCGTGGCACCTTTTTACATTCCTTAGAGCCCGCTCTTTGATTTTGATTATATTTTCGTCTCGTATATGCAGATGTTGACACTATTTCCTGTTCGACTCTCAAATGCAAAATAATTTCTTTGTGCTATATACACATGCAGCTAGATCTCGTAAAGACGATTCGTTTGACACCTCGTTTGTTTTGCTGTAACGCACGGAACCCAGTGCTACGCGTGACAGACGCGTGACAGACGACATTCGTTCCTCCGCACCATTGCCTGTGACGCGTGCATTATCAAATGAAACTTTTATCTGCTATCTATACAACGCCATCTCACTCATTGCGATTTCTTGAGTAGCTTTGAAATTATGAGCGTTTTAAATTAATTGCGCTTTCGTGACGCCGTTCTTGACACCCCATATGTACCACTAAGGAAGACGCAGCTGTACGTCAAAAATCAGTGTTTGGACACCTGGGAGGCTATGTTCGTTCAGTGTCGAGATACTTGATGCGCCGAGAAGAGTAAGCGGAACGCGCTTATTGGTGGTGCTGGTAAAAGGGCTCGCTGTTGCCGGCCTCACAGAGGTAGGCAACGTCACGGCTAACGCCCTGGGGGAATGTGCATCCTGGGCCGACTTCTAAGGGGCCTGTTCTAAGGGAACGGTTCAGGGTTCGGGATTTGCCATGCGAGAGCACTACGACGTTAATTAACCATACCGTCTCCTTTCACGGTGTACTAAACCCCCCAACAGTGTCCCGTACCAGGACGTTGCAAACTGGTTTACTAAAACTCACTAATAGATGACTTGAGATAATCCCAGAGTGCTTGGCGCCGCTTTCAACTGTGGGAGCTTACTAATACGAAAGAAACGGGTGGCCTCCAAACTGTTTCGATTTCTCCCCTACTGGTCCACTGTCCAAGACGTGTCAAGGTCAGCAAAAGCAAAACATGAAGGATTATTCTTTGTTCCCCCACTCAGTAAGTGCCCAGGATGCAATGCGTGCACAAGGAGCACTGGGATTTTCTGAAATCGTCTATTACCGTTTGCTGCTTTGGTACCAGTGCTGCAGCCACAGGTGGGATGCTGTTTAAAGTGGTGGTGCACACAATTTTTGGTACTTTGTTTAATTTTATTTAAAGGGGTATAAAGGTGCAAAAATATTGCGCCACAAAAGATGCCGTTACTTTGACACCGACACAAAAGGAACGGGATTCACGCGTTGTGTCAGAAATTTATAAGTGGTAGGAACCGCGTTTATTGGTGGTGATGGCAACGTCAACAGAGGTAGGCAACGTCACGACTGACGGTCTGGGGAATGTGCGTCCTGGGCCAACTTCTAAGGGAACTGTGCCAACATATGTCTGAAAGCGTCTGAGGAAAACCCAGGAAAAACACCAGACAGCACAGCCGGCAACGGGTTTCGAACCCAGGTACCTCCCCGTCTCGACTGTATGCTAATAATTATAGCATATTGGTGGTGGTGGTGGTGGTGGTGAGGGGGCTTGCCGTTGTCGGCCTCACGTATGTGGGCAACGTCACGACTGACGCCCTGGGGAAATGTGCGTCCTGGGCCGACTTCTAGGGGAACTGTGCCGACATATTGAACAGCGGAGTGCACGGTGCTCCCCGCAGACCAGTAAGCGCGTTCGGCTTACCTTTCTCGACACGTCAAGTTATCTCGGCAATCAGCGAGCATAGCCTCCCTGGAGCAAAGCATTTGTACGAGGACCTCGTATTTATTTTGCCGCACCCACCTTCGCTTTGTCGTTAAGCGTTGTCTCTCCAGATCTTCCTGGTCTGGTGTAGAACCTCCTCACAACTGGCGTGAGCAACTTGGGGTCCACAGGGTCAGCATTCTTAAAACCTGCATTTAGCAAGCATATACATGTCCTGCAGCAGTCACATCACAGTTTTCGCTACTTTGTTTCTTCCTGGCACTTCAGGTTCGTAGGGGACTATTACGTTAAGATGTGGAAATACGAGTTTCTACGGAAACGCAGATAGTGCAGAGACAATCTTACCGAAAAGCGATGGAATGAGCATGCCCATTGCAAGGGTAGTGAAGAAACTGATAGCTGGTACCCAAGGGTAGCCTATGTGGTACAACTTTAGAATTCCTCTGCATTCAGAAAGAAATCAGCTATTTTTCCCTGAGTGTTTACTGGTTCATATATAGGAATGCCATACTGTAAACTTTGACAACTTACTCTGTAGGGTACCATCCTTGTGATGGACCCCTCAAGGTATAGTTGAAAGTGCACCCGTCCAATCCTGTTCGTGCTACCGCGGGTTGCTTGGGATAGATGATGGATCCAACGCTGATCCAAGCTGATACTCCCATGCCCAGCAATAGCGACAGCAATGCAGCCTGTTCAAGTCACATGATGTGTGAGCACATGAGTTGGTAATTATTTAAAGCGACGGTTGCATCCGTTCCAATTTGAAACTAAAAAAATCCCCCCCCCCCAAAAAAAAACGAAAACCCCACGCGAAATAGTGGCGTGATTTGACTGCTCTTCGACGGAGTATACATGACAAGAGCAGACGTCGGATGTTGAGAGTATGCCGGCATTCACTCTCTGGAAAAACGACAAAACGTCACTCCCTAAGAACCAATGAGGGCACGACTTTGAGAAAAGGGATGCCGCGGCGGTGCGGAAGTCTGGCCGGCGCCTTTATCGGACGAAAAAAACAAATAGCAAAGTAGATTGTCGGTTGATGCTGAACATAGAGGTATAGCTGTTTCATATATGTGTTTTTGGATGCGACCGCCCCTTTAAGGACAAGACTTACTTTCTTTCCGCACCACGGGAACAGAACCCCAATAAAGAACAATGCACCCGTAGCTCCACCTGCGGCTCCTGTCAGTACGTAAGATGCCTTGGAAAATGTAAGGGAGGGCATGAGCATATCTTAGTGAATGAATTGAGTTTAGTGAATAAATGGCATACTAGCTTATCGTACGTATAACGTGCACAGTGTGGCACTGCCTTGATATTGTGCAAGAGGTTTCCCTTTGCACCTCAAAAGCAGTGTTGTACCCGTTACCGAAATATGGTATCGCGATACTGATACTCGTTACTTGAGTAAAAAGCATCGAAATACCGATATCGATACTTCTTTTTTAAAGTAACTGAGTACCGCTACCATTACTAAAAAAAGTAATGCGATACTTTGCGTGATACTTTTGTTTGAAATACAAAGTTGATGCAACATAGAAATATCGTTTTACGTCAACAGTTTTGCAGTAAAAGGACAGCATATTTATTATGTAGTTCGGACACTTCGCTTGACTTTTATGAATAGCTTGTTCTCAAAGTCTTATTCTGCCATTCTAGCAGGCCGTGGTCTCTCCGGCAGCTGACAGAGGCCGATATGACAATTATGTTACTGTCATGCCCACACGTACCCGGGAGTCCAATGACCAAGGAATCCTATCCGAAGCTAACAATGCCACAGTATATGTGAGCGTGACTCAGCGCGACCCGGCAGCTTAGCAGTGGAATCCAGAGCGCACTGTCAAAGACTTGACCTCTGTTCATTCACCTCAACTCTTTTGTTGAACACAGTGTTGTTATTTCCTCCAGTTTCAAAGAAAAACAGTGAACATGTGTCTCGATATAATTCCATAATTCCGGTTACGGAGCACGTAGGCGTGTCCACAGGCTTCTTGTCGAGGGCTAGGTGGACCATTGACAGTGAATAAGAGTGAAAAATATGGTCGGTGAAGAAAGGGTGGGGCACTAAAAGGTATCGGTATCGTATCGGTAACGATACAGAGATCGTGCTACCATAAATTTGTAAGGGAAATACTCTTCCGATACAGATTTTAAAAAGTATCGCGATACACACTCCGATACCGAAAAAGTATCAATTACTGTTGTGACCATTACAACCATTACATGTGACCATTACAACACTGCTCAAAAGTGTGAACTTGGCAACAACTGAACTGGCACCTACCCTAAGTACAGATGAGAGAAAACTGGCAAGGAAGGCAATGACAATGGCGAGAAGTCCGTACGCAGCCGCTGAAATACGGTAAAGATATTGGAGGTTGGCTCATGTAAACAGTACTGAGCTGGTTAAGATTAATAAGGTGGTGCACTCAGAGACATTAATGAGTTCTTTATCCTGCTCATTTTGGAAAAGAAAACAAAACAGTAGAAGGAAAACGGATAACACGATGGTACAATGCTATAATTGTTGGCAGTCGCACCTCGTTATAACGAAACGCGATATAATGAAATTCGCGATAGAGCGAAATAATTTGTATTCCCCGGCTGAGGCCCTCAGAGACTAATGTATTTTAACTCCCGCTACAACGAAATACTTTTAGCCGCTGCCCCGTAGCTCCGTTAATTCGAACTCTCATAATTCGAACTGGTGCTCGGGTCCCGTTCATGTGTATTTGAATGGGGGAAAACGTCCGGTAATTCGAACGCATGAACGTGCGCAGCGGTTTATTCGAACGGGATTGTCCGGCCGCGCCCAACTACGCTCCCTCACGGCCGCGCGCTGATGGTTGCGCTGTTGCATGTGAGAGGCACGTTTACTTTTAGACCATTATTTATAAAGGCGAGGGAAAAGAAGAGCAAGGAACGCACCACCACAACGTTGTGCGCAAACGCGACGCGTTGTGCTTCCCCCCCCCCCCCTCCTCTCTCTCACACACACACACACACACCTCCCGAGAAGCTTCCCTGGATCCGCCCCTGGCCTTGAAGCTCCTCCGATGCAACTAGTACGCGCTACCACCGCATCGGCTCCTCATTCAGAGCGACTCCCACTAGTTCGAATTTCGCCTTATTAGTACGAATCTTCAGTCCCCCTTGAGTTCGAATTAACGGGATTGCGCCGTAGTTCATCGTGTTACGTATAGTTTCGAGCAGCAGTGGTGATATGAAACCAAGTCATGATTAGAGTCCTGGGGAGGGACGTGATTTTTTTCAATTATGGTATCAGATGTCACATTTTGGATGTTTCGAGTTTCGGATCAAACTGGGTAGCAATTCAAACGGATGGTATTAACCGAAGGCTTTGCTTAGTGTTGCTTGTGCACACATGGAGACAACCTACAAAACCAAGTTAGGCCAGACATCGCCCTACGACATCCCCATTTTGTTTCCTTATCACATCACCATCGCCCAGTATTTTTTAATGTAATCAGAAAGAGCATATATGTCCGCTGGCTCACACTGTACTTCAGAGCCCAGTTAATAAAGTAACTAATAAAATAATAACAATAAAATAAATGGGAGTCATGTGGACGAGCAAGTAGCTCTTTAAGAGAGGTCCTATTTTGTATTGATCTACAACTACCTTCGATTTGTTTTCCATTGATGTCCATTGGCTGTGCGCAGGAAATTGTCCACACATTGATACCTACCAATTCCTTTTGTAGTCCATACTATAGCCGCTGGTGAAAGTTTGAATTTGGACTGAATGAAATCTTCCCAAGTGATAGCTGCCATAGAGTTGTACCCTGAAGACATAGTGCTGAAGAGGAAGAAACCATGGTAAATTAAAGTAGATTTTAATAAAGCCTCAAAATCGTCTTTTACCTGAGCGATCCACTGTAAACAGCCGCAACGAAAAGTCCAGAGAGACCCGGCATATAGTTTAGGTTTTCCGCCACAAAATGAGGCATTAACTGGAAACCGTTCGCGGTATTGTTAGCTCGCTTATATTCTGCACCACCAATAAAGGATACCTCATCATACTTGCGTATCACAGATGCCTTGACTGGGTCGCAGTGACGATACACAGAGAAGAGTACCAGCCCACAAACGCACGATAGTGCCACCGTGAAACTTATGCCAAGCATGTTAGCGTAGAGTGCTCTGGAAAAAGCAAAAGCACAATAGCATAGCATAAACCAAAGGGAAGAGGGCATTCCATTTACCCACGTACACGGTATATTACAACAACAGCAAAGACGAAGCTCAACAAGTGGAGCTGCAAAAACCGGCTAGCACCGCAATGTCAAGGCAGCATCTCCGTCGAAGCCCCTTCGCGCTGCGCTCGTGCGTCACGGAGTTATAACACTTTGAGTATGAGGAGATCCTTTCACTCTTTCTTGGCTCGCCTCCTCCTCCTCGCCAAATCTCAGTATGACGTCGTACCGAGCGCGCAACGGAAGTGCGTAATTTCCCGTCCTCATGACGACGCCTGGGCCGCGTACCCACATGCGGTAGAGATGTGCGCAACCGCCTGCCGCAAGCGGACGTGTATGCATCAAGGTATATTTAAACAGGTAGCGCAACTCCCATAGGCCCCTGTGTCTTCAGAATGACGCCATGATTGAGACGGTCAGCGCCATCCATTCGTTGCGCGGACTACTACAATTGTAAATAAATGACGTCAGAGATGACGTCACTAGTATGAATAATAATTAGTGCATAATTAGCCATGCACGTTTACATTGGCCCACTTCGCTTGCTCTGTATTCCCTTCTCCGCGCCCAGTCAACAATACCAGACGAGAACACAGAAAAATAAAGCATATCAGGTTTAATCAATCATATCAATTCCAAATACATACGGTTATCACAGATTTTGACAACTCCAAACAGAAAGGCATCGTGATGACCATACAGAAATTAGGAAGGTTCACATAAGGCTCATTTCTCACCCAGAGCTATACGTACACCTAGTGATTAGGCATTTGCATTTATTCAATGAGTGGCCGTTATAGGTCACGGTCCATTGCAACAAAACACGACATCGTTGGTGCACAGTTGGTTCCTGCTAACACTCACACTATCATGGCCGCTCGTCCCATGACGAAATCTTTTTATTCGCGGGGCCAGCAACAGGGGATGCATTGTATTCACCTGTTCACACGTGTTAATCTTGGTCTACAGCACGGAGATGTGAACGTCGCTTCCTGTTTGACCCAAAGAGTGTACGAACTCCGTATTACAATGCACGGACACACGGTACGGATACAGAGACGCATGGATAAACACCCCCAACTGTGACACATGCGCAAAGGAGCAGGATACGGAAATGTACTGAGTGGTAGATGATCTCTATATGTGCACGAGCGGGGCAACAGAAAGTTTTTTCTACATTGAAATTATGAATAACCTATTAGTTCACACACAAGCGACGCCCATGTTGTAAAGTTTTTCTGTTTACAACCGTACCTCTACTGTCAACACCCAGGATCGCTCGCGCCTCTTGCTGGTGGCCTTGCCGATGGGTCTGATTTGGTATTTTCGCTAGTTTTCGCTACCAGTTTAGATATACCTTGTATGCATGCCGCCCCAGCTATACTGCCTCCGCCTGCGACTCTTCACGCCACAGCGAGAGCTTGATAAGGTGGCGAACGACAGCGAAGTCGAGCTACTGACTGTAGTGAATGTTTCCTTTCTTACATCTGAGCTTTTGCGAAATCAACATCGCAGACGCAAGAAACGCAGGTTTTGGGTTCACTCGCTGTGGCGATAACGCATTCTTTTCTTGTGAACGATGTTTAGCTTTCAAGTTTCAGACACTGTGACAGTCAATATCTTACACTTTACTTACCTGCACTCCCAAATTTTATTCCAGTGTCGACCCAAAAAGTCATTTTAATGCGACGCTCTATAATGTAGGCAGCAATGACATTTTATTTACGTCATAAATTCGCCGGCTGAAAAACGTGGGCATCACTGCGACATACCTTCCAGTCAACGACGCCGTCAATGCTCTCCGTGCGGGAGGCCGGAAGAAAACAAGAATGCACGCGACTTCCGTTTACTTCCTGATGGGCCGAGCATGTGCGGATGCCGCTAAAAATCGTGCACTGCGCGATCGCCAAAAAGCGGAAACCGGAGGTGGCTTTTCCCGCACAGCGGCAAGAGTTTACCGCGCCGCGTTCGCGTTTCCGCGCTGATTCTCCGTATGTAGGTACCACGACCATCTCTATAATACACGAGCATAACACTCGCCCGTTCGCATATGGGACTTCCGTCCGCGCCTCGAGGAGCGCAAGTGACGTATTTACGCGCGGAGCGCCCGCCAGGGGCGCCACTTGCGAGACCCAGAAGCCCAGAAGAGCGCCTGTTGTAGCTCAGCTGTGTGCAATATGAGTGGTCCTTGTGGTTAATTCTTCGTGCGTACATGTTTGTGTATTGTCGCAGGTTCTCTGTTCATGTAGAGGTTAGAGTTCTGAAACTAAATACTGTCGTGAAGATAATGAAGACGATGCCCTGATCGTGCTCGCATCTGAATGATCGCGCGTGCCTGCTTCTTCTTGCTGGGCAGAATAAACATCCCGGTTGTCCCGCTGAGTTGCTCCCTCTTAATCCCCGACATAACTGGTGGAGGTGCGGACCTTTTCCCATCTCCGACGCTTTACGTTCCTTCCTGGAGCTTCGGAGCGGACGAAAGACCACCCCGATGCTGTCGTCCTCCGGGGACGAAGGTGCCCCTCCCGACCGCTCGGCTTCCCTTCCTACGGCTCGTACAGCTCGAAGCAGAGTTAACTGGAACGCCGCTTCGACCGGCGGAGCAAGAGCAGTTCTCCACAACTCCCCATAGAGCCCATAGTATAGCTAAATTCACACAACACTGGGCACACGACCAATGAGAGTGCAGCGATTGCTTCCCCAATCCTCCAATCAGAAGTCTTTCCGTCCGGCTCGCAGCCCGACCGGTTCTGGCTGTTGCTGACTTCTGCTTTCCATACTGGCCTGTACAGGCTACCCCTCACCTCTAAGCCTCTAAGTCTACTAGCTTTCATGCACGTCGTAAAGTTATTCCGTGATTCCCAAACAACTGTGAAAAGTGTCGTAATGAACAAATTTATTTATACTGACACAATCGGCAGGTTGACACATGTACATGCACTGAGCGTACTGAGTCCATTGCGTAGCGCTTCCTAGCACACTGGAACAAAGTTAAAACTTGCAAAATACGCATATCGACACAGCTTATTCCCAGCAACGAACAACTGTCACATACTTGCGCACAATCGCTTGATCATCATGTCCTTGCCTGCTACACGTCAAACATAAAATGCTGCTTCATGAATCGTATTTTCTTGTCACCGCTATGCAGATCTGACGGCGCTCGAACATGTTCATCGAGCCAGAATTCACGACAACACTTCAGTTTGAAATCCGGTTGGCTCTTCGTAGACCGATGCTTGTGGCGAGACACAGTACAACACGATAAAAGACACCATAATACACGGATAAAACGGCGATCGGCGAACGCACTTGCCTCCCAACGAAAGACACCGCCAACGCGGCGCCCACCGTTCAGATTTCAAATGAAACCGCCGAAGGAGAACGCAGCACGCAGGCGAGGTAGCGCGAAGTGCCGTTTTCAAATTCTGGCAACCAATCCGGACACGCTTGTGGCGTCCGACCAATAGAGAGGCACGGATTGCTTCGTGCGCAGTAACACGCATTTTGATACAGATTTTGCGAGAGCTGTGGGGGGCTGGCAAGAGGGGAGCCACCCTGGCGGCCTTTAGCAGAAATAAAGGGAGAGGGCGTTTCGACATTTCCATTTCAGTCGGAGGGAGGTGTGGGAGGGGGAGGTGTTCGTTGTGATGTGCCGAACAGTGCCCAATCAAGCTGGCATTATCAACGCTGCGCCTATTCCCTAGTAGCACATATTGTGGCCTCGACGTTGCAGCAATGTTGCGAATGTTGTCCAATGTGGGGCAACGTTTATCAACATTTCGCAACGTTCCTGCAACATTATCAAAAGTGGACCAACGTTACTTGACATTCAGCAATGTTCAAGCAACATGGAAGGTCAACATTTGAGCAACGTTGCGGCCGAACGTTCCTGCAGCATTGTCAGAAGTGGACCAACGTTACTTGACATTCACCAATGTTCATACAACATTGCAGAGCAACGTTGGAGGAATATTGCGGCTCTACGTTTCCTGAACGTTGTTTATTGACTTTCCAGCAACATAACACTGCGTAACACTCTTACCCACAGAGGAAACCTACCGGTTTTACAGCTCCAAACAGTAGGTAATTACATTAGAGACGAAAGCTTGAATTAAAAACACAGTACATGACAGGGAGGGGTGTCAAAAATGTTGTTGAGTGCACTTGACTCTTGCAGATGCAAGGGCTAACTACAAGAACGCATCCTGGTCACCGTTGCAAACGTTGCACGCACTGCTACACTTAATGAGCATGCCCCCAACACTTTGCATTTTAGTATATGCCTCATCCTGTTCGCAAATAGAGCCTACTGCTTGATGACAGTATCTCTATGTCCAAACGGGATACCTACAGGGATACCCAAGCCAGGCCTCCACAGCTCCCCGCATTTGCGGCAGTAGAAAAATAAAATCACGTCACAGTCACGTGGTATTACATCGTCAGGCATCATGACGGATGCCCATTGGCCAAAGGAGGATGCGCGCTCCGGGATTGGTTGACAAAGTTTCGAACTATCTGACAGCTCCCTTTTCGCGGGCAGACTGGGCAGTCGGCCAGGCGGGCAGCTCCAAGCAACGTCGCTGCGTCTCCGCGGCTCGCCGATGTCGGTTGACCAAAACGACCAAAGAGGAAGTGTACGGGGGGTTTGTTCGTGAGCTATAGTGACTCTGGCCATGTACTGATCTCCGATAAAGTGTCAACCTACGGACATTCTTGCCGGGTCGGAACTGGAATGCTTGGTGAGCTGACGCCTGAGGAACACTTTCGAGCGCTGTCGCATTTTCAAATACACTGACTAAGAAGAGAGTGTTCGTAACGACAAAAGTATTTCCCGTGACTGTGTGACCTACGGTGCATCGCCAGAATGAGAAGAAGATGCTCATCTATGAAACGCACGCACTCGTGGACTTCGCTCGCCTCCAGAAGTAGACTGTATGTGTGCTTTGCAAGTTCGAACTTGATTTGGTTGCTGTCTATTCAAGGAACGAAACGTCCTGTACGCACGGTGAATATATGAGTCAAACATTTGAGTTTATACGTTGCATCAATAAATATGTATTTCGCCTATCAAAAATGTCTTAGTTATTTTGGAATAACGGGCGCCAGGTATGAAAACCAGTAGAAGTCAATGGCAGCCAGGGCCGGCCGAAAGCCGAGCCAAACTGAAAGGTTGCTGATTGGTTGGCTGCTAGGCATCACGACGCATTTTCATTGGTTGTATGTCCAGTGTTGCCTGAATTATCTCAAACTATGGACTCTATGGGGAGCTGTGGGCGCCTGCCCAAGCGGTCTCCCCTAGCCCCACTCCAGTATAAGTGAAGCGGAGATTTGCAGAGCTCAAGTCGGCTAACAGTGGCGTGCAAGTGCTTGCAGTCAGTATGCATCTCTGATCCGACGCAAAAAAGAAAAAAGAAAAGTAAGAAATAATAGCGCACAAATACCTCCGCCAACCTCTTGCCAATATTACCTAAATGTTGTCATAACGTTGCCCTTATGTGGAATGTTGCAGTTGTCATGTTGCCGCAATGTTGTATAACATTTTCTAGCAACGTTGCTACAACGTGGCCTGAAGAGGACATTAGCGACGTCTATGCAACGTTTGTAGAAAACATTGGGGCAACGTTTCGGCAACATAGTGTGCTACCAGGGTTTGTGTTTTGGGCGATTGTGTCTGAGATAATGCAGAGAATCGATGGCATGTCACGCGCCTGGATACGGGATGGCGCATGGGCACGCGTCATCCGAAACGCTCATTTTGTGATCGAATGAAATGAATAACAGCTTGTCTCTGTTCGGAAAATTTACTGTGCCCAGAATAGAGGATGCGAAGATGCTTGAAATAATTAGTGATGGTAATCGCGAAAGCATCGTAATGAGTTTTTAAATATAATAATAAAACAATGCTTTCATGGTGTAGCATATCGCGTCTCTCGGGGGTTTCTCGGAAGCACAGCCAATTAGTACACACACAATTTTTTTTTGTGTGTGTATGCTGGCATACCGTGCAGGGAGTCACCGTGAAGGTTTTTTATTATTGGTGTAGTGAATAATCATCAGAGCTAGACAAATTCACCATGACCTTTGTCCTCACTTCAATTTTCGTCAGCAGAGGTTCGCTCGTACCTCGACTGCATGTTCCCCAATTTGCGTCTCCCACCTTTCGTAAATCGCATTTTTATTTTAATTTTTTATTTTTTTTTGCCCCACATCAGTCCTTTTTCTGAAAATTTTCGTCGTCTGGATCACTTCGCCGTAATTTTGGAAGTTTGGGAGGGGTGAGAGACGACTGGTTCGCACGTGCTTACCTGCCACGCGCCATCGGGATATCATCGATTCTTCGCAATCCCTCAGGCACGGTCGCAAAAACCAAACGAGCGCAGCGTTGATAACGCCAGCCCGATTGCGCACTGTTCGGCACGCCACAGCAAACACCCCTCCGAGTAGAATGGAAATGTCAAAACCTCCTCGCCCTTTATTTCTACTAGACGCCGCCAGTGTGGCTCCCCCCTTGCTCCGCTGGTCGACGCGGCGTTCCAGTTAACTCTGCTTCGAGCTGTACCTGCCAAATGCGGCAGCTCTCCCCTCTCAACTACGAGGTCACACCCCTTGTACCGCCGCCTGACCGCCGCTCACGTGGAACCCAAGTTGTTCACGTGTTGCGTATGAAGCCTTTCGTCCGGCCGGCCGAACCTCCAGCCCAGCCTTCCGAAGAAGGGGGGGGGGGGGGTAATGTCGTGAAGATAATGAAGACGATGCCCTGATCGTGCTCGCATCTGAATGATCGCGCGTGCCTGCTTCTTCTTGCTGGGCAGAATAAACACCTCGGTTGTCCTGCTGAGTTGCTCCCTCTTAATCCCCGACAATACTCAGAAACAGGCTGTGCTTTGAAGCGTAGGTGGCATGTGAAACTGTGAAACTCGCGCACTATGTGCCGTACATCGTACACATAAACTTGGCAGCAGCACCTTGTATGTTGGGCCAGTTATCATGCGTTTATGATTGTCAGACGCAAGCGCGTTCAGGCTTTACGTTTCACGTGAGAGGCGTTCCGTGTTAACACACAGGGCAGTTAGAAGAGAATGGGTGAATGCGACCCTAAGAAGAAACTGTTCCCGACAAAGAGATGACTGACACCTGTTACGGCGTCCAACAGAATTTGTTGTATAAGCAAGCACTTCAGTTTTAAATCAGCAGTTGCTTGTTTTGTTTTCCTACTTATTGGTCCCTTTTTATTTTACTTTTACACTTTTTTTTTCTTCTTTTGCGGTTTGCCATTACAATGCTCTGCTAACCTTTATTATGCTGTTCGGATAGAAGCCACTCTGAGAATTTTTCTTGATGGTGGCTTTTCTGCGACGCTACCTTTTGGTGCCTTTTTGTGTTCGTTTTGCACTCCTGGGAGATGAAAGGCTGTGTAAACTTCGTGATCACTAAACGTAGGTACCGTAGACACGTAAACGTACGTAACCGTACGTACCGTACGTAAACACGGTGCCACGTCTGAGAATTTTGCGCTTTGCGCCGATGCTAAAGTCTTCGGCCTTGAAATGCCGAGAACACGCAGTGTTCAAGCTAGCATGCAGGCGAAAAACGATTTTAGATGGAGAGTTTTTCGCTGTTGCAGACAATGGTCGCGGCTGATTACTTTGTTGTACGAAGCATCTTCATCAAACACAAGAATCCTAAGTGATGCAGTCAAAAACTTCTAATATTAAAATTACCGTGATAATCTAACAAATAAATGCTATTTTTCCTTGCTGACTTGTTGTTATGTTCATCGTTATTTCTGTAATTCCAGATGACATCTTCATCACAGTATTTATGGTACTAGTTACGGCATTTAAATACTGTATATTTTATATTTAAATACTCCTATCGAAAAGTATTTATGAAGAGTATTTAAACACCCCTTTCAACAAAGTATTTTGTATTTATATATAAATACTCAAAAAATGCATTTATGTCCACCCCTGGTCGGAGGCCACGGTTCATTATTCGTTTTTTTCAGAGAGAGATGCGTAAAAGGTACTCAGCTATATTAGATAAAACTATTTATGGTGCACACTGCCATCCATAAAGTGCATCCTGTATGAAATGAAACAATCGCAATTCGCAATGAAGTTACTTGTGTCATGACGCCACGATATATTTCGAGCCACTTCTCCCGTAAGACAGCATTTGAGCGGAACTCGTGGAATGAAATACTTGTGTTCGACACTGCTTTCTTAGGCTTGCAAAGCGGGACGCTGCAGTACACCATCACGTCTGCACCATGCACAAACCATGTACTGGAGACAAACACTGTCCACCGTGTGAAAAATAGCAAAAACCAAACGCGAATGACGTCAGCAGCGGTATCGGCATAGCATGCGTCGTCTGCCGAGGGTCCCGTATTCAGCGCCACAAACGCGGGGCGGCCGCTTGGCGAAACTACATCAGTGGCGCTGGGGCTAGGCGCGAGTGTTATGGTCGTGTATTATGGAGATGGTCGTGGGCTTGCATCGGTAAAGGTGTGCAGTTGGACCGAAAATATATTTTCTCCGATTCCTTCCATCACGTAACGTTTGACGCGGCCATACGCGGACGTACGCGGCCTAACAGGGACGTGGCGAACGCTGGGAAGCGGCGCGGCAAAGTGCTCGGAACGGAAGCGGCAATGAGCGGAAGCGTTATGACGTAGAGCCATCGAGCAACCGTGGTACAGCTTGGTGGCCCGGGAAATGGGCGATTTTAAGAACTCGGTAGCATACAAAATAATACGATGTGGGATGTGGGACTTTGCGTACGAAGTGCGTGGAGTGAGGCGTACAGACCCTGCCAGAGACAAAGTTTATCCGTGTGGTTTCTCAACCCCTTTAAGGGATTGTGTGGGTGGGAGTGGGGGCCTGCAGGGACAGTAGTACTTATGACTCGAGTTAGACTTTTTCTTCGCATTTGCCTACCAGCTTCTACAGCACTGAACACAAAAAACAACTTGAGCTATAAAGCATAGTATTTTCAGGGGAAGTCTGTGCTAGGCTAGACTGGGGGCTGCAACGCAGTATGTTTATTGCAGGAACTGCACGAACAATAAGGACAAACACACCAACGCCCAAGCAACGATCTGTATGACGGCAATTGACGAAAGGTCAGCGAGTGCCGATGGCTGGACTCGAACCCACACCTCCAAAAATGCTGCCTGCCTCGGTTGTCTGTGTGTGAATATTTTTGGTTCCATGTTAACGCCGCGAAGCAACTGTGGCTATGAGCGGTGTACAGACGTGGACATTTGGAGAGAGGACAGCAAGAAGGCGTGGGGGACAGTGGGTTAATATGCGTCCTGGGTCCACTTCGCGGGGAACTGTGCCGACATTCGTCTGGCAAGGCTTCGGAAAACCCAGGGAAAACGTCAGACAGCACAGCTGGTGGTAGAATTCGAAACCAGCACCTCCTCCCAGTCTTCAGCACGACCTTGGCCCGGTCATGCCGCTGTTTTTTTTTGTTTGTTTTTGTTTTTTTGCTCTCAAATAACATCTTATTTCACACAGCTACACTTCAAGACGTAGGCCTCTGTGTGTGAATATTCATGGAAGAAATGTAAGAGATAACGGGGCAGAGCGAATGTGGTGTCCGTGTCTTCATGAACAAGGCCTGGGTATGTGTCGAACAGGAAGGTGGGGGTTCGAATCAGGGTTGCCAGGTCAAAATGCTGAAAAGTCACTACCGCACCATGAGACAGTAGCCAAAAGTAGCCAAAAACAACAACAACAGTTATATTCTGACGATGAAGTGGGGAGGTTTTGCACTCTAGGAGTGGAACGCTACCCCATAGCTAGGGGGTCTAATATGAGTGCTGACAACGAGGAGTGATGACGATGGTGAGCGATGACGGTGATGATCGGAGCGGCGATGGCGATCGTGATGGTGGGAATGTCCGAGAGCGCTGTTGGGGTCACAATGAGTCCTTTAGGCCAGTCGCCTGAAAAAAAACAACTACATGACGTAAGGCCGCCCTGGAGTTTGCCGAGGTTTCCCAAGGGCCGAGGATGCTCGACAAGTTGATGGGGCGGCAGCCAAGGGTGGCAAGCTGTGACTGCAGCGTACACCTCTCGCTGATATATGTCCGATAGCGGAGGAGTGTGCGTTCTACGTTGGCAAGTATACCACACTCGTTGCACATAGGGCTAGCCTCACAGCCTAGCTGGTAGCGATAGAACGGAGTGAAGGCCACATTCAGACGTAGGCTGTGGATGAGCGACTTCAGGGGACGAGGAAGCATTGCAGGCAGCCGGTTTGACAGTGTTGGGTCTACACTTCGCAAAGAGGACATGGTTGGAATGTCGTGTTGCCACTGGAGGTTAGACCAGGAATCAGACAATTGCTGGAGGAGAGATCTTCTGTCTCCTCTCGAGAGTATAATGGACATAGAAGGCCGTTGTTGATGTTCAGCGGCAGCGGCAGCTTCATGGTTCCCAGTTATTCTGCAATGCCCTGGAACCCACTGAAAGGCAACGTAGTGAGAGCGATCTTGTAGAGACTTCAGGGCGCACAGGACATCTATCACCACTGAGGAAAGGGAACCGCGGACGCCCATGTTTTTAATGCACAGGAGAGCTGCTTTGGAGTCGGTATAAATTACCCATTTCCGCGGTTCACAGTCTTCGGCATATGTCAAGAATAGCATGATGGCATAAAGTTCAGCGGATGTCGATGAGGTGCGGTGAGACTGACGACAACCACTTGTAACGGACTCTGATGGAATGGCAAAGGCTGAAGATGAAGTGTCCCTGGTCCATCATTCATCCACATCCATCCGTGTATACAGCGGTACCGTTGCAGTATTGAACCTCGATGAAGTCAAGGGTAAATTGCCTAAGGATAACATCAGGATAGCTCTTTTTGTTGTTCTTGCGGCCGGGTATGGAGACAGTGACAAGCGGCGATGGCAACGTCCATGGAGGTGCTTTGGGTCGACTATGAATTTGGGAATATTAGGTCTGAATGATGTTATAGAAGCGTAAACCGTCGCGTTCCGTCTAGCGTGAAGCTTGCGAATCCGAGAGTGACGTTTATGATGGGCACGTAGACGCAGATAGTGGCGTACAGTTTCCCGAGTACGGAGAACCTCAATGGGGATGTCCCTGACCTCAGCAACTACCAGGCGGGTTTCAGCGCCTCGCGGGACCCCGAGACATACCCGAAGGCGTCGTGCGAACAGGGCTCGAATCCTTTGTACCAGTGTCTGAGGAAGTCTGCAGGACGGGAAGACTGTACATTACTGAGCCACGAACCAGGCCATTGTGCAGCATGAGGAGATCCTTCTCGTCTCGTCTCCATCTCATACCTGCGAAGTGACGAATGACGTTGACCCAGCGTTGGACTTTCTTTTCAAGAACGTCTATGTGGCGCTTCCACGACGAATTCCATGATAGAGTTACGCCGAGAAACTTGTGATGTGCCACCTGCTCCAGTTGGCTTCCACCAACATACAGGCGACATCTATCAAAAGTAGCCAATGTCCCTTTTATGTAGCCAATTCTGTAGCCAGTGGTGTGCAGGCATCATATACGCCAGCACACAAACAAAACAGTCCGAAAGACATCGTACCGACTGAGAGAAGGCCGGTCACCAAGGGCAACAGCAATGAACGCCCTGCATCTGCGTACTTCGCTATTATATGGTGCACGATGAAAACTATTCCGATTAAGGTGCACAAAAGGTGGGTCTCAAATGCAGTGCGAAGAAGTATCCACAAAAGTGGCCAGAGTTTCGGCGCCATAGCAGTCAAAGAGTGGCCAAATCGGCCTGGCGCTGACTTTTCGTCAACTCCCGTCTTTCAGATCATTTTTCCTTACCTTCTTGCGTTTGACTTAGATGGTAGGCCACAATACCGCTGAACGATGGTTTGGCTCGTGCAAAATCCTATTATCCAGTGCATTCCACCACCAAATAAAATGCTCCAAAAGGTGAAAGTCTTGTGGACATCGGCGCTGAAACTATGACCACACCATTTTTACCAACCTCAAATAGATCTGCACGCTTCATGTCAAACCATACACAGTATACATACATGTTGTGGCACAATAACAGAGGAACAATGATCTTACTCGAAGACCACGAGAGTTCCTGCTTCCTTTGCAGTTTGGAAAACTGAGTCAATCCCTCCAGCCATAATGCTGCCCTAAAAGCACATCCACAACAGATGTTGGTGGATTACGCTCCATCACTTTATGGTTACTATTATTATTTTTAATGGTGATGATGATGATGATGATTGACTTGTTTGACTGATTGGAACTAATTTTATTGCAAGAAACATCTATATAATGTCTCGATGTCACCGTTCGCGCGTAGAATTGCAACAGGGCGTGATTACTGTACCGGCGTCGGACCAGTGCTATGTGCAAAGTCTGGTCCGCACTGTTCCGTTTCAATGCGTCCGTCAGCGTTGCGTCGGTCTACGAACCGACGCAAGCCCATTCCAAAGCGACGGACGCATAGGTTCGCCGAGTTAAATTTTTGGACGCAGCGAAGCAAAAAATGCCTGTCGTTGTCCCGGTAACCATGCCTCCGCGCGCTCTTATCTTCTTTTACTTCACTTCATGTAGTCGGCTGTAAGCTGTTTCTCGTAACGCAGCATCGCAGAAGTGCGGATGTGAATTGGAAACCCATGCGTCCGTCACACACAAACGCTGACGGACGGACATATTGAAACGCAGTAGTGCGGACCAGGCTTAACTCTTGTCGGGAAAAAACAGGGAATTCCTGATGTTCTAACACGAGATTCGGATATTTCGATGCGGAAAACTAGGATCCCTGACGATGGCGAGATGAAAGTGTTGCTTGTAAGTCCTCCTACCTTAATAATGACCATGAGGAATCCAGTTATCATGAGAAGCATTTGGACTACGTCGGTCCACACCACGGCCTTGATGCCACCCTAACCAGAAAGAAAGGCTACGTGTACTGAATTCAGGAAGACTATCTGTCATAGGCGGCGAGCACAGGAATAGGCCCTTGCCTACATAGTAGCCATGCTTATGCCCCAACCATAAAGGCAAAAAAAAAAAAAAAAGAAAGAAAATAAAGAAAAAACAGAAAAGAAAAGCGACTGTTCTGCTATGATAGACGCTGTAATATGACTTAAGTCCCCATTTCTTTCTTCTTCTATCACATCACATCACATTACATCACGCTGTAATATGTTGAGTAGTCATCGCATCACACTGCTGGATGTCTCCAATAATACGGCACGTACTTCCAAATTGCTAACCTGCAAAATATCGTGTGTATAATATTGACGCGAAAATCAGCGAATAGGTTTCCGCGTTTCCAATATGCTTCTTCAAGTGTCTTTTTTGGCAGCCTTTCCACCGGTTCATATTGTCCATTGCCAAGCACCACTGGTTCATATTGTCCACTGCAAGCAGGTCCCGCGATGACTATTTACTTTCAGGCCCCGCGACCACAGCCCAGTCACTGGGTGTGTTGGAACAGGACACGAAAGGAACCAACGATAACGATGACTACATAGTTCGGACATTCATTCCATTTACCAATGCCAGACATACCAAGTATTTTCGCGGTGTCGAGTTCCTAATACGTACACATCCAGTGACATAAACAAAATGTGTCTTACCAGTGCTGTGTAGAAGGCACATACCGTGCCATTGAGAATTATGGAGAGCCATATTGGGAGACCAGTGACTGAAAGAACGAGGGAATGCATAAATAAAAGTCTTCATGTATCCGTATGCGCTGCTTTCTGATTTCATGGCTGTTTATTCTTGGCGCCGTGCTTTGTCTTCCCACAGTAGCATTTAAATTTAATTTTTCGTAGTAACAGACAGTGATGTGTGCACGATTGGCTGTTTGCGGCGTGTTATTGTAGACGTGTGCACGCACGCTCTGTCGCTGAGGCTGGCTTCGTCAGTGGGATACGCTCTTTTGGGTACGTTGCTTCCAGTTGGGTTGTTTTTCCACCCGTCTATTCGTGCCCCTGAAAATTTCAGACTTTCTCCGAAAACTATACTCTCTATCAGCTGCTACTAGATTTTGTCTTTTACAGTTCATAAAGTGCATAAGGTCGTGCCCCGCCTCCAGGCTTCACATTGTAGTTTTCGCACAACACCGTCAAATAACGCAACGTATGAAATTAATATATTGCGCACGTGCAGTGTTGCACATTGGCGATGTGGCTGTGGCAAGCAAAGTCATACTAAAATTACTCACCGGATCCCAATGCAAGCGACGGCCCGTAGAGGACTATTCCCATATAAAGGCTCTGCAGTGATGTTTTGACAGTAATGTTCAAATTCAAAACGGATGGTCAGATTACCGACTTACCACTTGTAGAATGGTCAGCAGCGACGTTAGCTTTCTCAGAAAAACTGACTTGAAGCGTTTCTCCAGGTACTGTAAAACAATGTCATTATACGCTTGGCTAAAATCAGAACACTTTGGCACAATGTCCCAGACACCGATAGTTGGACATCGTTCCAGGTACGTCCCGACCAGAGCTGTGTAGGTTACTCAAAAGTGTAATTAGGTTACAATTACATTTGCATGACTTTGAAAGCAAGTTGCAGGAGCCCTGAAACTAAAATGTAGTTCTAGCATTTATGTGAACAACGCAACTTTTATGCAGAATACGGAATACCTGAACGGAACTCAGAACAGAAACCACACACTGATGTTAAAATGGTGTTAAATTGGTAGTTCCGTGGCACTAGACGTTGTTACATATATACAGACAATCAAACTTAAATTTACGAAAACGGGTTAAAAGTGCACATCACTGAGTGGGTATTATGAGTGTCCCCATGTGCAGTTCACACGCGCGCTTGTTTTAAATGAATGCTGGAATGCATGCAAAAGCAGCAGCTACAAGAAAAATGGAATAATGAACTCTGTAGAAAAGCCTCAGCCACTATAAAGAGAAAATGCTGCAGACATAAATTTACAATGAAAAGATGGCTAAGAAGCAAGCGAGCTGGTGAAGTTGATGCATAATGTAAAACCCCGAGACTAGGCAACACGAAGGGACAACACAAGGGCAACACAGACACAAGACTTCGTGTTCCCTAGTCTTGGGGTTTTACATTATGCATAGATTTACAACTAACTGGGTAGAAACACAGAAGTTAGGGTACTAAACTCGGTAGAAACACGAGAACCGCGATATGGGCGACAGGTGAATCCGGAGCATATACAACGCGAACAGAAACTTAAAGGAGACAGACACAGGCTCCGGGGCAGAGGCTATAGGGAACATTAAGTCGAAAGCGACGCAACACTCTTTCTTACACTTCTCCTGTGCAAAGAAGCGTGTTTCTCCTCTCTCATTCCTCCGTGTAATGCAATCTATTCACACAGATTACTTCTCGTTTTACAGTGTCAGCTGTACAATGTGTCGCAGATAACTGCGAACAGATTTTTGAAAGATATATATGTCACTTTTTTCGAGAGGAAATCAATTGCAATATAGCATATGCTGAAGGGCACTGCTTAGGAGGGCACTAGCAAACTCCTAAGGCAATGTCCTAATTAACTTTCAATAATTGACTTTTTAATTATAACAGCTACAAGTCGCCCCAATGAGAACATCTGGTCCCTTCGGTCACCTGATACCGTTGCCGTTTTCAGAGCAAAAATCTGTTCGATAGATCGTCCGCAAAAATTCGTAAAGGAGCCCCTTTTTCTTCTTTATTTTGTTCATTACGCATCTTCGGAGACGCGTTTTACCTTCACCCCCAATGTGAGAGGGTAAAGGAGCACAGTGCCGCCTCATTCGTCGAAGATGAGCTTTAACTTCCGGATACAAAACGAAAAGAAATGTATCGAGTGACGCTATCCGAAGTGCCCTTATCTTGGGTTGCATTTTTCTGTTTTCTTTTACTCTTTTTCCAGAACGTAAGAGGCAACAGTGTGCTCTTACACCCTCTCTCATTGGGGGTGAAGGAGAGACGCGTCTCCGAAGATGCGCCACGAACAAAATAAAGAAAAAAAAGGCGTTCCTTCACAGATTTTTTGCGGACGATCTATCTGACGGATTTTTGTTCTGAAAACGGCAACGGTATCAGGTGACCGAAGGGACCAGATGTTCTCATTGGGACGACCTTGTAGCTTTTATACTTAAAAAGTTAATTATCGAAAGTTAATTAGTACATTGCCTTAGGAGTTTGCTGGTGCCCTCCTAAGGAGTGCCCTTTAGTATATGCTATATTGCAATTGATTTCATCTCGAAAGAAGTCATATATATACAGTGAAGCCTCCCTATCTTGGACACCTGCGGTGCAGCCGAAATGTGTCCTACATAGGGAGGTGTCCGAGTTACAGAATATAAGGAAAACAAAAATGGAAAAGAACACAGCTGTGTTGCCAGAAATGTCCCCCTTCTTCAATTCATGATCATTAGTGGCACCTGGAACCTCTTATCCACTTTTCACTGATAACTATTGCTGATTTTGGTAGGTGCAAGTCTGTGCAGATTCCACTGAATGGCACCAACTTTGGAGCTTTGGAGCTGCTGCTTAAACCCACAAGCCGGCGTGCTGCATGGCTGACCTTTCCCCCTTCTTTTTTTAATTTTTTTTCTGCCAATAAATCCCCCCCCCCCCACACACGTGGAATTAAGCTCAAGGTCTTGTCTCTGAAGCGTCAGCCCACTTTTGATTGCCTTGGTGCAGTGCACGTATGGCTCTAGACAAACCGAACACAAGTGGCACGTCTTCCCAGATGTTCTCGTTCTTTTGCTTATCTCTATAATCCATCCGTCGTGTATTATATAGGCACGGATGTTCCTTAACAGCTTCGATCAAAGGCTCAATGGACGACGCCATGTTTGGAAATGCGAGTCCACCGGAGCCCGCGCCGTACACAGCTCGCTGGCCACCGCAAGATGTAGAACATTGCTCTACTCCCCCGATGTCGGCGGACGTAACGCGCGTTGCTGCCACGCCGCGCTTCGCCGAGTGTCGTTGAACTATGAACTCACCGACGGTGGCTCGCGATGCGCGGCTGTGCGCTGCGCGTCGATAGGCCCCGCTCCGCTGGACTGTAACCCACCCTTAACAGCCGATGACTAAGAGACGAGCGGGGCCGCTTTGCACATGACAACAACGAAGACGACAAAAGTAACACAAGGTCAGGGAACGTCGAACATTCAACCTTTAATCCTTTGTTTAAAAGCTGGAAGTTCGACGTTCCCTGTCTGTCTCTGTGTTACTTTCGCCGTCTCCGTTGATGACTCTCTAAACCTGTCCCTGCGTCCGATTTTTACTTAATTGATATTACTAGAACAGTGGTTCTCAACATATGTTATTCAAGGGATCCCATGGTCGTGCCAGCACTACCTCAAGGAACCTACACGTGGGCAATTGTGAAAGAGTGCGTGAGGCGAAATCGATGCTGTTCAAATAGCAAATTTCTATTCTGATTATTTAAATGTTTCATTACAATTTCTTGTATTAATTACAAGAATTATACATTACAAGAAATATTATATTATAATTATAATTATTAATTACAATTCAATTATAATTGCGACGGCGTCGCAAGATGTCGCTTTAGGTTTGCTGGATTCATGCAACTGTTTCACAATACTTCCCCGCAGATAACGCGTAGTGGGTTACCACTGATGCTTATAAATCCCAAATCCGCTAGGCAGGAGAGTCGCTCCGAAGTTTCTCCGAAGCAGCTCTGACTCTCGAAGTGGTTGCAATGCTTTCGAAACACACGCGAAGAGCAAAAGCGTGGTGCAGAGAAACACTCGGGTTGAGTGGCGGGATGAGCCAACCGATGAAGACCACAGCTCCTGGCTCTACTGTCTGCAATGACTGTCAGCCGCGGCTGCGATCTCGATTTCAATTCCAATGCCAACGATGAAATGTCAAGACTGTCCGAGAGCGAGCCTTGGTAGGCGGCCTGGTTGTGGGTTGATCACTCGCGGCAGGTGCTGAACGGAATCCTGTTCGCGGAACCTCAAGACAAGGCTCGCGGATCCCCTGGGTTCAGCGGAACCCCGGTCGAGAAACACTGTACTAGAACATTCCTAAAAAAATTCTGAGCAAACCCTACATGACCGATTTGTAATATTGGTGCTCTCAATGCCATCAGAAACGGACCGGTTCAGTCGCAGGCTTGGTGGTCTCCCGAGTGAATTCGAGCAAAGATTCTTCGAGTGCAGGAGACATCGAAACGCAGTTTTTTGGCTCGACGTTTTCTGCTGTTGCCGACAGTGTTATTGATGACTAATAAATCGAACTGACTGACCTACTGTGCGACGCACCTATAAAAACAAGTTCGCTGAAGTTGGTGCGGCTTCGTCTTATTATTACGTTGGACGAAAGTACCTGAAGATACGTGTGTTGTCGTGTCGCGGACAAGCCTGTCCATGTTCGGTACAACGTACGTCTAATAATAATAAAAATTCATGGATTTATTTTGGGGGGCAACTGTGTCAACATACGTCTGCGAGCAGGTGTTTTCTGTGATGAAGGTGAATAAGTTAAAGTTACGCTCGCAATTAACAGATGAACACTTCAACGCAGTCCTTAACGGTGTTGACGCAATAGTAGCTAAGAACGGTCTCCCTGCTGATTTTTATGTGGCGTTCTGGCCTGTTCTTCGTGAATTTTTCTTTCAAGCCATGCAAGCGTGTATCAGTGAAGGTTCGTTCCCGGACTCTTTCGGCTTCGGACACATCGTAGTGCTACCTAAGAAAAGTGGGAATCCTGCTGATCCCGAAAATTGGCGCCCAATCACCCTTTTGAACTGTGACTACAAAATCTTAACGTCAGCGCTGGCTCAAAGGGTTCAGAGCGTACTCCCAACAATTGTCCACCCTTCGCAGACATGCAGTGTGCCTGGTCGAAGTATGTATGACACGCTATCGGGTCTACGGGATCTTCTTCGCTACGTGATGTCTTCTAACCTGGGCGGAGGCCTATTGTCATTGGATCAAGCCAAAGCGTTTGACCGGGTTGAACACAACTACCTCTTCGTTATACTTCAAGTGTACGGCTTCCCGGAGTGGATATGCGACACCATCAGGAGACCATATAGTAATCATCGAAGCTGTCTTTTCTTGCTACAGCGTTTCTCCCAGGAGTTCCCAATAGGCAGAGGCGTCCGTCGGGGTTGTCCCCTGTCGCCCATTTTGTTCGTCTTAGCAATAGATCCTCTTTTATGGAATATCGACACCAGCGTCTCCATTCAAGGTTTACCCCTTCCAACATCTGGGACATGGAAAGTGGCGGCATACGCGGACGACATTACGGTTTTCCCTGCTGATGCCGAGTCCGTTGTTCAGACCTTCCGCGTGTACGACCAGTATGCCTCGTTATCAGGAGGAATGCTAAATTACAGCAAGACCAAACTAATGTGGCCCTCGACGTTGCTGTACAGCGCAACTGTCAAGATCCTAGGTGTTTTATTTGATAAAAACGGTCCCACACAGGGCAACTGGACAGTAGCACTGCAAAAACTCTGTTCAAAGTGTGAAGCAGCAGATCCGCACGAGCTATCCTACCGAGAGCGGGCATACCTTGTACGCAGTGTGTTCTGCGGGCGACTGTGGCACCTGAGCCATGTTCTAATTGTGCCGCACCACATTGTAGCGCGGGTTCACAGTGCTATCATCTCCTTCTTTTGGCGAAAACGTCGAAGGCCTGTAGCACGTGTCCTTCTTTCCCTTCCTATGTCTCAAGGTGGAGTAGCATTACCCGACGTCGGACTCATGAATAGAGGCATCGCATTGAAGACCACATCACGTATACTCAACGGCGAGTCGACACCAGCTCAGGTGCTGCTCGTATACTGGATGGGTCCACTGGTGGCGGATCTTGCGCCACGTGCATATAATCCGCTGGCACCTGCAGCCGCGTCCCCACTACGGTTCTATGCCGCTATTCGAGCGTATCATCGAAAGCTGTCGCAAATTCCTCCCCCCCCCCCCACGTTGTGACATCGTCTCCTAGCGCACTTGCTGAAGCAACGATCCGACACGGACTTGAAACGGGTGCGAGCAGGCCTGTGCGTCAGCCGAGGCCCATATCATGGTCCTCGGTAATGCGTTCATGGCTTCCTGGACATCTGTATGATACCCTATGGTCCTTCGCATGGGAGGTTCAGCCAACGCGTGACCACCTCTCTGCTTGGAACATTGTGTCCCAGGGTAGTTGCCCATACTGTGGTAGCACAGAAACTAACAGCCATGTGCTCTATGGTTGCCGCACCGCAAGGATTTTTTGGGGACTTGTTCGGCGGCACACCAACGTCGCCTGCCCTGTGAGCTTCGATCGCCGGTGGTCAGGTCATCGACTCAGTGTTCTTGTGACAGCCTGCGGTGCGGATATACTGTGGGCGGCACGCTGTCAGGCTGTAGCGAACCGACGACGTGGCACGCCGTTATTCTTGTTACTGCGTCGGTTGCGCATTAACCTCGTCAACACCCTGCAGCGGGACTTGTTTGCGTTGGGCAAGACCACCTTCGAGCGGCTGTGGTGTTCGCATCCCTCCGTTCGTGTCGTTGATGGATGTGTCATCGTGGAAGGCGCTCCTCCTTAACTGTACATATTGTAATTCATAAGATGCTGTTTATAATCCTTATTTTGTAGTAATTACCTGATCTTCCTGTTGCGGTTTTGCGCATACTTGGGCTAGCTTATGCCTTAATGTTGTACATTATGTACTTTCCTTTTGTTGGTGTCGCTGCATATATTTTCAGGCTTGCTGTTGCGTGTTCTGTTGCGGTTTTATTACACATTGTTGGGTCAATGCCTTGCTGCTGTACATTCTCTATTCCTTTTGTGTGAGAGGTTTTGTTGTAAATATTCTGCTGTCTTGCTGTTGCATGTCGCTTGCGGAGATGTTGCGTGTAATGAACTGTATATAGTCTGACTTTACTGACTTGTGTTCTTTGTAGTTGTGGAGTTTTCTGTATGTATTGCTCTATGTATGTATTGCTGTTTGTTTGCTGTACTAACTGTCCTATTCACACTTGTATGCATTACCACGTTATATTAAATTTTCCTCCAACAAAAACAAGAGGTGCCAAGTTTTCTCATGACACAGCAAATAAAAAGGATTGCTGATCCCGTGATTGAGCAACGCTAAGTAACACGTTTTATGTCGTTTCAAGTTCTGCGTTGTGTCATCTGTATCAGAAACAGGCTACCCCAAGGCCATGGTATGCGGCCCGCGTAGTCCGTCCACGACTTAATGCGGCCCGCGAACACGAATGAGTTCGGCACCCCTGATGTAGAATAACCCATAATGAAGTTTTAGCTTCCGTATTTGTTGTATAAGAAAAGTTGCTGATTGCAAAACGGGCAAATAACGCGCGACGAGCAACTCCACTGCAACCCTCAGCCATCTCAAGCCACACTCACCACGTACGAAGGCATGTACGTTGCTGTTTCCCGCTAAGGTGAAGCCTCGTCGGTGCTAACAGCACCAGTATAGGTGAGGCGAATTACTGGTTTAACTGTAGACAGAATATTCTCCACGTACCTGGTTTACGCTGACCATTTCCATGTCGTAAAAGACGGGAAGAAAGACGTGTGCTGCTAAGATGATGGATATGACGATACCAGAGATGCATACAATATACTGAAAGCTATGCACGTAGTTTTCAGCTGGGATTCCAATAAGCGCAATAGAGGACAAGAAGCTGGCCATCATGGACAGCGTCACGGGAAACACCTGCAAGGAAAGAAGTGCAAAAAGGTGTATACAGCGTGTTGTGTTGGTACATTGAAGCATGGTCAGGCATGATCGGTCCCGTTTCAATGTATACTTGCAAGGAAGTTCGTTTGACATTCACCGCACGCAATTGTTGTCGAATGAGTTATGCAAAGTGTACTAAAAGAGTCGATGTTGACTTTGGGAAAACTACTATATGGACGTGCCAAAATAAACGCAGTCCACCGACTTTCCCTCAGGGGTCAATTTTAACCCCCCAGCGGAGCAATGTACTATTAATAAAGAATTTTAGTAGACCATTTCTGGATCTCCGATACGATAACCAGTACAGCGTTGGTCTCATGGCGCATGCACGACGCTATCGAAGCTCAGCTTACGGTACTCAGCTATCGCCGGTACGGATCTCTTCGAGTGACGCGGTAACCGCATACGACGATTTCTCGACGGGAAACCGGGCAACTTTCTCACAGGCACGACAACTCGACGGAGAAACGGCGGGGCGTACCGCATACACAGAATTCCACTGCGGCAGAGCCTCTATAAACGGCTCTGCACTGCGGTGGACGGTGGCGCCCTAGCGGGCGTTTCATTAGTCCGTGTTAAATATTTGCCTGAACTTAAGTGATAAATATTTTGCTACACATAGAAAAATTATAGTGGCACACAGAAGACGTTCTTGCGGCCAAAGCATATTCGCAAAGCAAGCGCTACAAAAGCGCCCTCAGATAGCAGCCGGCAGACGGCATCATACTTCTGAGTTCCTAGGTTGGTCATACGGGCATCCGAAATGCCCGCCACATTCACTCGTGGAACGGTAGCGCGTGGAGTGGTCCTATTGGCTGCCGTCGAGCGGCCGCTTCCACTCTTCGACGGATTTTTCTGTCCACAGCTGTCGTCGAGAAATCGGTGACGTTCCCATTGCTCGCGTCGGCTCACCGAAAAAACGGTGACTGTGGCCGGTTTTCCAGTGAGCCGACCGAGCACTGGGAACTTCACCGATTTCTCGACGACAAGCGGTAACCGCATACGACGAATTCTCGACGGAAAACCGACCACCGTCACCGTTTTTCCGGTGAGCCGACGCGAGCAATGGGAACCTCACCGCCGACATGTCACCGTCGACATGTCACCGCCCACGTGTCGACATGTATTTGTCCTTTCTATGTGTTCCAGCCTCAGAACATCATTTTCTCATGTTCAACAGATGCCGCTTGCGTCGATCCCGTCGTGTGAATGTGTGTATGAGTGAGGAAAATGCAAGAGTGAAAGGGGGATGAGTGAGAGAGTGGTTGGTTTGTCCCTTCAGATGATGCGCCCTCGGAAGTCGCTGTGGAGGTGTGTTAGCTTAGCTCAATTGGCAGAGCCTGGACCGGTAATCCAGAAGATATGGGTTCGAGTCCTACAGCCTGGCTAACCTTTTCAGTGACTTCCATCTTTCATCATTAATTTCTTAGGCACTTTGTATGTATTTGTCCTTTCTATGTGTTCCAGCCTCAGAACATCAATTTCTCACCCTTCTACTAAGACTGTAACAGAGGCGACAGCAAAATTCGGAAACGGCGGCAGCAGAGCCCTTTAAGACGAGCGAAACCATTTGCATCGTGGTGCTGTGCTTATGCTTGCGTGGTGCTGTGCGACGGCTTATGCTGTGCCCTCCTACTGGGATTTTCACAGAAGCGATCGCAAAATTCGGAAAGGGCGGCAGCAGGGCCCTTTAAAACGGGTGACACCGTTTGTATGATGGTAGTGTATCATGGGCTCTTCGCCCTTGTATGCCTTCGACTCATTAGAAGCCATACAACGCTTCAAAGCCTGACGAGCCCTTCACCGTCATAAGCCTCCAACTCATTGGAGGGTCCAACATCACATTGTAACCCATAATTCAACATCACGCTCAGCATAACATCACATCGTTACCCACCATTAATATCACATTCAACACCACATCGTAGCCCATCATTCAACATCAACAACAACCTCATTTTGTGATGGTGAATGGGGTGGGGGGTGGGGTTCATCACCAGAGGTAATACTCTACCCCATTGCTGGTGGTGATATGGGGAATGATATAATGAGCCTCTTCATAATGAGGATCGAAGTCCGATTGTGTCCACAAAGGTGAAAAAAACTTTGAGCGCCGCGCGTTGGTGGGCTGGATCCGGCCAGGGACCAAGCAATTTTGACGGGGAGAAGGGGCGAGAGTCCAGCTGACCCGGAGAGTGCTATTCGGGAAGGTTGGTAGTGTGGGCAATGAAGAAGAATGTGCTCCAGATCTTCTAGAGCACCGCAGTGACAGCTTCTGGGAGAGTCAACTTGTCTCAAGCGGTAACGCCACTGAGCTGTAAAAGCCACATCGAGTCGCATTCGATGAATTAACGCAGCATCTTGACGAGAGGTGTTTTGTGGCATGCGAAAAGCGAGCGTTGGATCAACTCAGCTCAGCATAGATGGAAGAATCATGTCTGTTGTTCATTGGCGTGAAGCCATGGCTCTGACGAGGCGTCGCACACTCTAAGAAAAAAAGGTGTTTTCTGGGTGTAAAGGGCACCACTTACACCCCGCGCTTGCTCTGTACTCCCGGTGGTGTCACAGAACACCGCTGTAGAACGTTTTTTCTTTTCTTTTTTTTCTTTGGATGGGTTTTGGGGTGAATATCCTACCAACTACATGAGCGCGCCGTACGTGGGCATGCGCGGAACATGCGGAGTACCTGGCAAAAGGCAATCGTCCAGTTTCGGACGCGCGTGACATTTGAGTGCGGATATGGCTAACAGCTTCCGATTGTCCAGCGTTGAACCTTCACTATCCTTGTTAACGCCAGGAAAGTTTGAAAGTTAATTTTCAGATTGCGTGATCAAACACGTAGTAAGCTTATCGTGAGCGTTGCAGGTCACGCGTGCTTCAGTTAAGGAAAGTTTGTGTGGCAGCATCAGGGGTTGACAGTTTTCGAATTCATACTAGCCGCGGCAAAGCACAGATAAGGTGCCTGTGTTAGCGTTCAACAGAATCCATGAGCAATGTTATTTGTTTCCAGATACTGACCATATCGCCATAGTGGAGGTCGTCTGCCTTGTGACACCCGAATGGCCAGAAAGAAAATAGTCGTCCGTGGAGAACGCAAACATGACGATGTCTTCGAGTCTCTAAGGCAATCGCGTTTTTGTCGATCTTGTAACCGACAGCCTCATTGTGCAGGCACTACACTTCATGTGTCATAATGTAGTATTTACATTAACTGTTCATCTTTGTCGAGTTGACCCATGGGGTGCCCCAGGGGAGTGTTCTGAGCCCCATCTTATTTAACATTGTCGTGGCTGGCCTTCGAGGTTGCGTCGGCAGGAAAGTGGCTATCTCCATCTATGCTGATGACATTTGTATCTGGACCAGCGGTAAATCCCGTCCTGCCCTCCAGCGACGCCTCCAACTCGCTCTCGATGCTATCCAGCAGTACCTGTCACTGGCGATCTTAGACATATCGACGGAAAAGACAGTAATACGTACTCCCTTTTACAAGGCTGAACAAGAGGCCCTTCCAGCTTTCCGTTGCTGGCATACCGTTGAAGCACGTGTCTCACCATAGGTTCCTCGGTCTCACTGTTGATGCTAGGCTCTCTTGGCGGAAGCATATTGCAAGCTTGGAGATCAAGATCCACCGTTGGATTGCAGTGATCCGTCGCTTGACAGGCATGAGATGGGGCAGTAACCACGAGCTCTCTGTTGGCCGTCCACAGGGCTTTGGCTCGAGGGTCCCTCGCGTATAGTTTGCCGGTGCTTAATGGCCTGCCGGCATCTTCAGATCATAAGCTGCAGTGCCTCCTGGCGCGAAGCCTTCGTGTGTGCCTCGGCGTCCCCCGAGCAGCAGAGATCCGAGCAGTTATTGCTGAAGCGAGGGACACCCCGCTGGATGTTCTTCGCTACGGTGAGACCTGCCGATTTTTCCTCCGCCTTTTATCCCATTATCGGCGGCAACCGCTCGTATCGAAGATCTTGAGGCGCAAGCACTGCAAGGTCCGCTCGGTGATGACTCAGCTGAAGCCTAGCGTCCCGCGTTTCGTAGTGAAGACAGCTCCCAATGCCCCTCCATGGTCTCTGTCAAGCCCAGTAACCCGCCTAACTGTTCCTGGCCTGTATGGAAGGAAAAGGGATACAGCCCCGTGTGTCGCCAAGCAGCTTACCCTGGGCATGATGAACGACAACTATACGGCGTCAACGTCAGTTTTCACTGACGGGTCGTCTACTCGGGGTGGATCGTCCTCGGCATTTGTGATTCCATCTCAGTCAGCCTCCTGTGGTCACCGTCTTTCTCACAGAACATCGTCTACGTGTGCCGAGCTTTCCGCCATTCTATTTGCTATGCAAAAAATATCAGCCAGTCCAGCTCAGTCCTGGGTCGTCTTTACAGACTCAACACCCGCGCTCCAGTGTATGGCCAACTTGGCGATACGTGGATCCCTCGGTCCTGTTGTCTTTGACATCTTGCAAGCTTATAAGAAGGCGACCATTGCAGGGCACACTGTAGTATTGCAGTGGGTCCGCGGACATGTCGGTACCAGCGGCAACGAAAAAGCAGACAGAGCCGCATTGAGCGCCCATCAGCACGCAGCCTTTACCCCGATAATGATGTCGTCGGGCGACCGAAGACACCTCCTCTCAACACTCATCGGTCCCAAGATGCAGGCTCAGTGGGAACATGACATAGCTCACTCCCTCCTCTCTGATGTGGACCCCACGCTTTCTCTCGTCCTTCCTCCGCGACTATACCGCACCCTTTAACTGCTCTCTTCCACCGCATGAGGCTCAACGTTGCCTTTACACCTGCCTTTCAACACCGTCTCGGCTCCGCCTCGTCTTCCCTCTGCCCCACTTGTGGAGTACACGGCGACCTCAGCCACGTCATCCTGGCTTCTGGGCAATACCACCACGAGCGTGCACGAATGGAAGTCTCTATGCGACGCATTGACAAGCGGCCGTTCAACCTAGCGAAGATCCTCCGTCCGTGCTCGAACGCTGCCAACCAGACGCGGGGCCTTCGTCTTCTGGTGGAGTGCTTGTGCTCCACCGGTGTGGCGACGGCTCTTTGAAAGCCCCCATCATCATCCCTTCATCCTCTCCCAACGCGAAATAGGGCCGTGTACCGTCTCGGCGGCGGTGAATCGCACACCCCATCACCATCCAATGTATGTGTGTGTGTGTCATCGTGAAGTAGCATTTCGTCAGTGTCGACCAGAAAGCAGTGTGTGCGGTGCTCTTGCGCATTTGCGTCCCAAGCGTTTCCGCTTCTACACATTTTCCCAATTTCGGTCCCATTACAGCTATTCAGATCAGAATGAATTGATGATGTTTCAGAACAGTTCTGTCCAACACCCGTCGTTATTTCTGTACTTTGTTTGTCGCATTTTGTTTCAATACTAGCTATATTACGAAACGTCCCTCAAAGAGTAAATACTGTGAGGTATCTGGCATTCGAGCCCAGCCGTTGACTCATCTTCCCACCGCGTCTTCGCACGGCGAGTTCAAGGCTTTCGCTTCTCATATTACCAACCTTGTTTATCTTTCCTGGCGGGCTCTGTGTAAGGGCAGTCCGCACTTGGTACTCGTACAATAAACAACTCTCTCTTATAGCAGCAGCTCGACTCGGGTTTTTGTTCCTCTACGGAGTGTAACGCACAACAAATACTTCAACACATTTTCACTCCACGGATTGGAAAAACGGATTGGAAAGTTGTGCTTGGGCACGGGTAAAGGTGCAGCCTGTGTAGTTGCACACTGCGGCTATTACCGAGTGCAGCGCTATTAGTCGCATAACGTCTTCTGGCATCAGGCGTGAAAGACAGGGTTGAAAGACAGGGTGAAAGATCAGGGTTGCTTTGGGTGGGTGTTTCTCGATAAGTAAATAATGGCGAGGGAAGTTACTGGTAATGTGAGACGACCAGCAACTTCAGTATAAGAAAAATTAAAGAGCCCACGTTACTGGTTGAAAGTTTTAGACAAAAAGAAGGTTCCAAGTGAGCTTGTATTGCAGTGTAGGCAGCTCCTTAAAGGAGTACAGAAGGTCATCAAAAAAAAATTTCAGGTTAAGATGTCTGATGAAAGTGTGTGTGTCATTTTACCGGATAGCGCGAAACGTTTTGACGTGTGGAATTTGTTTCCCAGAAAAAAAAAATAATAATAACTCGCATAAACATGGCTCCGCGCGTTCACCCTTACCTCGCCACTCCGGGTATAACGAGGAGGAGAAGGTATAATGCCACGTCACCTATGACATTACAAGGGGAACTCATTCTGGTTCGCCGGTCAGTGGGAGTCAGCGCCCTGTCGCTTCGCCGCTGTTAACCAGTTTTACCAATTCTCCCGGAGAATTAGGGATAGAAGGAGCGGCCGAATCGTGACCGAGCCAGGAGCAATACTTTTTCAGAACCCTGAACAGCCGAGTAGCAGACGACAGCTGAGTAGCAGACAACATTTCTCTGGACCAATCAGCGAGCGTGGACCCTGTAACGTCAGCGCGAGGTCCCAGGCAGATCACAGGCTGGTACTGCTTTCCACCACCGTGGCGCATGGTCGGTTTTTGCGTCGTACTTTAAATTCAATTAATTGCGATAATTATGACTCTGTGGTGTGAATTACTTCTAATGGGGCATCTTACTGCCCTACTTAACAGTTTTATATGAAGAAAACAGGATGTTAAAAATGACTTCTGTGCTACTTTAATTTAAATTGTAGCACATACTGCTTGCTACTGTGGCCTCTACATTCTCGTCAGGTTTTCTATTTCCTTCCTCCTCCTTTTTTTTCATTGTTTCCCAGTGACGTAACAAAAGTGTGGTGTGCTACAAAAGTACCCCGCATTGGCATGTCGAAGATTGTAAAAAAAAGTACCCTCAAAAACCTTGAAACGTACCCTCATTGGCTGTAGAAGAACGTGTCGGAAGGCAAACTAATTTCCCTGTGATATAGTTTTCTACGTGCAGATACAAGCTGCCAGAAGTCTCGTTCTTTCTTATTACAGGATTCAGGCCAAGCACAAACATATATCCAACAGCAGTATACACTGGAGAAGACCCTCACACAAGCCAAAGCGTCAGTGTAACAGCACAGGGACCATACATTGAGCATTTTGTCCAGACGTGACCTCTGCAGTTTCCTTGTTAATTTCCCTGTATTGGGCATTCAGCATTCAGTATGCATCCCCCTTAAAATAGGCTTACCATGTTAGAGAGGATCATGGGCGTGTAGCGTACGCCGCTAACTTGTATTCCTCTACTGTTTGTAATTGCACTTAAAGGCCACTCACATACGACGTAGCTATATATAACGCTTGGCCCTTATCGGTATGCTATACCCACCAATTATTTGATGCAGATGGAGAATTTGTGTGCAACTGTGTAAATCCTATGCTATATTTGATTGCGTTAATTTTGAAACCAGTCGAGCATCGCGATGCAGGGTTACAATGCAGACCGTACAAAGTCTTATGGCAGAAAAATCAAAGTGGCAGCGTTGATAACAGCAGATGAGGCGTTGCTCACGAGCTGCATCCGCATCAAAGAGCACACATTCAATAGCATCTTGATTGATAATTGTTATGTTATTTGTTATTATTTTGTATAATAAACTTATTCTTCTGGTTTTGGTAAAAGCAGAGGCAATAGAGTAGCTATCGCCACCTGGAAAGCTGCCATTTTAATATTTTGCACATGGTGACGGTGATGTGATAAAGAAAAAAATGGGAATGTGAGTTACGACGAAGTCGAACTGGCTACCCCAGTACGCTTACACACTGAACAGATGATGGATGATGAACAGAGATGAACAGAGTTGATGATGATGATGATGATAATGATGATGATGATGATTTTGCCCATGGACTTTGCACATATTGCATTGTAGCTCTGCACTGCGACGGTAGAGTGGTTTAGAAATTTACCATCATCAAAATGCAACATTAGGCTCTACAGGTGACCACAACAATATTTCACGGTAAGCTTTTATAATTAGCTTCCTCGTAGTAAACTAACCTGAAACAATAGGCACTGAAATCACCATTGTCGTACTCCAAATCGATAATTTGCTCACAAACCATGCATTTACATTAAATAACATCTTAGACTTTGTTTCTTTGTTTCGTAAAAACACGGTCCCGTGGTAAAAGTTTCCTATATTCCAACCCTTCACTCATGAAATATAGAAATATATGCAATAAACTTTTTGCGATGAGCATTGCATTAGTTGTGACTTCTTGTTGTGTGGTTCGCATAAATCAGAAAACACTCACTTGCATGAAGTGCTGTTTCATTTACACAGTGTAGAATAGTAGGTAACAGGTAATACCTACTATTAGGTAATAATAAAGGTAGTATGTAAGTTTGAAGTGTGGAATTTCAGGTGTGCTGTTTCATTTACACAGTGTAGAATAGTAGGTAATAGGTAATACCTACTAATAGGTAATAATAAAGGCAGTAGGTAAGTTTGAGGTGTGCAATGAACCACCATTTCCTGCGGAGGGTTGGGATCTGTACAATACCCTTCCGTAAAAGGGGTGTACTAGCACTTCCTCGGGGAGGGTGTACAAGAACACCCTTCAGTAAGACGGGGTGTAGGGTAAAGCCCGTAGAGACGCCGCACACTTTGACGTTTCGCTTAGTAAAACAACGACGCATTGCAACACACGCAAAATGAACACATAGTCATAACCCAGCATCCCTCCGCTATAACTGTGCAAATTATGAAGCGAAATTGTGGATTAGAAACTGAAGCAGTTAACTTTTATTACAACCACCCGTGGTGCGCCATCTCTACCGAGTTGGCAGGGAGAGATGGCCGCGTACAAAATACCTTCTTTTTCACGGCTTTTCCCGTCGTGCTTGCCTCCCACACTCATTGCATAGCTTCCCGTACAATGTGCAGTCCTCATGAAGCCAGCTCTGACACTGTGTGCACTTTATCCAGTCCGATTTTGATGTTGTAAGAAAGTAGTTCTCGCAACACTCGAGGCATTTATTGCTGTCGTCCTCCGAGGGATCCATCGCCGTTGACTTTACCTTTCTCGGTAATGTTTACTTCTTCGAGCTGGCCTTTCGTGTCTGTTTCGTGGGAAGCACCTTCTGACGTAGTTCCTTTTCCCTTTCGGGTGCTTTATTCATTTTTTGAAGGGCACACGGAGGATAGTCAGCCGACTGTAAGCGTCTTATGTGTGCCACCAGTCTCCCATCATTTTCCTGCCCCAGAACCTAGTAAGGTCCTAGAGCCCCTTTCTTTAGGTTACCGCTCTCTATTCTTCGCGGCAGAGTCCTCTCCAGAATGCCGTAATTTGCAGCAGCTGCACGGATGGAGACTTCCCCGTTTTTAACGTCTTGTACTCGAACGTCTTGTACTTGTAGGCGTCTCTAAGAGACGCCTCGCCCCAGGTCTCCCGAAGTCGGCCTGAATCCTTCCTCTTGTACTTCGAACCCATTCCCTGTCACAGGAGAAGAAACAGCAACTCAGCGGAACGTTTCTAGCTCTGCTAGCCCCATTTTAGGCGCAGGGCATCTCTCCCTCCAAAAAAAGCGGCCATCTCTCCCGTTTCCGCGGTAGAGATGCCGCATGAGTCCTCCCCCTCTACAATTAGTTTTTTTTTTCTTCAAAGATCCATCGCTATTCATGTGTATCCCCAGTACCTCAGAGAAAAAATTTCCATCAAAACAAGGGTTGTTTAGTTGCGCTAGGTCGAGGAGAAGTGAGTACCTGAAAAATACTGGGCGTCTTCGGGAAGATCCAAAAACTTTCCGACGTTCGTACGTGCAGAAATACAAGACTGGCGCTAAGCCTTTCACACCGAAATGTGGACGCACCAGCGAGGCTCACTATCCTGAGGTCGTAGCGCCATCCATGCAAGAGTTTTGAAATTAGAGGAAAAAAGGCGTCTCTACCCATGCGGCATCTCTACCCGCTTTACCCTACTATCATTCCCTCAAGAAGAGTGTACAAGAACACCCTCCAATAAACAGAGGTGTACTAGCACTTCCTCAGGGAGGGCGTACAAGAACACCCTTCATTCTGGGGTGTTCTTTGACGCTTAGAGGGCGTCACGTACGGGACACTCGACTACATCCCAAAAGGGTGTCGTGACGCCTACCTTTTTTCTTAGAGTGCAGAATGGAACGACCGTCTCCTCTCAGCAGTGCAATACTGGTCCGCTTCCGATACGAGAGAGCTGCTTCTGCGGCGCTGTCGGCCTGCTCTTCCCCACGACACCACAATGGGCTGGAACCCACTGGAGAACCAGCCTGTGGCCTGCTTCGTACACAGGGTGGTAAGCCATTACCATTACATCCATTACAGCCATTACATCCGTGACTATAGGTGCGGATGAGCCTCGTATGCCGGAATTTTCAATAGCTTGCAGTGCAGATGTGAAGACTTTGAGTCAGTGAAGACTGCCTTTTTCCGCGTGGAAAAATCAACGTTATGCTGCAGAAAGAAAAGAATGACATAGCGTTCCGCAGCGGTTGATGAGGTTGGATGTGAAAGGCGTCGTCCTTGATGCACTACTCCTTCGGATGGGATGACGAATGCCGAGGCGGACTTGCCGTTTCTGGATGCGCCATCTGTGTATGCTGCTGTTGATATAGAAAACGTATCGTCTACCAGAGCATAAGAATGGGCTAGAAGGACTTGAGGGGGAACCTGATCTCTTTTTTTCCAGAAGGTTCGTAAGGCTTACGAAGGTCGGTGGTATCGGCAGAGACCAAGGGGCTTCCGGCGATATGACGTTCTTAGCTACGAAGACTGTGAGACTCTGGCGTGTCCTCTGCGCTACCCGATAGAAATGGCTTTCAGGGCGGTATCGAACTTTCCTGAGGAGCGGGTGACAGGGAGTGTGAGCACGCAAACGTAGGAAGTGCCGAGCCGTTTCACCGTTCACGTAGAATCTCAGCCGGGAGTTCACCAGCTTCAGCCAGGACTCGCCGCGTTTCAGCCATTCTTGAAACTCCAAGGCAGCGACGAAGGCTTCGAGCAAACAGGATTCAACATGCTGAGTTTGATTCAACATAAAACTCAACATCACGTCATACCCATCATTACCCATCATTACCCATTTTTACCCCATTACCCATCATTTGACATCAAACACAACATCACATTACATCATTGCCCATTACTGGACATCAAACTATAACGGACAAACAAACTGGACATCAAATGTCACATTATTCTGAATGATGGCGAATCATGTCGGTGATGGCCATCATGAGTGAAGTTGCCGACCTATAGTAGACATTAACATTGGGGAATGCATCGGGAGCGGTAAGAATCGAGGACAAATCCGGGACGGCAGACACAGCCTGGGACACTCGAGAGTGCAGAACCTCGGAAGTAGTATTCCGCAGACGCGCCAGGACACGCAGTACCACAGTTTGAATAGATAGCCCCAGGGTCACAGAATCTTCCTGGATATAATATTTATTTCACTTGCTTACGAAATGTGCAGAACATGAACGAACATGAACTATATACGTATATATGGGCTCGTGACAGCTTCCGATACGGGATAGAGCAGACGTCACATTTCAATGCTCGTGACAACGACAAGGACTCGAGGATCACTAACGAGTTTGAATAGTTCGGAAGCGATTCACGACAACGGTTTCGAAAATACAAGCGTTATTGCCTTACACTCACAGAAAAAAAAAAAAAAAGGGTAGAATTGTTACACCTTTTGGGGGGTTACACACACCCCATGGAAGGGTGTAACATTACCTCACGCAGCAGGTAACTATGCCACCTATAGAAGGGTGTAATAATAATAATAATTCGGAGCTTTACGTCGCGAGAGAACCGCGATCATGAGCGACGCCACAGTGGTCGGGTCTGTGGATTAATATTGCCCACATGAGGGTTCTTTTAACGAGCACCGAAATCTCGACACACGGTACGCCACATTTAACATCCGTCGCGGACGACGGCGTGTTTGGGCAACATGTACCTACCACCTCGTTGTCACCGTCCTCGGTCGGGTTTGAACCCGCGATCTTTGGGATCAACGGGCGGACACGCTACCGACAGAGCCACCGAGGGCGGCTGAAGGGACGCAGCATTTGTGTTAAAGTGCCACTAGGGACTAAATCTCTTGTCTTCAGAATCATACCAATGTTGTCTTACTGAAATTTTCTTGTCTCACTTCACATTCCTGCAAAATACTTTCGCTGTACCTGGCGCAAAAGCTAGAGAAAAATAATTGTTACTTATGTCATCCGGCTGTCATCTGGCAACGTTGTCACCGTTCGCGTCTTCCGGGGGTCGTCCTTGATGCACTACTCCTTCGGATGGGATGACGAATGCCGAGGCGGACTTGCCGTTTCTGGATGCGCCATCTGTGTATGCTGCTGTTGATATAGAAAACGTATCGTCTACCAGAGCATAAGAATGGGCTAGAAGGACTTGAGGGGGAACCTGATCTCTTTTTTTCCAGAAGGTTCGTAAGGCTTACGAAGGTCGGTGGTATCGGCAGAGACCAAGGGGCTTCCGGCGATATGACGTTCTTAGCTACGAAGACTGTGAGACTCTGGCGTGTCCTCTGCGCTACCCGATAGAAATGGCTTTCAGGGCGGTATCGAACTTTCCTGAGGAGCGGGTGACAGGGAGTGTGAGCACGCAAACGTAGGAAGTGCCGAGCCGTTTCACCGTTCACGTAGAATCTCAGCCGGGAGTTCACCAGCTTCAGCCAGGACTCGCCGCGTTTCAGCCATTCTTGAAACTCCAAGGCAGCGACGAAGGCTTCGAGCAAACAGGATTCAACATGCTGAGTTTGATTCAACATAAAACTCAACATCACGTCATACCCATCATTACCCATCATTACCCATTTTTACCCCATTACCCATCATTTGACATCAAACACAACATCACATTACATCATTGCCCATTACTGGACATCAAACTATAACGGACAAACAAACTGGACATCAAATGTCACATTATTCTGAATGATGGCGAATCATGTCGGTGATGGCCATCATGAGTGAAGTTGCCGACCTATAGTAGACATTAACATTGGGGAATGCATCGGGAGCGGTAAGAATCGAGGACAAATCCGGGACGGCAGACACAGCCTGGGACACTCGAGAGTGCAGAACCTCGGAAGTAGTATTCCGCAGACGCGCCAGGACACGCAGTACCACAGTTTGAATAGATAGCCCCAGGGTCACAGAATCTTCCTGGATATAATATTTATTTCACTTGCTTACGAAATGTGCAGAACATGAACGAACATGAACTATATACGTATATATGGGCTCGTGACAGCTTCCGATACGGGATAGAGCAGACGTCACATTTCAATGCTCGTGACAACGACAAGGACTCGAGGATCACTAACGAGTTTGAATAGTTCGGAAGCGATTCACGACAACGGTTTCGAAAATACAAGCGTTATTGCCTTACACTCACAGAAAAAAAAAAAAAAAGGGTAGAATTGTTACACCTTTTGGGGGGTTACACACACCCCATGGAAGGGTGTAACATTACCTCACGCAGCAGGTAACTATGCCACCTATAGAAGGGTGTAATAATAATAATAATTCGGAGCTTTACGTCGCGAGAGAACCGCGATCATGAGCGACGCCACAGTGGTCGGGTCTGTGGATTAATATTGCCCACATGAGGGTTCTTTTAACGAGCACCGAAATCTCGACACACGGTACGCCACATTTAACATCCGTCGCGGACGACGGCGTGTTTGGGCAACATGTACCTACCACCTCGTTGTCACCGTCCTCGGTCGGGTTTGAACCCGCGATCTTTGGGATCAACGGGCGGACACGCTACCGACAGAGCCACCGAGGGCGGCTGAAGGGACGCAGCATTTGTGTTAAAGTGCCACTAGGGACTAAATCTCTTGTCTTCAGAATCATACCAATGTTGTCTTACTGAAATTTTCTTGTCTCACTTCACATTCCTGCAAAATACTTTCGCTGTACCTGGCGCAAAAGCTAGAGAAAAATAATTGTTACTTATGTCATCCGGCTGTCATCTGGCAATGTTGTCACCGTTCGCGTCTTCCGGGGGGCTTACTTTCTGCACGTCGTTAGCGTAGCCTCACGCGATATATCGTCCGACCGCTTCGAACTTCAAGAAAACACAAGGAGGGAGAAGAACTCTTTCCCATTTTCCACTCTTTCTATCAGCGTCACGTGACTTCTCCACCACCTGACCCTCCCCGGACGTCGGCGTGGTAGTAGCCCGCCATAGTGGTAGCTAGGAGACGAGTGCCCTCTCAAGAACATGACATCATTGCAATTTGTGGGCTTGCGATTACATCACCCGCTCCTTACGTCATCGAAACTTGTGGAGGCTCAGCAGATCTTCAAAAATTGAGAGGAATGCATAGTGTTCGTAAACAGGATTGAAATTTCGCGTATAGAATCTTTTAGGCACCTACTTTTAATGGGCTAAATAAAATAAAAACTGTTTTCCGAGTCCGGAGTGGCACTTTAAATGCACACAGTCACAAGATTTGCAAGATTTTATCACTCTACCATGAAGGTGGTGAAGGGCAGTTACACCCCTTGCGGTCTTGACCAAGGAGGTAACGTACGCTAAAGGTGGTAGCTCATAGAGTCACCACTTATTTACACCTTTTTTTTTTTTCTGAGAGTGTAGCCTTTTCTGTTTGTGGTGCCACATTTGCCTCCTATTAATACTTGTGGGACTTGGAAACAGTGTACATGGCGTCGGATACTTTCATTATCACACGCTTCACGACGCATCTTGGAAACACACAGGCGCAGGCGAGATGGTGCATGGTGGCTTATCGTGCTTCCGGATGCAACTGACGACATGCTCCTTACGCAGGGCACCGCCGCCATGCATGGCCAAGGATACGAACAAGAGCCAAGCACAGAGAGTCGAGATTCCTAGCCGTGGCACCATCGTCGACTGGCGTATATCTATGCAATTAAGTTATTCATGCATTACTGTTCACACATCATTTCACGGGACACAAAGTGCGGGGAAGGAAAATGGCAGAGAAAGCGAAGGGGAGAATAGTCAAGCAGGTCATAATTCGTGTTGGGATCAAATCCCAGGATCCAGGCTGTTCTTCACGTCTCGAAATACCGGGACTTTTTCGGAAAAATCCCGGGATTTCGCGATTTGCGGTGAATACTGCAAGCGTATTGTTGGCGCAGTGGCGACGCGGAACAGTGTAAGGGTACATTTATGCTGCAGCATCGCTGCTCGCTGCTCGCTGCAGCTTCAAGCACATCACTGCTCGCATAACCGCTAGGGGGCGTTTACCCTGCAGATTGCTCAAGATGCTGCTCGCTTTCGCTATATCAGTCGCCTAGCAGCGTTCACTGTGGAAGGATGGAAACGAGGAAAAGTGGGAAGGAGGAAACCGACTTCATCACAACCAATCGCAGGTCGGATTTCAAGACGCCAGTCATCAATGATACCAGGAAGACAAACATGTTTACATTCCTAGGTGCAGCGAGCAGAGCGGCAAGCAGCGGCGAGGATAAGCGAGCAGCCAGGCTGCAGGGTAAATGCACCAACAGAAAGCTCTGTGTTTGACCTGTCATCGCCAGAAGTCAGGTAGTCCCCGGGCATGTTCAAACATGTTTGGCAGCATTGTTGTGGCGATGATCATGGCGTGCATCTTTGGCAAGCAGCGATGCTGCAGCATGAACGCGCCCACAGAGATACATGTGTTTGTTTCGTCATCGCCAAACAGCGATGTGCCATGTGCCAGCAGCGATGCTGCAGCATAAATGTACCCTAAGAATTACGAGTTATTTAATTTCTAGTGCGCCTTTTGAATGTCAATGCGTACTTTATCCTTGGCTGCCTCTCAAGCAGTCTAAGAGCGTACACACCTTACTTCATTCCTTGCGGTGTGACGGTAAGCAGGGTTCCGTTGTTGGCACGCGCAGGAGCTCCGTGCGTCGCCTTAATTAATCGCTTGAGGGGTATAGGTGCCGCCAAAACATCCTTTATAGGGGCGCGCACGTGCACAACAGCACAAAGAAGGAAGACGGAACTAGTGTTTTCGAAGTCAGCCTTTCCCTCAATATTAAGCAGCCGGGGGGAGTCACTTTCTATTGCTCAGTGTCAAGTTTTGGTGTTCAGTAATTCAGTTTTCGACGTCGGTTCTTTGTTTCATATTCGGTGACAGTGTGAAATAAATCGCCGAGCGCCATGCGTGAGAACTGCGAATAAAAACGGGCCTTTGATTTGAGAACATAAAACAGGCCTTATCAGCTTTTGATAAAAAACGTCGCATATTAAAAAACTAATGTAAAGTATAGTAGATAGAATCCAGACTTGTACGTAACAGATAACGGGTAATTGCGTTACTAGTAATGAATTATTTTTTGAGTAATTTGTAACGTAATCGATTACTTTTGGCCAAGTAATTTTTTGAGTAATTGATTACATTGAGACCAAAGAACCCACATTGTTTGGGAAGACAAAACTAACTGCCCTCTGCGAATTCTAAGACAGCCATCTCATCTCTGGGATTTTTTTCCCCGCAACACACATAGTGTATTTTCGAGTCCACTGTCCTGTCCCCATTCATGTGGACTATCTTTCATAGAGATAACGGGACACGCATATGGGGCCTCATTTTTCATGAAGATATGTCGATAGGATAACCTTATTTTTCGACACAGCTTTCGTGTTAATGATGAAAGCGACGAGGTACAACAGACGAACAAGAGACAAGTGAACGTCGAACTTTCAACCAAGGAATGTGTTGTTTCGAATTCTTCGAATTTCTCTTGGAATGTGTTCTTTGGCACCAAGTGCGACTACAGTGTGTCTTCTTTTTAGCATTTGCAGAATTCTTATAAAAGAGCTATGAGAGCAGCAGAAATGCTGCTTTTGGAGTTCAGTTCTACGGCCGAGCGGACATCCCCTGGAAGAGATTATGTAACTACAAAATTACTAGTTGCCTGAAATTCATTAATTAACTCTTTAATTAGGGAATTTCGGGCAAAAGCGAGATGGCGGATTGAGAGACTATCCTCTTTGAACGCCATTTTACGTTTAAAAAAATCCTGAAACACGCACGTGCGTTAAAATATCCATCCCCGAATTTTGATATGCAAATGAGCCGAAACCGAAAGAGCGCGCCTGAGGAGCGCATGGCCCTCGCCGACGGAGGCTTATCTGTGCTGGAAAACGGTTTATCTAGCCAGCTGAGCGGCACCTACTCCAGTCATCTCCATCGCTCCAAATCACATGGCCCTCTGACGTGAAATGAGCGCTGTACTCTCCGCGTTCCCGGTCGCCGCGGTTTCGGTTCATTTGCGTATCCAAATTCAGGAACTGACATTTTAACGCACGTGCGTGTTTCAGGATTTGTTAAACGTGAAATGGCTTGCAACCTGTATAGTCTCTCAATCTGCCATCTCGCTTTTGCCCGAAATCCCCAAATTAATTAGTGAATTTTAGGTAATTAGACATCTTGTAGTTGCACACTTTCTTCGAGGGGATGTCCGCCTGGCCGTAGAACTCAACTACAAAAACGACGTCTATGATGCTCTCATAGCTTTTCTATAAAAATTCTGTAAAGGCTAAATAACAAAAGAGCTTTGTGGTGCAGCAGCAGCGAAGGACACGTAAAGGACAAAAAGGTCCCGCGAGATATTCCTCAATCGGAATTCGCGAATTGTTAAGACCGCGAAAAATAGCCACTCTCAGTGCATGGTTTTTTCCGCAAATCACCTCGCTCCAGTGGCAATGCTCGAAGACGTCCCATGTCGCTTCCCGTCCATGGCCATGCACTCCTCCTCGCATACTTTTCGCTCTAGTAGTTCTAGTGTCACTCCTAGATATCTGGGTGCCGAAGCAGTAACGCAGGTGTCCATTTCGTTTTGATAAAGAGGCGATAAACTATCCTGCGATAAAGGCATGTCACAAAATTGTTTTCGGACTTTTCTTTGTATCAGAATATTGCGTACCTAGCGCCACCACTTCCTTAAAAACAACACTCACGGTCTGGAAGCCACCAGTAGTTCTTGGTCGTGTGACTTTGTGCGCAGCTTTCGTAGTTCGAGACGAGCGGTGAGTAAGCCCCCCTTGTGCGTTACCGGTATTACCTCCTTGTCCCATCCTGACCGTACGTCTCCTGCCATTTCTTTTCGGCCACATTGAATATATTTGTTCAGCAATGATGACAAAGTGGATTTTTGTTCTTCAACATTCACGGCCTGATAGACGAAGCCTTCGAATGGTGAGCGTGTATACTTTTCTTTAGCGGTGACCGTCTGGGCTGTCCCATTCGGCACTGCAACAATGTGGATCAGTTAATGTCAGCGAAACGTTAATGTGTAAAAGTTGTTTCGCTGTAGCTAAGCTAGACAGATAAAGATGGCAAGCTTCAAGAGGAGCTACGCGCTTTTGTCTTAGAGTAGCTTTAAGTACTCTAAGCTCAGTTAAGCCGTTAGGCTTAACTGAGCCCACATTCCGTTCGTCGCAGACAACGGTAAGTGTATAGTTACTCACGCAGTTGCACTCTGACGAACGGAATGCTTCTTCTTACGTCAACCGGAGAGGAACTCCGTGTTTCAGTTCGTAAGCCAAATAGGTGTTACGACAAAGGTGAGTGTATCCTCCATCGATTCCAATTCAATCGTCGGGACTAGCTTACGGTCGTGGTGTTAGGCATGAAATTCGCCGTGGCATTTTTATGTTTTCTTCACGCGTTTTACTTTCTCGTTGTGACACGGTTCTTTTGAAAATAGTCTATGCTTCATGTGTATGTCCTTTTTCTCGCCACCCCCTTGACGCAAACATTCACCAGCTTACCGTTGAGGCAATGACACTGCGACCACCCCAGTTTTACTTGCTTTGTCATTTGGTTACATTAGTGTGTATTGTATTGGATTACTGCAATAACTGTTTGCATCCTTACACACAAACAAAAAGAAAAACAAACATAGTCCGGGGAGTAAACTAGCGTAGAGAGGGTGAGCTTACAAAGCCCTATACCTGAACCATGAGTGTGCTCAAGTCAGAACGACTGGTACATGTTTTTATTCCGCTCGAATGCATACTTCTCTGCCGTGGGGAATGCGTGGCTGTGTCGTCGATGTCGCATAGGTAAATAGACGTGGTGTGATTCATTCAAATACACTTTTCCAGATGTTCTGTATTTACAACCTCACTTCGTGTCCATAACGTATTAGTCATGACTAATATGTTTTGTGTTCAAAATAAACCAAATGCGCAAATAAACCCTAAAATACCTGTCCTGCCGGAGGTCACACTGCGTAACAGTTATTGTTCTTTAACGGTATTTCAATTAAAAGGCAACTCAGAATAGTGCAATACAGGGTATGGAATTTCAATAGAAACGCAACGGCCAATATTCCTTTAGCTCTCTATAGCCAAGACAATTACAACAAATGAATTTCCAATACAAACTTTGCAATGCCTGTTGAGGAAGTCCAAGAGAGTTCGGAGCCTCAATAGCCGTTTTTGTAAGGGCGTGTCCCCAACAGTACTTGCGCACCTAACGATGGGCAAGCCCCCTTGTCTTCAAGTCAATATGTTGGGGTACCTGATATGTCTTCCTGCTGGCGACAGCGAAGTAGAGGGGAAAGCTTCAATAGGCGAGACCCTCGTCTTAGCTCTGTGCGCATAGTTTCAACCCTATGAAAAGGAGATGACTGCAGTAGAAAGCAGAATACCTTTCCATAGACGGCTGCTTCTGGACGAGAACGGCGTTCTGTTCCAAATACCTGCGACCCCCGACATAAGGCTTGTCGATTAGTTCCGCTAGTATAGGCAAAAAAGTGTGTTTTGAAAGTTGATCTTTATGTGTGTGTGAACCTCCTGGTGATGCGGAAAGAAAAGAAATTGCATTCTGCAACATTGTGAAAGATGTCGCAAATTGTGAAAGATTATGCACGTAGTAGGTCAGCAACAACACTCGACATGCTGCAGCGGAGTTGCCTGCCGAGACGGGCAGCAAGTTGCCACAGAGAAACAGAGACTCACACACACATACATTGGATAATGATGAGGTGGGATTGGATAATAATTCACCGCAGCTCAGGAGGTACGCTGCCCTATTGCACATCGGGAACGGATGAGGGAATAATGATGCGGGGAACACTTTCAGAGATCCATCACCAGATCGGGGGAGCGCAAGTACTCCGCAAGAAGACGAAGGCCTTGTATCTGGTGGGCAGCGTTCGACCACGGTTCGAGTATCTTCGCGAGGTTGAACGGCCGTTTTGTGAATACGTTGCATAGAAACTTCCATCAGTGCACGCTCGTGGTGATGATGCACACAAGTCGTACGTGGCAGAGGCCGCCATGCACTTCACAAGTGGGGCAGAGGGAAGACGAGGTGGAGCCGAGAGGGTGTTTAATGGCAGGTGTAAGTGCAACGTTGAGCCTGATGCGGTGGAAGAGTGCACTAAGGGGGCGCGGTAGTCGCGGAAGAACTTCGAGAGGGAGCGTGGTGTCTACATCCGAGAGAAGGGAGTGAGCTATGTCGTATTGCCATTGACCTTGCCTGCATCTTGGCGGTTGGCGCCGGTGAGTGTCGAAAGGAGGTGTTTTCGGTCGCCCAGAGACATCATTATCGGGGGAAAAGCTGCGCGCTGATGGGCGCTCAAGGCGGCTGTGTCTACTTCTTTATTACCGCTGATGCCGACATTCCCGGGAATCCACTGCAATGCGACAGTGTGCCCTGCAACTGCTGCTTTCTTATAAACCTGCAGGATGTCAAAGACAACAGGACTCGGGGACCCGCGTATCCCCAAGTTGGCCACACACTGGAGCGCTGGTGTTGATTCTGTAAAGACGACCTAGGACTGAGCTGGGCTGGCTGATATTTTTTGCATAGCAAACAGAATGGCGTACAGCTCAGCACAAGTAGATGATGTTCTGTGTGAAAGATGGTAACCACAGGAGACTGACTGAGATGGAATGACAAACGCCGAGGACGAGCCATCTCGAGTTGATGACCCGTCAGTGAAAACTGACGTTGACGTCGTGTACCTGTCGTTCATCATGCCCAGGGTAAGCTGCTTGGCGACACACCGGGCTGTACCCCCTTTTCTTCCATGCAAGCCAGGAACAGTTAGGGGGATGACTTGGCTTGACAGAGGCCATGCAGAGGCGCTAGGAGCCACTGTCTTCACCACGAAACGCGGAACGCTAGGCTTCAGCTGAACAATTACCGGGCGGACATTGCAGTGCTTGCGTCTGAAAACCTTCGATATAGCGGGTGCCGCCGATGGTAGGATAAAAGGCGGAGGAAAAAGTGAAAAGCGAGGTCTCACTGTATAGCGAAGAACATCCAGCGGGATCTCTTTCGCTTCAGCAATAACTGCTCGGGTTTCTGCAGCTCGGTGGACGCCGAGGTGCACACGAAGGCTTCGCACCAGGAGGCACTGCAACCTATGATCTGAAGATGTTGGGAAGTCATTAAGCACCGGCAAAGCAATTGTCGCACGCTGTCTAAGCTCCCTCGGCCATTCTCCGAGGAGCTTCACTAAGGCCCGGTTTCACAAAGCTGGTTAACTTTGAACCGAGATCAAGCGTTGTTAAAACTTGAAGTTAACGCTCAATTTTTTTAACGTTAGTTGGTGACGTGATGAATGTTTTAGTAATAATAACTCCCTTTTGTGAAGCCCAGTTAAGCGTTAAATTCAAGTAAAGGGAACGTTACCGTTTAAGTTTTAATTGGGGTTGGTGAAACGGCCTAAGTCTAGAGGACGGTGGTCCAGTCTTTCCAAGGCGGCTCTGAGGTGACTACGTTGGACACTGTATCTGGAACAGTTAATTAATACGTGTTCAGTGTTCTTCTTATAATCACACGTGAGGCAGTTAGGAGTTTACCTTTCCTCCTCGCACTCCTAGTATAAAAGCTTGCGTCCGGTGTGATACAGAAGACATCTTTTATGTATTGCGAATTTCTACCCCAGGAATGTAACCATCACTGCTGACATGTATTGCCAACAACTCAGACGCCTTGCGGCCATGTTCAAGAAAACGACCGAGCAGACTGCATCAAGTGTTAATGTCGGAAGCCTTCACACCGCTAACATGACAAAAGTAGCTAGCTCGGTACAATAGTAGGAGCTCGGTAGGTAGGGTAGGTCATTCCACGTGTGGTTATTTCCCCATAGGGTTCCAGGACCAGTATCTCCGTGTTTGTTTATTTTTTATCTCCACTTTACTATCGAATAGAACATAGCCGTCGCCTGTAGTGTGTTTAACTCAGGTAGCGCATCGATAACACAAATTCCTGGCAGTCCTTACCTACTCAAGCATTCGGTGCCTTCCACATGTGGTTCTTTCGTCATATGATTCCCGGACCAGTATCTCCGTGTTTATTTTTTATCTCCACTCTATTATCGAATACAACATTGCCATAGCTTGCAGTTTGTTTAACTCAGGTAGCGCACCGATAAGACAAGCAGTCCTTATCTACTCAAGCGTTCGGTGCATTGTGCTCATGTTGATGCTCGGCGAGTGTACTTGGACACCTGGCAGGCTTCCCACACAAGTGTAACCGATTTCCACAACGGCAGGTCTATCGATTCTATTTGAAGGTTGACACATATTTGTAATGTCACAAACTGAATGCGAAGGGAAGCACAGTTCATTTTGGTGGGACTGCCCTGGGAGGCTATGTGCTTATGTTCGGTGATTGTCGAGCTAACTCGATGCGTCGAGAAAAGCAAGCGGATAGCGCATATTGGTGGTGGTGGTGGTGGTGGTGGTGGTGGTGGTGCTGAAAGAGCTCACCGTTGTCGGCCTCACAGATGTGAGCAACGTCAGGACTAACGCTCTGAGGGAGTGTGCGTCCTGGGCCGACTTTTAGGGGAACTGTGCCGACATATGTCTGAGGGAAAACCCAGAAAAAACCCCAGACAGCACAGCCGGCACCGGGTTTCGAACCCGGGTACCTCCAAGTCTCGACGTGAGATGGCAAGCACGCTAACCACTGACTCTGAGCCACGCGAGGCTGCGGGGAGCACTATGGTCCCCGCTGCCCAATAGCCGCGTTCCGCTTGCTTTTCTAGCGCATCAACTTATCCCGACAATCAGCAAGCATAGCCTCCCTGATGTCCAAGCAGCTCTTGATCGACTTGCGCTCGGTCGACCTCAAATGACGTGAGCGAGGTGTCGTTATAAAAAACTGGACACGACTTATATCTGACGTATTCCACGGAGCCATTATTTGCGTGGGCCGCAACTAGAGCACAGTAGGGCATGACTGTCTTCACTGAGAGCAAGAACGCTCTCCGTCCACTCTGTCGCTCTCGAGCCAGAGACTCTGCTAAACGGGTGTTTAAGCCAAGTGCGTTGCGTGTGCACGTGATGTATGCACGTTGCGTGTGCAAAGCGCCCCTAGGCCTCTGGGTGTCACTGAATGTTCTTTTCCGGCAGAGCCGTCTTTCGATCCGGCTGTCTGCAGCCCTAAAAAGATTAATTTTGGTGCAGGTGGGTCAAGTCGGAGAGGACGGTGGAGAGCGCGACCAGCTCTCCGACTTGTGGGTAGAAACGCGTGAGCGCCACACTCCGCAAAAGGAGATGCCCCGTTTGGTAAGAAGCAGCGCGCTCCACGCGTTCCGGAGCCGCTACTTACCGCGACCGAAGAAAGATGCTCGAAGCAACGCTGGCTCCAAATCACTAGGGGCCACACAGTCCCAACCATCGTTGTCTCGGCTAACTTCGCTTGCTCCCCAACGAGAGGGCAGTTGCAGCGTGAAGGGGGGGGGGGGGGGGGGGGGGGGGGGGCGTCGAGCCGGTGAAAGTTTCTTGTGTAAACATAAGATAAACACCAGATCGCGTGGCGTAGTGGTTAGGATCAGTGCGTTGTATTAAAACCCGCCTCCACCGTCATCGTCCGGGACCCTAACAGCTTCCGCAAGCTGCTGGACCAATTACTTTGTATGTAAATTCGTTGTATGTTCCTTTATTTTGCCACTCCCCTCTGTAAATTCTCTGACCTGAGGGTAAATAAATAAATAAAGAAAGAAAGAAAAACCGAGTCTGGCCATTACTGGGATCTGCATATACCTGAGCCTCCACCCACGTTTTTAGGTATCTAGCCAATCACAAGTCGAAATACAGTTCCCTATTATTGCAGGCCATCCAGTACTTATACCTCCCCCTTATTTACTGAGTACCACCATTTTGGAGGAACTCCATAGATTTGGATTGAAACGGATATCACAGAGAGTGACAGACCAAAACGACGGATTTTGCGCCCACTTTCATCAACTTCATCTGCATGGAGAGAGGCATGTTGGGAAGACTCAGAACTGCAGAAATGGTTGCTAGCAGAAGTGATTGGCCAGGAGAGTGGCCAATCACTTCCGTAACAGACGGCTGCAGCTATGGACTTTTAAATCACGTAACGTATGTAGATGGAATTTAAAAAATCCGCAAAGATATGTTTGTATAAATAAAATTCAATCATATAATGCAAAATCTGACGCATCAGGGGCGTCTGTCTTGCTGTTTTGGGATATCCGTTGGGATCGCGCAGTGCCAATCCGGACTGGTAAAACGTCGTTTATATTATTTAATCCATAAAAAGAGGGTGCCTCAAGGGTTCTTTATGCGAAATTTCAATCCTGTTTACGAATGCTGTGCATTTCTGTAAATTTTTGAAGATCTGCTGAGCCTCCACAAGTTTCGATGACGGGAGGAGCGGGTGACGTAATCGTAAGCCCACATATTGCAATGATATGTTCTAGAGAGGGCACTCGCCTCCTAGCTATGACGCCGGTGTCCGGGGAGGATCACTTGGTGGAGAAGTCATGTGACGCTGATCGAAAGAGGGGGAAATGGGAGAGATGTCTTCTTCCTCCTTTGTGTTTCCCCGAGTCGGAGTGGACGGATATGTCACGTAAGGGTAGGCTAACGGAGCGCAAAAAGTGAGCCCCCCCCCGGAAGATGCGAAGGGCAAGAACGTTGCCAGATGACAGCCGGGCGCTCCGTTGGAGCCTAACATGACGTCAGAATTCTCAAAAAAAAAAAGAAAAAAAGAAAGAAAGAATAATTTTCTCTAGCTTTCACGTAGAACCAAAATATTTTGCAGGAATGTAAAGTGAGACAAGTAGATTTCGGTAAACTAACTTTGGTAAGATTATGAAATCACGGGATTTAGTCCGTAGCGGCACTTTAACTAGGCCTAACATCAGAGACAAAACATCTCATTTTCGCGTAAATAATGGTGGCGGAGTGAAAGTTGAAGCCGATTTTACAGCTTGTTACAGTATAGTTTACGAAAAAAAGAGAGAAAAGAAGTCACGAAACCTCCGCTCCGCCGTTCCAAGCACCATCCTCCATTGTTACGTGGCAGAGGCCGCCATGCACTTCACAAGTGGGGCAGAGGGAAGACGAGGTGGAGCCGAGAGGGTGTTTAATGGCAGGTGTAAGTGCAACGTTGAGCCTGATGCGGTGGAAGAGTGCACTAAGGGGGCGCGGTAGTCGCGGAAGAACTTCGAGAGGGAGGGTGGTGTCTACATCCGAGAGAAGGGAGTGAGCTATGTCGTATTGCCATTGACCTTGCCTGCATCTTGGCGGTTGGCGCCGGTGAGTGTCGAAAGGAGGTGTTTTCGGTCGCCCAGAGACATCATTATCGGGGGAAAAGCTGCGCGCTGATGGGCGCTCAAGGCGGCTGTGTCTACTTCTTTATTACCGCTGATGCCGACATTCCCGGGGATCCACTGCAATGCGACAGTGTGCCCTGCAACTGCTGCTTTCTTATAAACCTGCAGGATGTCAAAGACAACAGGACTCGGGGACCCGCGTATCCCCAAGTTGGCCACACACTGGAGCGCTGGTGTTGATTCTGTAAAGACGACCTAGGACTGAGCTGGGCTGGCTGATATTTTTTGCATAGCAAACAGAATGGCGTAGAGCTCAGCACAAGTAGATGATGTTCTGTGTGAAAGATGGTAACCACAGGAGACTGACTGAGATGGAATGTTTGGAGCAATCTTGGTGTCATGGTCACCCTCATGGAAAACGGCATCCAATGAAATGCGTCCAAGTTTGATTGACAGGTCGAGCCTCTTTTTTAAGCTCCTCCTAATGGTCAGACCCCCTTTTATTACAGGGCACTGGTTAGGATGATCGCCTCCCACGCCGGGACTGGGAGATGACACGGGTTCGAATGCGCTGTCTGAAGTTTTCCCTGGGCTTCCCGGCAGAATTTCCAGACGAATGTCGGCACAGTTCCCCCTGAAGTCGTCCCTGGACGCATACTAATCTCCCTGTCCCACAGTCCTTCCTGCTGTACTCTCTCCATCTGTCCCCGTCTGTACGCCGCTCATAGCCACAGCTGCTTCGCGGCGCTAACATGGTATTAAAGAGATAAATCAAAGTAAAGTAAAGACGCAGCTAGTTTCAATTTATACCGGAACACCCCGAAGGACTCCAAATGGTGAGCATTTCTGTTTATTCTCCGGACAGGAACTGAACATGAATTGGGACATGAATTCGATGTGCATACTGCGCAGAGAACGAAAGTCCGCCAAACGCATATGCGATTTATTCAGTTTCGTGCTACTTTGTTATGTCTTATTGCTCTAAAGCATGGTACGTCCTCAACTGGGCTATCGTTCGTTTTCAACTGCCTGCCTTAAGGAAACCAATTACAAAGGAGTTCTCTCGATATCATATTCTGTTTCAGTTCAGTCGGCAAATAAATTAGCATTAATGTGTGAATTTATTCGAGGCGTCATAGCCTTGATAGGAACGAAATTTTACAGCACGCTGATTCAATGTGTGCGTATTATTAATCTTCCATGAAGAGCGTCAGTAACTATATCCGGAAATGACAGATTTCTTGGTGGAAATATAGTTTGATTCAACATGAAGTAAAATGATGAAAATCAGTAGAATGAGAATGCGACTTAAGATAAAGCGTTTCCCGATATTGTTATGACTGGGGCCCGAAGCTTCATGCACAGAAGACTTCCAAAATATGCATGCAAATATGAGGCAGGAGACGTCTAAATGCTCACAAAATATGCTGAAATATTATGACGCCGGGAAAGTTGCTCCGGAAGCTTTTGCGTACCTTGGAACTGCATAAATACCCAACCTGTCGAAAATATAGTTCTGCAAATGAAAATGCACATTCGTTATACATCGTTTTCCAGCCAGCCTCATATCGAGCCCTTTGCAGCTTCTGTTTACCGGACAAGCCAGAAAGGAGGAAACCGATACCAGGGACGAAGCACACGACGCGTGTACTTCTGTCTGGCTTGAGCGATAAACAGTTTTCAACGTGCTCTCCCAGCTAGGCGGCGCTGCGCTTTCAATATGGCGGCGTCGACGGGAAAACGGTGTACGACCACTAATCTCTATAGTAAAGGCTGGATCGCGCATAGGGTGCTCCACAGCGTGGTCACCGGCCGCCATATTGGTGGGCCCATCGCATTCTGTCGTCTGCATTTAGTTCAAGCAGGGCTGCCCGTATTTTTTAAAATTTACTTTAAACTAAAGAGCATGTCATGCCAGTTTGTTGCAGCTTTGAGTACACTTCACACGGACAGAGAAAGAGGGATAATTTTTCACAGGTAAGCTATTTATTTTGAGGAAAAATCTGTTTATTTGTATCGCATGCATCTGACAACTCGGACTTGTTTGCATTGCTACTTCGCTGGTGTGTGGCTGCTCCTATAAATCTCAAGACCACGAATTTTCTATAAACAATGCGCTTGTGCTTGCAGGTTCCCCTCACAGTCGCTCAGCTGTGCCGAAGAATCGGATGCAGAACCTGCGCCAATATGCCAATTTGTTCCACTGTTCTTTTAATTTGTGAGGTACGGTGGAAGTAAATAAACTGCTGTATTAGCCTGGTATGTGCAGTCGCTCCTACAGCGTGTGTGATAAGTCATGCATGTGCATGCTCTTCGTGAACAGCGCTTCGAATTTCTGTAATGAAATACGCTGACAGCTGAACAACTGCAAAGCACTCGTGACAATAACGTTATTTTAAGATGAGGAATGGGGAGTTTCATCGCCAGGGTCTATTCTCCACCCCATTGCTGGTGGTGATGTGGTGAATAAAATAATGAGCCCCTTCAGAATAAGGCTCGAGGTCTTATTCCAGAACACATACAGAGACACTCGTAGAACATAATACGATAATGGAAAAAGTCAAACGAGAACCGTACAATACCAAACCACATACGAGAACCGCTGAACACCACACTAAAACCGAACAACAAACGAAAACAAACAAAAATATGAAAACGAAAGTACCTTACAATAACAAACAGTGTGAAACTTTTCTGAGTAAAAATAATTAATTTTATGGGTTGACATTCACCGAATTCACCTTCATGCGTATGTGCCCTGTGCACGACATTTACGACCCCTATTCGGAATACAGGCAGCGGAGAAGAAAAAGAAGGCAATTACCATTAAAAACTACAGGAACACGGCTGAAGCACGTTTGGAACACATCAGCACACTGGTTCCTAAGAAAGATGCGTGCTAATCAGCAATGAGGAGCGTTTAAAGCGCAATAAATACTCCAAATCACACTGCTTCCCATTGTTTCCTATGGGAGCAGCCATCGCCAGTGGGCCCTCCAGCATGGTGGCCGGTTGTCGCACCTCTCTCCCACGCGCCCCTCTCCTATGCGCGATCCAGCCTTTATACATAGAGATCAGTGTGTACGACTTTCTGTTTACGAACATGTGGCGTCACGAGAAGACCGGTTCGAGGTTATATTTTGTTGTGGTTGGCAAGGAGCGGGAAAAACGCGTCGGCTGTTAGGCTGATGAAGCTGATAGTGCCCACCAGCATGCTTTGCGCGGTGGCGTTACGTAGTCAATGACGTAGGGGTGCGGGCCTGTTTCACCACGTTTGGGGCACTCCGAACCGTATTCTACAGCACCATTTGTGGTCGTGTAGCTGGAGGTTTTTCCGTACGTAGGCATGTATAACCTACACTGCGGCTCTGAAAAATCGTGGTGCAAGGATTTCCACGAAAGAGAGGACGTTCCCGGTACGGCGGTAAGGCAGGGAACACGAGGGACGCGATCGACCGTCTGGTAAGGGCACGCTGAACTAGAGGAGGGCAGTTGGCGCTGCAGTCGCCAGACGAAACTTTAGTGCAACAGGCCCACAGGTAGTTGAAACTAACGTTCCGGACCGAAAGTTTTTTTCGATCCGGTTTCCGATTCGGTTCAAAGATACCGGTTCAGTTCCGGTTCAGCTCCAGCGTAAAAAGATAACGGTTCGAAACCGGCTCCAACCGGTTCAGTTTCGCATCTGGTGTAAGGGGGATTGATTTCAGGGAAAATAAGCCCCTTTATTCGTTCCAACAGAGAGGGAAATAAAGAGAGAGATTAGAACTCGTATCATGTGAGTTACAGACAAAAACAAGGAGGCCGTCTTGCGCTCTGGTACACTGTTGTAATGTAAGGTTTCTGTTTCCTACCCAAACACCGATGGATGCCATACATTGTGCACTTGTGGTCTTGCGTTACGTACCCCTGAGGGCTAAATAGTTTAATTCTACATTTGATCCGAAGACTGAAAACATATTTTCGGTTTCCGTCCGGAGCATAAAATTTTGTTTCGGTTTTCGTTCCATCCTGATTCCCCCAAAATTAATGCTTTTTTCTTTTTTCGGTTTTCGCTTCGTTCCGGAATCCTGGCTGAAACTTGCGTTCACGCGTGCACACTCACGCATTCCCCGTTAGTCATTGCAGTATGCCACCGTAGCTATATACCCAGGTTTTTAAAAGTGCACACATATATACATATGCATTTTTACATGAGACGATTAAAAAGTTCCTATTTTGCCAGCTAAGAAAGCCATGTACAGCGAAAATGTGCGCATGTCGCTCGATGCTATTCCGGCGAATTAGCTAGCTACATTCGTAAATATCTGCCGCACATACTGAACCCCGTCTATTACCCTTCTTAACTAGCTACCTAGCTCATCTACGCCGTTTGCAGACGGCGTATCACCGTGCTGTTCATCGCAATACTCTGATTCCCTTATTTTGATCAAGTACAACTCGAACTCGCCGGCTACTTGCTGCATGTTCTGTTTTCAGATGTTGGTTCTGGGTGCTAGTGGTGCTAGCCGAATTCACTGACTGCGTAGCACGAAGCAGCCCAAAAGCAGCGTAGTAGCTTAGATGGTGGGTGGTGCTGGTGCTGGCGAAAGGGCTCGCGTTGTCGGCCCCACATAGGTGGGCAACGTCACGAGTGACGCCCTGGGGGAATGTGCATGCGTCCTGGGCCGACTTCTAAGGGAACTGTGCCGACATATGTCTGAAAGCGTCTGGGGACAACCCAGGAAAAACCCTAGGCAGCACAGCCGGTAGTAGCTTAGATGTGTAGCTGGGACAGGAGGTTTGGACCAATGACAGCTCTTTTGAGATAACGTAAGCAGCGGCAAAACAATGGGAGCGGTAAATGTAAAAAAACAAAAAAAGGTTCATATGACGCCGAAATACAACGTAATATGCAACCAAATGGCGACGAAATATGATGCACTATGCAGCCGTCATATTATATGACAATCAGGAAGAAATATGCCGAAATATGCAAATATATGACACACGAAACATTGTAGGCTTGTGTCAGTGTGATTGATAATGTGTGGAGAAACGTTGAATATTCGTTAGGACCAGACATATACGTATTTGGAGTATTGTATTTAAAATACTGTATTTTAAATACAGTTTGCGGTATTTTGGTACTTCACTCAATACTTTTTGTTTTGTGTATTTGTACTCTATTTAAAATACATTTTATGGCATTTTCTACTCAATACTCTAATTACATATTTTGGATCTCCCTCTCAAACTTTCTGTGTCTCGTCTTTCCATTATCTTGCTTGTTCACTGGAAGTTTTCTGAGTCCCTCGGACTTGACCCGGACATTGGCCCTTCTTGGAGGTCTCCATTTAAAGATCTTGCCCTGTGTGTACTAATCCTTGGCGAGTGAGGGTTCTATTATGTGCCCTGATGCCGTGACGCTGAATTCTAACCTCCCCGAGCAGGGACCTGCTAGAAGTTTGCTTTGTGTTCTGCGTCCCATATACTTAGTGGAGTTATGTGGTACCTCTTTGTCATCTTTTTGGGACTTGTATTTAGGTGACTCCTATCACACAGCGGCGGCTTGCGTAGTGCGCGGTGTTTAGGCGATTCATGTCACATAGCGGCGACTTGCCGCATTGACCAGTGACCGGTGACTTTTTGCGTTGAAGGATCAATAGTATCTTAATTGTACTTCAAATACTTTTTGAAATATTTTGTACTCTATCTTAATTACTTTAATTTTCATGTATTTATACTCTATATTCTAACCTTAGTATTTATTATGTTATCTTAAATACATTTTTGAGTATCTTGTACATGTCTGGTTAGGACGCATTAAAAAATATGCATTTTGCATGAACTCTGGTGCCCTATAGTTATAACAATGCTCTAGAGTATGGAACTATATTAAACTGCGCGAGGTGCAGAGGAACCCTAAATTCTCTAAAGTGAGTTTAAAGTAATTTGTGCTCAACCATGTACGAAGAAAAATTGTCGCCGATACCAGTACCTGACTCGAAACACCGCTCCTGACAGCGAAGAAAAGAATGAAGTAACGATTGGATTGGATTGGATTGGAAAAGTAACGAATCATTAATTAACACACTGCAAATAAGGTTACTCAGAAGTTTAATTGGAATATCTCAGTTAGAAGAGAATGGAGGTGAAAAAAAAATATGTGAGGAGGAGTAGAAATCGGGGTTCCAAGTCATGGGACACATATTCGCACAAAAAAGTAAGAGTGCAGAGCACAGACCCGGTGCGCAAGACTGCTTTCGATTTTGCGTTCGGAGACGCGTCTTTCCCTCACCATCCAATGTGAGTGGATGAACGAGCACAGTGCCGCCTCATGCGTCGAAGATGAGCTTTAACTTGAGGAGACAAAAAAAAAAAAAAACACGTATCGGGTGACGCTTTCGGAAGTGCCCTTATCTTGGGTGGCATTTTCTGTTTTCTTTTAATCTTTTTCCGGGACGCAAGAGGCAACAGTGTCCCAAGCAGCACAAGGTACTGAAAGCCGAGTGCAATAGGGGTCTACGGGTAGGTGGAGGTCCTTGAACAGACTCGTGAAGCTAAAGAACTATGATAAGACACGTACCGTCCACCCCTATTGCACTCGACTTTCAGTACATTGTGCTGCTTGGGGTGCTCTTTCACCCTGTCACATTGGGGGTGAAGGAAAGACTGGTCTCCGAAGAGCGCAATGAACGAAATAAAGAAAAAGAACTGTGTTCCTTCACGAATTTTTCCGAACGATCTACCGAACGGACTTTTGTTCTGAAAACGGCTACGATATCAGGTGACCAGAAGGAACAGATGTTCTTACTGGGACAACTTCGTAGCTTTTATAATTAAAAAGTTAATTGACGATTTGTAGGTAATTAGTCATTCGACGGTTGAGCAACAGATGGCCAAGAACGTCCGCCGGCCCAGAGATGATAGAAGTGAAAACAGGATGTCTATAGGCCTTATAGTTTTTTTAATGAAAAATCTGTATCGAAGAAAAAAAAGACACCCTGTACATTTCCACAACAGAAACATGGCCTTTATTGTTTTACTAAAACCGCCCAGCTGAATATTTGTTTTCTTCGAGGCTGTGAAGTATTTTGGCACGTCGCGTAATAACTTTTTTAACCACTAATGTCAACATTTGACATTCCTGGAAAATATTGCAGACTGTTTCCCCGTCCAGGGGCAAATACATATTGGCAAAAAAGGAAAGAAAAAAAACTGATGCGCGCCGGCAAGTGTTACAAAACAACAAAAAACTATTTTTTTTCTTTGTGCGAATTGTGGAGAAACGACAAAAGGTGGCCTTTTTCTTCAAACAAAGTCAACGGGTCCTACAAGCACGCGCAAGCCCATTCAAGAGGTTGAATTCGCAAGCAAGAGGTTGAATTCGCGCAAGCGAATTCTGCTACCCCAAAAACTCTCGAAACTCACTTGCTTCGGACTGACTGCTCTCAGCTTTAATTTGATTTGCATAGGATAAGTTTACACGAGGACGGGTTGCTCTACGCATGCTTTTTCTTCTCAGGAATGCGTTTCTGAATGAAAACAAGGCTGGTCACGTGATCGGGACGACGAGTATTTGGCATACGTTCAAAGTGACGCGCATTTTTATGTTCCACAACTTCGATTCGAGTCTTTCTGTTTCATTGTTTGTCAGAAACGTCCATAGTCACTGCACTGTTCCCCCAACCACCCAATAGTGGACAGACGGGCATTCGAACATGGCGATGCAGAATCATGTTTTCTCAGGCGGCAAGGATATGAAGTTGAAGCTTACCTGGAGTCGCCTGTTTCCAACAAGAAATTCCTTGTTGTTCGTACTCTTGCGGCCTTTCCATGCGAAGTAGACTCCAATCAGTGCCGATATACCTAGCACAGCGGCCAGAACCCCAAAATCGGCGATGGAGAACTGCGATGTCATTATTCTGACCGGGGAAAACTCCAGACCGCTTCAGTGTTTTGTCTGCGTTTCTGTGTTTCGCTGCTCGAGACAACACTGAATGAGATACACTCGTCGTGGCACCCTCTCCCTTCGGTGCTTGCGTCTAGCAATGATGCTAGCAGTTATCCACGAGAATTCCGTGTCCCGAGCTCGTCGTGTACCTCTACACGCTCTTAGATTACGAAAAGAGTTACGTAGATAAGGATATTTTCATCAGTCACTCTCGACTTAACAAAGCAAGTAGCGCGACAGAGGTTTTGAAGGCCGCGGATGTTAACTGGGTGTACTGAAAGTGTGAACGACGAGACGAAATCCCAGTGGTGACAAACTGAGAGGGAAGGTTTTGACAACAGGAAGTCACCTAATGACAACCGCGCGGTAAATGTGGAGGTCTCTCGGCCATGTAATGGCGTCTCTGCACGGGTTCGCCGGGTGCGCAAAGAAGGAAGTGAAAATGTGAGCGAGGACGTTCTATACCGCATCGTGTGACATGGCATCGATAAGCAGAGAAGACGGTGCATAGCTTCTCCTATATTCTCTCCTTACCGCGAGACGTGACGTACACGATAACTGTCACGCAAGTCGAAGCATCAACACGTACAGGCGGTGCAGTCAGTTGATGAAAAAGGTGACTCCATATATCGGTTATTTGTATATTTTTTTTCGCCTGTTATCTCCGCACCAAATTTGCGTCAATTGCATGTTCATTCCTGGAAGGTGATTTCGATAAGAAAGCACTCTGGAGAAGATCCATTCATCGTATCCATTTCGGGTTCCCGCCCGTGTACGTCAGGGAAGTCGCACCGTGTCGCTAATTACTCCTGTCAGATGTGCACGTAGTCATATAGTACCTAAAAAACCTCTCAGCGCACCTTGGCTGTATGTATAAAGAATTAGGACTGAAAGTATCTTTGTTTCAAAAGTTATCGATTTGACGTAGAATAGGCCTTTTTGGCTGGGGTTTTGTGAACTCCGAGGCGCTACCCTCCGCTGCCGTAACATCTTTCCTCCTCGCCTACATTCTCTGCTCATTCCTAGCCCTCCTTTCCTCTACAGACAGGACGCGAGCATATTTTCTACCTCTATGCGTGAGCACACTCTCCCAGTGCTTTCTTCATGTTTTCGTGTGCTCCCAACATGAAAGAAAAACAAAGCAAAAATGTCGCCACCTGACCTGTACAGACTTCGTTATACAGGTAAAACGGCGACGAAGCAGCCAAGTGTCCCTGAGATTGAGGAGATATGCAGACACTGCCTGCATTCCTCCCTAATATTGGACTCCTATAATAACGGATCCAATCATCAATCATTGGGACATACATTGTTGCCCCTTTTTGTAGTGATGTTACCTCTATGTGAATGTTGTTTCCCATATAACTCGAGCATTATCTTCATGGAGCTCTCTTCATTTCAGTTCGGATCCGTTCAGAAATGACTAACGTAGTATGTCCGTCGCTCTGCACCCTGAAAGAGGAGGTGGATAACTGCAATGCTTCTACAATACTTGGAAGCGGCGTACATCAGAAGAGCGCTGGTGCGAGCAAGTTGCTTAGGATCTACAAAAATCATGGCGAAACAGGGAGAGAGAGAAAACACACGAACGACGCAGACAACACAATCGCCATGATTCTTTGTAGTCTCTACACTTTTCCAGTTTATCTCTTATCTCACGGTCGGTTCCCGCAGTCTCTTCAAAACCAAGCATATGCCCTTCATTGTATCACGGCTCAATCGCAGAAAAGGAAGATACTGCTTCGGCGACGCAGTACCATCTCCTCCGCTATTGTCTCCACGGAGAGGTCGCCTTGAGACTTTTGCCGCAGAGGTATGGTCATTTGCTACATGTCATTCAGTGCTGGGCAAGGACATCACAAGCACAGATCACTCATTCCGAGACCGCTTGCATCGAAGAGCATTACATGCGAAGAGCATTTAAGACCATCGTTTCCGGCAGTCACTCCATCTATCTACGCAAAAAGAAAGGGAATAAGGCAATCGTAAACGAGGCGTAACGACAGAGGTCCACAAGCCCGCTGTTGTTCGAGCTCTGGGTACTCTATCAGATACGGTTGATTAATTGATCAAAAAAAAAAAAAAAAAGAATGTGAGGATGTTAGCCGGCGCCAGGTCGGGTCTGAATACCCCAGTAGAGAGACTTTACAAGAAGATATGAGGAACTAAAGTTGTCTTGACTTCGCATAATCTACGGCAACGATCGCTTCTGCGGCGCAGTTTGATGCTCATTCTCACTGTGCGTCTTGGTAGTCCACAGCACATGCAGTAGGTAATGTCGCTGCTTCCTATGGAACACCAGAAACGGACATTTGGCACCCTCTCCGTATTATTTTTAGTCCGTCCAACTCCAACATTTATCACATTTCTTGCCCTTCAGTTCGCGACGTCGCACGCAGTTGCACCAGCTGCTGCATTGTTTGCCCATACACATCATCATATCGCGAATTGGTCAGTTGGATCACGTGACACAGCACAGCAGGCATGCAGGCATCTCGGCAGCCCCTTCATGCATTGGACATTTTTAGTGTAATATCTGCAGGGCTGATGTAATATCTGCAGGGAAAGTTAGGCGTTCGCCTAACTTTCTTTCCTTGTTAGGAACGCACGCGAAGCTACCTATTAAATGGTGAAACGAGCAGCGAAATGTCCCGCTTTAAATTTTTTCGGGTTTGGTTGCAGCCTGTTGTGCAACAGAAAACATGAGCTCTTGCGAAGGAACAAGGAACGACCGAAATAGCTAATCTCTTGCACGCGCGCGCGCGAGGCCATCTGCTCATCCGCAATGCTGCGCACATTGCCGGTAGTGGCAGGCAGGTCGCTCGGAAATCGAACGCCACCGCTTCTCTACGCCACCATCACTACACACATTGTAGCTGCTGCTTCATTTATTTGTTCTTCTTCTTTTTTTTTTTTTTTTTTTTTGCGGGGAGTGGAGCACCTCATTCATTTCATTCGTTCATTCCTCGTTCATTTTCCCCATCGTTGATTGTGACCATTTATGACGCTCGACGGGCGCCATCTCACGGCCTTTTGAAATTGACTTGCCCCAGGGCGGACTTGTGCCCGTTACTTGAAAAACGTAATTTATTATCGTTACCGTTACTTCTGTGGAAAAAGCAATTGATTACCATTACCAATTACTCGATTTCAAATGTAATTGAGTAACGAGTAGAAAAGTAACGCGTTACTTCGGTCGTTGCTTTGCAATCACGCAAATTATAACCGTCTTTGTTAGGCCTCAGAAAAAAAAGAAAAAGGTTCAACAGCGGAACAGCTGAAGTAACAAGACAAACAAAAACACCTAGGCAACGAGATCTGTACTTCTACTGTATTTATCGCCCGGGAAAACGTTGACCCGATTGTGGAAGAGCATTGCGTGGAATTTCGCCGTGACTCACTAAACCTCGAAAGCTTCAGGTACCATGACACGCTGGTGTAGGAAGAGATTAGGGAGAGAGACTGAATTCCAGAACGTTGTTACAATTACAACGTTATTACAACCTCCGCTTGCTGTAGTAGAACAGCCTGGCACCAGGGGCTTGACTTCGGGCAGAACATCTGAAAGATAAGCTAATCTCTGCCGGAAAAGTAATCAATTACTGAGTAATCGATTACTCAGAAAAGCAATTGATTACTCGAAAAATTACTTTGACAGTAAAGTAACTGATTACTCGAAAAATTACTCAAAAAGTAATTGATTACAAGTAACGCAATTACTAGCAACGCGTTACGCACAAGTGTGCCGCAGGGTCGTGCGCTATATTTACAGACGGCTTCCACGATGACAACGCCTATTGATAGCGAATTCAACTGGTCGTCGGACCGACCGCTGTGGTGTCGCTCATGATCTCAGTTGTCTCGTGACGTAAATCCCCAGTTATTATTATTATTATCAGCTGGTCGTTTGAGTGCAGGCCAGTGTAGTGCGTGGTCAATGGCTTGTGCAAGAAAACCGCGCCAGTGCTGCTTACACCGATCCGCCCAGCCGATCATGCTAGATGGTGCCAGTGTTGCCCTGAAACAACCACCAGAACATGCACAGTCGAGCCAGTGCAACTTTTTTCTGCACGAAAACGACCAGCTGAACTCGCCATGACCTGTACAGTCAGTGACGCGTGTGTCCGAAATACTAAAATGATAAGCAATATAATTAACGAACACTTTGGTAATGTTTACTGATTTTCTTTCATTCTTTTTTTCCTTTTCTGCTGCGCTGTTGTTTTCTTTTCTTTGACTGTAACGTTGAGTTAGAAATCATCATGCGCATGTTATCAACTCCCAGGTGCGCATTGATTCCTATAGGTCAATTAAAACCGCACGGTTGTTGTGTAATTAAGCGCTCGGTGTTGTCTGTGTTTGTTTGTTCGTAAGGAAAAAAGAGAGGAGAAATTGAACTCTTCTCCCGACTTGTTCTGCTACTTCTAACATAAATTCTCACCCCCACTCCCCAAAAATACTTCCATGTGCTGTACTCGCGCTCGTTTGTTTGTTTGTTTGTTTGTTTGTAAGGAAAAGAAAAGTCTAAGTTTTCTTGCGTGGTTTTAGTGCTTCTAACTCCATGAATTCAAACTACCGACAAGCCCATATAGGATGTTTTAGGGAAGACTAAAACCGTCGCAAGAATAATTTTTATCCTCACACATTACGGATGATATAATGGATCAGAATTTAGTTTTCCACCTATTAACGTGCCGCGACTCCTGTTTCTGAAGGGTTCCGCAGAGAATTTTGCAGTTCTCAGCGAACATTCTTATTTATTTTTATTTATTTATTTTACTTCTTCGATGGCTCCTGTACATGTGTACCAATAAAATAAAGACCGAGAAGAATATGCGTGCCTATAAACGCGATAGTTGAGACCACAAATACACTAGCAGGAGGCATATCAAGTAATCCGTCAAATCTTTCCTTTTCCTTTTTGATTCCCCTTTTTGTTTTTTCTTTCTCCTTCCTTTTCTTTTTCGTTTTCCCCTTCCCCCTTTTTTCCTCTTTTTCCGGAATAGCAAGCTGGCTCTTTGCCTGGCTAACCTTTCCTTTCTTTTTTTCTTAATAAACATATCCCCCCCCCTTTCAAATCTGGAGACAGGGAATTCCTGTGCTTAGAGAGCCAGGCATTGCGTCATTAAGACGCTTTTTACAATGAATTTATGACGCATTACCTGGCTCTCTAGGCACATTCCCGGTATCCAGACTTGATGACGGGGGGGGGGGGGGATATGTTTATTAAGAAAAAAAGAAAGGAAATGTCAGACTTGACGAGTTACTTGATACGCCTCCTCCTAGTGTATTTCTCTGTTCAAGTCTCGCGTTTAGAAGCACGTATACTCTTCTCGGTCTGGTGTTGCGCAGTGTAGTGTGTACCATATTTTGCGCGCGCTACGCCAATGAGCTGTTTCTCTGTCCAGCTGTGCCCGTTCAACTTTACTGAATTGCATTTGTAGTGCACTCTTTAGTGAGAGTTAGTTTAGCGCGAATTATACAGAGCGTTTCGTTTTATCCATTTACAGCTGTTTTATAAAAAAAAAAGTTATGAGGGCAGCATAGATGTAGTTTTTGTGGTTGAGTTATACGGCCAGGCGGACATCCTCTCGAAGAGCGTACCGTATTTTCCGGTGTATAACGCGCGCGTTCTACAGTAAAAAAGTGCTCTGAAGAGGTCCTGGGCGATATACACGGAAATATTTTCCTACAGAGTTCCTTTTCTGGTCGGTGATGTACAAATTCTAGCCTCTTCCAGGGTGTGCCGTGAATTTCTTCCAACTCTCTTAGGGTCAGTTGACAAAGCCGGCGATGGGGCGCTGGACTTCATAAAAAATAATGCTGCTGCTTAAGGATGCTATTGAACAGTCGATAATCCTGAATTAATTTCAGAAGGCTGCCGTGACTGAGAAGGGACGCGAAACTAAATATGTTTCAAATAGAGCATATGCATATATTATACACCACATTGGTTTATTGCGTATAGTGGTGGCAGCACGGAAGCTCGTAGCAACATTGCGGTGCGCGTTATGCACCGGTACGCGTTATACACGGAACTTTTTTCAAATTCGGCCCGCTTTTGGGGGTGCGCGTTACACACCGGAAAATACGGTATGTAACTATACATGATGACTAATTACCTAAAATTCATTAATTAACTCTTTAAGTAGGGGATTTCGGGCAAAAGAGAGATAGCAGGGTGAGAGATAACACTCGTTGAAAGCACATGCCTAGAAATATCCATCGCCGAATTCTGCTACGCAAATGAGCCAAAAACCGTGCGATCGGGAACGCAGGGAGGACAGGGCGCTCATGTCACGCCAGAGGGCCATGTGCTTTGAAGCGGTTGAGATGATTAGAGTAGGTGCTGATCTGTTGGCCAAATCAACTTCTTTGCGGCCTAGATAAGCCTGCGCCGGCGAAGGTCTTGCGTGCTCCTGAGACGCGCGGTTTTGGTTTCAGTTCATTTGCACAGCGAAATTCGGCGATATGGATAAGTTGATAAGATGATGATAAGTAAATATAGATGGTTGATATGAATATTTCGCAGCACGCGCTCGTTTAAGGGGGGGGATATATTTATTAGGACAAAGAAGAAAAGAAAGGGGAGGAAAGCTCAACCGAACGGGACGTCGGCTTGCTATTCCGCAAAGAAAAAATAAAAATAAAGGAGAATAAAATAAATAAAAAGGGAAGAATTAGGATATAAAGGATACACTAACAAACTATGAAAGAAAAATCAATAAAGGTATAAAAAAGAAAAGAACTAGGAAATAAAGAAACTAAACTAAGAAACGGTGAAAGAAGGATGAGATACATTAAAGAAAAAGACTACTTAAAAAAAAGATTACTAACAAACGGCTGGTTTGAGGGTTTCTGAAAGATATTTGGCTTTCAACGAGGATTGTCTCCCATTCTGTTATTTCGCTTTTGCCCGAAATTTCATAATTAAAGGGTCAAGTAATGCATTTTGGGTAATTGGTCATCTTGCAGCTACGTACTCGATCTCTTCGAGACGACGTCCGCCTTGCCGTACAACCAGACTTGTACACGTTACCGAAAAAAAGGAACTAAATACCGTTACTCGTTACCACGAAAAAAAAGGAACTAAATACGTTACCCGTTACCAAAGTAACAAAAGGAACGCGTTCCCGTTACTCGATAGTAACGAGATACTTTTACGTTACCAAGCTAATACGGAGCCACAACCATATCAAAATTGACACGTGCTTCATTTGGTCCGACAATTTCCATGGAATTTGCTTTGAAGAATAGTTGGTACTCGAAATGGGCATCGGATATTTTTGGTGCGTTTGGTCGAGAGAGCCTCTGTGGCAAGACTGAAAAATTGCTGTGGAAAGGCATGGTTGCATCAAATACAACCACCTTTGTTTGATGCATGCGTTGGATGCGCCTGATTACTAGCGAGGCTGACTTTCCTTCTTTTTTCGTTCTGTGAATTCAAGGTCAACAGCTGCTTTTATTCCCTTATTTTGGCACCATGGTTAGGAGGCTACACGACGTCAGCACGATATTGTGCGTTTATGTTCTAATAAATGCTACACCAACGTCTACAAGCCGTTGTATAAGTTGGCTCTTTGCATGGCTAACCTTTCCTTTCTTTCAGTAAACATACCCCCCCCCCCCCCCCCCCGTTGTAAGCCATCAAATCAACAAATGTTCTCGGGCCTCACAACACAGCATTGGCTCCACGAGGTATTCGATGGACTCGTGGAAAGTAGTGCCTTTAACGTGTAATCCTCGATATGGTAACTGCTACAGCTAACTAAAATATTGAAGACGCTTACCTGGGCACGCTTCTCCAAATTCGAATGCGACGAGTGGGATGCTCTCGGTCATTTTAGTTTGGGAAAGCAAAGAAGACACTAAAATACTACATTCCCGTCACCTTTTGCCGCCTTCACCCTGAACGTCTCGTCCAACCCAGGCCACGCTCACGTGATTATCATCTGTGCCATCTTATAATCCAACGAGTGATCCTCACTGGAGCTCACAAGTGTGGAGGTGGGAGCGAAAATACGGGGACTAAGGTTTCTTCCCGGGATACGCTGGTAGGGCAATGACACGCGCGAGCTGCATATAATAAACCCGGGATTTCGTGGTCCACGTCGGGTAGGTACACGTCGGGTGGACCCACTTTACAACAACACGGCGAATCAGCAGAGATTGACAGTGCCATCTCAGGATCCTGGAGTTTAGCGGAACGATGCCAGCGCCAATTTCTCCCCTGTCGACGGAAGGCGAAACTACCGTCCCGTGTATGCCGGAGTGTGCTGCTGGGCGATTCCACGCGAAATGATCCAGCTGACCTGCTCGGCCCCCACAAAACGATCCCGAATTTTTAAGAAAATTTTTTAGCAGTCGCTAATAGTGCAAAACGACACACCACAAAACATTTCTTCCCAAATCTCCGAAGACATAACTGGTATCTTCCGTCTCTCGCATCTGACGTCGTCAACATGTGCTGAGCTACATGCTTTGCTCTTTGCCATGCGCAAGATCCTGCAGTGTTCATCTCGGCCATGGGTCTTCTACACAGACTCGAAAGCTGCTATCCAATGCCTCGCGACAATGGGCATTCGAGGTCCTCTCGCGTCCATTGTTGCTGACGTGCTTGAAACTTACAAGGAGCTGCTAGACCTGGGCCACTGCGTAGTATTACAGTGGGTACCTGGTCATGTCGGCGTACCCGGCAATGAAGAGGCCGACCGGGCGGCCCTGCGGGGTCATCATATAGCTTCAGCCCACTCTATCATCTTGCCCAAAGGTGATCGTCAGGCCCTCATCCGTGCTCTCTCTGCAGACAAGACAAGATCACAGTGGCTGCATGACATTACACCCTACTCTCTGCTCCACGCAGTGGATCCTTCTCTTTCACTGTCGCTTCCTCATCGCCTTCCGCGACACTACGCATCCCTGCTTCACCGCATGCGGCTGAATGTTGCATTTACACCAGTTATGAGGCAGCGTCTTGGCCGTGCGCCCTCGGACCTTTGTGCAGCATGCAGTGTGCGTGCAGACCTGCACCACCTACTTATGGACTGCCCGGACTACCAGCGAGAGCGTGCGATATTGCAGAACGAACTGCATGCGATCGATCATCGCCCCTTTACCATAGGCAAGGTGCTGGGCCCATGGTCCAGTCCAGCTCATACACGCCAAGGTCTGCGTCACCTCTGGGACTTCTTGTCATCAACAGGCCTCTCCACCCTGCTTTGATTACCGGACCCCTTATCATAATCATCATCATCTCTCATCACGTACAAGTGGCACTGGGGCAGCGCCCAGCCTGCTGGCCGGCATCAGCCCCATCTCGTCATCGTATCTCTATTTGTGTGTGTGTGTGTTCCTAAATCTCAATGTGGCGGGTGCTAGACACGAGCAAAGTTCGCAGCGCTGGCAAAAACCGTGCCTGGCGTGAATGGCAGGTGCGGCTCATAGAAAGCACCTACAACTGTGTGGTTTTCTTTTGCGAATAGAGGAAACTATGCTCTACACAGCATCCAAATCCCGGTTGTCGTGCTGTAATCAGTGCAGGTATACAAAGGCCGGAAGTTTCGAAATTTTCCTCCTACTTCGCGATTTTTTTGTGGACAATCAAACCATTAAATTTTAATGAATATTTTTTTCCTGACAAGGCACCAGGAAAAATCGCCAGACGTGTAACTTTCATAGTCATTGCAGGAAAAAAAGAGGAAGTATGCGATTTTTCCAAAATTCGCTACAATCGTGCGTAAAACACGCAATGAAGAGGTCGGAAGATACGCCTGAAACCAACGCAGTTTTATAGAACGAGCCTTCCTCAAACAACATATTAAAAAATCTCGAGGGACGTGTTTTTTTGTATACAGGAGAAAATAATTTTTCTGTAGTAGAGGGTATTACGACCACAAAAAGAAAAGAAAAAGGCCAACAAAAAAAGCTGTCACCACACTTCATCCGCACGGGCGACTTCCTGTCTTTCGTTCTAACAGTGAAAACCTGGGAGCGGCATAGCTTTTGTAGCGAGGACAGGTCCTGAGCGTCCTATCATCAACTCGTGCACTCCAGTCCAATAAATGTATCCCAGTGCAGTGAATATGTCTCTAAACCCCATGGAGCGTAATTTCAGTGGGGCTTTAAAACAACAGTGTTGGCACGAGACTGTCCTTTTAACCACTGAAGTCAGTAACATACCTTTGGCTTCCACTTGAGCATCATTTATTCAGTTGTTAAACATTGCTATATAGGATAAAGCAAATGTTGATATTCAGATAATATAAGCCACACGTTTATTCGGTCTCACTGAGCTCATTGAGAAGATATGTAAATTAAACATTTTCTAGCTTTGGGATTAATTCTGAAAGAAACGAGTCATCCCGAGTGACTACCACAGTACACAAACAAAACACCCTTGGACAGGTTGAGAACATATAACTGGACTTGGATTTGAGTGTAGTAGCAATCTTGATTCCTTAGTGATACCTGTCCATCACACAGCTCTAGATCTTCAAAAATAACGCTCCTGTGAAGTATGCTTCCACGTTCTCCACCTTGCCGAATTCACAAAATAGACGCAACATTTGCCATAGATAGGTAAGCACCGCGGCACAACGCAGAAGTAGCCGTTCACTTGCTTTCGCTGGAAACAGCTGCGCCTATGGCCTGGCTGGCGCGAGACGGTAATTACTCCGCCACCGCGAGTGGCGCTGTACGCAGTAAACTTGCACGCCACCTGGCCGAGGCGTTTCACCCTATATATCCATTGGCAGCTGCTGGGAGATAACACCTACACCCACAAACAAATTCAGGGTATTTTTCCAAGAATGCTTTCATGGTCAATGACACGACCGGGAAGTGTTGCGGCATTCGTCATGCCGGTCACCTTTAGACTCAACAAAAGAATGACTGTCGACCAGAGGCTCCCAGGAGCTGAACATCCAGGTCAGGTCACCTCGTGTCGTGTTAGAAGCGTACGAGATTTCGGGAATTTCCACATACTAACTGACCATGTCGTCCATGTTGAAGCCGAGCGTAAACGAAGGAAAGGAAAGAGTAACGTGAGTAACGAGTTACCGATTTTTGTAACTGAATACGTTATTAGTTACAATTTTTAGAAAAGTAACTACGTCGTTTCTTCGTTACCGAAAAAAGTAACTGGTTACTGGGTAACGAGTTACTTGTAATGAGTTACGTACAACTCTGCGTACAACTGAACTGCAAGAACAACAACTATGCTGCACAGTAAACTTTTTAACACTTTTTTGGTGTAAATGGCTCACATGGTACATGGCGCACACCTTTTTGGTGTTGCCTTTACACTCAAATGATGGGTGTTTTCTAATGCACCCTTTAGTTAAGTGTATTCCATAAAAAACACTGTTATAATGGGTGTTTAAAAACAAAAAACACCCTTAAAATGGGAGTATTCTATTGAAAACACCTTTTATGATGGAATTATTTGCTAGCGAATATTCCCTCGCAAATAGTGTAATAGGAGCTTCCGCGGCAGCATATCGACACCACTGGCCGAGACATACAGTTCGACGTTCTTGCTTCTATGGCAAGCAGCACCGCGAACGCGGTAGACTTCCAGCCGTGGTTCCATCGTAGAACCTAAACCGGAGTGCAATGCGTCGCAGCATAGGTGGGGAGTAACGCGTTACAAAGTAGTGCGTTACCGGTAACGCGTTACATTCGATTAGTGAAATATGGTAACGCATTACATTTGGGAGAAAAGTAATGAGTAACGTAACGTCATTACATTTTTAACAACTAACGCGTAACGGCGTTATGCGTTACTGCGTGTTCGGGAACTTGAAAGCTTGAGCGAGGACCGTGCCTGCAGAATCCGGGAAAATCCCCGATTTTTGCTATTCATCTTCAACAATGACAAGAAGGTCACATCGACACCCACGAAGAACGCAAAAGAAGGGTTGTTGACCTACCCTGGTTGTAGTAGTAGTAGTAGTAGTAATTAACTGAAAAAAAAAAAAAAAAAAGCGGGGGAAAGACTTGGAGCAGGGTGGCTGCCCTAAGGGCGCCTGCAGCTCCATCTCATTTAGGTAGTTTTGAGGGTTATGATATGTGTTCCTGTTAGTAGCGGCAGTGTATACCGCTTTCTTTTAGGTAGACACACAATGCCTTGAGTGCCTTCATGTCTTGTTCCCTTGTAGGCCATCTTCCCATTACTTTGCAGTAAGAGAATGGTCTTTTGTCCAGTGTTTGAAGTGCATGGGACAGTCTTTCCCTTGCGTCTGCTTGTTCTGGGCACTGTATAAGTACGTGTAACGTGTCCTGGGGCACTTTGCAGATGTCGCACAGTCTTGAGGCCACAATACCGAGTTGGAATTGGGTGGTGGCAGTATATAGTGCGCCGAGTCGAATCCGGTGAATAGCCGTGTGGAGGCTTCGGCCGATGTCATGAGGAATGATTGCCGTGAGATCGGGGTCTATGTGAGACAGGAAATCTGTGTGCCGGAGTGCTTGCTTCCAGCTTTCCTTGGACCGTCTGGTTGTCGATTTGTGGAGGAATGTCTTGGCGTCCGATTTTGTGAAATGTATTGCCGATAACTTGGTCTTACCCAGTGCATCCTTTGCTGTCTGGTCAGCTACTTCATTTCCTGGTATTCCGCAGTGGGAAGGTATCCACTGGAGGGAGATGGTGTGCCCTCTTCCCACTGCAGATGTGTATGCTTTGTAGATGTGGTATACCATTTGATCGTCCGTATCCTGCTTGATGATAGTGGCCAGGGCGGCTTTCGAGTCTGTGCAGAGTACCCACTTTTGTGCTGGGGAGCCGTCGATGTGGCGGAGGGCTTTTAGTATGGCGTGTAGTTCTGCAGCAGTAGAAGTTGTTGCGTGCGACAGGCGGTATCCCTTGGTGAAGCCTTTTACAGTGAAAGCACTTGATGACCTTCCGTTAGCGGAGGAGCCGTCCGTGTAGATGTGTATTGAGTCTGGAAACTGTTGTTCAAGGTGGGCCATAGAAAGTGTCTTGAGAGCCAGACATGGCGTTTGTCCTTTTTTCCATATACGAGGGATTTCTGTGTGGGTTGGTGGGGGTGACAACAGCCAAGGGGCAATAACCTGGTGATGACTGTGAACCATGCGCTTCGGCAAGCATCTTTCGATGTACGCAAGTGCTCCATATATTGGAGATTTATGTCTTCTATGGATCTTCTGGATCAGCGGGTGAGCCGTGTGCCTGGTGAGGAGACGTATCAGGTGCCGCTCCGTCTCTTGTTTCCTTAGCACTTGGATGGGGGGCTCTCTTGCTTCTGCCAGCACAAGTGCTGTCCTTACGGTCCTGGGGACTCCTAGGCATATTCGGAGGCTTCGACTAAGTATGCGCTGCAGGTGCCCTTCTTGGGTTGGGGAGAGACGATGAAGATGAGGGATGCTGTGAGCTATGGTTTGTCGGATAAGCCCCGTGTGGAGGGAGTGAAGTGCTTTCCCGTTGCCCCTGCGGGGTCCACCGAGCAACTTCATTATGTTGATGTATTTCTTTGTAGCGTCCGTGAGTACCTTGACTTGATCTGTCCACGTTAGGTTTCTGTTGATTGTGACGCCGAGAAACTTGTGTTTCTTAACACGTTGTATCGGATTCCCGTTGATTGTAAGGTGAAAGTTCTTTAGGCGCTTGCGGGTGAAGGGTAGGTACACTGTTTTTTCTAGTGACAAGTCCATGGCGCGTTCTTCTAGGAAGATGGCAATCGCTAGGAGAGTAACTTCTAGTGTTTGCTGAATGTACTTGATATTTGTCCCGGACATCCAAATGCAGACATCGTCAGCGTATATGGTGAACTTGACTCGTGGGGGGATAATCTCTGCCATCTGTGCCATGACGAGGTTAAATAAATGACGAGGTTAAATAAAGTCGGGCTTAGTACTGCACCTTGTGGTACGCCTTTTTGAAGGGTGATCAAGTTGGTTTCGCCATCTGCCGTCTGCATATAGACCTTTCTGTCAGTTAGGAAGCTTCGGACCCATGCTGTTGTTCTTCCTTCAAGGCCTGATTTCTTAGCTGCCTGAATCACGTGGGCGTGGCTGACAGAGTCGAAAGCACTCTTTATGTCAAGGAATACGGCTATGGTTATTGCAGACATGGCTTTGATATGTTGCACATCAGTTGTAAGGTCAGTGATGCAGTCTGTTGTGCATCGCGCTTTTCTGAAGCCCGCTATCTCCTCTGGGAGTTTTCCGTTGTGTTCTAACCACCACTGGATGCGCGCAAGGATCATTCTTTCCATTACTTTCGCTACACAGCTTGTGAGACTGATAGGTCTGTACGATTCGATTTCGTTCTTAGGCTTGCCGGGCTTCCTTATGGGTATTACTCTTGCTGTCTTCCAGTCCGGGGGGAGCTTTCCTGTTTGCCAGCTTTTGTTGTATATCTTCAGTAATATTTCTTTAGCGCTCGGTCCAAGATTTGCCAAACACTTGTAGGTTATCCCATCTGGTCCTGGAGACGTTCGCTTGCCAGACGCGGCTTTGATGGCACGTTCAAGTTCTTGGATAGTAAAATCGTGTTCCATTTCTACGGGTGCTGAGTGAGTTGCTAGCTGGTTGTCCACTATTGCGGATAGAAGGGACCGGTGGTGGAGGAAACCGGTGGATGCTGCTGAAGATTTGTTAAGAGTGGCCAAAAACGCGTCCGCTACTGCGGTTTCAGGCACGTTCATCTGCAGGGCAATGGTACGAAAAGGAGTGGCTTGGGATGGGATGGTCTTGAGGCTCTTTACAATGGTCCAGAGCTTCGCAGGGTTCGTTGATGGCGACAGGGATTTGCATGTATCCTCCCATGCATGTGCAGCCAACTTTTTTAGGTGTCGTTTGATCTTTTCTTTTGTGGCTTTCGCTTGAATCCAGTCGTCTATGTTTCCGGTCCGTCGGTAGCGGCGCTCAGCGCGTCGTCGTATTGACCTGAGGTGTTCGAACTTCACGTCTGTTTTTGTGTAGGTCATTGGCACCTTAATATGCTTGCTGGATAGCTTCAGATTCTGTCTTATTGTCCGGGCGAATTCGTCTGGGGTGGTGTCGTCGTCAAGTGTTGCAGTGTTCCGATGACGGAAGTCTTGCCAATTGCGGATTGTGAGCGTTCTTTTCCAGTGAGACCTGGCGTGTCTTTGATAAGATATGAAGATTGGCAAATGGTCGCTTCCTCTTGTGTCTGCGTCCACAGTCCAGGTTAGATCACACGCGATGTCCCGAGTACATATGGCAACATCAAGGCATGAAGTGTATGATGCTCCTCTGAGGTAAGTAGGGGAGCCGTCGTTGAGGACGCATAAGTCATGTCGAGTGAGCATTTTTTCTATTTTTCTTCCTCTGGGACATGTCCGATGGCTTCCCCACAGAGGGGAGTGAGCGTTCAAGTCTCCACATATCACAGCAGGTTGGGTTATGTTGACCGTAATCTCTTCGAGCATTGCTTCGTTGATGGAGGCATGGGGTGCGATGTATGCGCTGATAATTGTAACAGGGCCACTGGGAAGCTTGATTTTGACGGCAATGTATTCTATTGGGCCGTTAGATGAATGCAACATGACAGATGGTAGTTCCTTGCGGACTGCCAGCAGCACTCGACTTCTAGTGCCTTGGAGAACATACGTCACATAGTTAGCAAGTCGCAGATTAGTTACTATTTGGGCTTCGCTTAGAGCAAGTATGGGAACAGGGTTTCGGTGAAGGAAGTTTCTCAGGTCGCTGATTTTGTTATGCAGGCCGTTGCAGTTCCACTGCATTATAAACGCTGTGCTGTAGAAACTATTCATGTTTGGTTGAGGAGAGGATCTTGAGTAGTTCCGGCTCGAAGGCCAGAACTTGCTTAACTTCCGGGAGGTCCGCTGTGTTTGGCAGTGCTGCGACTACGGCTTTAAGGGCTGCTAGCAAGAAAGGGATGATGTGTAATACTATGGACGTTTGTGCTAACGGCTCTTGTTGCTTCGGTTTCGGTGTGTTCTTAGAGTTTCTTGGTGCGGGGAGTGGTGCATTTGGTTTGATTGATCTGTTGTTCGTGTCCCAAACACTGTCTTGCGGGTTAGACGCTTTCCGCGCATGACTCTTATGTTCCCTTTGCGGTTTGGGCTGTTGGCTTGCAGGTGGGAGCTTAGGAAAGGTTATTTCCGTCTTTGATGGGGCATGAGTCACCGGCTGTACTAGGTCGGGATTAAGCACTTTTGATTGCTTTTTGGTTATGTTTCCCTCGTATGCGTCGTACTGGACTGCTTTTAAAGCTGCCTGTCGTTTTATGCAGCCACCGTAGGTTGCAGTGTGCGGGCCACGGCAGTTTGCACATTGCTTCTCGCGCTTTGTTGTACACTCCTTGTGGCTGTGAGGGCCGGCACAAAACTTGCATCGCGTGTTTCCCCTGCAGTTTTTGGCGAGATGACCGAAACGTAGGCAATTGAAACACTGTGTTGGGGTAAAGTACTCCTGTACGCGGTATGTGTTGAAGCCGAGTTCGATATGCTCTGGCATCTTGATATCTGACTTAAAAGTGATTATCACACTGTCTGAATCTGTCGCTTTTGTGGTGCCATCTTCATTGGTGCGGAAAAACTGCTGTCTGCGGACTTCAACGGCACCTGCTGGACGGAGGAATTCCAACAGCTGTGTATCAGTATACCGTGTTCTGAGGCCGGTTATCCTGCCTACATTTCTTGCGTAAGAATCCGGCACCCGCGTAGTCACTGCAATGTTTGCTAGGCTTGTTAAAGCTAGTAGGGCTTTCGCTGCGGGCAGGGTGGCCACGGTAATTACTATACTGCCGTCAGATGCAATTCTGTGGTTCTTGATCCGTTCTTGAGTTGCCGTCATTACTTCTCTGGCAACCGTGTTAGGGTTGGCGCCCAGGAAAGACTCATCAGGTTTCACGGGACGGAGAATGACAGGGATTCCTGATTTCCGGTTCTTTTTGTGAACGACGGTAATGAAACCTTCGTCATCTTCCATGTTACTGTTCTCGTCGTTGTGTTCGACGTTTTCAGTGTTGCTGCATCGACTATCATTGTCGTTTATGAGATTGTCGTTATCAGAGTCCGTGCGCGGTCGTTTAGCATGGAGGCACTTACTTCCATTCGCTGTGGGTTGTCCGTCCGTTACCATATCTAATTCCATTCTTCTCAACTCGCTGGTTTGAACTCGGTGGTCTTCCATAGCGGGCTGTGACACACGTCCTGGTGTAATCGGTTGGGTCATGGAAATGTCCATATTCAAGGCTTCCTGTCGCATAAATGCAGCACGTAGCACTGAAAAATACAGTGCTAAGGCCTTAAGAGGCCCCGATTACAACGGATAGATCTAGTAAGATACCAAAGAGAAGCAGGATGCAAAATATACGTCTTCTCTTCGCGATACTTCGTCGTCGTTTTGGTTGAGGTGTCACCTTTGTTTACCACCTCTGTTTTTCACTCCCTCTGGTATTTTTCGGACGAATGGGGCAAAAGCGGCAGAAAAATAGCCTCTACCCTCCGAACAACTAACAAAGTACCAAGGAATTGGCTGTTTGGATTTGTACTGTATGAGATAAAAAAATCACCGTCTCTATCAACCTTGACAAGGAGCACTCACTGGTCATTAGGCGTCCTCTCAGCCCAACGGGCGAAGGTCACCGATGAAAATTTTGAACATGAACTACTTCTGCGTTGCAATAAATCGTACATGTAAGTTGTGTTCATGCGTGACCCTTGTTTGTGCCCAACATTGCTTGTATTGCTTTGCGGAATGCACTTATGTGACTCAACCAAAAATGCTACATATTATAAGGACAACTGGTGAAGTAATGCAAAAGTAACGGCATTACTTATCAGAAGTAACGGCGTTAGTAACGCGTTACCTACTACCGCAACAGTAACGAATAACGTAACGCGTTACTTTTCGAAAAAGTAGTGAGTAACGGTAGTGCACTACAAAATAAAAGTAACTTCCCCACCTATGCGTCGCAGGCACGCCTCGTTAGCTTGTTAACACTGTGGGACCAACGTGAGTGCAGAGGCATAAAGAGACCTGGGGCACCCTCAGTAGCCTATATTGGCGTGTCGGGCGTGGCGTTTGTTGGGGCACGTTCGTTACATGTGGCGGGGCGGGAAACGTTTGTAACGGTGGCGGGAATGTGTTTTTCAATTAACACCCACGCTTGCAACGAGTCAAAGGTATAAGCTAAATTTCTAACATCCCTCCCTGTCAAATACTGTGTTTTTAACTCAGGTTATCATCTATAATGTGATTACTTGCTGAGCGGAGCTGTGAAACCAGCATAATTTTTCTCTCACGAAATAAAACACCATTTTTAACACCATACTCCCAATTCGAATGGGTGTAAAAAAGGTGCATTCGACGGAAAACACCTGTTTCAACACCCCACTTTACACCCTTAATGATCCACATTGGATAAGACGTGGTGTATGTCGATATTACACCTTTAGTAATGCACTTTTTGCACTCTTTGTGGAATAGAAAAGGGTGGTTTTATAAGAATACACCTTGTTTGAGCAAATAATGGTGTAAAATGATTTACTGTGTGCTCTCATAGCATTTTTAATAGAAGATCCGTAAAAAAGAAAATAAACACTGTATGCACAATGTTTCAACCACTATTTTGTCTCTGAAGGTTAAATATACTCAGAAAAAGAAACATGTCCTAGCTTGAACATGACTATAGTATCCGGGTAGCATCGTGGTTCGACGAATGTTACCCAATATCCTCCGCTTTCTAGGCTCACACCGCCTTAGAATTTTGTTTGATCGCCTTCTTGTGGGGAACAACTTATTATTTGTTGTTCTTCAACTGGGCTAAGGCGCTCTTAGGCGAAACTCGAAAACTGCTCTAATAATCATTAGTATCCCATGAGCAATAAGGGCAGAGAATAACCGATATGATTTAGCCTGCGGTACTCGGGCTTCTATTCTTGAAACCCTCTCAAACCGTAAATACCACCCTTTTTGTCGGCACCGGCGATGTAAACACGTGCGCATTTGTTCCACATTCGTCCATGCCAAACCACATAGACGTGTACTTGAGTGTCAGCGATTGGGGCTAAGTGCTCTCCACTGCAATTCTTCTAATCTATAGCTGCTAGGCAAATACTGAAAACTTGTATTGCTGAGTACTTGCACTTGTAAGGGCGAGTGGGGTGAAGTGCGAAGTCATATCACATAACGTGTAGAATCCAATGGCGGATCCAGGGGGGGGGGGGCGTTTTGCGATCGCCGGGGAGGGGCCCGAGGGCCTTCGGCAAACGGCGGACGTGTGGCAGGGTATCTGCAGGTCGCGGAGGGTCTGAAACCGAAAGCCGCTTTCGCCATTAAACGGGTAGTTCGCTGCCCTCATTGTTCTTCCCAAACCTCGCCATATGGCTCTTCAGCCCTGGTATCCCCACAATATATGAGTAATCAAAAACAGACCGCTATACCTTCCCACATGTTTGGTTTTGTCGTTTGTAGAAAGCGCTAGTAGGGACACAGCACTTGGTTAGTCACATGTAAGTCACAACGCGAGCGGTGCCGACATGCCGATTACGAGATCAAAAAGAAAAAAAAATCGAGAATCAGGCACACTTCCCCATGCAAATGCATCAGCATCGCGAGACACCATGCCCATGTATCCACGTACAGTGTAATGTGAAATGATGTGTAGGAATGAAAAAAGATGCCAACATACCTGCAATCCAGTGTCTCATAAGTTCGCTTCGACTTTCTGGCAGCTACCATGGAGTACAGTGCGCCATCCACAAGTTTCGTTCCGCCATTCCCATTGCTGCCCATTTCGTAAGCGTTATGGAACCTTACGTGACCTCCTTTTGATCACTGAAAATTGTCCCGTCATGGACAAATATATTCATCTCATTCCTGTGCATATATTTGCAAAGACAAGCAGGGGACACTGTATTATGCGTATGATTCGACCCTCTAGAACATTCTCAAAGCCACTTCACATTGCTCCTCGCGTATTTCACAATCACGTTGGCAAAGCTTGGTGAGAGGGGTAGGGTCTGGGAGAAGGAGTTTGTCGACAGCATCCTCTACCTCCGCAAAAACTTGACAGTGTAACGATAACGCCCATGCCCACGTGCGTTCTGGATTTAATTATGTCTCGTGCTGTTACAGTGTTAAACCGCCAGTACTTGTATGTTAGTGGCCTTGTCTTCTCTTCTTATAAATTTACGTATAAATTTGTTTGATAAGTGCCAGAAACGCGTACGTCACGGTTGGAAATACTAGACTGGGTACTCACAGAGTCACCGGGCCGGGCCGCATAAAAATATGAAGGGCCGGAAAAGTCGGCCAGTGCAGGGCTCTAGTCCACATCCCGTCTATACTTGAATTCCGGTATGCATTTCCGGTCAAACTCGACTTCAGGTTCTCCACTTCCGGTCTAACCTGACTTCCGGTTGTCCACCTCGAGTCAATGCTCCATTTCTGGTTTGACACTTTCAATTACTATATGTATGTCCATTGAATTAACCTTTAATTAGTCTCAATTACTTTCAATTACCCTTTAATTACCTTAGGTAACCGCAGGTTACATTACGTAATCTTGAATTCCTTGAATTACATTTAATTACGTTTACTTGCCTTACCTACTCTCAATTCTCCTTTAATTGACGTTAATTAACCTTAATTACATTTAATTCCCTCCGGTATAACCTGCGGTTACCTTCGGTATTCTTTAATTTCATTTAATCTTTCTCTTAATTAGAAGTTGAAAACAACTAAGGTATTATTTTTCATGCCGCAAAATTGCACTAACATGTTCATCATGTGTTTAACAATGAAGGGTACGTTTTCCAGCTACGACGTAGCTAAGACTTTGCTTTCGACGTAGCCAAAGCATAGGAGCTGTATCGCTGAACCTAGTTCGGTGCTCCAGCTCACCGAAATAGCGCCTTATAGTGCCTTTCCAAGAATGCTCCAAGTGTTCAAAGGGCAAGGAGGCTTTCTACTTGTTCGGCGTAACCACCGCGTCTATAAAACAAACAAAAAGACAGGCAATAAAATATATATTACCACATAAAATACAAATCCATTGCGTGTTGGTGTAAATTTTGCCGGTATGTAGCAGTGCTGAGGGCCCTTCATTGGTTTACACGTTGCACAAGGTCCTGAAGGGCATCGTGTGAAGGGACACAGCAGCTGTGTTTGTCACGCAATCTGTGAATCTGCATGGACGAACGTTACTGACATGGAAGACACAGTTCCAGCCCGTACCTGCGCTTAAGCCATCGTGTGAGTTTGGCATGGGTTGATACCGAAGCAGTGAGCACAAGTGTTGCCCCTTGTCTCAAGTTCAGCAGAGCTGCTCCGCGCAGTTCCAGGAGTTGCGATTCACTCCGTGACATGAACTCCAGCAGATCTGCACAGTTATCATCGTGTCAGTGTTATCCGTCTACGCAAGATGTAACCCACCTGGATGTGTGCTGTTAATGCGTGAAGCGTTGGCTACTGCAGCGACAATGCCATCTCGCCGCAATATGCCCTTGAGGTCCCTCACTCGCTCGTCCTCAGCGGCCGCCAAGAGGTGTTCCAGAGCCGCCCAGTCACCTTCCAGTAGTACTGGCTCTGGCGAACATTCTTTGCTGTACGGTCGAGCTGCCCATGCCGCTCGCAAAGGGAGCCTACATCGATATTGAATACGGTACAAGATAACGAAGTAGGGATTTGGTCGCTAAGCGAAATTCGAACTGAACACAGCTGGGTGCGTTGCTTTTCTTAATGACGCGCCTAAAGTAAATGAAAAAAAGAAAAAGAGAGAAACATATTTAGCGCTTCAAAATGTCCCACCACTTCCTCCTCATCTGGATATCACATGTGGTTGACCAGAGCGAATTTATGCAAAACAAGTGTCCGGCGTACTTTCGTGGTGTTCTCAGCGTTCTCAAGCAGTTCTCGAGGTCATCCATGGTCCTGACTGCCGGAAGAGCATCCACTAGACACAGCAGTCTGGATGCGCAGCCCTCGAACGCTTCAACGACACGACGGTACTCATGTTCCGGTTGCAGGTACTGCTCGAACTTGCGGAGTACGAGCACGTCAACCTGGGAGACATAGCGTACTGCTTATTATGCCCATCTTTTCAGTGGCAGTAGATTGAACGTCTGAACAAAACATTGACTTTTCTATTTAGTAGTGACAGAGATACGCAATAGAGAGAACTGTGTCAGCTAACTATACACACGTATAATTCGCTAGCAAAAATTATTAAAATTGTCGCAAATGACATAGCATACGAATTATGATAGCTAGGTATTTTTACTCATGAGCTAATTTTCTAACAGACCCAGCAGGCCAGCGAAGTACCGCTGACTGGGGTGTTAAATGAAGGACGGCCTGTCGATGTCGAGGCTGCCATTCTACGTTAGCTTAATTTAGCCTGCACATCTTTTCTAGCGCTGAAAGCGTATAGGTACACTCTAAGAAAGAACGGTAGAATTTTGTGTCAGTCTCGGTAGAGCTGTATCGCAACCACATTTCTACTCAAACCAATTTTATCTTTTGGGTATAACTGCAGAGTAGAAACTGTCGTTCTACCAGCTTGGGTAGGAGATTCTACCCCTTTTTTTCTTTCTTAGAGCAAACGTGTGAGAGAGGAGCAAGGGAAAGGGACTCCGCCGCTTGTACCCGCGGAGCAGAGCTATATGAAACGCGTTACAAGGAACGCGTTACTCGGTAACGCGTTACTGTTTTTGTAACTAAGTAACGACTTAGTTACTTGCTAAAAAATATAACTAGGAACGTACTTAGTTACAAAAATTGGTAACGCGTTACTGCAAGTTACTCGTTCCTTTTCTTTTCCTTTTTGCTCACTGTCACCAACCACGGCGGCCAGTTGTGGCTTTTCCCGCGCTCATGGCGGTATTCCACGAGTCTCAAGCATGCGGAAAAATCCCCAGCGAAGAGAAAAGGATACCAGAGAGCAACGCCCTTCTCATTGCTCTATAGTGTCCACAGTGTTTCAGCACACTCAATGTGTTCCTTCTTTCAAGTATTCACTGAGCTCAGGGCGTCTAGTGCTTTGTCTCTCTGTCCCGTACTCGGGAACTCATGTCAATGATCATGTGAAGGCCTCCTTGTGAATGAACTCCGTTTTTTTTCTCCTGAAAATCCCTCTTACGTATCATCGCCTCCAACTCTGTTCTCCGTATGGTGTACATTTAGCCTTGGGCTTATTTGATGCAATTCCGAGTCGACAGTATGCATGAGACAATGCAACGTACAAGACAACATATGTAGGCGATATAGATAGTCGATGCTTTCGTATTTCTGCTGTCTGGTATGCAAATGTAACGTATTTAGTTACTATTTTTTCGAAGGAACGAGTAACGTATTTAGTTCCTTTTTTTTGGGTAACGTGTACAGCTCTGGTTCCGTTAACGTTGTTCCAGTTGACATCGTTGAAGTTGATACTGCGAATTCGCACTGGTTAATGGCCTCTCAACTGTTATAGCGTTAATTCGTTAAGATAATAGAGGCCATGTGCCCTTTTCCAAGTCGTACCCATCAAGAATTGATTCACGCTTTTGCAACCCAAAACTGAAAGTAGCCTAACGAATTATTGCAGTCCCGATCTCTAGGGGAATCAACCAATAACCATACAAAACCGCAGTCCATAGTCGTATATGCGTTGTCGCTATATTCTATTTTCGAAAATCACGACCATCAAGCAGGTACTCATTTCTTGAACAGAAGAGTAGGTTACAAAGAGACAGCTCTATTGGTTAGGTTCCAGGAGGATGTCTTTCACGGACATTAATAGCTTAGCGGATATTAATAGCACTGAGCTTAAATATCAAGAAAGACGATCTGAATCAGATAGAGTCCAGTCTCATGACGCAGCGGCTTTCTCCGACAGCGGTTTCAAGCGTGGGTTTCACATGCACCCTTTGGAACATGGTGAACCGGTGTAAAAACAGTGACATCTTCGTTTCTGTTACCAACTGTCACCACAAGAGCTTTATTCTGATTTGTTAACAGGCTTTATCCGGCCAACGTTTGATCTGGTAGCGCTGGAAAGTCACGTAGAAAGTATAGCTGTCTCCTGTGAACCTGAGACATACATGAAATTCCTATCGCGCTGACCAAGACAATGGCGTCGCCTCTGCTATATTCAACACCCGATTTCCCTTGTTTGTAGAGGCGGAGTGCTCAGTCACACATGTATGTCAGTCTCAGTTTGCTTCTGTACATATACTTATACACAGGGGCGAATGTAGACCCTCGGTTTCGGAGCGGCGGTTTCTTTGTCGCAGCGCGTAGCGGGCGAGGGAAGAAAGGAAAATCCAAGCAAGCCATTGACTTTGGCTGACCTCACTTAACCCTTAAGAAGAAGAAGAAGAAGGTATAAACTGGCGTTTTGGAGGGAAATCCTCCATCCCCCCCTCCCCGCATCCACCACTGTACTTACAAGGCTGTCTGCTTGTTGGACGGCTGCATGTGGCCTTCGTGCATCCTCCTCAGGGAATGAATGCTGACGCTTCCCGAACAGCTACCGTGGAGAACACATGAGAAACCACAGTCCTACATGTTTTGAGTCTCGCACCAGTTCATATCGTGGTCAGTGGTTCTGTCAAAATCTGAATTTGCTGTTTTATTTCTCAGGCATAGCCTCCGCAAAGACCGTACCCCAAGAAAATGGCATCGACAGAAAGGATGTCGATGCAGCTGTTGTGCCCGTGACAGCAGTGCCAAGACCTCCACCCTTGTCGCTAAGTCCTCGCAGAGAAGACACTGCCGAAGACCACGTGATCGGACTGGGTCACGATGAGTCAACCTACAGGAGACTGTGGTATCCGCCAAGACGCCCGCCTGGCTTCGTCATAAGGCCTGGTCCAAGACGTCCATGTTGGAGACGTAGATTTTGGTGTCGTGTATAACATAAAGAACACTGGGGCTGTTGACTTCAGAACACGGTACTAGCCACCACTAGTATAGTTATCCGTAATCATTATTTATGCTCACCAACAGCTCATACCTTGGACTGTGTTGCACAGGTACAATTTACACAAATACGCATAAACAGCCAAATAATATAACATTTTGTCATCAAACTGCGTTCAAGTAAAGCCCTAAACAAGAACCAAAGCCACGAACTAGTAAAAGTCGTCATAATAATAAAATTATAATTTCAGCACATATCGTACTGATTGTTATGTTAAGTGAGACAATTTTATGTAAAACATTTTCGCACATTGCCCTGTTCGTGCGATGTGACTGAAAAATTTGAGTTTGTCCGTAGAACACGAATAAAGTATTATGCACGCCATAAATGTCCGTCGTAGTCTCTGTTACTGAGAAAGAGCAGCACGTGAAACATACCACGTGTACTACGTATGTATTTGTCCCTTCTATGTTGTTCCAGCCTCAGAACATCAGTTCGTTCATGTACTACGGACTCCACGATTCTCAGCTAAAGGCAGAATGACTTGAACATATTCGTGACTAGCAGTGCTGTAGCCCAGAACGCACGAATACGTTATAATTGGCTAATATCAATGAAAAATCAACAGTGTTTGTTCGAGGCAAAGCTTTGTTTGAAGGTTTCTGTTTTCTTGAAACGTGCACATTCTTCAGAGCTAAGAAATGAGAAACAAACAGACCGGGCAATAGCAGGAAGCACGACGAGCAACTAAGGACCGAAACCAGAGTTGAACCTGAACCGAAACTGAACTGCATTGAACCCATACCATCTTCCTTATTTTTCTACTGCTGAACCGAACCGGAACAGGACCGAAATAAATCTAACGCGGTTGTTTGTTTGTTACGAGGCGTATAGAAGTTAGCCTTACTAAACTGCTTGCTACTGGCTCGCGAAACGGTTCAGAACAAATGTTTGCTCTATTAACAAGCCAGCCCCCAGTGTTTCCATAGCAAAAAAAAAAAAAAAAATATAAAAAAGTAACGGAGCTTCGATTGTTGTTCCACTTCGTTTTGAAAACCTTATTTCGAGACAAATTAAGTGCTCTCACGAATTAACGAGCCGAAACGCATATGAACGAGGGCCTAATGCGGTACTAAAATCCTAAAATCCTTCCGTTCCTCTAGTCTGAAGAAGAGCCTACGACACTCTCGAAACGACACTCATTGCTCCCCTCTTCGGTACATCAGTACCCCCACCCCCACCCCCTTTTTTTTTCGGTGTTTCAATGTGCCACTGTTTTTCTTACAGCGTACCTAGATCTAGAAGAACGTAGTAGGTTGAGTCAAGATCCACTTTGCAAAAGTAACAACAAAAATATATAACACTGAATCCTTCCTTTAATTGATACAAGCTCCTAAAATTAAAGAACAGCTTCAGTAATTTATATTTTTGCTCTTACGCATACTAGATCTCATAGGAATTCCTTTCTTTTTTTTTTCTGGCAAACTTCAAATTCCGTAGATCTAGGGAAATTTTCCTAGAGTTGGCAACACTGATTTTGTGTCATAACCGTTGTCGTCTATGTTGATTCGGTAGTTGGCTATTTCGACGTACGGTGGCGTCCTTATGACGGTACCTGCAGGCAACACCCCGGACTCCGCCATGTTGACACCTGTTTACACCATCCTGGTGTACGGAAGCCCAATTTGCGTGGCGATGTTTATCTTGATACGCAAGGTTTGATTTCCACGATTCGTCTGCAGCTTCAAATCCCGTGTAAAGGCGTTGTCGTGTACCACTTATATGTACTAATAATGATAATGTAGCACTCTATAGCAGAATCGCATTTTGTCAGACGCAATTCTATCTTCATACTCGAAAAGCAGATATGAACCGATAGGGGCACCACCGTCCTGGTGAAGCGATTATTAATATACAGCACTGGGTGAAGCGATAACAATGCCTCCGTGCGTCGAAGCAGCCAACTACTGAATCACCATGGACAATGAAGGTGACGACACGAAATGGAAAACGGGATTGCCAAAGAAGCGTTGCTTTGCAACTGTCTTGCCTTGCTGTCTTGTCAGCTTACTGTGCTTGTCAGCTCTCTTGCTCTCTCGCTCGTAGTTGATACTTGTGCTTGATTGTACTTTGCTCTTTAGCAATGGATAGCTTCCTAGGCCGTGTTTACCGGATCGTATGCTTAACGCTAGCTACGTTCATTATCATCTGTGCTATATACGAAACTAACGTCGTATACCTCGTAGTATGGTGTACTTGCGCTATCGCTCTAGTGCTACTAGCCATATTGGACTACTGTTGTAGAGATAACGACCTCTCCGAGGATCTTATCCCGCAGCTAACTGTAGATCACAGTGCGTCAGCGTATCCACCTAGTGGATGGGAGTCTTCTAACGCTAGCACTAGCATCACGATAGACTAATGTCAAGTATTACTGCATAATACTACTGATACTACCATACTACTAATACTACCATAATAATGATATATAATACTATATGCTATATTATTACTATATGATATATATTGCTATATATTTTCTACTATGCTATATATTATAGAATAATGTCTGATACTATAGGATACTGCAATGTAGTACTACAGGCATGTTGAGTCTAAGAACGGCATTGTCAGTGCATCTTTTTCTCCCCATATTTAACTAACAGTATAAACATAGGTTTTGAAGTGCTATATATAAATACCTCCTTTAGCACCCGAGATGCCGTTCTTAGGTTAAAGATGACTATGCATATGCCAATTCCCTATTCCTATTTCTTGGTGGGTAAAGAGAACAACGAAACGCATATTTGCAGCATATACGCTGCTTGAGCTTATGGCTCAAATGCTGCTCTTGTTCTCTTCCACCAAGCCCCTTGAACACTGAATTTGGAACACCAAACTGAACACCTATGCAATATGAATAAGATACCATGATGGCGTATTCGACATAAATATATATATATAAAACAATAAATAAATAAATAAATAATTGGGTGTTTACGTCGCGAGACAACTGAGATCATATATATATATACAAAGCAACAAATATATAAAAACATATATGAATAATATGAATAAATAAAATAAAATATATATCATAAACAACAACAACAAATAAATCGTGACTATGACCTGATGGGGTGAGTCGCCACTACAGAGCAGTACACTGCCCCATTACACGCGAAACATTAGATGTGAGATATGAGAATGAAGTTATAGTTATGTGCAAGTACATGAGCTCTCCTCCACTGGCTGAGCCGCTCTACGCCACAAAAAGAAAGGAATAATAATTAAAAAAAAGCACACACACATGAAAGAAGCACCAATGGTCATTGAGATGCAGAGGAGTACACTCTACAGAGTCCGGAGCAAAAGTGTAGAAACGAGGAACTCCAAGAACATCAGAAGACATGGACGGTGTTTCACATGGCTCTGACATGGGCCAAGAATTGCAGCCAGGTTGAACGTCTGTCGGCTAGCAGTATTCAGCTGAGCACAGAGTTGCCGCCCGTCTGTCAGGGCTCACATTCTGTAACGACTTGCTCTATGTACGCTAGGACGCCACATTTGGAGCATAGGCTGCTGTTACAGTATCCGATCCGGTACTTGAATTGCGGAGCGAAGGCTACGTTGAGACGAAGCCTGTGCAGGGGGGACGTAAAATAGCGTGGTATTTGGTAGCGTGGTGGTATCGTGGTAGTTGGATCCACCAAATACATGAGAGGCCTGTCAGTGATGTCCCGACTCCACTGCTGGCGAGCTAGTGGCTGGATAACCTCAATCAAAAGTGATCTCCTGCCTCCTCTTGATAACACTATTGGTACAGCCGTCCGAGACTGTTGGGAAGCCGTTGCTGCTCTGTCGGCCTCTTCGTTTTCGCTCAAACAGCAGTGACACGGGACCCACTCAGGGATGGGCAGTATTTAAATACATTGTATTTAAAATAGTATTTAAAATATAAATACATGTATTTAAAATACGTATTTAAATACAGGCAAGAAAAATGTATTTATATTTATATTTAAATACCATTTTAGGCATATTTATATTTAAAATACACTTAAATACACATATCTGATCTTCCCGTATTTGTGGGCTTCTCTTGAGTTCCACATTGTTAGCCTCCAGTGATGGAGGGTATCTTGGTTAGAGGCTACAGGTCACTCATACCGTGCGTTCGGGGATTTCCCTCCTTCTATAAAACAGCACAATGTGCGAATGAGGGCATTGCCACCCCCGTTACAGCGGGGGTGACTGGACAGACGGGACAAGAACAGACAACGACGACTTAAAACCAGCAAATGAACACTTTATTCAACATAGAGAAAGCGGAAGAAGCGATAACGAGTTCATTAGCTGGTTTTGAGTCGTCGTGGGTTCTTGTCCCGTTACCGCCCTGTCTAATACCCCCCTCGCTGCTAGTGAGACTCAAGGAGATGTTTACGTTTAATGGAAAGTCGGTCCACGCAAGATGCTGAAATCATCACACTGCATAACGGAAAAATAAAGGAATATGTGGGCATTGTGTGCAGCAGAGATGCATCCATAGGCGGCTCCATTTATTATATAATTTAAAATAATTATGTGCCTGGACGGCTCAAAGTATTTACAGAAGTAGTTACAGTATTTAAATACTGTCTTAATGTATTTATATTTTGTATTTAACTACTTTCATCGTAAAGTATTTATAGGCAGTATTTAAATACATGAAAACATGTAGTATTTTGTATTTATATTTAAATACCCGAAAAGTGTATTTATGCCCATCCCTGGACCCACTGCAGGTATATATGATGACCGTGATCGCATAGACGCTGAACTTGCGAGCTGTCCACGTATCCCCATGTTGATTATACATTGAAGAGCAGCCTTTTTATCTGAGTAAACGACTCAGGTCCGCGAATCGTCACACGATGTCTTACGCTGAAACAACAGGATAGCAGAGTAGCTCAGCCGAAGTTGATGATGTGCGATGTGAGAGACTCTGTCCATGCGACACATCGTCCGTTGGGATAACAAACGCAGACGATGAACATTCATGACTGGTGGATCCGTCATTGAAAACTGCAGCCAAACTGTTTCCTTGCTGAGTATGAAATGTTGCTTCAGCTAGAGAAAGTTTCGTCTTGTTGGCCGGCCTCGGTCACGTTCGAATTTCATTGTCAGTAAATTAAAAATTTTCAGCTTCAGTGACTCGGTTGGAAAGTGTACCACACAGAAGGAAGAAAATCAAAAGACCGAAAAGTCGGAAAACCGAACTATCGAAAGGCCGAATTAGCAACCAGGCGAGCCACCAATAAATGAAAAGTTACAACCTACGTGTGGCAATTCCACAAATTCGAGGTCAGGACAGGTAATGGGCAAATATTCAGAAAAAGACCGAAATCACGGAGCCCGCGCTATGGGGTTATGCGGTTATTGAACGCATTCGTATACCCCAATAAACCAGCAAGCAGGAATCGTCACCACTATCACTTCAATTAATGAGAATGTAAATTATCGACAACCCGCCTGCATCACGCAGTCGCATGTTATAACAACAACAACAAATACGACGAGGTACGCAGACAAACAGGAGACGGGTGAATGTTCGACGTTTACCTGTCCCATGTTCGTCTGTGTACCTCGTCGCTGAGTTTAGCATAGTCATGTACCATCCGGCTCCTATGGTGCCTTAGTGTAATCCTTAGCTTGTTTGATGCAAGACCGCGTACTTTCCACTATAGCAAGAACGTGAAGGGGTTGAAGACGTTCAAATAATTGAGGCTGCACTTCCACTTGTAGGACAATTCGTGGCATCATCTTCTAAACTTCAGCGCTCGCTCGCGGTGCTAGACAGTCGCCTTTATTGCTTACCTACGGTTTTGGGTACGCGACCCCCGCATCAAAGCCAGTTTGGTCTCGTTCCTGCGTGAAATTGGTGATGACGACAAGTTTTGACTTTTGTGCCTCTGTTTCTGCTGTTTCCTTGTTTCTTTCATATATGGGAATATGCATTAAACATGTTCTCCGTGTTTCTTTCTTTGACTTCTTCTAATTTCTTTTTCCTTTTTTTTGTGCGTGTGTGACTGCCGTGACTCTGTGACTCTTCGTACCTGAGTGTGTGCACTCCAAGTGTCTATGTACGTTCATGTGCTCAGTGTTGTTCACGTGGTATGGAGTAGCCGGCAATTTCTCCGTGTTTTCCTTTTTTTTACTCACTAACTCCCGCACTTCCACTTGTAGGTCAATTTGTGACATCATATACGTCAGCCATGTCGTCATCAGTTGATGAATAAAGTGGGAAAAAGAACGAATGAAGTCTGACGCGAAGAAATAGCGTATGCTACGTAAATCTCTTTTCCTAAGCTTCTGCAGCGATATGGCAGGCACCTAATGCGGTCTTAGCGTGATCTCTTTATAGAAAGTATCAGCTGTATTTCAGACAAGTAAACGTTTTGAGAACACACGAGCAATATTGACGGTAAATTGCAAAAAAAATAAACAAAAATCTCTTCGCGGAATGAAGGTGCCGTTACCTTGACATCAACACAGAGGAACGGGAGACATCCGTTGCGTCGTTTGTGATTTAGGATCAATAGAAAAAAACGCGAAGCACGCTTTCCCTCTCATTCTCATGAAGGCCGACAGTGCGAAGCGCCCTCTCATTGGTCCGCCGCAAACAATTCGTCCAATCATCGCCGTAGGTCGTTTGAGGAGACCAATCCGAAGCCTCTCCGCATTGCAGGAGCAGGAATGCCTACGATGCGGTTCCTTTCGCTCACAGGTCACGGATGACGGAACATCCCGTTCCTGTCAAGGCAGCGGCGTCTTTTATTCGACAAGAATATCTATTTATTTATACTTATGTATTTATTTATATATTTTGTTCTTGAGTGCCCCTTTAAGAGATCATCATGAAGCAAATGCACGGTGAAACTTTTAGGCCAAGTCTTCCTTTCTACTGAAAACTGTAGAGAGACCAAAAAATTAAGTCTTCCTGTCATTTCATAAAAGTGAACACCATCTTCCTCTCCATTTCAGATTCGTGTCCGGTTCTTTCATCGAAGACTGGAGGATGGGATAATACAGAAAATAGAAAGACTGGTGTACTAAAGTGGGGAGGAAAGGATAAAGGATGACGTTATGAGCGAATGCTCTTCTTCAGGTGTGTGTTGTGTTCTCCGTATTTTCTTTGTTTTTGTTTCGTGTTTCTTTGCTTTTGTTTGTTTTGTGTTTGTTTCTATGTTTCTTCGTTTGGGGTCTGGATAAATCACTGCTGTGCGGCGTTCGACCCCTGCCCAAGAATTTAATAACTTTATATATATTATTTATAAAATTATAGATGGCGTCGGCTGTACTTTACATGCTGTTGGGGCAACCAGTTCTTCGTCCATTATTGGAATGCAGAGGGATGTTCAACAAAACTTGTGACCCCGTAGAGTGACAAAGTTCAGAAACGAGGTTACGTATTCAGGGATATCCCCCATACTTTCTCATGGCTGAGTCCACTGGTCGTTTGTAGGGCAGAAAACCTTACTAATGATTTGAGTGTGCATGTATAGTGCTGCTCGTTCATTTCTACACTTAACTCACTGATACACTCTTAACTCCGTACCCTTTAGTAAAGGGTAAAAAATCGCAATATTTTATCCTCTATTTCAGAAGCTACCAGGTAACCTCTGAGCAGAGCTGTACACGTTACCCAAAAAAAGGAACTAAATACGTTACTCGTTCCTTCGAAAAAATAGTAACTAAATACGTTACCCGTTACTCACAAATAAAAGGAACGCGTTCTCGTTACTTGGAACTAACGAGTTACTTCTATACGTTACATTTGCATACCAGACAGCAGTAATACGAAAGCATCGCCTATCTATATCGCCTACATATGTTGTCTTGTACGTTGTATTGTCTCATGTATACTGTCGACTCGGGCTTGCATCAAATAAGCCCAAGGCTAAATGTACACCATACGAAGAACAGAGTTGAAGGCGGTGATACGTAAGAGGGATTTTCAGGAGAAAAAAACGGAGTTCATTCACAAGGAGGCCTTCACATGATCATTGACATGAGTTCCCGAGTACGGGACAGAAAGACAAAGCACTAGACGCCCTGAGCTCAGTGAATACTTGAAAGAAGGAACACATTGAGTGTGCTGAAACACTGTGGACACTATAGAGCAATGAGAAGTGCGTTGCTCTCTGGTATCCTTTTCTCTTCGCTGGAGATTTTTCCGCATGCTTGAGACTCGTGGAATACCGCCATGAGCGCGGGAAAAACCACAACTGGCGGCCGTGGTTGGTGACAGTGAGCAAAAAGGAAAAGAAAAGGAACGAGTAACTTGCAGTAACGCGTTACCAATTTTTGTAACTAAGTACGTTCCTAGCTATATTTGTTAGCAAGTAACTAAGTCGTTACTTAGTTACAAAAACAGTAACGCGTTACCGAGTAACGCGTTCCTAGTAACGCGTTACGTACAGCTCTGCCTCTGAGCGACCCCTTTTATAAAAGTTACAAGGAAACTCACTAATTAGAGGTTACGGCCTTCAATCCAGCACCTGCCCGTAAAGGGTACGCCAACGCGCGGCTTTTTATACAGGATGTTCATTTTTATTCGCAACAGAGTAGCGCTCATTTGGCAGGTGGGTTATGTGAATTTTTGCTAATTAATCGGTCCGTAGTTACAGACACATGCGTCAGGAAATGTCGGAGATGTTTGTAACTACGGATGGGTTAATTTGCGAAAATTAACGTAACCCACCTGTCAAATGAGCGCTGGTGTGATGCGAATAAAAACAAACACCCCGTGCGTGGGATATGGACAGACATTTACAGAACACACCAAGGTACCAAAATGAACCCGCAGAAAAGGAGATCTTGAACATACGTATATTACAAAAACAGAAGTCTGTCGAGAGGTGACACAAGTGCGATTCTGATGTGAGGAGAAACCATGGTCGCTTTACCATGTATGTGGAAAAAAGAACTATCTTCTAAGTGAGAAGCAATGCATAAAAGTGCGAGGAAGCTAGCGAGTCAAAACAACTGACCTATGTTTGCTAAGCTGAACACACCCAACGAAATGGAGAATTGCAGCAGAAAAAAATTTATTCCACATTCGTGTTGCAGAGGCGAGCGCAAATGGCAATACAGTATTACATAAAACGCACACAACCTTGAGGAATATGAGTGTACAGTAACGCAGGAGACACTACATTACTGCGTTATCAGCGTTGGAGGCGCTCTGGGACGAGTTTGTGAGGTACTGCATTGCGCTGGTGACGGTATGTGAACCTGCATGTGGGATCCTGGGAACAAAAGTGTGGGCAATGAGAGTAACATTTACGGAACCATTCAAATCCGTACAAAGCACAAGGTACAAATCAGCATAAATGCGGGAAGGCGTTCACTCCGCGATTGAGTCTTAGAATATCGTAAGAATACAACAAGTAGGAAGCTGCGAATTATATATCTCGATGCATATATCCGCAGCTCGCAAAATGCACGCCGGTGTATTGACTTGGCGACCAAGTAAGAGCAGAAAAGTAGCAAGCGTAAGTGGCGTTCATATGCAGGACCGCAAAACGCTTGCCATAATCACAACAAACATGCGCTAAGAGCTCTTGCTATCAAAATAACGAACGTACCTAGCACAAAATGTACACTTACCTAGTGTATGAAGTGTGTGAATTAGGGCTGCGGTGGTGACGTTCGTTTTCGGTTATATATTCTTTGCAATCTTCGCACTCACTACATTTTCCCCTCAGAACACCGAAAATATACTTGTTTGCTAGCGACATCTAGCTTTTCCGGTGTTCCTGACGATACTATGATAAACGCGAGGAAAACCACTGATTAAAACAGATTACACTTGTTAACGGACGGACGACGAGCGTTAAGCGTTTCAAGGAAACCGCTCTCAGTGTGGATAGACCTAGACCAGGCTCGGCTACGCAGCGAAATCGGAAATCTTGGTGGCTGCGGCATTGACAATTGTTTCCCACCCTTTAGAAAGAAACATACTATCTGTATTTCAGACTGCGAACTTATAATCTGTGTTCATACAGCATTGATAACATGTAGTTGACGTATAGGTGACGCTGAAACAGATAAAAAATAACAGCGTAGATTCGCAACTGTCGTCTCGAATGGGAGGCTGAAACGCGGCATTATGCTGAAAAACAAAAGGAAAACAAACGATAAGAAACTAACAAAGAGATTATCGTTGGAGATTTCGCTTAGAAGTTACAGTGTCGGAGTAGAGGGTACATTTATAAGTTACAACAAGATGTTTTTGTTTTTTCCGAGATGTAACTTCTATTCGTGTTGTAAAGACATGACTTTGGTCGCTTTTAACCTCTAAATATACGTTACAGTGGTGTAACCTATAAGAAATCTCGAAATCTACGTCTATACAGAAGTTACATGTTTCTAAAAGTTACAATAAAAGGTACGGGTTTAAGAGTGTATGCACTGCGCTGCACAAAAACGACCGTGGGAACTCGCCATCAGTAATTATTGTTCCGGTTCCCGCGTTACCACAGCGGGTGTACTGATGTTGACCGATGGAGGACAACAGGCAGAGTTGGAAGACAAGGGTGGTGTCAACGTTGTATACTACGACGATTTGAGGGGAAACTCCGCTGACAAACAGTCTGTTGAAAAATATATGATAGAAAACCTCAAGCAAGGCAGCCGCCGATGGGATTCGAACCCAATACCTCTCAGACTTCAGCATGACCTTTGGACGCATGCTGTATGACTAATGTATATACATATCACAAACATATAACATATCACAAACACGTGAACACTAGAAATCATTATCGAGAAACATATAATGTACCAGATATGGTGTAAGCACATTAAGTGCTTGCACATGGTGTAAGCACACATACATATGGTGGAACCACACCATCCACCGATCTCAACCAAGCTGAGATAATGTTTATCGATACTAATTTCTAGTGTTCATTGGTTTGCGATATGCCTACGCCATGGAATTTTGCTATTGAAGTGTGTCAACAATAAAAAATTTCTTCAGTTGTGAGTACGCAGCCTTCCCGTCAGGTTCTCTGTCCTTGTCTCTATGCTGCGTAAAACTAAAAAAAAAAAGGATGCTGTAAAGCATGCTGTATGAACACACGCGTTCAACAGTATGTCAACTAATATGTCAGTAAAACTGGGAAACATTCTCCTGAGCAAACGTGCCACAATGTTTCTCAAAGAACCCAGTTACGCTGCAACATGTATTTCCAGCGCGTTTCTAGCTACGCCAACACAGACTTCAACGTCACGTAGCGGTTCTTACATGCTTCAGAGCGACGTCTAGGCGAAACAAAGTGTCAATCACCACCGTTATCTGATACGAATTGCCACGGTATGTCTCTTTCGTTTCTGAACCGAGAAATCCCCCCCCCCCCCTTGAAACGCGCACGCCGAAGCCACTCCATAAATACCATAGGCTCTTCCCCTGGGAACCATACCGTGCCGCCGCCATGAAGACCTTGTGCCTTCTGCTGCTTGCAGTTTGGGGTAGGTTCCGTTAACTTTTTTTTTTATTCCGTGTTAGCGCCGAGAAGCAACTGTGGCTATGAGCGGCGTACAGATGTGGACAGACGGAGAGAGGACAGCAGGAAGGAGTGGGGGGACAGGAGGGTTAGTATGCGTCCTGGGCCGACTTCAGGGGGAACTGTGCAGACATTCGTCTGGAAAGTCTTCGGAAAACCCAGGGAAAACCTCAGACAGCACAGCCGGTGGTAGGATTGGTTCCGATCCCCACAATATATGAGTAATCAAAAACAGACCGCTATACCTTCCCACATGTTTGGTTTTGCCGTTTGTAGAAAGCGCTAGTAGGGATACAGCACTTGGTTAGTCACATGTAAGTCACAACGCGAGCGGTGCCGACATGCCGATTACGCGATCAAAAAGAAAAAAGTCTCGAACAATGCACACTTCCCCATGCAAATACATCAGCATCGCGAGACACCATGCCCATGTATCCACGTACAGTGTAATGTGGAATGATGTGTAGGAATGAAAAAAGATGCCAACATACCTGCAATCCAGTGTCTCATAAGTTCGCTTCGATTTTCTGGCAGCTACCATGGAGTACCAGTGCGCCATCCACAAGTTTCGTTCCGCCATTCCCATTGCTGCCCATTTCGTAAGCGTTATGGAACCCTATGTGACCTCCTTTTGATCACTGAAAATTACTCCCGTCATGGACAAATATATTCCTCTCATTCCTGTGCATATATTTGCAAGGACAAGCATGGGGCACTGCAGTATGCGTATGATTCGACCCTCTAGAACGTTCTCTTGGAAGCTTGGTGAGAGGGGTAGGAACTGGGAGAAGGAGTTTGTCGACAGCATCCTCTACCTCCGCAAAAACTTGACAGTGTAACGATAACGCCCATGCCCGCGTGCGTTCTGGATTTAATTTGGTCTCGTGCTGTTACAGTGTTAAACCCCCAGTACTTGTATGTTAGTGGCCTTGTCTTCTCTTCTTATAAATTTACTTATAAATTTGTTTGATAAGCGCCAGAAACGCGTACGTCACGGCTGGAAATACTGGACTGGGTACTCGCAGAGTCACCGGGCCGGGCCGCATAAAAATATGAAGGCCCGGGTCGGGCTGGGCCATTCGTCGATGCGCCCGGGCCGGGTCGGGCCCGGAAAAGTCGGCCCGTGCAGGGCTCTAGTCCACATCCCGTCTATACTTGAATTCCGGTATGCATTTCCGGTCAAACTCGACTTCAGGTTCTCCACTTCCGGTCTAACCTGACTTCCGGTTGTCCACCTCGAGTCAATGCTCCATTTCTGGTTTGACACTTTCAATTACTATATGTATGTCCATTGAATTAACCTTTAATTAGTCTCAATTACTTTCAATTACCCTTTAATTACCTTAGGTAACCGCAGGTTACATTACGTAATCTTGAATTCCTTGAATTACATTTAATTACGTTTACTTGACTTACCTACTCTCAATTCCCCTTTGATTGACGTTAATTAACATTAATTACATTTAATTACCTCTGGTATAACCTGCGGTTACCTTCGGTATTCTTTAATTTCATTTAATCTTTCTCTTAATTACAAGTTGAAAACAACAAAGTTAGGTGTTATTTTTCATGCCGCAAAATTGCACTAACATGTTCATCAGGTGTTTAACAATGAAGGGTACGTTTCCCAGCTACGACGTAGCAAAGACGTAGCTTTCGACGTAGCTAAAGCATAGGAGCTGTATCGCTGAACCTAGTTCCGTGCTCCAGCTCACCGAAATAGCGCCTTATAATGCCTTTCCAAGAATGCTCCAAGTGTTCAAAGTGCAAGGAGGCTTTCTTCTTGTTCGGCGTATCCACCGCGTTTATAAAACAAGCAAAACGACAGGCAATAAAATATATATTACCACATAAAATACAGATCCATTGCGTGTTGGTGTAAATTTTGCCGGTATGTAGCAGTGCTGAGGGCTCTTCATTGGTTTACACGTTGCACAAGGTCCTGAAGGGCATCGTGCACGAGCAGGGTGTTCTGCCACTGGTTCCACTGAGGCTGCGTGCATAGTGCGAATCGACGATCGGTTTTATGCAGAAGACCGTCGCACGAGGATCCCAGGGGAAGGTCAAAGAGAACAATCGTCTCCCAGGAGTAACGCTGTACAGTGGGAAGGTCGGCAAGAGTGGCAACGACGATGCCTTCTTCAGGAGACCACTCTTCGTGGTGCAACAAGCTGGCGATGGCAACGCCCCTGCAAAAGAAAATTACTGTCATTATGAAAGCCGTTAGTGCGGAAATTTTTTTAGCGTTCCCCAGTTCTGTTCCGAAATGTATTCACAGAAATACACTGTGCTCTCAAGGAGAAGCCGACATGCTGTGTTTGTCACGCTATCTGTGAATCTTCATGAACGAACGTTACTGACATGGAAGACACAGTTCCAGCCTGTACCTGCGCTTAAGCCATCGTGTGAGTTTGGCATGGGTTGATACCGAAGCAGTGAGCACAAGTGTTGCCCCTTGTCTCAAGTTCAGCAGAGCTGCTCCGCGCAGTTCCAGGAGTTGCGATTCACTCCGTGACATGAACTCCAGCAGATCTGCACAGTTATCATCGTGTCAGTGTTATCCGTCTACGCAAGATGTAACCCACCTGGATGTGTGCTGTTAATGCGTGAAGCGTTGGCTACTGCAGCGACAATGCCATCTCGCCGCAATATGCCCTTGAGGTCCCTCACTCGCTCGTCCTCAGCGGCCGCCAAGAGGTGTTCCAGAGCCGCCCAGTCACCTTCCAGTAGTACTGGCTCTGGCGAACATTCTTTGCTGTACGGTCGAGCTGCCCATGCTGCTCGCAATGGGAGCCTACATCGATATTGAATACGGTACAAGATAACGAAGTAGGGACTTGGTCGCTAAGCGAAATTAGGACTGAACACAGGTGGGTGCGTTTCTTTTCTTAATGACGCGCCTAAAGTAAAGGAAAAAAAGAAAAAGAGAGAAACATATTTAGCGCTTCAAAATGTCCCACCACTTCCTCCTCATCTGGATATCACATGTGGGTGACCAGAGCGAATTTATGCAAAACAAGTGTCCGGCGTACTTTCGTGGTGTTCTCAGCGTTCTCAAGCAGTTCTCGAGGTCATCCATGGTCCTGACTGCCGGAAGAGCATCCACTAGACACAGCAGTCTGGATGCGCAGCCCTCGAACGCTTCAACGACACGACGGTACTCATGTTCCGGTTGCAGGTACTGCTCGAACTTGCGGAGTACGAGCACGTCAACCTGGGAGACATAGCGTACTGCTTATTATGCCCATCTTTTCAGTGGCAGTAGATCGAACGTCTGAACAAAACATTGACTTTTCTATTTAGTAGTGACAGAGATACGCAATAGAGAGAACTGTGTCAGCTAACTATACACACGTATAATTCGCTAGCAAAAATTATTAAAATTGTCGCAAATGACATAGCATACGAATTATGATAGCTAGGTATTTTTACTCATGAGCTAATTTTCTAACAGACCCAGCAGGCCAGCGAAGTACCGCTGACTGGGGTGTTAAATGAAGGACGGCCTGTCGATGCCGAGGCTACCATTCTACGTTAGCTTAATTTAGCCTGCACAGCTTTTCTAGAGCTGGAAGCATATAGATACACTCTAAGAAAAAACTGTAGAATTTTCTATCAGTCTCGGTATAGAGCTGTATCGCAACCACATTTCTACTCAAACTAATTTTATCTTTTGGGTATAACTACAGAGTAGCAACTGTCGTTCTACGAGCTTGGGTAAGAGATTCTACCCTTTTTTTCTTTGAGCAAACGTGTGAGAGAGGAGCAAGAGAAAGGGACTTCGCCGCTTGTACCCGCGGAGGAGAAGGCGCGCGTGGATTGGCCCGAAATGGTAAAAGTACTGTCGTTCTAACAGCTTGAGTAGGAAATTCTACCGTTTCTTCTCAGAGTGTAGTCTCTAAAAGCTGAGAACAGAATGCAAAACGAATTTTTACTGATGATCTTTGCATCCTATCGATTCCGCAATATTAATTTTTGTTGACTGTGCCTGCGAGTGGGATAAATGCCTAGTGTACAACCATCTCAACTTCGTGTTCTAATTTCCTAATTTCAAGGTAAAAGCGTACTGAGCGGCATGTATTCTCAGTGTTGAGAACGGGTATCTTCCACATATTTAGACTTAGACACGTTAGACTTCTTACACATTGTCTCCAACCAATCCAATTATCTGTAGTCAGTTCACCAACAGTTTGAAGGTCTTGTTCTGATCTCATGATTTTGCGTTTTATGAAGGTGTTGTTCTCAGGTAAACCTGAGCTGTTTTGTTAATATACACTCCTACTTGATACCCTCTAGTAAATTCTCAAATAAATATAAATTAAATAAATTTTCTATATTGTACACATTCACACGGTGAGTGGTGAAGACCCAATAAAGCTACTGTTGTTGTTCACACGAAAACGTCGTGCCCGTACACATTTGTGTGCTAGAAGGAATATTTATATTTTAATTTTCCACTTCTCATTAGCACGTTTTGCAACTATATATCATGACAAGGAATTGTCATCTCAGGACAGGTGCGGTAGTACAGCCATACGATCTCTGCAAATAATTTTATTTTCACATTGTTGTCTTCCACTTCCTGGGTGCCATCAATACAAATCACATGTGCAAAAGTATCGTAAAGCTGAATCTCGTGGTACTTTGACAAGAAGTTTAATTTTATAAGTGGAGCCCGATGCTGAAGTGAACATTGAAAGGTGTGCAGAACAGAAGCCTCTCTCGCGCGCGCAGCAGGTTGCCTGCGCCCATAGTCCGTCATAAAAAAAAAAAAAGAAAATGAAAAAAAAAGAAGTTGGGGGGGAGTACCTCAGTGCTGCTTTAATGCTTATATGGTGAGAATGAGATGAGTGAGATACGAAACAGGCAACCGTGTTCGTGAAGTATGATTAACAAACCTTGATCAATCACCGAATGAAACCTTGTGCGTGACACCAGCATATTTTGCGAGAACCAAGAGTTTGATGTCTTGCACTCAAGTGTGAAAAAAAAAAGTTTCGTGTTTTGTTAGTTTTTGTTCTGAGGCGCGCAGCAGCCCCATAGACTACAAAGTGTACGTGCATCACCGACGGGGTGAGGAAGTACCAGCATCAGCACATAATCCAACGCGTATCTTATGGGTAGATCACTTACACATTACCACAGCCAGTGTGGAAGATTTCGCGCAACGCAAAACGTCAGTGAACGTACCTCGTGCGGCGTAATGGTTTGTTGCTTCAGAATGCTCAGCAGAGTTTCAGGTAGCATGAGCAGGACGCCTTGCTTTACCATTTGGTCTGCTTGTGCGATCCAGCTGACATTATCGGATAAGAGAATATCTAAGTGTTCCTTGTATGCATCGTCTTCTGCCTTCATGAGAAAGTAGATGTCATGTTTTATCAGTTTTCATGATAAGCTAGCTCACCTCGACTAGAACAAGGGCTAGTCGCGGTGCAGATTCTTTGAGAAGTCCAACCGTGAGACTTGTGCGGAGACTTTCAGAGCCAAAGGCCACTAGGCAGTCGCCACCGTAGCAGACCGCTTCCACAAGATCCCGTTCGTATTCTGGAGCGTAGTACAGGTCTTCGTCGCTGATTGTTGGCCGGTCCTCTGCAATATGGTTAGTCTCAAGAGACCGTTACAAAGAGGCGCAAGATATGACGAGCACAAACAGGTCATACTAAACAGGGTCGCCAAGAGACAATTCCATTATCTGTTCAAGAAAGGTGACCTGCATAAATCTGGCAAAAGGTAGAGCGTGGAGCCGTGACAGGTAAAAAAAACCGTTTTATTAACGACGCAGTCCAAACAGTGAATTCGTGAATGTCTAGAATGAAAACGTTTGAGATACATTGCGGCAACGACACTTGGCGGCACAGTCTGATGCCAGCATTGTCTAGCGCGATCGGTGGAGACCGGGGGAGGGGGGATTAAATGCCCAACCGCATCAGGCGTTTTCTGAGCTGCGCACCGCGGCAGGCCACAGCGTCGGAGAACGAGTAGATAAGACGGCGAGATTCCGTAGCGTATGAATTTGCGCGAAGAAGTGCCCAATCGCAGAGCAGCTTCAGGTTAGCATCCGGTTGCACCTGTTCTTCGGAATCTTGTAGATGTTAGCTTGCTGAATGGCTCGCGTGAAATGGTGTTCGGCCCATTCGGCATAAGATCGTTGCGAATGTTAAAAACGGAATCCTTGCGTGAGCGGTCGTAGTTCAGCATATAAAACACAAGGGGATAGTGCGGAACAGGTTGTGAATATATCAGCTGATGCAATGGTACGTTAGCAACGTGTCGTTGGGGCAGTGGTTCATATCGCAAGCAGGGGGGGGGGGAGGTCCAAAAAGTTGGGATCAGTACTACAGTTATGTTTTAACTGCTTCGTGTGTCCCTGCCGGCATGTGTCTATCGCTGAAAGAACAGAGCCCCCTCCGCCTTGTAGAAGGTGCACAATAGAAAATGTTAGGGGGTGTAGGGGGGTCTGGACAAATCACTGGTTCGGGTGCTTTGTGAAGTTCGACAGCGGAACGACATTCACAACGAACGGCACCGTGCGTGCCCATTGCTGCATCATCTTATCCATATAAAAGTGTTATAAGAAACACTTGCATGCGGTTAGCTTTGGGTGTTTGCCGACAGCCTAACCTGACGGAACTGACCTAACTAACATAACATCGCGCACATTGCCACGAGCTTCCTCCCCGCCCCGCAGCGCACCTCTACTGCCGCTCTGGTAGCGGTGCTGTTGCCGTAGTTGAGCCGTTGAGCCACCGTATGTGTAGGAGGCACGCATAACTGATGCTTTTCGGTTAATGTCAGGTGCCGTAGCAGCCACAAAGGAGCGTTTGGAGGCTAAGGGACAACCTTCGACACATCCCCATCGGTAACACAAAGCACATATACTGTAAAAGACGTCCCACTCACCCGATTCGTCGACAGACAGGGATTCACATGTGAAGAGGACTTTCGAGAATGCCGTCCAAACTCCCACAGTGGGATCCCCCATGCCCGCCATGACTGCGCAGCAGCTGCTTTCTTCGTCGTTACTTGCGGCTGTCTGCTGTACACATTTACGTCGTTTTATATCATGTGCAGCGATTGCTTTGTCTTCTTCTTTGTGGGACGCTAGACGTAACTGATCACTCAATACTCTTTCTGGTCAGGAAACTCGCGCGAGAACTTCAGTTCGGCGGCCGAGCGGAGAGTGGTGGCGCGGCGATCGTTCAGGGGGAGACTTTTGTGTCTGCCGGTGCCTGCGCGTATGGCTTGCAGAGTGTTTCTATGAGTGTTTGGAAGTGTACACTCTTGCTTTCTTTGTGCTTGCGTTTTGAGTGCGTAAGCAGAGGTTCTTTTTTAAGCATCCTTGACGTTTATTGCGATCTTTGCACTCTGTTCGTATGTAAGAATGATCTGCACATATAAAGGAGACATCGCCTGATTCGAACGCGCAACATTTCATGAAGATTATATGTTCTTCATGGAAGGGGAGCCTTAACTTGACGAGGACTGAATGAAAGTACTTTTTCTTTGTGTAAAAAATAGAGATGACTTGGTCTACAGAAACATTCGCTAATAGCCTTATTGTAGATGTACTGCGATGAGCGTGGCTTATTGAGCCTTCAAGTTGTTCACTGTGTGATATGAGTAGCATCAGACACTAAGAACCGTAAAATTTTCAAATATACGTCATTCAACATGATATTTATACAATAACTCGTCTTGGGGTACAACTTGGGGGGAAAGATGTAATGCCAAGTCGGCTTAGTAAACGAAGTCCGCTCATACCTAGTTTTTGTTGCACCGGAAGCAGGCAGAGGGAGGGGTGCTGTTTTTCTCTTTTCATCTATTCATTTTTCCTTTCTTTTTCTTTCTGTAATGCTCCTGCAAGGCGTCAAAAGCTTCTGCGGACCATAAACTGCGACTCTAGAGCCCATTCATGGCCGTGTATAGTGCTAAAAATATACAGTTTCCTTGTTTTTATATTGAATTTGAAGAGAAAGGCTAACACAAGAGATTTTGTCTCCATCCCCCTGCTTATCTCTTTCCATTTTTATTTATTTATTTTATTTTATCATTATTATTATTTTTTGTTACCAGATACCACCGTGTTGTTCTCGTAAACGTAGTTTTTGGGCAATCCCAAAATTTCCTTCTGTCCTCCCAAGTAAAACTCCATTCCATATTTTAAATAGTTTGCTCAGTGAAATGTCCTGGAACTGATCTGACTCGTATGCGGAGGCTATCTTCAACGCGATGATAGTGTAGCGTTTGAGTTTGACATCTGAATCTTGTCAGCCAAATTTTATACGTAGTTGGAAAGCGCTATCAGGCCACACCTCAGCAAGAGCAAATTCTATCGTGCTAATTTAATCACCCGGCTTGAATCCTGTTGGAATCGGCAAAGGAACATATCATTTCCTCCGTACAGTGTATTCGTCCAAACTACATTCAGGAGGCACCAATCACTGTACCTGCTCGTTTTGTTGTGATCTCTCACAACGAGTTTTCACATCATCTCTTCCCAAAGTGTGTAAAAATTGCTATCTACGATACGTTAAACCTTGTGCATGGCACTGCACCACATCAAAAAACAATATAAGCTATTTCCTCGCCGAAAACGATCGAGGCATACTATTTATAGCATGTGTATCCCTCGGCTCTCATACCGCCAGATATCATTTTAGACGATTAAAATACAGGATTTCTATACGTACTTCTTCTGAAGTCTTATCTGTCTGCGCTGAAATAGAATCACCTCGTCATTTTATCTCTGTTCAAGTTACAACAAACTCCCAAGCAGCGCAATGTACTGAAAGCCGAGTGCAATAGGGGTGGACGGGTAGGTGGAAGGCCTTGAACGAACTGGTGAAACTAAAGAACATTGATAAGACACATACCGTCCACCCCTATTGCACTCGACTTTCGGTACATTGTGCTGCTTGGGCTGCTACGAGGAAAACAAGAAAATCACGCGTTTGGAAAGTTTCGCCCTCACGCAATAACTACGGAAAGCGTCATTAGCTTACAATATATCACTGGATTGAGTGACTGTGCAACAAAATGCAATAATATGTTTCTCAACCACGATTGAGAGCCCCGAGTGAGAGCAAAAGTAAAATTTTCCGTGTCAAAGAAAGACAACAACGAAAGCTGCAATATACGCAGCAAATCTGTAAACTTACGTTCACTGAACTGAAATGTGCTGGCTCAAATCATGAATCGTTTCGAGAATTAATTATTTCTGCTATGAACACGAAATGAACTTTAAAAAGTAGCTCATCAAATATTCCCTGAAAGCACGCAGTGCTGCGGAAACGTCGTCTGCTCCACGAGGGTGTCTCCCCCTGAGCGATGCGATCGCCCCAAGCGGGAGCAATTGTCCCTAAGTGACCTAGTCTATTGTATTCGAGCGGAGTTTCCTGACCAGAAAGAGTATTGCAGGACCGTGCTGATACCTAAGTGCAATGTAGGCTACACGACAAAGCCATTCCCGCAAATGCTAAAAAACCTTTCCTTCTTTTTTCTTTCTTCTATCTAAATCTTTATTTCTTTCATTGCAGGCGAAGACTGATTATTGATTATTCATATGGTAATGGCATCTCGTCCTGGCTACAGTGGTGACACTATGACGCGGAGGCGCCAACAATGGCAATCCAGAAGCGTCGCACCATTGATTGAAATCAACGAATGAATGACCTTTATCTTTAAATCGACGCACATGAACGTCTATTTAAATGAACGAAAGATTTCGATTCATGAATTCGCAGCCAAAGATGTATGTAATTTGTGCAAAAAAACGATGACGGACCGTTCTGCCAAACGGCCACGCCGATCCTCTGCTCTGTAGATTGCTGTATATATGCGTAAGGTTGATTGCTAAGAACCTTTCATTAGATCCGTAGCTTTCCCCGTACTCCAGTGACACACGAGGACGGACGTGGTTGGAGTACATCAGGACCTGCCAGAATCAATGGTAGTGTTCCGGCGCTCGCGCAGCGCAACAGATTGGCTTATCGATCTCAAAACCCCAATTGACTACGAGCATACTCTACGCCCCATAACATTTGCGGTATTCCTTGACGGCAAGCGTGCGTTTGACACCGTATTCCACGCCCATATCTGTGCCGCCTGTTCGACAAAACTAACAGAACAGAGCATGGTGCGAGAAGGAAGCGTATGATGATGCTAGGTGTTCCGCAGGGAAGTGTTCTCAGCCCCGGGTGCTATTTATTACAGTGTTAGGTGACCTTCCGAAGCCCCTTTCCCAGAAATGTCCACATTTCTACGTATGCAGATGATGTTTGCATATAGGCGTCGGGCAAAGCCACACCGCTAATACAGCAGTGCCGTAATTTCCCCAGAAATCGACCACTGGGGGTTAAGGTCTATGGGTATATGCATGGTAGTCGCGCTGTATTTTGCGATCTCCGAACTTTCAGGGGGGTGGGGTTCGAAAAAAAAAAAAAGCCTCGGGGGTGCCTCGGACTGTGGTTCACTGTCATTGACGACTTCAGATGGTATGCTGAATCGCGTAACACATGTAGGGAAGAAAGCGGAGGTGATGGTTTCGCTGGTTATATCCTTGATGAGAGTAGCCGCCGCCCAGCGGGTGTAACGGGCGACGCGGGTGAAAATGTATTTGTACCCATGGGACGGTGAAAGCGGTACACGAGTATCAGGGTGAACCTTTATCGCACCTTTATGTGCGACGTATCGAGGTGCCTTTTTCGAAACGTTGACTAGGTGGCAGAAACGGTGACAGAGGCGTCATGGTATGCCGAGTCACCTTGGCATGTTGCCAAGCGAGGCACGACTGAGTCTATTGGCGAACGTCCTTGTTGCCAGATGTAGCAGGCTGAGATGAGCGCCTGGGTTGAGCGAACTCCGAGATGGGACCGTGAATGAAAAGGGTCGAAGACTGCTCTGCGTAGTGCCAGGGGAACGACAAGGCGCGGAGTGCCACAGAGAACTGAGGTGGCAGCATTGGGATAGCTGCCGTCTGCAAGGGCGAGGGATGAAATGGACGTTCTGAGGTGCTGGAGGGAACTAGTCGGTGGCTTGCAAACGGACAAGGGCATCGAGGTCCAGGTTGGGCGCATCGTTGATGGATGACACCCAACTGATAGTGTCAGCGGGATGTTGTCTGGTCCCTTGACGTAACGAATGTCAGTCGTGAATTCGGCAAGCAACGAAAGATCATGAATCTGACGGGGAGGGTAGCGCTGACTGTCAGAGGATGACGGCCTTCTGCTGGGACCATGTGGAGTGCTGAGAAGCAGTCGCAGGATGACGGGCGGGCAGTGACGATACTGAGCACGTGCTCGAACTCCTAACAGGCAATTATCATAATTTCCGGGGTCAGACGTCGCGCACTAAAGTGTACAGTGGGCTCACAGGTGACGATGTGGTGTTGCACAGGGTGGTTGACCGGAAGAGTCCACTCACACGGACGAGTCAGTGATGGGAAGTCCTTCAAATTGTTGCCGAATTTCGACTGGATAGGGGGTAGGCTTGTGCTAGCCAATGACGGAGGCGTCGTTGCAATGCCCGATACTGCTAGGTGAGTTGTCTGATCGGAAAGACGCTGACTGTGCACATCGACAGAGAGGGAGTACCTGTGCTGGAAATCAGATTCTAAGATGGGGTGGGAGACCGAGACCCACAGGAAAAAGCGGCGAAGTCCGAGGTTTAGCGTAAGACAGCGTTCTGCATAGACAGGAATGGAAGAGTTGTAGACTAGAATGGAAGAGTTGGTGTGACGATGTCAAAATAGGACAACTGGTAGTGGCCCGTCGCGTGTGCTAATTGAATGAATGAATGAATGAATGAATTTTATTTACACTTTAAGTCGTGGTGGGAGCCGTGAAAAAAAGTCGCAGTAACGACTGTAATTGTAGACTCGTGCGCGAGTTCGTATTTGGGGATTGGTTTGCCGGATTTGGCGAGGTACCTTGAGTCTCCGAAAAGCGAAGACGAAGACGAAAAATGAATGTGAAGGAAGAAGCTCGTCGAGCGACACGTGGAAGAGGCGGACGTGTTAAAACGCGGCGTCTCGTGCGCTCCGGGCGTGTAGTAGTTCGAAGCAAAAAGTGAACCAGACCTGTCTGGTACCTACCGGTTGCATTCTGCAGCGCTTGGCCGACCTTCGACGCTACCTCGCCTGGCGAACTGGTGACTGTCGCAGGACAGATTTTCTATACTGACTTCTACGGCACGCCCTCCACTTGGGCTGGGTCACGGCACTTCCACCACTGACTGGACTTCTCGGATCCGGCTGTGATACAGGTACCTGACTTGCAAGATCCGGAGTCTCAGTTGTCTCGCGACGTATTAATATTCAAGATCGGGAATAGGGGTTCTGCCGCTACGGGAGCGGGACAAGCGTCTTCGGCTTCGCCGTGGACTCCGGGTGCGACTTGGAGTGGAGGCCAGGGTAGCTGCAACCAGCTGGGAAAGTCTGCTGATGTCTTCTCGTAGCTCAGGCTAGTCGTTTGTTGTGGAAGCTGAAGATCGGATGGTAGTCCGTTGGGCTTCGTGAACGAAGGAACTGCGCATATGGGGGGTAGCACCACTTACATACTTTTGTCAGCGTGCGACGCTAGCTCTAGTAAACAATTCAAAGCCGATGCAAGGATCATCTGGACACTTGAGGGGAGGCGCTGTAGGGAGAGTCCCTTCAGCACAGCCGTGTCGGATGCCGGCATGCAATCACCGAGGAGGGCTTGCATTTGACACAACAGCATTTATATCTCTTTCAATATAATAGAGCGGAAATGAGACTCTCTTGATCCGCAAGGTACCTACATACATATCGCCCACGCGCCACTGCACGCTGCCTTCCCAAGCACCAAGCACAGCGGCTTGCAGGCAGCGAAACACAGCCTGTAAAACACAGAGCGTACTTCCTCACTCTCCACCAATTAGCTGCGTCCTTTTCCTCGCTGCGCTGTGCTCTTTCAGTACGCGGATTTGAAGGGAGACCAGAGCATAGCGCATGTCTAAAGAACCTCAGGTGGTCCAAATTATCTGCATTCCTACCCTGTGGCATGTGCAACATGTCACCACACTGCGCAGACAAACCTCACGCCTGACATCACAGTCCCAGAGTACCATTTGTGCTCTTTATAGTAAATCTAAACACGCCTTCGAACCTCGAGAACACATAGAGCAGCGGCGTGATGGGACCGGGTCTGAGCATGGAAACAGTCGAGTACGGGTTGGGCCCGGGTCGGCGGAGTCGGGCCGGGCCCGGGCTGGAAATCTATAGAAGACGTCGGGTCGGGTGCGGGCCGTAGCAGCCGGGCCGGGCACCGGCCTGAAAATTAGGCCCGTGCAGTGCGCTAGCTCCTGCTCCTTCTTCATCGCTTACTTTCGATTTGCTCCTCGCGTTGTACTTTCTGCGTTGATGGCAGCATGCCAAAACCTCTTCCTCTGTTCTGGCGGCAATGAGAACTGGATTTGTCATCTGTCCCGTCAGTAAGCGAGGTGACGATACGGGACTACTATGTCGGAAAATCAGGTTCATCCAGGCAGTTGCAGAAGTCATATAACTTCGCCGCAGAGTCATATACGTGGATTGCAGTACCATCAGACGAATACCGCAGACATCAGGTAAGAACACTCAAGGGCCAATCGTGTGTACTGTGCAATAAGTTGTACGCGTTTGTGGAAGGACCGGCGGACGATACATGTGCGGTTAAGAAGGGTCAGTCGGAAGGGTAAATGTGTCACGCCCGCTACTTCAGCACAGCATATGCATCAAAAGAGTGTAGAGCAATTGCTGCAGGCCAGGTTTATCGTGAATTTGTAGAATTAGATATTCCCAAGGACACCACACCCAACGTAATGACAATGTGATGAACTGTGACCAGTGATTTACCGCTGTGCGCGCAAGCATGCACAGCGCTGATAAGCGTAATTTCGAAAATTAACAATCTCAACGAAGTGCTCTCAGAAATGTGATATTGTGGTTGAACAAGTGCCACTCAAGCTTGTTGAACCAAACAAAACTAATTTCCTAGGTCTGGCAAGGTATACGTTCATGGCATGTGCCAAAGCAAGAATAGACAGTTTTAGGAAGCCGTTGATAACGTGGCTTGCGTCGAACCGTATCAACCGGAACCAATCATTGAACAAGATTCTGAATCGCACACGACTGCGATTGGCTCCGATAGGCACGATAACCTTATCAACGCTGTGCTAAAACTGCCTAATAGTCGACCTTATGTCACATGTCTTGTGCTGTGCCCAAGTACTGGGTCGGTGGCAGACTCATGGTGCCAGTGCACTGTCGGTGTTGCTGGAGCATGCAGTCACGCCATGGCCCTACTTCGCACAGTGTCCCTCCTGAAAAAGCATGGGTTTGACGAGTCTCCACTTGAACTGCCGGTGTTGCAGGGGCATGCAGTCACTGCATGGCCCTACTTCGCACGGTGTCCCTCCTGAAAAAGCATGGGTTTGACGGGTCTCCACTTGAACTGGCGTGCACAGAGCTCCCACAGCCTTGACGCCGTCCAAGGCAAGCTGCCATGAGAGCAGCAAGTATTCAAGACATCGATTGGAGGAAGCCCCGAGAAGGAGGAAAGGAAACTCCCACACGTGCTCGTCTCTTTGATCCACGAAGGCAGGATGACAGCGAGGAGAGCATGAACAGTGACGTCAAAAGCCTGGCTGAATCTTTTGTAAGGAAAGGCCACCCATTTGCTATTGTGCTTCAAGAGGGATCAAAGCTGCCGTTCAGTGAAACAAAATTTGGTGAAGCCCCGCAGGGTTCACCTGGCACATATCAGCAGTCTCGCAGGCTTGCACAACTAGAAGTATGACGATCCACAGAATATTGGAATAGTTGCAGAATTGGGTGACCCAGGAGTGCCCAGAAGGATCAGTCAGTTTGAATATTCTGTCACTGAGTATCGACTACCACCAGTTCTCGACAAGTGCCAGGCAGACATCTTGAAGGTAAAAGAGCTTTGGGAATACTTCTTAATATCTATGCCACCAGGAGAGAAGCCCTTCTCACCGTATAAAGTACATTTTTTGAGCCTTGGTATTAGTGTAGCACTTACAAAAACTTGATATGCAAAGCAGATGCCTGATATGCAATCCACACATGATCATTGCTATATTTTTGGCCACGAAGCTAAGCTGTGAAACATATGTCACGTAATACTTGGTACGTTCTGTTTCATCCTTTGGTAACCATATCCATACGCAACATGCATGTGTACCGTTACTGGTAGTGGCACGCGATTGAATTTATCTTTTTGACTTTTAGGAAATTGTTCTCACAAGCGAGGGTGCTAGAGCTCTTGAACGGAACACCCGTCAGCAGGCGAGCAGTAAAAGATGGGTCTCTGCAGGGAGGTTGCGGCTTACTGTATCACAATTTGGCTATGTTCTGCACCGTGCTCAGTGAACTGAAAAAAGACTGAACAACTTAACTGCTCAACGTGGCCTGTCTAAAGTACGAGCTGTAGCATATGGAAGAAAACACGAGGATGTTGCCGCACAGTGCTACGAAGGTGTAATGAGACGACTTAGGCATGATGTCGCACTATCTTGTGGCGTATAGCGTAAGGTGTGGTGTAGCTTATCCACCACGCATTGTGGTGGATAAGCTGCCCTTGACTGGGTGCTTCACCAGATAGATTCGTGCACGACCCCACAGAGGCTAAACCTAATGGTGTGCTTGAGATCAGGTGCCCGTATACGCTGAAGGACAGCGAGCCTTCTTTTGCAAAGAACAACATACCATATTTGACTGTTGACGACCAAGGACACCCAAACCTGAAGAGAAACCACAGCTACTATTATCAGGTGCTGGGGCAAATGGCACTGACTTGTTCCCTAGTCTCGGGGTTTTTACATTAGGCACTGACTGGCTGTGAATGGGGAGATTTTGTTGTTTGGTCACAAAAGTAGCTGGCAGTTGAACGAATACACTTCGACTCAGAAGGCTGGATGTCTACAAAGGGGGCACTTAATTCGTTTTACTTCAGAATTTTGCTGCCCTACTTGGGATCACAAACCCAAAAAGCACAATAGACCATCTCGGCCTCGTGTGCAACGCAGGGAAACATCCCACATCATCCATAAATCTATGTTGTTGTTGTTGTCGTGTGCAATGACTACAATGTGATCAATACATGATCAAATGACCTTTAGTACAAATAGTTCCCTTTTTAGATATATATTTATAGTGCACTCTTCTAGGACATATCTGTCCAATGTGATATTTTGTGCCAGCGCCTATATTTTCCATGTGACTGTGTACATCCTTGGCCTCATGCACAATGACATTGATACTATGACCTTTAGTGCGAAAATTTGCCTTTTTTAGATATATATGTACATTTATAGTGCAATCTTCTAGGACACATCTGTCCAACGTGACATTTTGTGCCTGTGTTGTTCTTAGATGCCTATGCGTGCTGTTAACGGTATCTCTCGTAAAAGCTTTGATGAAAAAGCTGATGTTGCTGCTTTGACAACACTTTATGGTCCTGCTTACAGTTAGCAGATACTGTTCATAGTTAGAAACCTTGTACATATTGTGCAATATTTTAGATGTTTTTATTTGCTGGACATATCTGCCCAAGGTGATATTCTGTGTGTCTACTGTTTTTGAATGTGACTGTCATCGCACGTCCTCACCTTCAAGTGCAATGACTTTACGGAATGGGATATGACACAAGATCTACTCTAACCAACTAAGACAACTGTATTCTCATGTACTGAACGATCCCTCTCCCACACAAACGAGTTAGCTTCCACAGCTTATCGCCTGTACTGCTCCAAGCCTCGTTAAGTTAAACACTGCTCCACACTGCACATCCCGGAAATGCTACTCTAACGGCACTTTCAGACGGTAATGAGAGAGAAGGTTTGGGAAACGACCGTACAGGTATACCCAGGTGAGGGGTTTCCAAGGATTCTCTCTCATTACCTTCTACAAGTGCCGCTAGAGTGGCATTTCCGGAATGCGCAATATGGAGGCGTGTTGGTTAACTTTGCTTGGAGCAATACATTCCAGCTCCATGCAAAGGTTGCCCCAGGTTTGTGACAATGTTGTTACACAATAAAAAAGTACCATAAGTCGACCCAACAGTCCCCTTGTCGCAATAAAAATGCACAAGAAGCACATAGAAAAGAGTGTCCTTGCACAGCGTACTCTATAGTTTATAGTCACCGCATGTGGCGCAGCAGTGTTGTGGAAGGCCCGTTGAAAGGCTGTCGCTCAACGGCGGCGGAACACCCCCATTTTCCTGCTGGTTCGACAACTGCGCATTCTTGTGACCAGGGCCGGCGATAGGGGGGGGGGGGGAGTAAGGTGACCGCCTTAGGCCCCGCGCTTGCATAGGCCCCTTGCACGCAGCCTTCAACCATGGATTTCCTTTTTTTTAATATCAAGTATGCACTTAATCGTGTGAAACAGGACCCGCGATGTGCCTTTGCCTCAGGCCCCGCACACCCCTAGCACCGGCCCTGCTTGTGCCTAATAGCTTACAACGAGAGCTCTTTGCACTCGGCGGCGACGAATTTTTACAGCGGTGGCGGACCCACGCTTCGCTTTTGGTGCATGGGGGCTCCGTATCTGTCCAAGGTGTCCCTCCATGAACAGTGCCTCTCTTTCATTTCCCATCACTCGTCTCATGCTCCATCGAGTGTAAATAGTGCATATCTCACCCCTCCCCACTCACCTCTCGTTTCATGAAGCGTAGCAATGCATACATCGCTCCTCATAGCTCATAGATTGTAAACATTGTTCTCAAGACGCTGACCATGTCCTGGCCGTTCCACGCCGTATTAAATTTTCCTAACACTCTAGTTGCTGTCTTCAACCACGTCCCTCAATACTCTTTCTGGTCAGGAAACTCCCGCGAAAAGTTCGCTTAGGGCGCCCCGACGACACGTGGCGGCGCATCGTCGCTCGGGAGGAGGTGGTGGTGGTGGTGATGTTGAAAGGGCTCGGCGCTCGGGAGGAGACTTTCGTGTCCGCCGCTGCCTGCGCGTATCGATTGCATGTGTTGCTGCGGGTGTTTGGAAGTGAGAACTTTTTCTTTTTTGGTGCTTGCGTTTTGCGTGCGTAAACAGAGGTCCATATTTTAAAATATATCCTTGAAATTTACTGCAATCTTTGCAATCTGTTCGTGTGTAAGAATGATCTACACAGATGAAGGAGACTGATACGAGCACGCAGCCTTTTGGAGCATGCAGCATTCCTCGGAGCCTTAACTTTACCAGAGGTGAATGAAAGTATTTTTTTCTTTGTCTACAAAACAGCGATGACTTGGTATACGGGAATAAATACAAACCATTCGCTAATAGCCTTATTGGAGGTGTACTGCGATGAGCGTGATTTGTGGAGCATCAAAAGAACCGTAAAATTTTCAAGTGATAGGTCTTTCAACATGATGTCAATACAATAACATTTCTTATGGTACAACTTGCGAGGAAAGATGCAGCAGTAAACGAAGTTAGCTAATACCCGTTTACTCGTTTACGCACCCGTTTACATACCGGCTTATATATTCGTTTTTGCTGAATCGGAAGCAGGGAGGGATGATGTTTTCACTTTTTACCTTTTCATTTTTCTTTTTCTTTTCTGATCTGCAATACGTGAAATTTTTCTGCGGCCTATACACTACAGACTCTAGAGCTCGTTCATGGCCGTGTATAGTGCTACAAAATATTGTTTCTTTGGCTTCATCATTACTTTCAAGCGAAAGACTGACTCATTAAATTTTCTGCATTTCTCCTTACTTATCTCTTTCCGGTTATTATATTTATTTGTCACCAGATACTGCAACGTTTTTCTTGTAAATGTAGTTCTTGGCCAGTCCTAAAATTTATTTCCGAGCTACCCAAGCAGCAAAATGTACTGAAAGTCGAGTGCAATAGGGGTGGACGGGTAGGTGAAAGGCCTTGAACAGATTCGTGAAACTACAGAACACCGATAAGACACATACCATCCACCCCTACTGCACTCGACTTTCAGTACATTGTGCTGCTTGGGTATGAGAACAGTGGCCGCTCCCACATAAAACTTCATTCTGTAGCAGCACACGCCGCTACAATTTTATCATTTTAAATAGTTTGTTCATTGGAACGTCCTGGATATGACTGATACGCCGAGGCTATCTCCAACGCGATGAATTTGACACCTGAATCTCGTCCGCCAATTTCTATAGCTGAAAAGTGCTATTAGGGCCACACTTCAGTAAGCGGAAATTCTATCCTGTTAATTTAGTAACTCGGCTTAAATCATGTTGGAATCTCCTTATTACAACTGGTTGGTCAGTCAGTCCAAGCCGCAAAAATAGTAGGAATACTTGAAGGGTTCTTCAGAAATATTATCATGGGATGATCATGTGCATTATGTTTAAAGGGAACGCATGAGAGCCATTGCTATCTTAAGTCGATACATCTTCCCAAAGTGTGTAAAGATATCTACAATACGTTAATAGTGTAATATAGATCAGTCATTGTCAACCACATCGAAAAACAACATAAGTTTATTTCTTCACCGAAAACGATCGAGCCACGCGATTTATAGCATGTGTATCCCCCGTCTCTCATACCACCAGAGACGACTTTCAGATGATCATGATTACAACGCAGGATTTCTATAAGTACTTCTTCTGAAGTCTTATGTCTTCTCTGAAATAGAATCACCTCGTAATTTTATCTCTGCTCAGATTGCAACAAACTGCATGCTACGAGGAAACCACGCGTTTGGAAAGTTCCGCCCCCACGAAATAACTACCGAAAGCGGCATTACTTTATAACACACCACTATAGTTTGTGTGATTGTGTAACAGAATGAATTAATATGTTTTTCAACCTTCATTGAGAGATATCAGTGAGAGTAAAATCAACATTTTCCGTGCCAGAAAAAGACAACAACGAAAGTTGCAATCTACGCGGAAAATCTGCAAACTTACGCTAACTGAACTAAAATGTGCGGGCTGAACTCATGAACCTATTCGATAATTATTTCTGCTCTAAACCCGAAATGAACTTTAAAAAGTAGCTGATCAAATCTTCCCTAAAAATACGCAGCGCTATGGAAACGTCGTCTGCTCCACGAGGGCTCCATGCGGGAGCAATTGTCCCTAAGTGACCTTGTCTATTGTATTCGAGCGGAGTTTCCAGACCAGAAAGAGTATTGAGGGACCGTGCTTCAACTAATGGACTTTGAAAGTTGGTTAAGATAACAGCAACAGTCCACATTTGATTTGCTACTGGCCCAAGGCTCAGTGGCACAACTCTATCAAAAATGTGAAATAATTTCACACGCCGAATTCTACGTTCAATATGAATTCGTAATGATGCAATCTGTTTTCTTTCTTGTACTTGTGCTACAATGAACTCTTCATTACGAACAAAAGGTGGAATATTCAAGTGCATGTTCTTTTTCTCCAGGAGATCAGCGATAGTAAAACCCTTGTCTGGCATGACAGAGTCCCCATCTTCGAATGGCAGTTCAAGAAACCCACTCTTTATTACGCACGTCAGACGTGCACCCAGTGAAAAGTTCTGACACGAAAGTTACCAGCCCATTTGGGGCTATTCTAACGAGTCCTTTGAATGTGTTTGCACTCTTGTATGTCGAGTATGGGCTAGATTGAAGAGCTAATGAGCTTGCAACTTCACGCCTGACCTCTGTTGCGTCTAGGATGACCCTCGTATAGTTGCATACCTTTCCTTGAATGCGGTGGGCATGGTGGTGTTCACTGCAGAGCGAGGCTGCCATAGTGGCAACTTTAGTAGCTTCAAATACATAAAATTAAGCCACGATACGCAAATGCGAGATACTGTCGACTGAGAGACTCCAAAAGCGGCCTGCCAACTCTTGCTCAAAAAGGCCCAAGCGGAGCCTTACAAACACAAGGAACAGCTCATTCTTTGTTGAAAGCTTCCGCATCCTGCCACATCCTGCCTGTGGTGGAGTGTTCCCTGGCTTTTTCTGCCGTGCAATGTTGGAGCCATTTTACCCCGGGGCGAGATAGTCATGAAGAGCGTCAAAAATTTCTAGGTCTGGCAAGCCAGAGTAGAACTAAGTTCTTTCATCTGATGTGCACAGAGAATGTGCATCCATTGCTTTTGTGCAGTTGTCGTGTTGCTTTTCAAGTTGCATGAGTTGAAACTCAGCTTTCTGCTTCTCTTGAATTATCTCCTTCACCCGTTCGTTTGCATGGCGCCGCTGACTTTTCAAAATTCGAACTTCTTCCTATTTCTCCGCAAGTTGCCCCGTCAGTAACTCCACAATGGTACCTCTATCGCAGCTGCAGGTGTCACTTTGAGGTTCTTGCGTCTCCATGGGTTCGGGATCTTCCAAAGGTCACGAGCTGACGTGGTTGCATCCCTGAGCAGCAGTGACACCCGGATTTGACTCACTGCTACAGATGTCACCATAGATCGAGAAGTTACACGCCAAAAAGAACTCGTTACGAGATAAGTTACCGTGTGAAAAATGTAACTAAGTTAATAACGAAGTTCTTCAGCCTGAAATGTAACTGGCAGTTACGGAGTTACTTGAAAAAACAAAAAAAGAACGAGTTACTTCCAAGTTACTTCGGACACAAAATAGCACTACACAGGTGTAGCGCGCGTGAGCAGTTGAGTTAGACCTCGAGTTGCCTGCGGAGGAGTGCAACACGCTTAGATCGTTTTCATTTATGTCCAACAATTCGCACGCTTTGCATCTTACTCCCTGTGTGCGCGCAATGGTTCAGCTTCATTTCAATGGCAGCTGTTCTTACTTCCTGGACAGAATACTGTCATTGATTGAATATCACGTTTTATGGCATAAAATGGCATGAAAGAATCGGAGAGAAAGCAAGAAAATATGTGGAAATGAGTGAAAGACGAATTAAAAGTACCTTGGAACTTAGCTTAAGTTACTTTGGCAAAGTTACCTGAAAAAGAAACGAGTTCTTCAGATAGTTACCACGGCGCAAAAGTACCGCGTTAAGTTACAAGTTACAAAAAAAAAAAAGAAGGAACTTACAGTAACGAGTTACCTCGAACGTTGGATGTCGGTGTTGTTGTTATCTTCACTTGGTGCAACTGGTGCTGGCACATAGTTACCACTGCCGTCGCCAACCTCACTTGTTGCTACCGCTGCTGGCACAGACTGAGCTTCCACGGCACAGCACGGCACTGCGGTTTCTTTCAGGCGGCGGTGTCCGTTTGCCACATTTGGGAGAAAGTCTGACGACAAAATGTGCTTGGAGAAGACAAATGTTGTCTTCTTGATTTCCAATGACACATTCTCGTTGTGTAGTTTCACAGCCTTTACCCACAATGCCCTCCTATTTTCATCGTTCGGGAACCGGTAAAACAGAACCTGCGGAGCAAACAAGTGAAATCGCATTAACATCGCAACATCGCATGCGACACAGGTTGCATTTTGAGAATCACCCCAGGCCATAGTCATGATCTATTTGTTGTTGTTGCATTTTGAGAGTCACCTTATTTCCTGCCGCATCTCGATAACCTAACTGCCTGCATCCAGACACGCAACACTGCGAATGCATTTCTTAATAAGAGATAAGAGTATCACACCGTGCCAACAATCCAGGCGTCGGCCGTCCAGATCATACGTACAACGGCGGACTGAGAGAACTTCGCGCAATCGACGACAGGTGGCGTTTCCATTTTGCATATGGTCTATTATGGTCTATTATATGGGCCTTGGAAAGGACGCAACCTTCGGTCCTAATTTTCTTTCAATAGGAGGCAGCGAACAAGTGCCCATTCGTGAAACACAGCGCTCCCCTTCTGAGTTGTTTATGTTTCAGTCTGTCTACCAACGTCATGATGACGTTTCTCGGGTGGAGGGCTACTCTCGTTGTTTACGTGTCACGTGCCCGTCTTCACGAGTGCCCTGCTCGTTAGACGCGGTTAAGCTTACACGGCTACAAATGTCAACGTAAACGTGTAAGCGGTTAAGCTTACACGGCTAGCAATGTTAACGTTAAATTGCAGGTACTCAACGAACAATTGGAACAAACACAACGTTTAAGCTCCAATGCTGAAGCAACAATCTGAGTTTTTCGTCAACTACCGTCTTTCAGATAGAAATACTAATAGGTAATCGAAGAGGGGGAGGGGATATGTTTATTATATTTAAAAAATAGGAGGGAAAGGCTAGCCTAGGCTACGGCGGCTTGAAGAACACCGTCATTTAAACAATAGTGTAGGTTAAGGTGGCTTTTCCACTGAGCGCAGTGCTTTGTGTCGTGTCGTCCTTTTGTAACCGCACTGTTTTTTTTAAATAGCAATTTAAAGTACCATGCTGCACCAATAAGCCCAAGTTTCAACGTTGATTCAGCATCGGGTATACGTGCGACCGACACTATTGGGCGAGATGTCCGCGGAAGAGAGCGAGGAGGAAAGCATGCACCAATAAGATGTCGCGGGAAAAGAAGGCTATTCAAACGAGAATCCGTTTTTATCTTCCTCTCCGTTTTGTTCAATAAAAATTTCGAAAATTGTAACTTGATAGTATCTTGAACGTAATGAGTTACTTTTATGAGTGTTTAGTTTTCTACTCAAATATTTTTCAAGGTTGAGTATTTAGTACTCTGCTCAGTTACGTTCTTGCATGCATCTTACCGGTGTTGCATGGTATATTGAATAACTTATCTTACATATTTTTTTCAAGTACCTTGTACAAGCGTTTGTCTCGCTACAATATGTAAAAGTGATATAGCTCCCGAACGAAACAGGCGAACTGAAACAACCTAGCGACGGTGAGGCAAAAAACAAAGACGGACAAAACACGGTGAACGTCGAAACAGGCGAATTTCATTTTTGTGTCGACATCCCTGTCTCTCTCTCTCTCGAAAAAAAAAAGAAAGAAATAAAAGAAGGAAATGAAGTATCCTGGCGTAACTTAAGTCTGGGGGGCCAGAAGGTGGGCTGGATAACCATTGTGAGTACCAGTTACTTCCAAAGAGTGTGTGAGTGTACCAAGTTATTCCCAAAAGCTTCATTACATCGGCCTCCCTCGGCCACCGAATGGACCCCCCCCCCTCCCTCTCGTTTTCATTTTGGTAGCAGTAGCAGCCAGGTCCTAATGTTTCGTGACTAACGACTCTGTATAACCTTTTTACATAACCTCCCCCTCTCGCATAAATACTATGGTTACGGTGTTGTGTTAAGTTTTTTTAGTGGCTGACTGGGCCATGATCATATTCGAACTGAATGGGGTGCTCCACAAACTGCACCGTCTACATTTGAAGGCTTGCGTCCTTCAAACTGCGGAATGGGAACGGATCAAGGTGAAGAAGCCTCTCGTCTCCTGAATGAATCGCATTGATCTTTTATCTCGCCGTGACACTCATGACCCATCAGGTGCAACAATCGAGGTTGCACATTTCACGTCGCTGGAATTATGCTACGATAATTGCGTCTGCGAGCAGTGAACAGTACCGCAGCGTATCTATGTCATTAGGTATAAGGAATTTCTAGTTTTTAGAAAAAGATCTTCCCGGAAACAACACCGCAAGCGATGCTGCCCAAACGACCGTTGTCGAGCACCAAATACGTGACGTGTTTATGTCTAGGATGTCTTCGCTATACTTTGCGACGCTTTAAAATTGTAGTATTCCCATTGTGTGTTGCTATATTATAATTGACAGAATGGCGTAAATGCAGGCTAGCTGGTGGATAAACTCCATGATATTTGATGAATTGATTCCATGAAATTGATATTTTCTTTCCATTTGTATTACTTTGTTCCCATTTTACTTCCTTTACTCCATATTTCATTGAACTGGAGCCTCTCTTCATGAGGGCCACATTTTCCATTTTATTTTTCCTCCATCACACCAAACCAAATCAGTCAAAATTGTACTACTTCATTTAGGTCCATTAGCTCACTTTACGACGATCCATAGCACAGAGAGAAAATTAAGAAAATCATAATTCAGGAAAACATGAACGAAAGTAACTCCTCTGGGGCGTGGATTAAACGAATACACCACAAACCTCAAAGTGCCGAAGAACATGACAGATTGAAATGTGGCAGTCGTCAAAAAAGCCAGACAGCTGCTGGAATCGATCTCCGCACATCTTGATTGTTGGTTTGCTTTATTTTAATATTTAATTCAAGTAAGCTGCAATCTAATCACACACCCCCAACACGGGTAACAGCCAACTCTGCCAGTCTCCTTGATCACCTCATCACAAACCAAAATCCTGATGACATTATCGCTGGAGTCATCTGTAGTGACATCACATGCAAACTTTCATGCTTGCCAAGCAGAAGAATCAAAAACAAAAAATAACGCATTACTGTATCACACAAAAGATAGGCAATATTGAACTGTGTACTTTTCGAGCACAACTGCTAAGCGTTGGCTGGAACTCTGTGTTTGTTTCCACTTCTGCTGACGAAGCGTACGACAACTTTATGTCAATACTTTTGCCGATTTATCATAGTACCTTTGCTACACAGCGCATAAAGCTTTCCTCGCGTGCGCGGAAACCTTGGATCACGCCAGCAGTGCTCCACATGATACGTAGGATGAGCAGACTATACAAAAAGTTTGTAAAAACAAAAGATCCTGAATTGTTTCGTTCCTACAAAATCTATCGCAATAGCGTCACCCGTGCTATCAAACAGGCCAAGGCAGAATGTTACCGTCATCGATTCTGTAATACGAACCCAGCTATGGTCTGAAAAGGACTGCGTTGGTGGTAACCAAGGTCGTGCTGTAGACTGGGAGGTGGTGGGTTCGAATCCTACCGCCGGCTGTGCTGTCTGAGGTTTTCCCTGGGTTTTCCGAAGACTTTCCAGACGAATGTCGGTACAGTTCCCCCTGAAGTCGGCCCAGGACGCATACTAATCCCCCTGTCCCCCACTCCTTCCTGCTGTCCTCTCTCCGTCTGTCCACATCTGTACGCCGCTCATAGCCACAGTTGCTTCGCGGTGCTAACACGCAATCAAAAAAAAAAAAAAAAAAAGAAAAGGACTGCGTAACGTTATGAATCCAGGTTCCAGGGTTTGTGATATTGTTATTAACGGCTTCTGTGAAGAAAAAATTCCAGAATAATTCAACAACTTTTTTTTGTAACTTGACACAATCTGTGAATTTGACGCCATTACGTTCTCAATATCAATTGGAAAACAGTGTTACCGACTCCTTATTTATCTCACCAACGTGCGAAAGTGAAGTGTTGTCAACTGTTTTGAATTTGAAAAATAGTAACGGACGCGATTGTGACAACGTGCAGCTTAAACCTATAAAATTTGTCATTGATATCATTGTTCACGCCTTGGCACACATATACAGGGTGTCCCACCGAAAAAGGGCCAGGGGCTAAAGAAAAAACGGAGCGCTCTACACAAATGGAACCAACTGTACGTGCTTGGCAGTTGTGTGGTCTATCCAAAAATATTTTTTTCATCGCCCCTTGTCAATTAATTAGCGGTAATTAAATTTATAACTTTTTAATTATCGGTTTTAGCTCTCAGATGTCAATGAGGAAGTTGTAGTACATGTCGAAAAAGACGCAACTGAAGTGGTTCGAGGTCGCTATGACTTGTCGTTTCGTTTTTTCCCGGGTTTAAAAGTTGGTTTCAGATGCCGGGCGGACCGCAGATCGCTGCCCACAATCCGGCACCCGCGGGCGACGATTCCAGCGCCCTCCGGCGTACATTGACCTTCAGATTAGCGCTTGGAGACCACCCTTGGGCCACGTCACCCAAGAGGAAGATATTTCACCTGTTTCACGGCACACCTATCAGAGTGCACTGCAATCGTCGCGCGCGGGCGCCGAATTATGGGGAGCGCTCTGTGGTGCGCAGGGCTTCTGAAACCAATTTTTAAACCCGGGAAAAAACAAAACCACAAGCCATAGCAACCTCGAACCACTTCAGTTGCGTCTTTTTCGACATGTACTACAACTTCCTCATTGACATCTGAGAGCTAAAACCGATAATTAAAAAGTTAGAAAATTAATTACCGCTAATTAATTGACAAGGGGCGATGAAAAAAATATTTTTGGATAGACCACACAACTGCCAAGCACGTACAGTTGGTTCCATTTGTGTAGAGCACTCCGTTTTTTCTTTAGCCCCTGGCCGTTTTTCGGTGGGACACCCTGTATAACTTGGCTTTAAGCACTATTTCCGAAAAATATGCAAATTGCCAAGGTTAGCGTTATTCATAAAAAGGTGACATGAATGTTTTGTCCAATTATAGACCTATTTCGATACTCCCCGTCCTGTCTAAGCCATTAGAACGAATAATTTTCACTATGATGACGTCGTTCAGGGAAAAACCACGCATGTATTACAAGTTCACAACACGGATTTTGTAAACACCAATCCATTGAAACAGCTCTATTAACAATAAAGGAAAACCTGATAAGAAACTTTGAATCCAAATTATACACATTAGGCATCTTTGTGGACTTTTCTAAAGCCTTCTGGAGCCGGGACATCACTGACAGGTCTCTCATGTATTCGGTGGATCCCACTATTTCCTTCTCAGTTCCTGACCGTTTACCACGCTATTTTACGTCCCTCTTGCACAGGCTTCGTCTCAACGTATCCTTCACCCCCAATTCAAGTGCCGAATCGGATACTGTGACAGCTGCCTATGCTCCAAATGTGGCGTCGTAGCGAACATTAAGCACGTCCTAATAGAATGTATGCTCTACGAAACGGAGAGGCGGCAACTCTGTGCTCAGCTGAGTGGTGCTAGCCGACAGACGTTCAACCTGGCTGCAATTCTTGGCCCATGTCAGAGTCATGTCCAACACCGTCAAAGACTTCTGATGTTCTTGGAGTTCCTCTTGGCTACCAGCTTGCTCCAGACGCTGTAGGGTCCTCCCCTGCATCTCAAGGACCATTGGCGCTTCTTTCATGTGTTTCTTCCTTTTGTGTGATGTAGCGTTGCGCTAGCAGAGGACGGGAGTTCAAGAGTTGTACTTGCACATAACTTCATTTTCATATTTCACATCTCATGCTTCTCGTGTAATGGTGTAGTGTACTGCTCTCAAGCGGTGAATCACCCCAGGCCATAGTTATGATTTAGTTGTTGTTGTTGTTGTCTAAAGCCTTCGACTTGGTAGACCACTCCTTGCTCTTGTACAAGATGCCGCACTACGATATTCGAGGGCCAGCTGTCCGTCTGTTTGAAACGTACCTAAACCACCGTCGACAGTTCGTCCAAATAAAGGAGAACCGGTCCACAACACGTAAGCTAAGTACAGGAGTCCCACAAGGCTGCATTCTCGGGCCAACTTAATATCTACATAAATGAAATCGTGACCACTGGCACTAACACTCAATATCTAATTTATGCAGACGACACAAGTACTTTTATTTCGCATCGTGACATCTCTCAGATAAATATAATTGCTAACGAGTCCATAGCTGCACTTTGTACATGGTCAAGAAATAACAACAACAACATATATATTCTGATGATGAAGTGGGGAGGTTTTCCACTCTAGGAGTGGAACGCTACTCCATAGCTAGGGCGTCAAATATGAGTGGTGACAATGATGAGTGATGACGATGAGAGATGACGGGAATGATCGGAGCGGCGATGGCGATGCTGAACGTGATTGTGATGGTGGGAATGTCCGAGAGTGCTGCTGGGGTCATAATGAGTCCTTTAGGCCTGCCGCCTCAAATTAGCCAACTACATGGCGTAAGGCCGCCCTGAAGTGGGCCGCGGTGTCCCAAAGGCCGAGGATGGTCGACAAGTTGAAGGGGCGGCAGCCAAGGGTGGCAAGCTGTGACTGCAGTGTACGCCTCTCGTTAATATAGGTCCGGCAGCGGAGGAGTATGTGTTCTACGTTGGCAAGTACACCACATTCGTTGCACATAGGGCTAGCCTCTCAGCCTAGCTGGTAGCGATAGAACGGAGTGAAGGCCACATTCAGACGTAGCCTGTGGATGAGCGACTTCAGAGGACGAGGAAGCTTTGCAGGCAACTGGTATGACAGCGTTGGGTGTACACTTCCCAAAGCGGACCTAGTTGGAATGTCGTGTTGCCACTGTAGGGTAGACCAGGAATCGGACAAATGCCTGAGGGGGGATCTTCTGTCTCCTCTCGAGAGTATAATGGGCATAGAAGACCGTTGTTGATGTGCAGCGGCAGCGTCGGCCTCGTGTTCCCAGTTATTCCGCAATGCCCTGGAACCCACTGAAAGGCAACGGAGTGGGAGCGATCTTGTAAGGACTTCAGGGTGCACAGGATATCTATCACCACTGAGGAAAGGGAACCGCGGACGCCCATGTTTTTAATGCACAGGAGAGCTGCTTTGGAGTCGGTGTAAATTACCCAGTGCCGCGGTTCACAGTCTTCCGCATATGTCAAGAATAACAAGATAGCATAAAGTTCAGCGTATGTCGATGGTGGTGGGACAGACGATACCCACGTGTAACGGACTCTGATGCAATGGCAAAGACTGAAGATGAAGTGTCTCTGGTCCACGATCCATCCGTGTATACAGCGGTACTGTTGCGGTATTGAGCCTTGATGAAGTCAAGGGTAAGTTGCCTAAGGATATGTCACGTCGAGACTGGGAGGTACCCGGGTTCGAATCCCGGTGCCGGCTGTGCTGTCTGGGGTTTTTCCTGGGTTTTCCTCAGACGCTTTCAGACATATGTCGGCACAGTTCCCTTAGAAGTCGGCCCAGGACGCACATTCCCCCAGGGCGTGAGTCGTGACGTTGCCCACATACGTGAGGCCGACAACGACAAGCCCTATCACCACCACCACCACCACCACCTAAGGATAACATCAGCATAGCTCTTTTTGTTGTTTTTGAGGCCGGGTATGGAGACAATGACAGGCTGCGATGTCAACGTCCATGGAGGCACTTTGGCTGCCGTCGGGTCGGCTATGAAATTGAGGATATGAGGTCTGAATGATGTCACAGCAGCATAACAGCAAGAAATAACAGTATGATCATTAACCCCAGTAAAGCCAAAGCAGTGTTATTCAGACCCAAAAACAAAACTTGCCATGCCAGCTTAAGAATCAGTATCAATAATAACGTTATCAATTTATCCAGGTCTGCAAAAATTCTTGGTGTAACGTTTTCCGACACATTAACATGGAATGACCACGTCATGGAAGTGAGAAATAAAATATCAAAGGCGATCGGTGTCTTGACGAAGAATCGCTCCTACTTCCCTACATCAGCCTAGTTATGTCTCATATTAACTATTGTCACCTGATTTGGGTAACACAACGTGGACAAATACACAGATGCTACTTCTGCTGCAAAAAAGAGCTATTCGCGCAGTTGCAAATGTTCCGTATTTCATTTCATTTCATTTTATTACCCTCAAGCGCAATTCCATTACAGAGGGGAGTGAGGCAAAATAATACACAAAACTACACATATCAGAAATAGTAGGAAATAACAATACTATAACAAAGAAAAATATTATATCAACATGAGCTGAGAGACTGCTTTATGAAATGAATCTGGGTTAGTTATCTGAACTATGTTACGTGGAAGGTGGTTCCACTCAGTTGCCGTATGCGGGAAGAAAGAATGAAAGTAAGAATTAGTGTTACATGAAGGAATGTGAACTTTGCAACAATGGTCATTCCGGGACGAGATGTAAAAGGGGCGAGTGATAAATTGTGTACTCAATTCGGCGTGCTGATAAATTTTATGAAAGAGACAAAGCCGAGATATTTTTCTGCGTATCTGAAGTGGCGGCAAACCCAGAGATTCTTTCATTGATGTGATGCTGCTAGTGCGATGGTAGTTTGATAGCATAAAACGTGTAGAATGGTTTTGTATCATTTCAATGGCAGAGGTTAGTGTGGATGAACTAGGATCCCAAATGGCTGATGCGTATTCCAGTTTCGGACGAATTAAAGTCTTGTACATAGTTAGCTTAATATTGGCAGGGGCCTTTGAGAAATTACGCCGCAAATAACCTAGTGAACGGTAAGACTTACGAGTGACGTAGTCCACATGGCACCTCCAACACAGATGATGCCGACACAGACAATCTTTTTTCCAAATTCAAAATACTTAAAATGTCACAACTTTACCCGTTCATAGTCTGTAAAGCTTACAAAAAAAAACATTAAAATATAGCAATGAATATTTTCTTTCGTTGGCAAGCCTAATGAAATGCGGCCATATTTATCCCACTCGTCAAGCCAACAGATGGGTAATACCCTCCTATGGCACCCGATTCTTTCCTGAAGCTATGGCTGGTTTCCGGCAAGTGCGGTCCGTGATTGACAATGTCATCGATCTCGTCTCCTCCATCCAGCAAGCAAAGTTTGATGGGCTCCTAACGGCCGCTGTCTTTCTCGATGTAGCGAAAGCATACGACAGTGTTCTCCATAATGTTGTTGTCGCATCGCTTCACGAAGCTGGTGTGGGCGGCTGTACCCTTGCCTGGTTGCAAGCCTTCCTCTCTGACAGGTGTCTGGTCGTGCGTACAGCAGATGGTGACAGTGCCAACTACTCTGTGCATCGTTGAGTTCCACCTCAGCCTCCTGTTTAATGTCATCCTGGCGCATCTCCTTCTCGTCTGCTCAAGCATACCCATATCACGATCTATGCTGATGACATTTGCATATGGACCTCTGGAGCGCGCCAATGCCATTCAGCGTCGTCTGCAGCATGCCTTAGACCTTATTGTGGCCAATCTTGCTGACCGTGGGTTGTCTGTCTCGACGGCTAAGGCAGTAGCTATGGCATTCACGCGCCGCTCCTTCACCAAATACCACCTACTGCTAGCTGCTGGCTCTAGACTGAACTACGTCTCGCATCATCGGTACCTAGGCATCATCATTGATAGGGGACTGACATGGTCGCGGCAGACCAACTCCCTTTCTGCTAGCGCCCGCATCTACTATAATGTGCTCCGGCACCTCTGTGGATCCACGTGGGGCCCGTCCTGTGCTGACCTCCATCGGGTGCATTGCTCCCTGTTGCTTGGCGTTATGCGCCATAGCCTGCCTGTCCTCTATGGGTTCCAACACTCACGAGCGGGAGCTGCTCAATACTCAAGCCAGAAGCTTCCGTCTCTGTTTGGAAGTGCCGAAGACAACGGAAACCTTCTCTGTTTTGGCGGAGGCACGCGAGCCATCGGTGCTTATTCTTCGCGATAGTGTCGCTTACACGCGTACACACGCTATCTTGCCCGCCATCCAGCCCATTACCTCTGTGACATTGCGCAACGTTATCCCGCATCTGCATTCGGCCAAGCTATTTGCCGTTTACGAAGCAACATCCCCTCAACCTCAACCTCAGCCCGGACCTCCTATGCGCCACCCATGTGGACACTTCATTACCCCACTGTACAAACGTCAATTCCGGGCCTTAGGAAAAAGAAGGTTGTGCCAACAGTTGTGGCCTGCCAACTGACCTTGTACCACATCTACAGTCACCACCGGCATCGAACCCAAGTATACACCGAGGCTTCATTTTCTCTAGTTGGGTCGTCTGCTGCCTTCTGCATCCCAGAGGATGAAGCTGAGCACGGCTTCAAGCTCCCTGTTATGTCATCTGCTGAGGCCGAGGCATTCGCACTGCTGGCCGCTTTGAGACATGTCTCCTCGTTGTGCCCAGCGCCTGGACGATCCTCACCGACAGTAGAGTGGCTCTGGAGGCGCTGGCCTCGTACTCTGCTGCAGTCATCAGTGACACCGACACCACGATCATCGCCCTGCACTCTGAACTTGTATCACTGGGACACGAAGTGGTGTTCCAATGGATTCCGAGCCATGTCGGAATTTCAGGCAATGATCGTGCTGACGCTCTTGCTCGGCAAGCCCACGACACTGAGCAACCAACTCCCTTTCCCCTTACGCACTCTATGTGCTAGCTGAAAATCCGCTGCTTCACTGCCAACCGCTCACAGCTCTTTCAGCAAGAAGCTATACGAACCAATGCTTTGCTTAAATCCATTGACCCTTTAATGACATATGCTGTGCCTGGCCGCATCCCGCGCATCAAGGAATCTTTGCTTCATCGGCTGCGGCTGAATGTGGCACGAACTCCACTCCTCCTATTTAAGATGAGTCAGCATCCATCGCCTCTTTGCCTCACATGCCACGTAGAAGCTGACATGTCACAAATCATCCTTGCCTGCCAGCGGTACCAAGATCACCGGTCGAGTCTCCGGCGCCGCCTTCCTCATCTGGGCTACCGAGAACTTTCCCTGGCGGTGCTACTTGGCCCTACTCAGCACGCTGAAGCCACGTCTGCGCTGACACGATTCCTTCGGGAATGTAAACTCCTGGGCATTCTCTGATACGTCCTATGCGCAACGATTAGTGAAGGAGCTGTTTTTTCTGTATTTTTTCATAATTTTCTGTGTCTCAACTGCTTGTGTCTCCTTTAGTTTGCTTGATAGCTTTTGGGAATAGCAAGCCCACACCGTGGCTAACCTTTCCCTTCTCTTTTTTTTTTTACTTTGCACTAAACATATCCCCCCCCCCCCGACACACACTCCTATCGCACGTCTTACGGCACACAATCACTAACAGTAACACTTCCTACTATCCTCAATGAGCTACAGCAAGCCAACATGAGGCTGGAGGCTAACCCCGTGTCATGCAATCAATTAATAACTTACTTCCTGGCCAAACAATAGATATTGCATTGAACATATTACCGTATGTATAATGTTGCAACTGCTACGATCCTTGTATATGGGTGTGACATGACATCGTTGTCCTTGTGATCCATGTTGCAAATGCTTGGAAATGCTTGTTGGAAATGCTTGTTTTTCCATAGTGTATTCTAGTCGAATACCACTGTTGGATAGCTTATTGTACTGTGTACATCGTATAGTGTTATTGTATTGTATTTTTCAAGAGGTAATTTGTTCGTTTGTTTGTTTGTTTGTTTGTAACGAAAAAAAGAGAGGAGAAATTGAACTCGTCTCCCGACTTGTTCTGCTCATAGGTAGTGCTCATCTATGCTTGTCTTGTTTCTATGTATCTGTAACTTTTATTTATTTATTTATTTACCTTAAGGGCCCGAAGGGGCATTACATAAGGGGGGGTACAACTGATGCATCCAAAATGAACAGCGACAATAGAACAATTTTATATAGATAACACAAAGATATAATATAAGTGTTAATTAAATAAAGAAATCAGACAAAGCAGCCTTGAAAAGTGCTGCATCTTTAATTGTGACTATGGAAGATGGTAATGTGTTCCATTCTGAGATGGCCAATGGGATGGGTGATTTAATAAATGTAGTGGTTCGAGCCCTTGGGCAGGTAATATAACATGCACGATGAATACGCGCGAGTCGATGAGGCGGAGGAAGCAAACTCAAGTCAATTTCGAAATATGGAGATTAATAATAAAGATTATGTAAGAGACACAGCCGGGCTATTTTCCTCCGGATTTCTAATGTTTGGATGCCATTATCCTTAGAGCGGTGACACTTGTGAATCGTGAGTAATTTGATGTTATGAACCTGACGGCTCTACTTTGGATAGCTTCCAGCTCGGTGATAAGAGTCGACTGATAGGGGCTCCAGACAGATGCTGCAAACTCTAATTTCGGTCTTACAAATGCCTCGTAAGCCATTCGTGTGACGTTACTAGGTGCCGACCTTAGATGGCGCTTAAAATAACCAAGGGCCTTCTTTACCCCGGATGCTATGTGATGGACATGAAATTTCCAGTTCAGGTCGCTTGTAAAATGTACTCCAAGGTACTTGTATCCAAAACCTGTGCTGAGGGTAATGTCGCCAATCTGGTACAAGTGATGCTGTGGGGTGCGTTTTCGGGAAAAACAGACATGCATGCACTTTGATTGATTAAGCTGCATCAACCAGGTATTGCACCAGACTTGGAGATTGTCACGGTCAGCCTGCAAAGCGACCTGTTCAACGGAATTCACTAATTTTTTGTAAATGACGCAGTCATCTGCATACGAAGAAGACAAATGACACGGGAGGTCGTTTATGTAGATTAAAAATAAAAGTGGTCCAAGAACACTGCCCTGAGGGACGCCCGAGCGTACGCTGGACCTATCAGAATTCTAGTCATTAGCAGTGGTAAACTGAACACGGTTAGTTAAAAATTGCTCTATCCACATTAAAACCTTGGGATCAATATTACACAAAGAGGGTTTATAAAGTAACAGTCTATGGGGGATGCGATCGAAAGCCTTTGAAAAATCAATAAATATAGCGTCTACTAGTTTGTTTTCGTCAAGAGCGCGATGCAGATCATAAGTGAAACCAAGTAACTGACTTTCACACGAATAACCTTTACGAAAACAGCGTTGAAATTTAAAGAAAAAAATATGTTCCTCAAGGTGTGCACTCAATTTCGAATACAGGATATGTTCTAAAATATTACAGCAGATACTGGTGATAGAGATTTGACGATAATTTGACAACACATTCCGATCTCCGGATTTGAAAACTGGTACGACCTATACCCACTTTCCAATCTGCAGGCAGACAACCAGTGTCTAGGGACTGATTAAGTATTAACGTGAGAAAAACGCCAGAGATAAGTTTGGTACTTTTCAAAATCTTTGAGTTAATGTTTTCAGTGCCACAAGATGATGATAACCGTTGTTTTTCTATTATTTTTACGACGCCAATAGGGTCGATAACGATGGGATTCATTGGCATGAACGAAGTGAATGAGTCGAGGTGTGCGCAAATAGATGGTTCACATGAAAAGACAGAAGAAAAATAGGAGTTGGAAGCGGTTAACCATCTGGTCATTACTCATAATTTTACCTTCAGCAGTAAGTAATTGCATGCCAGTGTTGCCATTTTAGGGGATATTGATTTCCAAAATTTCCGAGGGTCCCGGCATAATAATGAGGATAGCGTCTCATTAAAGTATTTGTGTCTTGCTGTCTTCAGATTTGCTCTGTACAGCCGAGAACAGTGTCTGTAACGATCCCACGCTTCAACAGAGTTCTGTGACCTAGCAGATCTGAACAGACGTTTAGCCTTGTTCGACAGCCTTTTCAGTTGTCTGTCATACCAAGGGGAGCCAGCAAATCTCTTACTACGGATTTTTGGTATGTAAAGATCAGCAAGCTGACACATCTTATCTTTGAACAGATTCCAGTTTTTGTCCACGTCTCGGCTATTGAAATCCAAGACATAGTCATCGAAATACCCTTCTAATTCACGATTAAATGTCTCAAAGTCTGCTCTAGCATAATCAGAAATTATTTTGTAGTTCGGAAGCAGGTGGGGCGAGTGAATGCGAAGGGACCCACAGATGAGTTGGAGTTGGACGGACTAAAAATAATACGGAGAGGATGACTTTGTGGTCGCTGAAGCCATCCAGCACATGCAATTCCCTCACGAAGTCAACATCATTGGTAAGGATAAGATCAAGTACGGAGCTGGATGAACCGCATACCCGTGTCGGCTTATGAACAAGTTGCGATAAGTTGAATGTATAGCAAGTGTTAACAAATTCCCGTGATTCCGGTGAATATACAGCATAGTCTGGCAAACGAGACCAATCAATGTCAGGATAGTTAAAATATCCGCAGATAACAAACACAGCATTAGGAAACCTGCCGGTCAAGGATGCCAGAATATCATGCAACGCGGCTACAAAGGTGCTCGAAGGTCTAGGAGGGCGATAACACACACCCAGCACAACTGTTAAGTGGCCAAACAATGTCCGGATAAATAATATCTCATGGCTGTCACAGCTAACCAACAATGACGACGGAAGAGAGTTCGTTATGCCTATAATGACTCCACCACCCCTCCCAGTTGTTCTATCACGCCTGAAAACATTCATACTTAATTCTTGAGACAGAATCTCGTGGTTCGCGACATCGGAGGTTAGCCATGTTTCCGTAAGTATTACAATACTTGAATCACTTGACACAATGCGCTCAGTCAAAGTAACAGACTTTTGAAGAATACTGCGTAGAAAACATTTGGTGCAGATAAAGGGGCAGGTTTACATAATTGCTAGTTAGTAGTTTGGGTACATAGTTGCCGCATTGTCACTGGGGTCCTTGGCCTTTGTCAAGCAGCTTTGCTGCTTTTTGCCAGGCGCTCAGTATTAATGTATTTTCGCATGAGTAAATAAAGACAGTAATAATAATAATAATAATAATAATAATAATAATAAGCTGCATTGAGTAACGATGGTTTCCAATCCACGCGTCTCGCTCCGCATTTTTCTTCGTGCTACGCCCTAGCGTCCTGTGGCAACAACAGATAATTTAATGATGGTGAATGGGTAAATGCGCTGCATCGCCATTCGCGGCAAGTAATCTATTTCTTTGCTATTTTTACCAAATGGGTCTCAGGCTCCCGTTAACTCAATCATAGTGAGTACATAAAGTCGGCGTAGAAACTTCCGTGTCAGAAGAACATAAGGAACAGAGTGCACATAAGCCAATCTCAGTCCAAGTGTCGCAAATTTATAGACTTCGGCTGCATCGTAAAAAGATCGTTGTCCCTTCTTAGCTACGACCGGGAAGGTTTCGCATACAAACCGGGAAGGTAGTGCGGGTGGAAGTAGTGATGCGTTACGACTTTGAAGTGGCCCTCCAGCTTCTCCGAAGGAAAGTGTATGGCTTGCCGGGAAAATGAAACAGCTAATCCACGGACTCTGTATACGGTGAGTGGAACGTAGATACGCAAATCAAAAGAGGAATACGATTCGCACACCTACACGCGGTTGCTATAATAATAATAATACAACACAGATCAATATTAACGACACACTACAATAATAATTTTAATAATAACAACAACAATAACAATGATAATATCTTTACCGTGTCCAAGGACAGCCAAAGCCTTGGTATTGGCGCACGTAGACGATACCGGTAAGGACTTACACATACACACACATACATATACACACTATACACAACATAGCATATGCAGGAAGATATTCAGGAACAGGAACATAAAAGGAACATATTCATATTGAGATGTACGATACATGGCAATTAAAAAATAAGACCGCTGTACAACTTCACATGTTACTGAGTGAACGCCAGAGGAGCGGATTGAAAACGTTCGTATAGGAGTTAAAGTAATCAAGAGACGGGTGAATTGCGTGTGTAATTTGCTGAATAATACGTGCGATGGGATTTGCATGCATATGGTGGCATTGTCATTATGGCGGCATGGTGGCAGGGCATTGTGCTAAGTTAGGCCTAAGCAATCCTGTGGCGTCGCTCGTATTCATACTCAACTGCCTCGCGGCGCAGGGGAGAATCATTAAAGGTCGCAGTATGCCCGAGGCCACTAGACTCAAACAACTCACAAAGAAACGAAATTAATTTATTTCCTGAGGAAGAACAGATACTATGCATAGGTTCTCTTGCGAGCTTCCACAAATTCGAGAGTCCGATTCCCGTATGAGTCAAAATGAGGATGAGGTGTCCAACTTTAATTCGACGCGTACACAAACAACACTGAAATGAGGAATTGCTTATCGTATTAGCTAACCATGAAAATAACGTCTCTTTTTCTTACTGCTTTTGGTTTGTGACAATCACTTGGCCAATCGAAAGTCGAACTTATGCAGTGCTACACCATTCCGCGTTTCTCTCTCCCCAAGGCAACATACCGAGATTGGACCAAGCTTGGCAAGTGCTTGGGAAACGAGCTCGTTTCTTGGTACAGGCCTGCCCCCTGGCCGACAGTTTGCCAAACCTCGCTCTGCCTATATCACTATGCAACATTGCGCCAACGTTTGCTGGCCGAAAGAGTCGTTGGCCAACTGTCATCCGACTTTTTTACCAACCGTCAAAGCGTCTTTTCGTCAGTTACATTGTTTTCGAGTTTATTTGTAGTGCAGGACCGACATTAGCCCGTCTTTATTATGCCAATCTCTCAATGGCACGCCCGCAACACGTCGCACAACGTACTCGGCCCAACGTCGTTCGCCAACCACCACTGTGAGCGACATCAGGTCAACGTTTGTCTAAGGTGCAGTGGCCGACTAAGTCGCTTGACGACCAAAAACCGACCACTGGCCGATGGTTGGCAGTCAGCAATTTCCACTTCGGTTCAATCCGTGACGAGCCGGTGTAGAAAAGAGAGTTCCACACTGGCGACTATTCCATACGATGCAATAAAGGAACGATACAGGTGAAGAAATACAGATGGTGTGGAAAAGATTTTGCATGTATATGTGAGCTAGCCAAGAATTTTGAGAGCTGAAGAGGGTACGTGACAGACGCGGTTATGAAAACGCAGCTGCGACTCGAAAACGACTCCTAAATCCTCCAGGACATCGACACGCTTGATGGCGTCGGAACAGATGTATGTATTGCATACGTGGGCTCCGTCACGGGGGCAAGGGGGGCCGTTGCCTCCCTGGCTTCAGCAAGTAAACATTGCCGTTGCAACACAGTCATCAATTATCATTCCTTTTATCTCTCTACGTTCCAGAAATGTATGGTTTCTGTGCCAAGGACGCACAAAATTAGATGCAGATCCCGTACCGTGACCCCCCTCCAAACATTCTCCCCTGCCCCCACTTGGAAAAAATCCTGGCGGCGCCCATGATTGCATATTATGTTAGATTTTCTTGAGTAAGTGACAGCTTTCGTCTTCGTTGAATTAATAGCCATTTTTAGAACACCATTCAACCACAGAAGAAACATCAGTTTGCTGCTTATGAACGTCGTTTGGTTCGTGGATAACTTTAAATATCTTCACGTCATCAGCGTACTGAATGACATGAAAGTGACGAAGTCTTTAAGTTAAGTCTTTAATAAAGACATTGAAAAGGAGCGGTCCCAAATTGAGCCTTGAGGAACACCGGAAGGGAAAATGTAAGGAGAAGAAAAGGCACCGTTCACCTTTACGGCAGAGCATCTATTACTTAGAAACGGGAGGAAGAAAGCAATGAGGGCGTTCCCGAGACCAGTCATGCGAAGCTTGCGAAGAAAAATACTATGGTCCATTATGTCAAATGCTTTAGAAATGTCGAAATAAATTGAATCTACTTGTCTTCGTGCTGAGACACAAGGTGCTACAACGGACATAAACTATGCAACATTGGTGATAGTAGATCTGCCTGCCATGAAACCATGTTGTTGCTCACATATCTGTCACTTAAGGAACAATAACAACAACAACAAATAAGTAATGATGGTGTAGTGGGATGTTTCGCCGCTGAGGCAGCACCCTATCCCATTGCTTGAGGGGGAGAAGATGGTGAGTGATGATGAAGATGAATGTTCAGAGTTCACGCAGGAGCCCTGTTGCTGCTAAGAAGGAGATGAGGGCTTCAAGAGCTCGTAGCTGATGCGCAGGATTGACCCATGGCCCAAGCAGTTGAGGAAGGGCAAGTGAGGGTTTCCTAGTGGCTTCAAGTTGGCGCTGGAGGACGCGTCGCTCAGTGAAATACTTCTGACAGTCGATGAGAATGTGCTTGACGGTACTTGAAGTATTACAGCAAGGGCATAGCATTGTGTTACTATAACCCAGCTTGTGGCGAAAGCATGGGGTGAATGCTACGTCGAGGAAAGAAAACGTGCGGTCATACGTAGATGATCTGCTCAAATACTTTTCAAAACACGCACAGTAGACTAACAGGACGATAGTTTGACACGTTCAAAGGATCACCGGACTTGTGGACTGGTACGATAACAGAAGTTTTCCAACAGGTGGGGAACACACAGTAACGTAGAGACAAGTTAAATACGTAAATGAGGGCGGGGCAAGGAGGTCAGCGTAGTCTCTAACGAATACTGTAGGAATTTTTTGTAAACCCCCTCGGCTAAAAGTGGTCTTTTAGCCTCCGGATAGCTGCGATGACGTCCTCGTGGGACACCTCTATACAGGGAAGGTGACAAGACGCGTTCCACGGAGCTCGTATTCGCGTGGTGTTATGGCTGTGCGGTGCTGCGTTTATATAGTGAACAAATATGCGTAGTGAAGAGCTGCAGGGCCATCGAGGCTGGGTTAGAAGATACCGCACAGTTAGTTTTTAAGGCGTACATATTATTTTCGTTTTTATAAAGACGCAGATGTTTCCAAACTTGTTTAGGGTTACTCTTGAGATCCATTTCGATGGATTTGACGCGGTTAGCGTAGTCACGTGATTCTGCACGCTTAAAGCCTGTCCTGTTGTGAGTAAATAGCGTGCCGTCTCTTGGTGGAGTTATGCTTCTTGAATTGCCAGTGGTGGAGGTGTTTTGTTCTTAACGTAAGATCTGATTTCCTTCGAGAACCAAGAAGGGTATCTATGAACTTTACGTGTGGTCCGAGTGGGGTCAAAATAGCTTATACCTGAATGAACAATATCGGTAAATAAGACAGCAGCACTGTTGGCATCAGTGGCATTGAATACGGGTTCAAAATTAGCAGCCACGAGATGATGACTGAGACCAACGCAACCACCTCGACCATGGGCGTACCGAGAGGGGGGCAAGGGGGCCGTCCCCCCCCCTGAACTCCAAGATCGCTTGTCAAAATAGTGCACCCTTTAGTCAATGATTATTCTCATGTCATAATAGGAACCTCTGGACACCCAGACAATGTGCAATGTCGGCCTCAAGAAAAAAAAAAAAGACATATTGGTAGGGGGTGGTGTTTACACGATTGCCCCCTCACCCCTTAGAAAAAATCCTGGGGACGCCCATGAGTTCGACGAAGATAAAAAATATCGAACACCGCATGATTACGGAAAGGGGTAGGCACGGACACTTCAAAAAGGGGGGGGGTGATATTTGTCGGGAGGAATCAATGGGGAAGCAGGTTTAACAGACGTGAAATTGGCCGAGCGGAAGAAACAAAGGCCAAGGAATCGTCCTCAATAGTCGCAGAGTAAACTTTTTTACAGTTTTTTGGTGTAAATGGCTTGTCCCATGGCGCACACCTATTTGGTGTTGCCTTTACACCCGAATCAAGGGTGTTGTCTAAAACATACTTTAATTAGGTGTACTCCTCATAAAACACTCTTATAATGGGCGTTTAAAAACAAAAACACCATTAAAAGGGGAGTATTCTATTGAAAACACCTTTCAGGATGAAGTTGTTTTTTGGCAAATGCTCCCTCTCAAATCGCTAGTGTAATACAAGGTCCCGCGGCAGCATACTTGGACATACAGTTCGACGTTCTTGCGTCCATGGCAAGCACCACACTGAACACGGCAGACTTCCATCGTGCAACCTAACCCGGAGTGCAGTGCATCACAGGCACGCCTCGTTAGGTACCGTAGGCGTGAGTGCCGAAGCTTGAGGGGACCTGGACACTCGCGGTAGCCTATATTGGCGTATTGGATGGATCATATACTGAAATACAATTTCTTGGGGGCATGTTCGTTAAGTGTAGTAGCGTGGAAAATGTTTGTAGCGGTGACGGGAATTCGTCTTTGCAATTAAAACGTACGCCTGCAACGAGTCAAGGATACCATCTAAATTCCTGACATTCTTCCTTGTCAGATAATGTGTTTTTGACTCAAGATATCGTTTTTAATGTGATTAACTGCTGAGTGGAGCTGTGAAAGCAGTATAATTTTTTTTCACGAATTAAAACACAATTTTCAACACAATATTCCCAGTTAAAATGGGGTGTAAAAAAGGAGTATAGGACATAAACACCTCTTTCAACACCTCACTTTACACCCTTAATGATCGACATGAGATAAAACGTGGTGCATGTCGATATTGCACCTTTAGTAATGCTCTTTTTACACCATTTGCTACAGTTTGCGGGAGAGAAAAGGGTGTTTTTATAAGAATACGCCTGTTTTGAGCGAATAAAGGTGTAAAATGATATACTGTGTCGAGACTATGTTAACCTGGGATAGCGACAAGAAATCAGCAAAGTCAGGAAGGCAGGGGGGGGGGGGATATATTTATTAGACGAAAAGGAAAAAAAACGGGGGAAAGGTCAACAGACAGGAAGACAGTTTACTCCTTTTGAACCGCAATACGGTTCAGGACCGGCTGAGGAAGGTTGTTGAGCTTCGAAATATGGTAGGTTAAAATCACAGCATCAAGCTGGCACAGTGTCTATCAAGTAATGACACCAGGGGCAGAAGATACTCGGAGAGTTCTGGCGGATTCAACACTGATGGGAAGTAGTGAACACCCACCAGTAAGTTGCGGTTATTGAGGCGGTGAATTTCGGTCCATACCGACTCAGGGCATTGCTCCAAGTCGTGGCGACGTATAACTTTTAAGGCATTGGAGTCTGCAATTAGGCAGCCACCGCCACGTGTAGTAGCTCTTCCAGGAAGAACGCGATCTGAACGGTACACACTATAGCAGTTGGGAAAATAAGCGCTGTTCGGGATAGAGTCGTGTAGACAGGTTTCAGACAGACAAAGTATATCGTTAGGATATTTAATATAACCAAGTAAACTTGTGTAGTACAAGTTCAATACAGTTCCAATATAATGTAGCACAAACTAATTACACAAAATGCTTACACAATGCAAAAGCATATCGTATTCCCACTCACACACAGCTGAGAAAACGGGAGAACTCTTCGTACACAGACCCCGCACGTTTTGGTAGTAGAGTCTTGCCTACGCATTGCCGATCCCTATCCGTGGGAGCTTGCTTGTCGGAACTGTGGATCAGGCTGCTATGGAGTCCACCCCTGAACTGCTTGACATAGCAGCCAGAGGGCCACAAGGTAGGATTATGAAGGAGGTCAAAGGCCGCATTTGTCAGTCGATATATGGATAATACAGGGTGTTTCACCTAAGTGATAAAAAAATTCTAACTGGCGACATACTCGCGGGAGGATTGTGGGACTTTCTGAAATTACCTTCTGGAAACTTTTCCCGCCGGTTAGGAAGGCTTTGGACATTTTATAATTCAGTAAAATTTGTTTTCTTAATCGAACTTTCAAAATTGCAAAGCGTAAATAACTTATTTTTAACAGAGATATGAAGTCCTCCACAGATAACCGCAGACACAAGAAAACTATGCGCAGTATTGCAACAGAAATAGTCGGGACAAAAATGACGCTTTCGGCCCGCCCGCTTGACTGTCGCAAAGAATCTCGCACAGAAGGTGCGGCGAGAGGAGAAGGCTTTCCCGCCTCTTGTTTTGCCCAACTTTCCCCCGCTTTGACCTTGATGCTGGTGACGACCGTCTTATCAAACAGAAAATAAAACAACCGTCTTATCACAAAGCGCGGAGCTCGTCAGCTGGAGCCGTTGTCAGTTGCGCCTCGTCTCTGGGCGTGTTCAGACGTGTCTCGTGCGTTCTCCGAAAGTTTCGCGAGCTTCTGAGTTTGTGTCTCATGTCGTGTGGAAGTTAAAACTGCAACGTTCTTCAACGTTCTGGATCCTGGGCCTCTTACTAGTCAACAACAACAACATAGATGAATGGATGATGATGCGTACTAGTCAAAATACTAGTCAAAGTATATGAAAATATAGTAGAAACGATAATTATTATTGTCATGTATTGTATGTCTAAGATGAATATGTTCCTGTTATGTTTTGTATGACGGTATATGTATGTGTGTGTGTAAGTCCTTGTCTGTACCGTCTTCGTGTGCCAATACCAAGGCTTTGGCTGTTTTTGGGCCCGGTAATAAAAATACTATTATTACTATTACTATTATTATTATGAGTAGATTTACACGTAAGGTGAGTCTGGCTGTACTTCGTGGTTACATGCTGCCTGGCAGCCCGTGCCGCGGGGTAAGACTGCGGATAATTTCGATAAACGCGCTTGTTATCTTGAACCTTAATCAGATGGCATAAAGGCAGGTCAGCTGTTGGACGAACTCTATCATGGAAAAGAGCATGAGGGTGGCTATCGGAGAAACACAATCTGAAGTAACGCAAATAACTTTTGAACGCGTTCAATCAGTGGCGTAGCCGGGGGGGGGGGGGATGACGAAGTTAGGTTCCCCCCCCCCCCCACACACACGAAATTCTACCTTTGGTAGTGCATTTGAGAGGGAGGAACGAGGGGGACATCCTCCTCCCCGTGTAAAGTCCCCACAGAGCTCCTTCCGAAATATTTTTCTGCCTTCGGCACTGCGTGGATAACGCAGGGATGGGCGGTATTTAATAGTTAAAATACTGTTTAAAATATAAATGCATGGATTTATACTTTGTATTCAAATAGAGTCTGCAAAAGTGTATTTATATTTGTATTTAAATACTGAGTATTTATTTGTTTTAATACCTTGTACATACATGTAAATACATCAAATGCGCATGTTTCCGAATTTCGCAGCTGCATGTACTGTAGTGACTGAGGCTTTGGTTAGAGGCTAGAAGGTAATCACGTGGTTTGAAGGATTAGTACACTTTTAGAAGTTCCTTTCCGGCATACGTGGATACACTGCACTTGCATGTCAGCAATCGAATGGCGTTAACGTTACTCGTTTCTACCAATACTGCACTCAGTATCAAACATGAGCCTTTGATTCTGAAACCTTAGAATTCAGAAGAAGAATTCCTTAGAAGGACTCCAGGAGCGATGTCTAGATGTTACAGCACCATCTGGATGTGCGTATTGTTCTTCAACTCCTGTGGTGAGGCTTGTGTCTATTATGAACCAACATCGTCTGATCAAACAGGACCTGCATGGACGACAAAGTCGTCTAATTAAATCACTTAACTCAACCCGATCAAGGAATGCTGTTACTTCGTAATGATCTGCTTGATGGTCATATAAACAGTTACTGTATTTAGTCTATATTGATCTTAGTTATTTGCTCATTCAATGTATTTATGACAGTATTTAGGATATTTAAATACTGGAATTATATTTCGTATTGAAATATCGAACTTACAAACTATTTATGCGAACTATTTAAATACATATTTAAGCAAAGTGTTTTATGTTTATATTTAAATCTATAAAAATATATTTATGCCCGTCCCTGGTGGCTATTTTGCAACGAATTCGCAGTTGCTTCAAAAGTAGAGCAAGAAGCACAAGTTAGAAGCAATACGGCAAGAAGTAGTCGTATTAAAATAGAGCTAGGCCACAAGCAAAAGAAAAGTCAAGAGAGCGATATCTGACATTGGGAGATTACTTCCTCATTCTGACTGTTCTGAGTCATACCCATTTCTGTTGCCATTTAAAGATGGTGTGACATTTTACGTACGCATATAGTTCTCCTACCACAGTGCAGATGTTCATGCAAATGCATGTTTTCTTTTTTCTTTTTAAAATGGATAAAAAACGATTTTGGTCTTGGTTAGGAGCCGGTTAGAAGGGTTCTAATGGTCATGGTCTATATAAATGCATGTTTTTCACGTTATGGCATATTTCACATGAAAATGCATGCATAGTGCATATTTTGTCGTACTTTAATATGGTCACTCGTCCTCTTTTTTTTATGGATGATTTTGCTGATTTTGTGAAGGCTTTGGGAACTCATTCGGGAAAAATCCGGTTAGTGTCCAATGTTTTTTTTATTTCGGAGAGGTGTGATGTTCAGATTGCATCCTGTGTGCTTGACTCCGCGATGTACATAAATTGAGTACCAAAGCAATGCCAAGCGCACAATGTTCAAATGTTCGAGATCTTCTAGGGGCTCAAGCGCACTCGCCTGGTGTCAGGATACGTTCACAGCGCATGCATGGCAGATGGGCGGTACTTCGCATTCGCCACTTTCTTTACAGTTACGAGGACGTGTGGTCTGCATTTTAATCTGCAATCTTGAGCAATGTCGAAAGCGTAGCCTTCAGCTGCATGATTTACAAATATATCTCTTGCGCAAGTCTTCTCTGTTGTGTGCTCCCGAACGAAGGCGTTTTTATCTTATCGTTTCACCCCTAATAAAATGCTCGAATTTTGTCAAATATGCAATCGACGCTTCGCTTCCATACGAAGAACAAGGGCGCTGCATACATTCGGAGCTTTTGCTGCATATTTTGAAGTTTCTTTTATTGCATATGTATCAGAGCCCTATTGATTACACCATTCACACGTCGTACTGCAGGCCAGAGTGCCGACGAAAGAATAATTAGTTTTCTCCGCATCGTAGTTATCGGGATACAAGGGTCTGAAGCCGATGTCGGTGCATGTCTGACGTTACAGAATCTACGCATTAGCGCTCGGATATCTCGGGATCACGGCATATTTTCATGTATTCCACGAGGTCAAACCAGGGAGGTTTCAGGATAATCAATTTTGGCTTTCCTAACAACGAATGGATGGCGGTACCTGGGAAAGGGAGGTGTCTTACCGAATGTTCTTTTCAGGCGTCCCCTCCGCGAAGAACATCCGTTAGTCAGAAACCGAGCAAACGGCGTCGCCCACTACACGTGACAAACACGCTGACCCAACTGACCACACAGGCTGACCTTTCCTTTTTACCTGCCCCCTTATTTTTTCGTAATAAACATATCCCCCCTTCCCAGCCCATAACTGGAAACAGCTGTCAAGTAGATACTTAGATTTAGAGCTCCTACGAAGTCCCAGGAACTCTTCCGATCTGTGGACTACAGAAAATATTGCACGGAATATTGCAGATCTTTGTTTCTCTCTCTCTCTTTGTCTCTTGATCTTCATCAATGCGTTGATTCAAAAGTGAAAAGAAAAATGGAGACGGCCTTAACAGAAAACTAGGCTCGGTTACTCCGGACCAGAACCAAATGATGATGATGACGATGATTGAAAGAAAAAAATGGGGATACCAGAACCAAATCAATCCCACCAACAGGTAGATAACCTTGATATTTGCAACGGCGTGGAGGCGCAGGTGGGCGCTGTACTACACGACGTCATGGTGACAGTTGCACAAAAATTCCGATCCCGGCCTGGGCTCCCGGGACCACATTTTAAAACCTCGAAATCTTCGACTCGAGATTCCGAGCAATGCCCCACATTACTGTCGAGGAGACCTGCCGTGACGTCGAAGGTCGCTGTCAGTAAGCCAATCAAATACATTGCACTTCGCGAATACCGAGTGCTGTTGTTATAAGTGATTTTCAATTATTATGGTTTTTATTTTTTTATAGTTTGCACTTTACGACGTATTGCCAAGCGCGACCATCAAATGATGTGGGCCATGATGTACTTACATGTTGGTGTACGTAAAATGCAAACGTAATACATTCTGGCCACATCATGTGGCCAGAATGTACTACGTATACTGTGTCTTCATAGTTATGAACGGAAAATCTCGCTCCGAACTCGCTGAACTTGCATTTCCATTTCGTCGTGATCGTTAGCGTCGCGACGATTGATGATTATATGAGCACCACGCTTCAATCGAAGCACCTCCATGAGCAAAGCGTGCGCAGGCGATCTTTGCTTTCCACGAAGCAGGACGGCTTGTTGGCCGGCACATCATAGTGTTCCAATGGCTAGGTCATGGGAGAATATCCGGAACGCAGGGCCATGTGAGAGTATAGAAAACATTCGTTTTGCCGCATCTTTTCTCACTCGGGGAACATTCCAAGCAAATCGAGAAAAAACACCGTCCTCAATCAGTCCGGTGGGACAGCGGAACCGCGACTGCAAAAGGGGGACCTAAATCGGGCCGTCTGGTCACATTAGTGGTGTCACAACCGGAATAGGATTCGCCATTTACAGTGCCAATCTTCTACGCCGTTTATAAACCCCCTTTGCCATGGGATGTCTATCATCGAGAAAAGCCACACACACGCATAATAGTATAGGATCATGATGCTGACAGCAGTTACAGATGACCCCGCCGTGTCAACTAAAACTGTACCTCACAAGGTTCATTCATTCATTCATTCGTTCGTTCATTCGTTCGTTCGTTCGTTCGTACGTACATACATAGTGTAAGGTTGGGTAAGATGAGACCTTTTTTGCTCGGCGCCGCCTGTCTCAGAGACGCGTTGCTCCATGCGCTTGAAACTTTATTCATAGGTGGCTCTGCATGTCCGCCGTTATTACACGTGAGAATTGTTCGGACTGGTGTTAGCGTTTAAGGGAGAGAAAAAAAAACTCGGTTACTTCTACTTGCAATGTAAAGTCCCGCAAAAAAGGAACGATTTTCTGTAGTCTTTTTTCTTGTCTGCAGGCTTATTCTGTCAATGTAAATCCACTTCCTCTTTGCTTTATTGATTCATCTAGATATATGCAAAATATGGGCACTCTTGGTTGTCCGGTGTTTAACCGAAAAATTAATGCATCCGATGATATGCACGGGGTAAGACGCGACAACCTAATCTAATTCAAATTGAATGCAATTTAAATATGATGTAATTTAGAAACTGATAAGTCAACTATTAGGCAGCTTTATGCTTGTTCCTCAGACATTCTTCTTTTTTTTCATATTGTCAAGGATTTTCTAGCAAATTATCCTGTTTCCTAGGATATTTCCAGCGAAGGAGAAGCTCACTCAAAACCGAGTGACCAGTGACACATCAGACCGGCGGTGCCTTGTTTGCAAAGGAACGTGGAGGGAAACAGCACCGGTCTCTGTGTGGTTTTATTCCTCATCATGTGGGCTGTGAGCTCAAGGTTGTTGTGTAGATGCTCGCATTGCAAAAACTAATCACGGCGTGTCTCATCTTGCCCCAGGGGTTGGGGCAAGACCAGACAATCTTCATTTTTGCATTTCTTGTGATGTGTTTACTTTAAAAACGGGTACGTCCGCTCTGATATACAGACCACAAGCTCTAGACCGCTGAGAATGTGCCCATGGATAGTGTTTGTTTTAAAAACGCGAAAAAGAAAAACTCCATATTCAATTGTAAATTTCTGCCTCATCTTGCCCCACCTTCCCCTACAAACGTACCCACACACGCGCGCGCACACACGCACGCACGCACGCACACACACACACACACACACGCACGCACGCGCATACATACATACATACATACATACATACATACATACATACATACATACATACATACATACATACATACAGACATACAGACATACATACATACATACATACATACATACATACATACATACATACATACATACATACATACATACATACATACATACATACATTACATTACATCAGATTTGCATGCATGTATGCATGCAACGAACCTACTACGAACCTCACTACGAACCTTCCCGAACCACACTCTCCGAGTCTCTTCGTCAGCTGGACTCTCGCCCTTTCTCCCTACCGAAATTGCTTGGTCCCTGGCCCAATCCAGCCCAGCAACGCTCTGCGCTCAAAGGTCTTCTGACATTTCTGGACACCATCGGACTTCGATCGTTATTGTAAAGGGGCACGTTATTTTATTCCCCCCATTCCACCAAGCACTGGGGTAGAGTATCGCCTGTTGCGATGAAACTCCCCACTCTCCAAGGCCGAAAATAAAGTTGTTGTTGTTTGTGACAGGTTTGGTTCCGAGACTGTGAGAGGTACTGGGATACCCAGGTAAATAATAATAATAATAAAACATAAAACACAAGTGAGGCCAGTAGAACCTTCCTTTAATGCAACGCTTTTCCAGTAGAACCTGGATATTGCTGCACTCATTGCTTTATTGCGCAACGGATTTATGCTGCAGCCTGATGTCGTAGTTGGCGACAACCTTTCTTATAAGAGCTGCGCTTCAATTGTGCAACGGTGCTACCGACCTGAAAGCAGTCCCGCCTAGCCCTCTCATGGTACCCCAGACATTTCTCAGGGGTCACGACCCCACACCCACAGGTGCTGGTTCTATCCTGAAGACATTATCACACCCTCCTTCTGATTACACAACACTTCCTGCTTTCTTAAGTATGTCATAATTAATTACCTTCTTCCGTCGCAAGACCACGGGGTGCACCTCAAAAAACTACTTCCGTGACCGCTGGGGATCAGCAGAGTAAAAGCCTAATCTCGGCAGAACTCTTTCCTTCCATTCGTGCAACTATCGCCCCAAAGTGCGTATACATTCCCATCATTCGGCTAAGAAGCCCTCGCAAGAACAACGGCCCATTCTCGTTTACCTTTTTTTTTTCTTTTTTTCACGGCCTCTTTGGAGACGTGTATCGTGCTAACGACTTTCCTAATGATGACATTTTCAAGTACGGCACCAACGCGGCAGCCGCAAGTGCAACGCTGAGCTGAATGGAAAGGCCACGAACATGCAGAGCACGACCCTGAAAACGGTAGAGTCGTGATGCCCCGCGTACTCTATTACGAGACGTCAAGCTGAGACGGGATGAAACCGCTGCGAGAGTCATTCAACGTTTGCCTTTCTCGTCACTGGAGCACGCTAAGGAGAAGGCGGAGCGTATATTTGGGTTAAGTTCTCTCAGCAGTCGGGAAATGCTGTCGCCTTGTGAGGCGCGATAGCGAAGGATACCCCTTTCTGGAGCTGTGTCTGCATCTCTGGAAGAAGTGCCGCGCACCACGAGAGAGTAAGTTTACTGCATTTTTGTTGTACTGATTTTGTGCACTGACATTTTCGCTTTACGTATTGTACGGCAGCGATTCTTGAACGGAAACAGTATTTGTAAAGAAGGCAATCTGCCGCTCACGTAGTCTATGCAGCGGTATATGGTTCGTGCGCTCTCTTACTACTGTCTGTTTAGCAGTGACGGGGAGTACCTTCAGTACCAAATGCTCAACTACATTTTGAAGTACATTTCTGAGTACTTGTACATTCCTTCAAGGGCATTTCAAATTGTGTACTTGTCCCTTTCTTTAAGTACATTTCAAGCTTATAGTACTTGGAACTGTACTTTCGTACCTTTGTTGAGTACATTTCCATCAAGTACTGAATTACCCTGCTGGTAATAAAAATGGCTTATAAGCAAACAACCTGTGTTTGTTAGCCTGGTCATTACAGAAACAGAAAAATGCAGTGTTGAGAAACTAAAACTAAAAATGAACCAGCATTGAAAAGTGCCTGAAATCTTGATAGGCCAGAACATCTACTACTCTGATGTATTTCAAAAGTTCAAAGTTTCAAAAAGCAGCCATCCGCTGCTTTTTGGCATATCCCCTCAAACTATGTATGTGTTCCACATTCGCAATAAAGAAAGAAAGAAAGAAAGTTCAAAGTCGGGAACATGACAATACGTGCCCACACTATATGTACTGCAATAATCAGCGAGGTAATTTATCGTTGAACCTGTTACGTGCCTGCAAGACCTGATTTTATTTATCTGTCACATTGTTCCTTTCAATTTTCAGTGCAATCATGATATAATTTCGCAACATATGATTGGCTTTTAATTATTATATAATGAATGAAAAACGGAGTACTAAAAGGCGGACATGCTTCGCTTCACATTTTTACGTTTTACGTTTTTATTGCAGACAACGCAACATGTGAAGTTTTCCCGTTGCGCTTCTTGTTGTGTTAGGGTCTTTTTCATGCTTTCTTTTAGGAAGCCTGTGATGTGTTACAAGACAGCATGAAGTGTGTCTAAATGTACAATCTCGTTCTGTTGGCCTTTGTCTTGTTTTGTTTAAGCAATGTCTTCTTAATTATGTTACACCCAGGGATTTGCACACAGTGCTGTGCACTGGATAACTCGAAAAACTAGAACAGCTGATTGCATACACGCGTTTAAACGCACATTATTCCATTTGTCTGAGTAAGCAATGAACTGGCCATGTTTCATGGCAACACTTGCTAAAAATGCTAACAAGAACGTACTGTCCTTCTCACATTTGTCATCACCGAACAGCAGGACGTAGAGCTGATACAAACTACAAAATGCTTTACGATTACTTTAAAAGTCTCTTGCGAGGTACTTTGTACTGCACCTCAAGTACCAATGATGCTGTACTTTGCCCATTACTGATTGATTGATTGATTGATTGATTGATGTGTTTAATGGCACAAAGGCAACAAAGGCCATAGAGCGCCAAAACCATGGTGAGCGTGTCGGAGATGATTATGGGAAAGATGATGTGAGAGAGAGTGTGTGGTAGTTAAAATCTATCTACAGGTATGAGCGATGAGATTGACGAGGATAAGAGAGAGAAGAGGATGACGACAACAAGCAAGCTAGTGTGACAATGTGTGACAAAAGTGTGACAATGAGATATTTACATGCTGCTGGACATTATGCGAAGCGCTCCGTGTGAACTTTAAACGTCATAACGACAGAAGCCTTTATGACATTACAGGCGCCGACTTTCGTGGAAATACACAACCGCAAAATTATCTCATCCGTCGTCCCTTGTGCGTGGCTTCATATGTGATCTTCAATCATGATACACAACCAAAACGTCCTCCATTTCCTGGCATGATCTGATCTCGTATGCAAGATCACGTTGCGCCGAAATTCTGACTTGGTCCGTACATCTACTCCAAAATTTATCTACCGTGAAGAAGGTCGATGTCACCTCGATAACGCCAGACACGGTTCATTCCCGTCGATCAGGATATTCCATGCAAAACGAACGCATCCAAGACGTAGCGCACCGCCTATCACCTTTTCCACGCCCATAAGCGCATTCCGACTTGAAGCAGCAGCAGGAGAATATTCAATTATTAATGTCTCAATAACTTTGGGGAGCTTGGCCAAAGTATGCATTAATAATATATCTACATTACCGCAGCTGCTCACGTGACATTTTGTGACTGCGGTGCTACGCATTTTTTCGAAATGATATGCAATCCAACATGAATGTCCAAGTAACGTGGCATCGATATCAAGACGACCGCAGTGTATTGGAACTACATGACATCGAGCCCAATGCCTTTCAAAGTATTACCGAGACATGACTCAAGCTGTATACCCTAGCGCGTTCCCCAATTAGAGCATCAGTGGCGCCAGCAATGCACTTAGCGTTTCACCACCCCATGATGCTTCGGTATGCGTGCTCAAAGCAGACTGCAGTAAAGAAAGACATGTAAAAATTGCGTTTACTGAGGAATGCAGAAGAAGAGCATCTGGTCGACATGCAGGTCCTTGTGTACCTACTACCTTCTCCTTCGTTTATTTCTGTTTCCATCGTATTTAGTAATTCACCGAAAAGTATTGTAGGTAGCCGAGGATCAATATGGAATTCAACTAGTTGACGAAAATGCCAATATCTGCGGGCACCAGTGTCTTCAGATGAATTTGCGTACCTCAGAAACACAACACTGACTGGAGGTTCCAGGATCAACTCCTGACTCCGGCACACTTCGGTTTTACAGTGAATTACTAGGGCTTACGTGTTTGTGCTGCCCATAGATGGCGCCTGCCTCAGTAATTTGTTTGCCCTTGTAATTCTCATCATTAATGGCCACCACGTCACGCCTTGGTTCCACAAAACTTAGGACATTGGTTACAATGCTGACAGAAAAGTCAATTTCGGCATCCATTATGCACGTAACTGAGGGATGCGGACAATCAACTTATGAGTTTTACTCTCAGTACTTATAGATGACTGGCTAATGTGACGCAAATATTTGACTTGATTTCGTGTGCTGTCGTAAATGTGCAGCATGTTTCGCATAGCGACGAGAAAAGCGTGCCTAAAGTGCATGGCTTCGTTATGTCGAAGAAACGGAAACTGAATATCATTAGCATAGACCGTTGACGAGCCCGCTGAAACTGAATATATTTTCTAAGCAGTCATCCTGTCTTGAATTTGTGAGCAATTGTGTGGTCTATATAGAAACTGATCGCGAAGTTATCGTTTGTACGCTTAATTAGTTAGTCCTAAAACCCCAGAACTTTAGCCGTGGTGAATCCCAATTTTCCGCGAACCTGTCTTTTCTTTTTAGTCATCCCATGAAAATGCAATATGGAAGTCATCGAAAAAGCCAGACAGCGGCGGGACTCGAACCACGTGAAGTGTTCGAACTATACGTGGGTCAACAGAACAAACATATAGTCTACAAACAAGTCTATAGAATAACTTGCAAAGTACTTGCTCGCCTCCTTACGTAACCACCTCTTTAAAACCATGTGGGCAGGCGACGTCATGGATCACTCGTTCCTCGCGCGTATCGACCCCAACTGCACCTACTGCCTCCCATCGAAGATAGGCCGTTAGAGTCCGTCATCCATCGCTTGCGACTCAACGTGCCCCGTTCGCAGCAGCATTCCTTTATAAGATAGGTGTCGTTGGATTGCCGAACTGTTTAATTTGCGGAACTGTGGAGAACACGGAGCACGTGCTGGTCACCTGCCGATGCTTCGACTCTAGTCGGCGAACACTGAAGAACGCCCTCGCTAAACTTGATAAGCGACCTTTTAGTGTTGAGAAGGTACTGGTGAGCTGGCCAAGGCAACACCAGCAACCTGCGCTGTGTGCACTGACGAACTACCTCAAGGACATACGTTCTGAAATAATCTTTTATATAATTCAGTGCTTTCACACGTCAAGCGTCCTGGAACGGTTGGTCGCAGTGCGACCTACGTTTCCATGTTTTTATTTCTATTTCTATTCTAGTCTATTCTAAAATAACTGCATGCAAGAACTTGGCAGCCGCTCACGAGCGCTCTTGGGTCTTTCTCAGCACACTCGCACCAGCGAGCGCTCCTGTCTACAACGGATGTGCGAAGGATATCGGCCCCCGAAGGTGTCCTCATGTTGCTACTCGGTGGACGAACGCTGCTCAGTGTTGCACGTGGCAGGCCTGCTACGAACAACTAGGTGACCCTGGATTGTAGCAAACTCGCAATCCTCCGGAAAAGTAGAGGAAGTCCGTCGAGAGAGCTGCTGCCCGGGATTGACGCCAAACTACATCGCCCTGGGAGCAGTTCTCAGAATGTGCAGTTTTCCATCTGCACGTCGTCTCTCAACGCTTGAGGGGATCTACATGCACCCTGCTGTTCTTGCCCAGTTCATCTTGAATTACATAAATCCCTGTTTGCTGAGGACTGCGCTCACCTTCCAGTGACCTCGTTTGTTGGGGTCAAGCAACCGAACCCTTTGACCGACTACGGAAGTGCCATCGCGCATAGTCGCATAGTTGCTCTTCTGTCTTGCCCTTGCTGTTTTCGACCTTTCACATGTAGCAGACTTTTCTGGACATACCAGATCGAGTATAGAACAGTAACGTCTACCATTCAGAAGTTGGCACGGACGACGACCCGTAGTTGCGTGTGGAGTAACGCGGTACTTCAAAAGAAAATCTCGTACCCGCGCGAGCTCGTTCTCCTCCTCCTGCAGATCGACGTAGGGTCGTTCTAAAAGTCCGTACGAAGTTTTCCGCCAAGCCGTTTGATTTGGAATGATATGGCGGAGTGAGTACATGTCGGATTGGATTGGATTGGAAAAAGAAAGAAAAATATGGAGAGGTTATAGTCCCGACCCAGTCAGAACTGGCTACTCCAAAACGCGTTTGTGGGTGGAAAAAAAGAAAGAAAAAAGGCTAGCTACGAAAAATAGAAGAACAAACAAACAAACAAACAAACACAGGAAACAAGAAAGGGGTAGAGTGGGTGCAGCAGGATAAAGCATAAAGGAAAACGGGGGAAAGGAAAGGGGGTGATGTTCGACGCCGAGAAACACTCACTGCACAATGTCAGATATAGTGCGAACACAATGTCACCGAAGTTTTCACACGGTGTCAAGCAAGTCCAAAGCGGTAAGGAAGTCCACAAGAGCGCGCAATGCCGGCACCTGGTGTTGGGCAGGCCAGCAGCCTAGAACCTTCCCAACGGAGAAAGCGCGATTGTCGAGGCGGGCTAGTGCCGCCTCAAGGGAAAGACGAGGCTCTCTGTATCGATGGCAGGCTTCTATAACACGCTCTGTGTCCTCCAATACCCCGCACTCGGAACAACTCGCTGTGGAAACCTTCCCAAGTTGAAAGAGGCGACGGCCGGTATATGGCACATTGAGACGTAGCCGGTGAATGATGGAGGTAACGGCCCGGGGGAGCGCTGGGGGCATTAAAAACTGCAGGTCTGGATCCACTTTGTGCAGCAGTGAGTTAACTGGGATGCATCGACGCCAGTGTTCCCCGCTCAGACGTTTCACTACTGCGTTTATCGTGCTCTTTGCATCCACTCTTGTGAAGTAGACGGGGTGCGTGCGAACGCCACGAGCTAGATGGGCACGCCTGGCAGCTGCATCCGCAGCCTCATTTCCGGGGACACCGCAATGGCCAGGGACCCACTGCAACTGGATGTCATGTCCCCGTGATACGGCAGAAGTGTACACTTCAAGGACGTCATGCACCATTGGAGACAGACATCCCGATCCTGTAGAGTAGAGAAGGACTTGTAAGGCGGCTTTGGAGTCGGTGTAGATGGACCACTGAGCTGGGGATGGAGAGGATGCAATGAAGACAAGCGCCATACAAATCGCGTGCAGTTCCGCCGCCGCTGCCGACGTGCAGTGTGAGAGTCTTGCACATCCTTCAGCTGACAACTGCGGGATCACATAGGCGCAAGCAGAGCCGGAACGCGTCGTTGATGCGTCGGTGAAAACCTGAATCTTCCCTCTATCGCTGTCAAGTACGGCCAAGGTGAGCTGCCGTAGGACAATCGTCGACGCAGCTTTCTTCGAGGACACTCCAGGTGCCTCGACACGGACAGGGGGTGTGGACAGGGCCCATAGTTGGTCAGGGTGCTTCGGCAGAGATTTGTGCTTGGGGATGATGCTTCGGTGGGCAAGAACGGGTTGGCTACGACGAATCAAAGCGCGCACTAAGGGGTGTCGATAGTGGCGAGTTGCCAGCGTCAGATAGTGGCTAAGAGACTGATCGAGCCTCATGATGGGTACAGGTGGCTCCTTGGCTTCCGCGAAGACTAGAGCAGTTGATGTGGACTTGTGGACGCCGAGGCACGACTTGATGCTCTTCGCAAGAATGGTCTCCAGCAGTTGCTCAGATATGGGGCAGAGATGATGCAGTACTGGAAGGTGGTAAGTCAATACCTGACGTACAAGGAACCGGTGAAGACCGAAAAGAGCCCTAGAAGTGAGCCCCCACCGGGTATACCACAGAGGTAGCGCAGAACATTCAGTCGAGACTCTGCTCTGTCTTTCAAGCAGCGAACTTCTGCTCTCTACGATAAGCTGCGGTCGAGGATAAGACCAAGGAACCGGTGGTGCGTAACGCGCCTCACTGGGTGCCCACTTATGTAGAGCTGAAGGTTTCTCAAATGGCGGCGTGTGAAAGGCAAAAATACAGTCTTTTCATGGGACAGGTCCATACCTCTCTCTGCCAGGAAGGAGGCTACAATGTCGGAGTACATGTCGGATTTCAATTGACCGGAGATAGTTGTAGAATACTTCGTTTGTAAATGGTGGTCCATTGTCTGACCAAATCCTCGGGTAGACCATTCTGTGCGAATACCTCGAAGAATGCATCCACGCTTTTGCGGTGGTCATCTTGGACGTGGGTGTAACATATGGCCACTTGGTGAATCAGTCGGTGACGATGAGGTAGTGTATACCATTGAGTTCAGCAATGTCCGCGTGAAGACGAACCCAGGTGTTGCACGGCGGCTTCCATTGATGAAGAGGAACTGGGACCTCTTGAGCAGCGACAGTAGCTCACGAGGCACAGTGTTTCACATTTTCCTCAATAGCATTGTCCAAACCAGGCCACCATGGTACGGCCAACATGGTAGGCAACAACATGGTACGGCATCGCTAACATCTTCATCGTGGTTTGCCCAATATGGCAGTCATGAAGGATGTCGAGTAACGAGCCCCTGTACGAAGGGGGAATAACCGTGCGTAAACCCCAGAGAGCGTAAGTTCTGTTTGCCGTTGGTGGTATGGAGTCAACTGTGCAGGCACACTCCTGGGCCAACCGCGCGAAATGAACTATGCCACTTTGGCCAAACAGGGTACATGGCCGTAGCCTCTGGGATGTCTTCAGCAGCGATCGGCAAGACAGGCATGGATCATCATAAACAAAATCGATTTCCTCACAAGTCGCGCTGCATACGTCTGGCTGTATACGGACTGGTCGAATTCTATGTCCGGGCCTTCAGGAAGACGAGAAAGACCATCCGCACTGGCTATCCCCTTGGTGCCCTTGAATGGGATGTCGTTGACGTAGCTCATCAACACAAGTGCCCACCGGTGCAACTTGCTGACTGCTGGGACTGGAATCCCATTTTTAGACCAAAACTGGTTGTTAACGGCTTTTGATCGTGTAGAGAACAAACTTCCTTCCCTACACATATTGTAGAAATTTTCTCACACCGAAAATCATAGCAAGTGTCCCTCTCTCAATCTGCGCGTGTTTCTTTTTTGGTGGTGTGAGAGTCTTGGATGTGTGAGCGATGGGCCTATCCTTACCATCGATGCGATGATAAATAACTGCGCCGAGTCCCTTGCAGGAAGCATCCACCGCCATGAAGATTGGCTTCTCTGGGTCGTAATCAGTAAGGACCTCACCTGAGACTAACATAGTCATGAGAGTTTCAAAAGCTTCTACGCACGCCAAAGACCAGTTTCATGACGCCCTTTTCTTTAGTATAGGTCGTCCAACGGTGCGCAAACATCTGAGAGATTCTTCAAAAACTTCCCGTAGTGTTGTATAATTCCTGAGAATGCTCGCATTCGTATACTTGTGTTGGTGCGTGCAAGCATGTTTGGGATTGCAGGTACCCTTTTGGGAGAAGGTCGAAAGCGTTCAGCATCCACATCATGCCCCAGATATACTCTACTTGCGGTTGTAGAAATGCACATTTCTCCTCCGTTCCCAGGATTTTTTCCAGCGGTGGTGGTGGTGGTGGTGGGGGGGGGGGGGGGGGGCAAAGTGGTTCCAGAGCGAGGCAAAACGTGCAACCCTCCCCTCTTTCCCTGCGGGTGTCCAGAGGTTCATTTTATGACATCTGAGAATAAGCATGCGACCTATGATAAAAGAGTGCACAATTTTTACAAGAGAAGCTCCAGGGGGCGGGCAGCCCTTGCCCGCGTCTCGCTGCGCTCATGCTTCAGAGTAAAAATAAATTCCTGTAATCGAGCGACCACCTTGCTCAAGTTGTCGGCGGGCTCTCCATAACGAATCAAAGCTCTTCGCCAGCTGAAGTGGTCGAACTACACGCAACAAACGTTTTAATCGCGAAGTCCAGAACGACTGCAAGAGCTTGGCAGACGTTCACGACGTTCACCCTTTCCATCTTTCTCGGCACACTCGCTCTAGCGCGTCGACACCACGCACCTCTCGATGGCCGGTCGAGTGCGCTTTATGCACCTTGGGTGAGTGGAGCATGGAGAACTTGCATGGGGAACCTTGAGGCTTGCGTTGTGCTCTTCTGTTGCGTGTTTCAACCTGAGAACCGTTACTTTCAGTCAAGTTCACCGTGAAAATGTTTAGCTATCAAGCGTCACCCAGAAATCGAAGATGTGTCTATACACTCTGAGAAAAAAAAGGTAGAATTTCCTACCCAAAGTGGCAGCAGGACGGTACTTCTACCATTTCGTGCCATTCCACACGCGACTTCTCCCCCGCGGGTATAAGTGGCGGCGTCCCGTTCCCTTGCTCCTCCCTTTCACGTTTGCTCTAAGAGAAAACGGTAGAATTTCCTACCCAAGCTGGTAGAACGACAGTTTCTACTCTGCAGTTATACCCAAAAGGTAAAACTGTTCGGAGTAGAAATGTGGTTGCAATGCAGCTCCACCGGGTAGAAAATCGTACCTTTTTTTTCCTTAGAGTGTAGAGCACGCATTTTTTTTATCCGCCTTAGAACTAAAATGTCTACGATCCTCAGATGTGGCTCCAGATTAAAATAAATAAATAAATAACAGTTCTTCCGGTAGGCCAGTGAAACTGATCGGAACATGCTTGAAACGGTTCAACTCCCCCCCCCCCCCTTTTTTTTTCTTTCTTCTCTTTTACTCAGAGGTGGCGGTCACTGTGGATTACATTTCAGTTTGGTTACAGTAAAGAAAGAAGAAGAAAAAAAAACGATTCGGGGGGGGGGGGGGGCTCTCTCCGCTGGCTTTTATTTACTTACTTAAATTTACTTTGCTGGCTTTTATTTGAATTCGACCAATTAATAATGAAAATATTAATTTAATCTCGTTAATTTACTTAAATTAAACTCTCGTTAAATTAAACTCGGAAAAGGACGCAAATTCTACGTCTTTTCGATCGAATTAAAAGAAGATATCGGTTATTTCTGTTTCACGACTACGATTTGAGCCCTGTTCGTCGTCCCGACTCCACCTAGATATACTAAATAAGATTATTTAGTGACTCTTATTCAACCTATCGTTCTTGTGCGCATGCGCAGTGACACCGCTTGCTCTAGGCTTAAAGCATAGACTTCCTACTTCCTAAGTCACTCCCAGCCATTTGATTACAGAAGAGATATCACAGGAAGCTATTTCGGCAATTTTTTTCTCGCCTTGCGGGAAATACCTGAAAACATAGGTTACGGTGAAAGTTGAAGGAAAAGTACGTAACGTGTCAGGTGAACGCCGAGAAATGCAGGTCTTCTAAGCCTCTCCTTTTCCTATTTAATTTAGCGCAAATAGTGCGCGAAACTGTCTAATACGTAATACTCACGCGCAGAAGGTAGACGCAAGAGTTCTACGCATTGCATTTATATTTGTCTTACAACAAGAAATTGATGCGGTTCTTTGTTTGCCTGTCTAACATGAGAGCACTTTCTCCTTTCTATAGAGAGTCCGTGAAGCATGCTACGCGTGCTGCTCATTATCAGCACGGCTTCCGTGCTGGCCGCAGCGCGAAGAATGGCCGGGCCCATGATGGTAGACCTGTCATATGCCTTTGACAAGAGCACGCTCTATCCCAAGGAGGCCGGAAATTTCACGCTTGATGTGAGGCACGGAAAGACCAAATACGGAGTGCGGTAAGTAGAACCTGCGCTATTGGGAGCAGCTGTAAATACAGGAAAGAGTACTTCGTCCTTTCACATGTGAATGCGTGTCTTTTATTCAATTCCCTCGTCAGAGACTTATCCTTGCATGTGGGTTACATGAACCTAGCAATTTCGCGCGAGCACCACCCCTCCGGACTGTCAGAGTGGGCTGTGCTAGGCAGACAGGGTTTCTAATATCTCGCTATATCTCTCGTAACGAAGACAAAAAGTCAAAGCCACAGTGGCTGCTTTAGTAATGGTTGCTCGGACTATTGTGACCCTTCCGACTGTTGATATCATTCCATCTCATCTTGTGGACGCGTCTTAGTCTCTGCGTCACCGCAGTACCAGATTACTTTCCTCCCTCTTCCTCTCTCTTTTACGGTAGATGCGAGGCCACATGCGTCTGACGACCGTTTTGTATGCTTGGCGCCCGTAACTGTCCTCCCGTTGGGCAACTCGCTGTAACTTTTCTTCGTGTCTCTTAGTAAGAGGGCTTATGCTAGCACAGAAACTCGCTGTCCACTTACCCGACGTTGGCCTTACTAGCCACACAATGCCAGTAGGAGACGGTTCTACGTGCGACAAGACATATTCCCGTCCCCTAATGACATAGGCCACTTGTACGTTATACTGTCATGCCTCACGTGGTTATGCGAGATTTTGATTCCGTACCCGCCCCTCTACCCGGCGACGACCTCGCCGCTAACCGAGTCATCAGCCGCATTCAGTTAGCAAGGGGGTGATTATGCACCTGGGGGGGGGGGGCGTGTCGTTTGCAGAGCAATGCATTCTTGAGCAACGACTGCTCCAACAAAGGCACACCGCCTCCTACAACAGGTGCCGAGTGATTGTGCGACAACTTTATGCATTCTGCTTTCCTAATTAGAGCAGAAGGCAATGTCCTTTTGCTTCATCTCTATCATGCTACCAGGCACAAAGTGAGCACTTATGCGATCATAATGGGATCCGTCAAAAAATGCAGTACGTGGAAGTGACACACCTGAGCGTTAATTGGCTTGGTCTGTGTGTACAGTTCGCCCGTCGAGGCCAAGAGACAGCTTCTTAGAAGCGTGGTGTCTAGTCGAGAAAGTGGTGTTCTCTGGAAGGCTTCGGAGTGGCGTGTGTGCATGTCATGTATGACAACAAATCATGTGTGTACAGCGTCAGTATAGCCCCGGCATAGAGAATGACACGAGAGAGGTACGAAAAAAATATGTAAGGAACCTCGGGCTGGGCGGGGGGACAGCAGGCAAAATGTTTTAGGAATTTATAAAAGAGTTAGGCGGCAAACGAATTCTCACAACAAGATCCGGAGGGCACGGAAACGGGAGGGAAGGTGGGATGAGCAAAAAGAATCGACATTGGTCCAGAACTGGTCTGTACAGATGTTCATTCAAGTATAGATAGTAATACAGGAGGTGACGACACCACATTCTGTACAAACACTCCGAGGCAGGCTCCATCCACTGCTGAGCCTTATCGAAAATGTGTAATCGTACAGAGTAGCCAAAGGGAAGGTGAGCACTGGATCTGGATCACATGACAGGTGAGAAGCGGTCGTCGTGAAAGGGTTTCACGGTGGCACAAAATGCAAAGCGACGCAACTATACGTGACAATCTTGCGAACAATAAGGACAGACGGGCAAGGGCGCGGACGAGATGGCACAAAGTAAGAGAGATATAACCTGAGACAGGAAAGAAACAAGAGACATATCGTGTTGGGATCACTTTTGAGGCATTTTTTGTGTTTGTCTTGTTTCTCAATCTGCCTATACCTCCGGTTGTATCTCTCTCATTAAACACACATACCTTAACAGCTGGATGAAGTCACGAGACACACAAATATGCAAAGGTAAGAGACCGAGGGAACACACAGGAAATGATCGCGCAGACGTCAGCAAGTGATAGTAATATTTGCACAGGTATTGAAGTCGCGACATATTGAAGACATTTTTTTCTTCTTCTGTCTGTCGTCATCATCACCGTCGCAATAGAAGACGCGTGATGAGCAGAGAAGAGAATGCGAATAAAATTTTCATAATTGAAGAATTGTTTTTACGAATGGACGGATGTTGGAAGACAACATAGTTGTCCTTTCTCAGGTCGTGGCAGCGCTGTTGAGTATCGAAAAGACTCCGTAGTCCACGACAGCACATGAAATATACGGAATAATTGAGGCACAACTTCGTGAACACTTTAAAGGAGCACTGAAGTGACCGCCAAATTTTTGTTTAGTTTTTCGGTGCAGAGTAAACGGATAACTCGAACGGATAAAATGATTACCTGCGAAAGAACGCGCAGGTGACCTACAGAGCCAGCGCGAGGGCTCTGTTCCAGACACCTTTGAAAAATCCTCCTCGTGAAAAGAGCGCATTGCAGAACGAGAGGACGTCATGCCGTATGCTACTCCGCTCACGTGACCAGTGACGTAGGGCGACACAGCTCACGCATGCATAAGCGGGGGTGCCGGTGTGTGAGCTGCGAAAAAAAAAAGAAAACACACACGAAGAAACAAGGCACGGAGCCGTCTCCACGTCACGAGAGCATCGTATCGGCCGTCCGCGGCTGCCTCCTACAGTTTCTTCCTTCCTTTCTTTCTTTTTTTTTTTTCGTAAATTCTATTGCACAGCTCTAACGCACCGCAGATCGAAAATATTTTGCAGGGTGACTCCTGGTGGATAGTTTGACAGACTAGGCATGTATTTCACCTCATTGCGCCTTTCCGATAAGATATCTACAATAACGCCAGAGACTGTGTAACGCGTAAAGTAAAAATACTTGCATTGTAAATAGACGAAAGACAAAAACGTCCTCTATATAATAAGCGCAGTTTCATATCTACCTGGCACAGATGGAGGAACAATTCCTGAATCAATGGAGTGTTCAGTACAGTTCAGCAGCAACTGTGAGACAGAAGTGCAGCTAACGTGTTCCTGGACTATTAGGTGGGGATGGTGCTCTATCCACTTGGCTGCCGAAAACCCGAACCCTTGGCATATGTCGCTGGATGAGTGGCGAAGCAGACTCTAATCATTAGCCCATAACTGGACGGGAACACCACATTACAGCTGCACTGTAAAGTAGTAACTCCTCGTCCCCAATCCTGCTTTAAACCGCGACAGTCTGGGTGTCTGGAGAAGAATGACGGTGCATATGGCGTATATGAATGATGATGCATATGTGTGCATCATGGTGCACACACGTCTCAACAGCAGCACGTATCGAGAATTACGCGCAGCCGAACACCCGCAATAAGCCGCAACCAAGTCCGCACGACGAAGACTTAGAAACGACGGAAACAGCGTACTCCACCAAGCATTCGATGTACCTGTGCGCGAGGTACAACTACCTGCTGGTGATAGGGACACACGAAAGCTTGGACAGCACAACAATATATGAAGAGCAGAATCAAAGCAAGGATAGTAAGGGAAATGGGATCTTTGAGCATATCATCCAAATGGGGCGACCCCTGAGAAAATGGTCGAGGCGGCGTAGAAATGGGTTACGGTACACCGCCCCGTGTAGAAGAACAAATTTCAAAGCACATAGGGCGGACACAGCCCACACGGTATGCAAGCTTTGCAAAAAAGAAAAAAAAAAGACAGAGAGAGAACATTTTCAAATTCTGTGACATGTACGTCGTGCAGAAACAGGATACCGCCTGTCATCATAGTTGCTCCACGAGTGCTACCACTCCCAAAGTTCCCTTGACGCTCTGATCCAGAGGCGTTGCGCCTCCCCCAGCGGGGGCGCCGGGTGCAGGTCCCGGGTGACCAATAAAGAGACACCCAAGCGGATTTTCTTAGCTTTGAAGTGCTTATGGGCTCTCTCTGTCTCAGATTTTAAGGGGGGTACGTAGTGTTTAACCTGCCCCAGGCGGAAGCTCGCCGTTCCAGTACTCCAGCCCATCCTGCCACGCGGACTGGGAAGATCCCGTCCCGGCAAGACGTCTGTGCAGTTGCTACGACATGAATGCTCGAAACGCGTGATGACATCTTCATGAAAACTAGCGCGTGAGCAATTGCGAGTTCTTTCAAGCATTAACGGGGTTGTGACACATTGGTACAGTGCTGGACAAAAGTTTACGGAACACGCACGGCTCATTCTTTCCACGGAGTGACACGCTAGCAGCGAATGGGACCGTACGGGCTTACAGACATGCCTAGGTAACCTAGTCACCTGTCGTATGTCGGCACAGTTCCCTTAGAAGTCGGCCCAGGACGCACATTCCTCCAGGGCGTCAGTCGTGACGTGGCCCACCTCTGTGGGGCCCACAACGGCGAGCCCTTTCACCAGGACCACAACCGAATGTGTCGGAGCGTGTTCCGTAAACTTTTACCCAGCACTGTGCATGTAGCTCTCTACAGCATTTTGCCGCACGTGAGAGTATCGAGTTAAAAAGATTATTGTGTTACTCCCGCGCGTCCCGCGCGAGAAAACTCTACTGCGCGTCTGCGCAGTACGGTTTAGAGTATAGTTTCATTTTAGTTAAACGACGCGCGTCGTTTGCTACTCCCGCGCGTCCTTTGCGTCCCGCGCGTCAAACCCTAGCATCAGTCCAGGATGTGTCGGCAACGATGTTGTGACGGACAGAACAGCGCTGTAGGCATTCTATGGGGAGCATCCCTCGCGAGAGCTTTTTGGTTTCTGCCCAAAGAAGTTGGGCTCCAACAACGAGGCGATGACCACGAAAACGCGGTAGCAGAATTAGTGACACGGAGCTCGAGGAATATTCTTACTCGTGGACGGTGAGAACGATAGCAGTAGCAACGTCACACAATAGTCACAACAGGAAATGAATGGTGGAACAAGGAGTCTACTTGCAGTGATCAATGAATACAATAGCGGAGAGTAGTTTGATATATGCAGTAGCGGGAAGCATATAGCAGTGAGTGGGAAATCTTGTATCTTTTGTCATGCACACGCAAATAGCATGCAAGTAGCTGCAGCATCGCTACATCGGATGCTCCCGAGTATATGCACAACAAAATGAACTCTAGTGGCAAGCTTATTGCCCTCACAGTACACTGTTCGCGCCTCCCCAAATCAGGTAACTTGCGCGCTCTGTACTAAAAAGTCACAGATATTGCTAAACAGCTGTTCGCAGCTGGGAGACTAACATGCACAGAAATGTCAGCACACGATATCCCGTGTTTAACGTCCCCGCGGAAGACGACGCACTTGACCAATCCGTACCATCGAATGGACCTTTTTTTTTACATACGCGTCGTATCCTAGCAACTCTCCAGCGAACCACCCTCGGCGCGCGCCGAAATAAACCCATGTGGGTAGCATAAAGGACCAAAACTGGTCTTGAAGTGGGGCCGAAGAGATCGCGTGGTGTCCCCACTGGTCCCCACTCTTGTCGTTCCCATTTAGCGCCATCTATTGAACACGGAGACCATTTCCTGCTCACCCAAGGTCATCAGCACCGCAGCGCATGCGCATGCACTGCGGTTCTCGACCGGGAACCGAACTTGGAGCCTTGAGATCAATATGCTACTAGTGCGCTGCCTACTGGCTTACCGAAGGAATATTATATCTCCCGTGTCAGGGGGGTGTCAAAGTAGCTTGCCGTTGTTGGCCGCACACGAGTGGGCATCGTCACGACTCCCGTGTCAGCCTTTGGCAACGGATCTGATAAATACCACTTGGCTGCAATTCCTATTTTCTCTGGTCCTTCATTCTCCCGTTTACCTTTCTTCTGCTGCAGATACCAAGAAGAAATCTTCATGGCACCTACCGAAGGAGGGACCTGCATGATTACTCCTCGACTCCTGATGAAGGGCCGGTGGTCTATTATGGACATACCCCTTAACCGTCTTGTAGCTGCAGGTGTTGTAATAGACGTCAGCCTTCAGGTTATGCGCAACAGAAACTATCAACTCCTCACGTCTGACGTTCTCCGGTGGGAAGACATCCACGGGAAGCTACCCCAGGGATGTATCCTGCTAATACGGACAGGCTGGAGTCGTTACTGGCCATCTTGGAAGAAATACCACGGTCTAGGGAACGTAACATACGATGTTCCGCATCATCCTGGAATTCACCCAGATACCGCAACGTGGCTAATATCAAAACGAAAGCTCTACGGTGTTGGCATCGATGGCCCTTCACTTGATTACGGCATGTCCAAGAATTTGGGGGCACAGCACGTCTTTCTAGCCGCTAACACCTACGGACTTCTAAACGTGGCCAACATGAAGGAGTTGCCGTCTGCAGGGTTTACGATGTTTGTGTTCCCAATGAAGATCCGTGGAGCTAGTGCGTCGCCTGTGCGTATCTTAGCTGTAGTACCTTGAGAGACAGCATGACTTAAGGACCATGCGCATTTCTGACGTGTCATCAAAGGTACTGTCACAGGCGTATCATGGTGTAACTAATGGTACACCTCCACTGTGAAAACTTAGAAAGTGTGACAGATGCCGCGATTTCTAGAAATATTTAGAGAGCGAAAGCGGAAGAGGGAAAAAGAACCGCGTGACTCTGCACTACATATGCTTATCGCAGAGCCGAAGGGCAAAAAGAAAACATAAATGAAAGACAGCAGGGAAAACGAGAAGGAAAAAGTGAACTACCGAATCCACAGCCAGAGGAACGACCAAGGCAAAGCCAACTACAGAGAGCTCGACAGTCTGAAAAGCAACGACTAGCCATTATGTTGATCAGGAAGCGCTCGCGACAGTCGGCACACGAGCCACTCGATGTACCCTATTTCTTATTTATTTCTTGGGGCTATAAAGTCAAGAATGAGGGACGTACGTATGCGTTTCTACGTGCTGCGGGTTGTGTAGATAAACGAAATGAGTGTGAACTGCTTTAGCCGCAGTTTCGTGTATTAAATTATTCTTGAATGTACTATACTCCCGGCTGGCTACCGTTGCGGATGGGGTCAGGTACGTACAAGTGCTTTTTGTTTGCAGTTAGCGTGCCACGCTCCTTCAGCGCATGTTTAAATTAGAGAGGATAGAGTTCGAAGACCGAACAAGAGTGCGGCATTCACCGTGTTTTTAAACGATCGAAGCTATACAGCTTCGGTCGTTCAAACTAAAGGGAAATGTCCAGATATTCTTAAACTTTGAGACCAACGCCATACATAGAAACTCATTGTTAAGATGCTACAGGCTATGGCGTATAGCGTCTTAACAGTGTTAGAGGCTATCTAATAATTAATACACAGGGTGTCCACGCTAAGTGTGAACATATTTTTTAAAAATATATCAATCACTTTTTCCGAGATGAAATCAATTGCAATATAGCATATGCTGAAGGGCACTCCCTAGGGGGGCATTAACAGACTCCTAAGGCAATGTCTTAATTAACTTTCAATAATTAACTTTTTAATTATAAAAGCTACGAAGTTGCTCCAATGAGAATATCTGATCTCTTCTGTCACCAGATACCAAGCCGTTTTCAGAACAAACATCCGTTTGATAGATCGTCCGCAAAAAATTCGTGAAGGAACGCCATTTTTTTCTTTATTTTATTCATTGCGCATCTCTAGAGACGCGTCTTTCCTTCGCCCTAATACGAGAGGATGAAAGAGCACACTATCGCCTCTTGCGTCCTGGAAAAAGATTAAAAGAAAACAGAAAATGCAGCCCAAGATAAGGGCAGTCGCGATAGAGTCACCCGATAGATTTGTGTTTTTGTTTTGTTTCCGCAAGTTAGAGCTAACCTTCGACGCATGAGGCGGCACTGTGCTCTTTCACTCTCTCACACTGGGGGTAAAGGAAAGCCGCTTCTTTGAAGATGCGCAATAAACCAAATAAAGAAAAAATGGCGTTCCTTCACGAATTTTTTGCGGATGATCTACCGAACGGATTTTTGTTCTGAAAACGGTTTTGGTATCTGGTGACCGAAGAGATCAGATGTTCTCATTGGAGCAACTTCGTAGCTTTTACAATTGAAAAATTAATTATTGAAAGTTAATTAAGACATTGCCTTAGGAGTCTGTTAATGCCCCCCTAGGGAGTGCCCTTCAGCATATGCTATATTGCAAATGATTACATCTCGGAAAAAGTGATTGATATATTTTTAAAAAATCTGTTCACACTTAGCGTGGACACCCTGTATATTAGGCTATCTTAATGGACGACTGTGGAGGTTCTGAAGGTCAGTTCCGAGAGTATGCTCCTCCAGAGGGCCATGGTTCTCCCACAGAAAATGTTATAATTTCTATATTTAGAATACGCATATTACCAGGCACGAGTTCAGAACTACTTTATGAAGAATTAGGGGTTTCATCGCCAGGGGCGATACTCTACCCCATCTCTGGTGGTGATGTGGGGAATGAAATAATGAGCCCCTTCACAATAAGGATCGAAGTCCTATTGTGTCCAAAAAGGTCAAAACAGCTTTGAGGGCAGAGCGTTGGTGGGCTGGATTTAGCCAGGGACCAAGCAATTTTGGTAGAGAAAAGGGCGAGAGTCCAGCTGACTAACCCGGAGAGTGCAGTTCCGCAAGGTTGGTAATGTGGGCAATGAAGAAGAATGTGCTCGTGATCCTCTAGAGCACCGCAGTGACAGCATCTGGAAGAGTCAACTTGTCTCAAGCGACTGAGCTGTAAAAGCCACATCGAGTCGCATTCGATGAATTAATGCAGCATCTTGACGATAGTTGTCTCGTGGCATGCGGAAAGCAAGCGTGGGTTCAACTCTGCTCAGCACAGATGAGGGGAGAATGTCGGTTGTCCATTGGCGGGGAGCCAGTGGTGTCATGAGGTGTCGAAGAATGGAACGACGGCTTCTCCTCATGCAGTGCAATACTCGTCAGTTTCCTATACGAGAGAGCTGCTTCTGGGGCGCTCTCGGCCTGTCCATTCCCCACGACACCAGAATGGGCTGGAACCCACTGGAGAACCAGCCTATGGCCTGCTTCGTACACATCGTGGTAAGCCATTAACACATCCGTGACTAGGGGTGCCGATGAGCCCCGTATGCCGGAATTTTCAATAGCTTGCAGTGCAGATTTTGAGTAAGTGAAGACACCCCATTCCCGCGGGGTAAAATCAACGATGCGCTGTACAAAGAAAAGGATGGCATATAGTTCCACAGCTGTTGATGAGGTTGGATGTGAAAGCCGTTGACCTTGCACTACGCCTTCAGATGGTATGACGGATGCCGAGGCGGACTTGCCGTTTCTGGATGTGCCATCTGTATACACTTCTGTAGAAGTTCAAAAATTCTCGTCTACCAGAGCATAAAAGTGGGCTCGAAGGGCTCTTCTTCTGGGAGAGACCAGGGGGCTTCCTGCGGTGTTACGTTCTTAGCTACGAAGCATGTGAGACTCCGGCGTGTCCTCTGCGCTACCCCATAGAAGTCGCCTTCAAGGCGGTATCGAATTTTCCTGAGGAGCGGGGGACGGGAAATGTGAGCACGCAAACGTAGGAAGTGCCGAGCCGTTCACGTTCACGTAGAACCTCAATCTGGAGTTCACCAGCTTCAGCCACGACTTGCCGTGTTTCAGCCATTCTTAGAAGTCCAAGGCAGCGACGAAGACTTCCAGCAAACAGGGTCCGAAGGGTATTAATGATGTTGAAGTCCTGGGCAGGATAGGAAGGCTGTAAAGCACAGACGCCCTCACCAAAGCCCTGTGAACTGCTAGCATGGAGCGCAGATCACAGCTGTATCCTGAGCTAGAAATATGTTGAACCGCAGGGAGCCATCGCTGCACTTTGGTTTCAAGTTGCTTAATGTGGAGAGCCCTGCGCAGGTCCGAGTCGACTACCACCCCAAGGAAGCGATGGAAACGTACACGCTCAAGCTTTTTGGCACGAACCCAAAGAGGGAAATTTGTCATAGCCTTGCGTGTGAAAGGGAGCTCGACACACTTTTCGAGCGAAAGGTCCATCCCAATTTACGTGAAGTACGTATGTACATGATTTAAAGCCAACTGCAAGCGGTGCTGAATAGCTGGGCGTGACTTTTCTACTGTCCAAAGCGCAACGTTATCTGCATACACGGAAGACGATACTTCGCGAGGAATTGCCGATTTTACGCCGGCCATCACTACTTTAAAGAGTGTCGGACTCAGAAAGCTTCCTTTGGGACTTTTTGATGAACAGGATGCTTAGGGCTTTGGCCTTGGGAGGTACGGACAGTGACAGTTCGGCCCGTAAGGAAGTCTTGAAGCCAGATGAAGAGTCGACCGGATACCCCAAACTAGCGCAAGGCGTGCAGCACACAAATGTGCGGGACGGTACTATATGCGCGCTTGGTGTCCAAGAAAATCGATACGAGGATCCGTCGACGAGCACGAGCATGTTGGACTGTGGAGACTAGGTCGAGAACTGGATCCATGGAGCTCCGAGTGGCGACGAAATCCAGCCGTTTCGTAAGCGAACACACCTTGCTTGTCGAGCCACCACTCGAGCTGTGCAAAACCAGTCTCTCTATCAGTTTTCCCATATAGCTTGTCATGTTCACAGGGCGAACTGTAGGGATTTCCTTCCCTCGTCATCCTTTCATGTGAACCTTTTTGGAATTGGGTAGGGTCCTGCACTCAACGCAGGGAAACATCCCACATCATCATCATCATCATCATCATCCATTCATCTATGTTGTTGTTGTCACAGGGCGGCAGGAGGATACGGCACTTGGGGGCTTGCCTGGTTTCAGGACGGGAACAACTAATGCCTCCTTCCAGGTAGGTGGTAGAGATCCCTGTTGCCAAGACATGTTATGCACATGAAGGGGAGCTTGGAGTGATCGCCCGTCAATGTTTCGCAGTGCGGCACAGGTGATTTTATCGGGTCCCGTGGACGAGCCGGCGTTCACAAGCTTCAATGCTGTCTTGAGCTCGATTAGTGTGAAGTCAACGTCCATAACCTCCGGTGGACTGGGACAGTCTTGGCGAATTTCAGCCGTCAAATCGTGGATAAAGCTGCTGTGTACCAGAGTCGTCGAGGACAGCCGCCTGTGTCGTAAGTACCACACAGAAGTCCGTCGCTAGCGTGTTTCCGTCTACACCCCTAACGATAGCCAAGGCCGCCAGAGGATTCTTTTGAGGGGCTCCTCATGCAGAGATCAGATTGGCCTTCAGATCTTTGCGGCTGGGTCAAACGGTGAAAGGTGGTGACAAAACTTACGCAAACGCTTCCGATCTTCTTTCTTAAGTTCTCGTGTTACTTTTCTTTCATCCAGCTGTATTCCACAATGTCAGAGAGTTTCCCTGTCCGACGAGCCGTTCTTTCTGCTCGGCGACGTAATGCCCTAAGGTGGTTAATTGCTGGAGAATGACCGATACATGTTATGTTACCCTTTTAGACATTACCACCGCGTCCTGAATGGCGCGACTAATTGCTTGCGAGAAAGCCTTTGGGGACATACCGATGTACACAGATGTTCGGAGGCTTGTACGAAAGAGTCTCCAGATCGTGAAAGAAATCAGTCCAGTAGTGGCTGAGAGAGGCAGTCTATCGTGCGAAATATAGAGAGGATAGTTGTCACTACCTCGGGTGTCGACATCGGTAGCGCACGACAAGTGGCGAATTATGTCCGCTGAGCACCACGAAAGATCCAATACATCGAGTGACGTTGGTGATCGCATACAAGTGAGCTGTTGGTCGTCAAGTAGACACATGTGAGCATTCTCCATTAATTCGAACAGCCTCCTTCCCCTGCCGTCCGTCCTTCGGCTCCACAAGCCGTGTGGTGAGCATTGAAGTCACCCAGCACGAGCGACGGGGCTTCCAGTGAATCAAGTAAGCGTTGGAGGTCACACCACGGAATCTGTACCGCGCGATGTATATAGATACTGATGACCGTTAACAGCATGGGTCCAGGGCGGATCTTGCAGAGATCTCTTCGAGGTCTGCAATGCGGATATGCTCTGGTCTCCCTTCAAATCCGCGTACTGATCTTTCGATCTATCGCGGTGGAGGGAGGCGAAAGGGAGCCGGTCCTTCATATTTCGAGAAGGGCCCCTTGATAACGCGGTCTGCCCCCGGGTGGGCCGTGTCTTGGAATGCGCGGCCCGTAAAACGGTCGTCGGGGCAACATCGCTTGCGGTGTTGTTTCCGGGAAGATTTTTTCTAAAGGTCTGCAATGCCATTGCCTTTCTATATTTCTATATTATATTCTGTAGGCTCTGGTCTCCCTTCAAATCCGCGTATTGATCTTTCGCCTTTGGGCAAGGATCTCTCGCGGTGGAGGGAGGCGAAAGGGAGCCGGTCCTTATTATTTGGAGAAGGGCCCCTTGATAACGCGGTCCGCCCCTGGGTAGGCCGTGTCTTTGAACGCGCGGCCGATAACAAGGTCGTCGGGGCAGTACCGCTTGCGGTGCTGTTCCGGGAAGATCTTTTCTTGATCTTTCTATACAGCTTACGCTTGTCCCATCCTACAGTTGGCAATACGAAACGCCATTGCCTTTCTATGCAATGACGCCATACTGAGGAAAAGATAATGCCTCCAGTGCCAGAAGCGCTTGGACCTCGGGCAGTTGCGACGCACCAGGAAATACAGAGACAATTGCCTTAAGTGCTGCGACTACCGCAGGGAGGAATCCGAAAGTGGACACATCCTCACTGGCTGATGGTTCCATCACACTATAGTGTAAGTGCGTATAATCTGCCTTGATGGACCAGGAGGTGTATAGGGTGGCTGCTTGTGATAGCCGCGATGGTGTTGAGCGACCTCCGTTCGCCTCGTGCAGATTGAGGTGGGAGTGCAGGAAATTCTTCTGCTTTTGTACCAGACGTGAGTGTGGCACTACCACCCCTGGGAGCGTCAGACGGAAGTCATAGTATCCGGTCTTGGTGTCTTTTGGTGACGGCGGTCTTCACAGGACATAAAGAAAATGATGCGGGATGGCCGGATTTACAGTTAGCACACGTCGACTCTCTTTTATTGTTGCACTCTGACCTTTGGTGAGGCCCAGCGCATATGCCACACCGTGTAGCACCTCGACAATTTCGAGCAATACGGCCAAATCGTTGGCATTTATAACACTGCATGGGGCCTTCTATGTACTCGTGGACTCTGAAGGTCTGAAATCCGACGGCAATTCCGGCGGGGGGGAGACGGATTGTGGGTTGAAAAGTCCGGATGACGCTCCGTAACGGGGTGAACACATCCCCGCTATCTTCTGCCATGTAATGCCAAACCTGTCGCCGTGCAGACATAATCCATGCGTCTTTGAGGTAGAGCACGAGATGGTCGTTCCAATACTCTCTGGGAACATAAGTCTTGCCCATATTTCTGGCATACGATTGGGGTGTTGATGGTAGCACAGGCACTCCAGCTAAACATGGATTTGGGGGGGGGGGTATGTTTATTATATAAAAAAAAAATAAGAAGGAAAGGTTAACCACCGCTACGGCGGCTTGCTATTCCCAGGAAAGAAAGGGAAAAAAAGAAAAAGAAAGACAAAAAGAAAAACAAACAAACAAGAGGTACCACCACCACCAATGTGCGCCGAAACACATGGGTGGGGCCGAAACACATGGATTGGATGTGAGGGGAAAATATGCTAAACACTAAATAGCTAAACACTTAGCTGATAAAAGGTTGCGGGCAGTCGCTTCAGACCGTCCGGAGACGAAGAGAGAACCATGTCGATGGAAACGGTGGTGCATAACCTGTTGTTGGGCTAGCAGGCGTATCTCACTAGCGACCGCGTTAGCATTCACTTTCCACAAGGAGTAGTCACTATGATGTTATTGGTCGAAATAGTATGGGAATATACCACCGGCTCGGTTCTTCCTGTAGGTGACAGTGGTGAGCGGGTCATCAGCAGTTGTAGTAGTGTGGACTAGAGCCCTGCACGGGCCCGGGCCGGGTCGGGGGCCGAGCCGGGCTTGTTATTGGCTGTGTGCTCCGGGCCGGGCCGTGCCCGGGCCGACAACATACCCTAGCACCGCGGGCCGGGCGCGGCCCGTGCCGTTAAAATACGCCACCACCGCGGGCCGGGCCGGCCCGGGCCGACATATATGTTTCCGAGAGTCAGGCCCGGCCGGGCCACGCAGCTAATTCCACACAATGGAGATGCATTAGTTCATATCATCATGCGTTTGCGTCATTCCTGTGGATATTTTGCAAAGACAAGCCAGGGATACTGCATTAGGCATATGATTCGACCCTCTAGAACATTCTGAAAGCCACTTTTCATTGCTCGTCACACCTCACGTATTTGACAATCACTTGGAAAGCTTGGTGAGAGGGGTATGGACTGGGAGAAGGAGTTTGTCGACAGCATCCTCTACCTCCGCGAAATCTTGACAGTGTAACGATAACGCCCGTGCCCGCGTACGTTCTGGATTTAATTTGGTCTGGTGCGGTTATGGTGTTAAACCGCCATCACTTGTATGTTTGTCTTCTCTCCTTAGAAATTTACTGATAAATTTGTTTGATAATCGCCAGAAACGCGTACGTCGCGGCTGGAAATACTATGCCGGGATCTACTCGCCGGGTCACCGGGCCAGGCCGGGCCGGGCTCTATTTGCTTAGACTCCGGGCCGGGCCGGGCTCTAGTCACTGGGTCACCGGGCCGGGCCGGGTCGGGCCGCATAAAAATATGAAGGTCCGGGCCCGGGCCATTTTTCGATGCGCCCGGGCCGGGTCGGGCCCGGAAAAGTCGGCCCGTGCAGGACTCTAGTGTGGACAACTTTCACCTCATCTGTCCGGTGGAGAGCGCCCGGTACCGAAGTGTCCATGGCGTTACCAGGAACATTCGTGTCTTGCGGATTGTCAGCATCAGCAGAGTCAGGACTTTCCACCCGTTGTCATTTGGCAGGGCTTGGGGGGGGGGGGGACCTGTTGACATGTATAGGAAGCGTTATACAGACATCGAACCTCCCGTCCATATTGCGGCGGGAGGTTCGTGAAACGTGGGATTCCTCCTTTCCGAAAAAGAAAGAAAGAAAAACGACGACCCCAAATAAGCCTGAGTCTATAGATTTTGAATATATTGCGGAGAACAGGAAAAGCGCGATCTCACCCTCCAACACGGGTTCAGAAGGTGCGCACGTTGGAAAATGAAAAGGTATGAGGGAATGCTGGATTGGGGGAAAGTGGACACAAGAAGGTGGAAAAAAGACCACCTGAGATGGATTCCTCGAGGCGATATAGAACAGGGGTGCCGAACTCATACGTGTCTGCGGGCACATTGAGCCATGGAGGAACTGCGCGGGCCGCATACCACGGCTTTGGGGTAGCCCGTTTCTGATATAGATGAAAAACCAGAGCTTAGAGGAGTACAGAGGTCCGTTCAAAAAAAAAATTACAGATTAAGACACCTGATGAAAGTGCGTGTGACATTTTACCGTATAGCGCGAAAGGTTTTAATGTTTGCAATTTGTTTCCCAGAAAAAAACTCACATAAACATGGGTATAACGAGGAGGAGAAGTTATGATGCCACGTCACTGATGACGTCACAGGGGGAACTCGTTCTGGTTCGCCGGTCAGTGGGGATCAGAGCCCTGTCGCTTCGCCGCTGTTAACCAGTTTTGCCAGTTCTCCCGGAGAATTAGGGATAGAAGGAGCGGCCGAATCATGACCGATCAGGAGCACTACTTTTTCAGAACCCCGAACAACCGAGTAGCAGACGACAGCTGAGTAGCGGACAACATTTCTCTGGACCAACCAGCGAGCGTGGCCCCTGTAACGCCAGCGCGAGGTCCCAGGCACATCACAGGCTGGTACTGCTCTCAACCACCGTTGCGCACTGTCGGTTTTTGCGGCGTACTTTAAGTTCAATTTCTGCGATAATTATGACTCTCTGGTGTGAATTACTTCGCCTCTTAGGTGCATCTTGCTGGCCTACTTAACAGTTTTATAGGAAGAAAATAAGGTGTTAAAAATGACTTCTGTGCTACTTTGAAACGGCATAACACGTAGATTTGGGTTACTTAGCGTTTCTCAATCATGCGGTCTGCAATCCTTTTTATTTGCTGTGTCATGAGGAAACTTTGCTCCTCTTGTTTTTAACAATTGCGTCAACATAGTGTGAAAGTGATTGCGCAATTGCAACCTTAACTGCTTTGACGTGTTCGTTTGTTGGTTGTGCGCGTGACTTATTCAGGTTCATCACAGAAAACGGCTGCTCGCAGACGTATGTTGACACAGTTGTCTCGGAACGTAAAGCCACGAAGTATTACTAGTAGACGTATGTTGTACAGAACATCGACAGGTTTGTCCGCGACAACATACGTATCATCAGAGACTTTCGTCCAACGCGAGAATAAAACGAAGCTGCACCAACTTCCGCAAACTTGTTCTTACCGGTGCGTCGCAATGCAGGTCAATCAGTTCCATTTGTTAATCATGAGGAACTTTGTCAGCAACCACGGAAAACAGCGAGAAAAAAGCCTCCGTTTCAAGTCTCCTGCACTCGAAGAATCTTTCCTCAAATTCACTCGGGATATCACCAAGCCTGCGACTGAACTGGTCTGTTTCTGGTGGCATTGAAGGTACCAATGTTATGAATCGGCCATCTAAGGTTTGTTCAGAAATTTTGGTAGGAATGTAGTGGTAATATTAATCGAGTAAAAATCCTGATCAGCAAAGGCAACGAAGGCAACACAGAGACAGACAGGGAACGTCGAACTTTCAACATTTTATTATATTATTAAAAGTTGATTATGATTAAAGGTAGAAAGTTCGAAGCTCCCTGGCTGTCTTTGTGTTACTTTTGTCGTCTTCGCGGTTGTCGTGTCATCTCTAAGTTAGAGAGTCATCGGTTGTTACACGTCTGTGGCAAGCAATCAGGTAGACGTGCTGTTCGGATTACTAGTGACTTATGTGTTGACTTACTAATTAAATTACTTTATGTAGACACAGACCTCTTGTGCGTTTTCACCTAACTTCATTGCCGTACTACAAGCTCAATGGTTCAACTTGTGGCAATACGGAATGTATGCCAGTGTTTTCCCTTATTGCACTTAAAGCGAGTGTTGTTCCCTCCATTTCTTACATCAGTCTCTGGTAAGGTCATTGGTTGTCATGTACTATCTTCCAAATAATACGTGAAAGACATCTGCTTGCAGACTGACTAGTGTGGCTTTGTTGAAATCTAACCACTTAAAGCACACGGAACTATATTGACTTGTTCATGTGTCCCACACCATGTATGTGACTCAACTGACTAGTTTGATTGTAGTGAAATCTAAGCTAAATACATAAAGCACACATAAGCTATATTCATTTGCACGTGTATCTGATCTGACACGTCTATCATGTATCTGACTCAACTGAAAGTCTGAAACTAAAGGGCTTACAGCGAACACATTTTAGTGTAGACAGCCTATGCTCACCGTACAAAAACATTTCTGCTACCTTGGTAATAGAAAAAGTTGCTCTCGGTGCCCTTTTAAGCCATCGCGCAATTGAAAATAGCCGCTCCACATCTCCCCAGCCTCCTTCGCAAACATTTTTTGTCACCTCACCTCACCTAACCCCAATCTCAATTTCGGAAAATTTTCCTCACTCACCCCACCTCAACTTCCTCGTCAAAAAATTTGCCTCACCTCATCTCAACCACCTTCTCAAAAATTTTCGTCATCTCACCTAGCCTCAACCTCCTTCTCGAAACATTTTCCTCGCCTCACCTCGCCTCAATTTCTCTTCTGAGAATTTTTCCTCATCTCACCTCAATATGCGTGAGGTGAGGGTGAGGGCACCCTCACCCTCATTTGCCCTCGTGAGGATACCCACCTCTGCAGTCGGCGCACACCTCTAGCTCGGCGGCGCGGCGCACGCCTCTATGGTGGTGATGGTGACGAAAACCGGCTTGCCTTTGTGCTGCAATGGCAGTAGAGGAGAAATGACCCAATCACAATACAAGATTGCCAGATTTTAGCACAAAATTTTGAAACAATACGGGACCTCCTTGTACAGTCATAAACATCTTTAGGTGGTTCCCGCAGCCCACGTATGAGTGCTGCATCATGGTGTATGTTAAGGTGTCTGAGTGGTATCTCCCTCTGTGTACAGAAGGAGGAAATATTCAAACATTCTAGTATGCTACATCTTTGGTCATTGCCTAACTCTAAATGGGGTAGCTTTATACGACTATCGCTGGCGGTCACGTGGTCGCTGTCACAAGCTACAGAAGGACAAACACGGCGGTTGGCCTTGTAAAGGTGGATCTTCTAGTTTCTCTTCTGATTATATATATATATTTTTTTTTTTTTGCGGGGGGGGGGGGAGGGGTAGTCGTTTTAGGAGTTTCCTCTCTGCCGTGGTGGGTGCAACAGCCTCCCTCTAAGGGCCAACGCTCTAAGTACTATATGCATTCAGTTAACACAAGTTCACAAATTTGTATTTGTCTATGTCGAGCAAATAGCTCAGTTAACGAGCAAAACAAATTCCGTCTTCTCCTACGGTCGCGCATCGCTCGCCTGAGGATTTCGGACTTTTCCCTAGCTACGCTGCTAGGCCCCACACAACATAGTCAGGTGACTAAGGCACTTGTTGAGTTTCTGCGGATCTGTGGCCTTCTGGGTGAACTGTGATCAATTTCGTGTTTGTTTTCCTTTTGTTTCTTTGTTTTTTCTTTTTGTTTGTCTTTCTTTTTCTTTTTTCCCTTTCTTTCCAGGGAATAGCAAGCCGCCGTAGCGGTGGCTAACCTTTCCCTCCTATTTTTTTTATATAATAAACATATCCCCCCCCCCAAATTCCTCAATATCTTATGGAGATTTACAATATCACAAGCACTTTTGACGAGGGAAGTATTTATGAATTGCGTGACGCATTCGTATTGACCGCATTCGTAGAGCGTGCAATTTGGCCAAGAACGCGGTTCTTGGGACATCAATGTTCAGCATATTCTTTGGTCTGCGCAAACAGAATGCGAAACGGAGCCCTTCCTGTAAGCGGTTTCAGAGTAACGAGAACCGGAGAAGCGAATCAGCCCAATGATGCTAACCTCTCCGTGACCCCATAACAAAGAAAGGACCGGAGCGTGCAATGCTCGTGGAGAGCAAGACGTGTAAAAGGGCAAGGGCGAAATAGCGCAGTTGTTGACACTATCAACACGCTCGGTGAAGGAGACCGCATTTTCTCCGGCACACAGACAGACGGATGAGCTTACGATGGCCGTCAAGCTGTTTTCCTTGGCCGATTATGCCGTTCTTGTGGCGCTTCTTGGAGCATCAGCTTTGATTGGGATCTTTTTCGCGTGGAAGGATCGCAGAAATGCCGACAGCAGACTGTTCCTCGTCGGAAATCGACAGCTGCAGGTAACATAGTTCCAGTTTGCGGATGAGATGTCACAGACAATAGTATAGTGTAAAGTAACTGTCGTGTGGTAACCCCGCTATACTTTCAATGCTTCGTGAAGTTCTTTCGCCATATCATCCGGTGGGTCTTCTAATCAGAAATGGAGCATGTGCCAAATCACAATGTTGCTGCTATAGCCTTCCTGTCAACTGTGTGTGTTTGAGGAAGGACTTGCTACTTGAGAATACATGTCCTTATTTGGCCCTTATGTCTTTGCGGAATAGCAAGCCGACGTCCCGTTTGGCTGACCTTTGCCCCGTTTTTTTCCCCTTTCGTCTAATAAATATACCCCCCCCCCCCTTATTTGGCTTTAGGGCAAGGACGGGTAGGCAAAGTATGGTGTTATGGACACATGAAGACCCTGCTCGTTTATAGCAGTGTGTGAAATACTTGATTACATCAGTCTTATCACGAACTACTTTGAAAAAAAAAAAAAAGAAAGAGGTAATTTTCTTAAATGTATAGCCATACCACGGTTCTACGAGCCAAGTTCTCGCAAGATCTTGATTGATCCAGGCGGGATCCGAACCGTGCAGGAAGGGTGGGGCACGAATAAATGTTCAACGTTCTAAGCATGTGCTGCGATGATACGTGAATACGTTTTGCACCCTGCCGCGTAGACACCACAGTAGACTTCCTTCGGAGACGGCTTTATGCCATGTAACCATGTTATTGTTTTCGGCCTTGAGTGTACAATGAAAACGTTCTGCAAGGCCGTTGCGTGTTCGTTGGTGGCAATGTTGCAAGCTGCAGTTCTCGGGAGCCTTCAGAGGTAGCAGAAGATGCAACGCAAATTGTTTTATTTTGACCGTTCAACTACCCATAGCTTATGGCTGTACACATATGGCAATACTATGCATACGCTATAGCTATACTACTACGGCATACGTTGTGCATATACCACACCATATAGAAGGCTTGAAGTGCCACTGCGGATAAAGCCTCATGTCTGCAGAGTCTACAGAATTAATCTCGTTGCAATGTGCGTGGTCTTACGTGATTCTCCAAAAATATTGTCTCTCCATGTGACACGGAAATATTACAAAATTAATCCGCCACTTGCGAAAAAGACACGGCGCATGCGCACATCCCCCTCTCCCCCGTGCTTCCCGCCAGGTTTCGAACTGGCTGGAAAACAAAGGCCATTTCGCCGCTGCTGCAAGCCATGCCTGTGAATTGCGTCTTTTACCGCTGTACGAATTGTTATATGCAGGGCAAGAAGTTGCGTTTTTTTAGGTTTCCGTGCGATATGTTATGTCCTCAAAAACCCGAATCGTGGGTTCGGGCTATGAAAAGACAGGAAGAATTGCGAGACATGACAGAATTTCCAGCCGTCCAGGAAACACAAGTTAATTTGCCCAAAGCTTTTCGCAAGCTTCCCAACACAAGATTAGTACTCGATGCGATTGAAGTCAGAATCGAAAGGCACAGAGACAAACTTTTTCGTGTCATCAACATTACAACACATATAAATCAGTTGTTGACTGTGACCCAGAAGGTTACATCAGCTTCGTTTCCCGGCTTCGGGGTGGATCCATATCTGATGTGGACATAATGCAGAGTAGAGGATTGTTAGATCGCCTCGAAGCTGGTGATGTCATATTGGTAGATAAGAGATTCAATGTTTGATGTCTCCCCCAAAGAATTGAAGTGTACAGTCCACCATTTAGGGTGAGAGGAGACGCCCAAATGTCCAAGGGCAATGTTCGAAGTACAAGAGAAATTGCCAGTGCAAAAGTGCATGTTGAACGCATGATCCGACGTGTGGAAGAATTACACATTCTTGATATTGCCTTTCCCATCATCATAGACATTGCCGAGCAGATATTTTATGTATGCTGTTACCTTAGTAATTTCAAAATCTCCTTAATAAATTAGGCCTAACATGACACGGGGAAGGAATTAAACAACTGTGCATGTGTTATCGTATTATCATAATGTAATATGTAAAGTTACCTTATGATGAACAAAGCAATATAAATGAGTCAGTCTTCATTGAGAACAGCATCCGGGAAAATGTTTGTAGCACTATATGCATTTACTACATTCATTATAAGCACTGACTATATACATTATATACATTCTGTACTTCATTATATTCTCATACTATATACATTACATTCTACACATTAAGACTATACGCATAAGACTAAGGCATTAAGGCTATATGTATTATATACATTCACTATATGCATTACAAGTTACATCATATACATTCATTTTGCACTTCACGACTGGCGCCTTCTTAGACGGAGCTTCAACTCCATGATACTGCCTACGACATTGTACCCATTTATATACTTTGTGTGTGGGATATAATTCGCCAAGGTTCCCAGGCGGCGAATGCGTTTGGTTTAGATCTTGGATGAGAGCATGCTAAAAAAAATAATGTCCAGCCGAACGCCAAGAACGGAAACGGGATGCCGTCCTCCTCGATGATGGAAAGAAATTCTCACTCTCCTCGATCAGACCGACAAACACCCAACGAAACAGTCAACAAGACGGCAAGAAACACACGAAACCGCTCGGATATTTCAAGAGCGTTCTAACCGAACACTCTCGGGCGAAGGGAGCCCTATAGTTCCTTCCGCATCCAACAGACGGCGCCAGTTTCTCCGCAAGTGGCGGATTTCTAGCTTTGAGCAGTACAACGCCATGGACGCCCAATCTACCTAAGCACACAAAAGAGCACACACAGCACACAGGTACGCAGGCACATCATAGGGTAGAGAGGAGACTAGTGTCCCGGAGAAAAATCTTGAAATACTCAAGAGCTTGGCGATGGTCGATCTGGTTAGACCAAGGGCCGAGAATGGTTGCCAATGTGAATGGTGCGGCCGTGATTGACTGCAGGTGACACTGTAGGGGGGTGGGGAGGGGGGTGGAGCTGCTCTTTGGGAGGTGTTAAGATTGCAGTCGTGAGCACATGCTTGGCATCCGAGCAAAACAGCACAACCCTGCGTTTGTATTTATGTTCTTTTCATTTTTACCTGTATTTGCATCCTTTCCATCACCCTGTTACCCTCTCATGCCGAAACTCCCCCGTCAACTGTATATATGCTTCTGTACCATGTTCATATTTTTGTAACCCGAAGAAGTGCTGTCTCGTGCAGGAAAGTCTCGTTACCATGTGTAAATAAATAAGTTGATCCTACCGTTTAATATCACTCATATCTCAAATGTAAAAATTTTCCCTTAACATCATCATTGCGGAGAGCCATTGAATTAGGGCTCCCTAACTGCCAGCGCGTGCGACCTAAGAAGGAAATAGCAGATCAAAGGGAAACTCGCGCTAGCTGTAGAATATTTACGCATTTTGGGTCACCTCTGGGGTGTGTTTAGGTTTTACAAAAAGAAAAAAAAAATGTACTGATATATGTATAATCCACTATGGTATCCTCCTCGAGTGCGTTCATATTCGATCTTGTTCGTCCTTGTAGTTGATACCAGTCACGCTGTCGATGATGTCCAACTTCCTGTCCTCTATCACAATCCTCGGCATTCCAGCAGAGACCTTCGTCCACGGCGCTCAGTTTACAGTCAGTACGTTTGCAGTCGCCGTGGCCATATTCCTGGCAGCTGAGGTTGTTCTGCCCGTGTTCTACAAAATGGACATGATCAGCGTAAATCAGGTAAATTCATACGCCTGCTGTGTGACAACCCACATAACATCCTGACGGTAAAGTTCCGGAAAAGCTATGCAGGGTGCCTGAATACTAGCTAGCTCCCTCTGTGTAGGGTGAAGACAACCGCGTCGTCTGTTACGAATTTCCGCGGTGACGCCCGTGCACAGCTCGCGATGCGCTCGCAAAAGTGTAGCTATATACTCGTAGCTACGCACTACATTTTGGAGCTAAGTAAATACATAGCAAAGGAGATTTGAAAAAGTGGGTAAAATCGGAACACAGCATTCATGCATGGTGAGAGTGGACTTCAAAATGGCGGCTTGGCGGCGTTCGCTTTCGCAAAGGGTAACTCCACTCTACACAGAGGCTGCTATAATATTTAGACACCCTTAGGAAACACTCGTTACCAGCGGCACCTTTTTGCTGGAAGATGGATTTAGTCGACTAATCTACATTACAAACTAACGGAGCATATTCACAACATTCACGACGTCTACTTAATGCTTGCTTTATATTTATGTTCGAGTGTTTACGTCCGAAGCGTGAACTAACGAAGCTTTCCACTGGGTTCTTACAGTATTTGCAGCAACGCTTCCAATCTGTACTCCTTCGTAAGGTTGCGTCGTGTCTAGTTATAATTCAAATGGTGAGCTATTTCTCAGATGATTTGATAATTGCCAACCTGTTTCTTTGATACGCCCATATTTGGCAGTGCTTTTTCCAGGGCGTTGTACTATATGGGCCGTCCTTAGCACTGGGTTCCGGTAAGTGAAAGAAAGTTGTATTTCACGCAGGTTAAATATAATCGTGCTGCTGCCTCTTTTCTTATTGCGAGAAAAACAATGTGACTTGCTCCTCGCATTAGCAAAAGATGCCACTAACAGCAATAAAAATCAACAAAGCGACCACCACGGCCGAAACAAAAAAGAGTGATATAACGCGCAAGTTTAATTGCTGACCTATATCACGAAAACGCACTGGTAATCACAGCAGGAAGCATCCTACCTCTCGCTAAACTTGAGCACCTTGCACTCTGGTGACATCTATATTTGTTGTTGGCGGTGTGACAAGTGCAGTTCCGCTTTTGTGCTTCATCCGAATATCTATCGCGGCTTTAAAAAATTTCTTTATTGCAACGGTTTGCGCGAGTTTAGTATATTCAAAGTAATATACCGGGAGAAGTCTCACGATCAATATTAATAGTTACAGAATAGAATAGAATAGAATAGAAATAGAAAAAAAAAAAAGGAAACGTAGGTCGCACTGGTGCGACCAGCTGTTCCAGTACGCTTGACGTGTGGAAGCACTGAATGAATTAAAATATTATACGAGGGGCGTTCAAGTCAAACCGGGACTTTTCATTTTTTTGCAAAAGTAAAATGAACTTACAGGCGAGAAATTAGTTTTATTTTTCAACGTAATTTCCAGCTGCACTAATGCACTTGTCCCAGCGTTTCACGAGGGCTTGGATGCCAGCAGCGTAGAAATCCTTACCGACGCGTAGCAGCCATGATCGGACCGCATTCGTGACCTCGTCGTCGCAGCTGAAGTGGCGGCCCCCAAGGAACGCCTTCAGTGGCCCGAAGAGTTAGAAATCGTTGGGGCCGAGGTCAGGACTGTAAGGGGGGTGTGGCAGCAACTCCCAGTCAAGTTCCTCTAAGGTGCGTATCGTGAGATGAGCGGTATGCGGGCGTGCATTGTCCTGTAGGAGGAGGACTCCTTTGGTGATGAGGCCCGGCCTTCCGAAACTGGAGGTGTTCATGAATGATAGTGTTCAACGTTCCCATGGAAAGGTCTGTCTTTCGAGCCAGTCCGAGACATGTTATCCGTCGGTCCTTGAGGATCAGGCGCTCCACAAGTTGGATGTTCTCAGGAACTCTGACACTGGGCCCTGAGCCGCCCAGGCCGGGATCGTCCTGCATTGATGTACGGCCGTCTCGGAACCGTTTGCACCACTCAAACGCTTTGCTGCGGCTAAGTGTATCGTGGCCATACTGAGCCTGAAGTCTTCTGTGAATTTCAGATGACTTTACGCCTTCATTCACGAGAAACTTCATGACAATTCGCTGTTCGATGTGCGCGCTCACCTCATTGTCGGCCATCTTGTCTAGTACCTGTCTTCTGTTTTGCACAAACTTTGGACCAATACGTGGTGAACGCGGAGGCCTGTCCCGTGTGAAAATGATGAAAAAGAAGTAGCGGGAGCCATTTGTACACTCAGGAGACAGAAAGTCCCGGTTTGACTTGAACGCACCTCGTATCAGCACGTATGTCCTTGATGTACACACGAAACTTTTTACACCCTTTTCAGTGTAAGGTGGGTGTACCATAACTCACACCCCTTTGAGTGTAAAGTTTGCAGATGTAATGAAATACACCTACTTCTGAGGGTGTATTTCACAACACACATACACATACACGCCTCTGAAAGGGTGTGACATCTACTTAGCGGGTGTGTGGCTTGTTGGTCTTCACTAGTAATTGGACGATACCCTATAACTGAAACTGATTCAATTTTTGGTGTGGTGTAATGTGTGCAGCGTTGGTTCCATAGTGAGTGTATCATGCATATCAACCAAAGTAAATGCATAACATGAACATGTAATGCATTGTGTTCCCTTAATATAGCAATTACGAACTGGTGCCATATTGGATCAATATACGGTGTGACGTACGGATAAGGATATACGCCCTTAAATTTAGATATAAATTTGAAAGATCACATAAATGAGATGACGAACCAAACGCTCACTTAGAAAGGCATTTCCTTTCTAAGAGCAAAACACATACTATATACATTAGAGAAAGAAGGGAGAGGGTGCAGGCAAGCTGGTATAGACTCATGGTAGGGGACCGAGAGACACGGAACAGGAAGGACGGACAACAAATTCTCAGACTCAGCAAAAGGTTTATTACAGAGACCCAACTATATACCCAAGAGTCGACGCAGAGGAGGGAGAAGACAAAACGACGGATTACTAATCACATTGCGACGTGTGGCTATCGCAACAGACTCTCGCAAAAGCCTCCGTCTTTTATCCCCTTCAACCGCAAGTACACTGGTCTCATGAAACAACGGGGCACACCCCCGTCCTTCTTGTTCCGTGTCTCTCGGTCCCCTACCATGAGACTATATACATTGCCTGTCTTGCGAGCGTCTGCAAGTTCGGTAGCCCTGCTCGCATTACAGTCAAAACCAAGGGTGAGATGTCTAAGTTTAATTTGATTATACACACACACACACACACACACACAAAATACAGTGAATTGAAGAATTTCTTGGTCTATCAACCCACCATGAAGATAACGCTTGTGTTTCTTACTTGTTTTGATATGAGGGAAAATGAAGAATCAGTGTACACGCCATTCATATTTCATGTGGCAATGTTAAACATCTTACAATAAGGCAAAACACCCTTGAACCATTGCACCCTTATTACACCCTCAGTACACCCTTAACACACCAATGTAGATGTGCACCCAATTCACACCCATCTATGAGAGGATGAGCCTCGAAGGGGTGTAATACGAGTGTGATCTGGGTGTATATTGCAAAATACACCCCTCTTACACTAACAGATGTGTAAAAGAGTTTAGTGCGTAGGTCGTCAGTGCACACAGCGCCTCTTGCTGGTGCTGCCTTGGCCAGCTCCCCAGTACCAATAGTTACAGTGGTGTACATAACGGCGTTATTAGTAGCGCCGCTACCGTATTCGCTACTTTTTTCGATAGCGGAGTAGCGATCCCGCTACATTTAAATTGATAACGGAAAAAATGTTTCCCCTATAAATATGGCTGGCGGCAGACTTTCTATCCGCTACTTCTCATAATATGGAAGACGTGGAACACTGAGAAAAAGCAGAAGCAGAATTTTTTCATTGTTGTTTCCTTCAGTTACTTGTTAGTCAGGCAGACGGATGTGACAATCTCCCTGAATTTCACTCTCATAAGCTAAGCGCAACAGGAAGTGGAACAGGAAACGAACGAAAATATATCAGAAGCGCAACGAGATATGGCCATAGTCATTGCACTCCAAACGTACCGCTGAGTTTGCTTTAAGGTGCTTGTGCCGTAGGTGAAGCACTGCCTGCAGAATAGAATTACCTTAGCTTACTTGCTTAGCTTAGCTTAGCTTAGCTTGCCTTGTTGTTAGCCTTGTTAGCTGCTTAGCTTGTTAGCTTAGTTATTTTCTCAGAGTAAATACGTTACACTGTAGGTATGTGAGCCACACAAAATGAAAAAGCAATAATATTATTCGGGAGTCAGTGTATACCAACATGTTTACGAATGCTCGTTGTACGCTTGCTTGGTGGTAGATTTCTCGATTAAAATACCGTTAGTGCAGAAAAACAGTCTTGTGTTTGAAACATTCTGACGGGACAATTATTAAATGCACATATGTGCTACGTGTATTGAATTAGGTCAAGGTCAAAATAAATATGAAATAATATATATTGGCTGTAGCCTGTAAGCAGCTTGGTATACTTTATGCTGCGTGCTGACTATGTGAGGGAACGCAAATATTGCACCGTCTTTAGACACATCCAGCAACAAGAGGCCTACGGTAAGGTGTTGCCTAGAAAATGGTACGGTAGCGGGAAAGTAGCGGCACAGTATTTGCGTTACCTTTATTTGGTACGGGTATCGCGTTACATTTTCGAATTTGTAGCCATGCGAGTATTGCGCTACCTGTTCGTGGAGTAGCGGGTAGCGGTATTCCGTTACTTCGTTTTGGTAGCTGGTATAACGCTACAGTGCTGTCACTGACGTTGGATATTGTGACTACAGTCGTCTTCTGGTTTTATCGCATTAAACTTGAGTAAACAAATGATACCAACCATTATTTCGACCCAATTGAGACCTTTATCTTCTCTTCAGTCGGCTGCTGAGGCAGCGAGGTATCGCCATCTTTCTTTGTTTCATTTGTTTCATTGCAAAGGCTGTTAGTTTCATAATCTAACCCTCCCTCGTGAAGGTGGGAAAATTAGGAAATAGAACAAAACAAGAAATACCCTGCGACCATCGTGATAGCTGCTGCTTTTGTGAAGCCGTCCGTGAGATTCTTCCCATCACGCAACATGCGGTTGGGTTTCGCTTTCCTGCAGTACGCGCATTTGCATGTGCATGACTTTATTTTCATCTCGCTTTCGAAGACTGCTCTAATGCAAGGTCTCTCAACATTGGGACGGCGGCAAATGTTGTAGTGTTCATTTAAACCTGTGCAAGGCAACAACCACTTACCGCTCTTACGTTGTCATTGCTAACGTTGTTAAGGTTGCGATCCCACTCCTTCCCCGAAAATGTGCGTTTCCGTAGCAAGATTCCACCGCTCGTGTTTGCCCGTTCTTAAAGAAACCGATATGATTAGAAGGCTGCTTCCCTTGGCTAGGCGTGTACGTTGTCCATTTTCTGGTAGGTCCTATGATAACGGTTTTATGAACGAACATGAACGAAATCATCGATAATTGCTGTTGTCCGTAGCGAGATTTGGCGGAAACAAATCAAGATGTCAGGGTCGCTTTTTTTGCATCGTGTAGCTTCATCATATCGAAAGGCACGTACGTTGCGATATTTTTGGTATACAATATTTATAATTTACAAGTGCTTGTTTTTGACGATGAAAAAACGCACTTCTGGCGTTCGTCATTTCAGACCCTTCTAACGCCCGGCGAAGCTCAAGCTGTCTCCTGGATACGCACAATTATGTGTTTAGCGGATCCTGAAAGCTGTAGCGCGACAAGAATATTAATAAGCAAGTTACGACGCTTTCAAATCACGGATGCAAAACGGAGTTCGGCGTCATCTACCGAGTCGGTTTGGAAGCGTTCGTGGTAGCAACTCCAAAGGTTCCCGAGGGTGGCACTATATGAAACCGGGACTGCATCATACAGTATATAGTGTACATACATAGTGTAGGTCTGCGGAGGCTGGTGTGCACGTCATTCTGTAATGGCTGTCGCGGCGTGTTCGTTTTGATCGTGCACGTTCAGGTTGAGAACTTGTTGTCGGCAATTTCCTTGTCGACTAGTGCTGCTTGTGAATTATACACCCTCGAAATCAGGCTGTGTACCTATTTCACCCGGGAACTGGTCCACTCGTCACAATCCCACTCATCACTGGAAGAATCGTCACAGGATAATCGGTCACACCGACCCTCTGGTACGAGGTCCTTTTGTCACCGGAACACTTGTCAAGGGGGCGGTTCGTCACCGGTACCCTGGTTGCAAGGTTGACCCTGTCCCAAAGGGAATGCGTTTCACCGTGTTTTACCAAAGGGATTAGTCCAGTGCACGACCAGCACTTCCGCGAACCCGGATTCCGAAGACCGCTGACCGTACAAATTTCACGTCTTTGCTAAGGGCACGGAGAGCATGGAAGTTCATGTAGAATATGCATCCGTCGAGACTGACGAAGGTTAGGTCAGGAGAGCCTTTTACGTATTTCACACGTTGGGGAGTGGGTCAGTTCATGTAGAATATGCACCCGTCGAGACTGACCAAGGTTAGGTCAAAAGAACCTTTTACTATTTCACACATTGGGGAGTGGGTCAGTTCATGTAGAATATGCACCCGTCGAGACTGACGAAGGTTAGGTCAGGAGAGCCTTTTACGTATTTCACACGTTGGGGAGTGGGCCAGTTCATGTAGAATATGCACCCGTCGAGACTGACCAAGGTTAGGTCAAAAGAACCTTTTACTATTTCACACATTGGGGAGCGGGTCAGTTCATGTAGAATATGCACCCGTCCAGACTGACGAAGGTTAGGTCAGGAGAGCCTTTTACGTATTTCACACGTTGGGGAGTGGGCCAGTTCATGTAGAATATGCACCCGTCGAGACTGACCAAGGTTAGGTCAAAAGAACCTTTTACTATTTCACACATTGGGGAGTGGGTCAGTTCATGTAGAATATGCACCCGTCGAGACTGACGAAGGTTAGGTCAGGAGAGCCTTTTACATATTTCACACGTTGGGGAGTGGGCTAGTTCATGTAGAATATGCACCCGTCGAGACTGACCAAGGTTAGGTCAAAAGAACCTTTTACTATTTCACACATTGGGGAGCGGGTCAGTTCATGTAGAATATGCACCCGTCGAGACTGACGAAGGTTAGGTCAGGAGAGCCTTTTACGTATTTCACACGTTGGGGAGTGGGCCAGTTCATGTAGAATATGCACCCGTCGAGACTGACCAAGGTTAGGTCAAAAGAACCTTTTACTATTTCACACATTGGGGAGTGGGTCAGTTCATGTAGAATATGCACCCGTCGAGACTGACGAAGGTTAGGTCAGGAGAGCCTTTGACGTATTTAACGCATTGGGGATTGGGTCAAATCATGTAGAATATGCACCCGTCGAGACTGACCAAGGTTAGGTCAAAAGAGCCTTTTACTATTTCACACGTTGGGGAGTGGGTCAGTTCATGTAGAATATGCACCCGTCGAGACTGACGAAGGTTAGGTCAGGAGAGCCTTTGGCGTATTTAACGCATTGGGGAGTGGGTCAAATCATGTAGAATATGCACCCGTCGAGACTGACCAAGGTTAGGTCAAAAGAACCTTTTACTATTTCACACGTTTGGGAGCGGGTCAGTTCATGTAGAATATGCACCCGTCGGGACTGACGAAGGTTAGGTCAGGAGAGACTTTGACGTATTTAACGCATTGGAGAGTGGGTCAAATCATGTAGAATATGCACCCGTCGAGACTGACCAAGGTTAGGTCAAAAGAGCCTTTTACTATTTCACACGTTGGGGAGTGGGTCAGTTCATGTAGAATATGCACCAGTTGAGACTGACAAAGGTTAGGTCAGGAGAGCCTTTTACGTATTTCGCATGTTGGGGAGTGGGTCAGTTCATGTAGAATATGCACCCGTCCAGACTGACCAAGGTTAGGTCAGGGGAGCCTTTGACGTATTTAACGCATTGGGGAGTGGATCAAATCATGTAGAATATGCACCCGTCGAGACTGACCAAGGTTAGGTCAAAAGAACATTTTACTATTTCACACATTGGGGAGTGGGTCAGTTCATGTAGAATATGCACCCGTCGAGACTGACGAAGGTTAGGTCAGGAGAGCCTTTGACGTATTTAGCGCATTGGGGAGTGGGGCAGTTCATGTAGAATATGCACCCGTCCAGACTGACCAAGGTAAGGTCAGGGGAGCCTTTGACGTATTTAACGCATTGGGGAGTGGATCAAATCATGTAGAATATGCACCCGTCGAGACTGACCAAGGTTAGGTCAAAAGAGCCTTTTACTATTTCACACGTTGGGGAGTGGGTCAGTTCATGTAGAATATGCACCAGTTGAGACTGACAAAGGTTAGGTCAGGAGAGCCTTTTACGTATTTCGCATGTTGGGGAGTGGGTCAGTTCATGTAGAATATGCACCCGTCCAGACTGACCAAGGTTAGGTCAGGGGAGCCTTTGACGTATTTAACGCACTGGGGAGTTGATCAAATCATGTAGAATATGCACCCGTCGAGACTGACCAAGGTTAGGTCAAAAGAGCCTTTTACTATTTCACACGTTGGGGAGTGGGTCAGTTTATGTAGAATATGCACCCGTCGACACTGACCAAGGTTAGGTCAGGGGAGCCTTTGACGTATTTAACGCATTGGGTAGTGGCTCAAATCATGTAGAATATGTACCCGTCGAGACTGACCAAGGTTAGGTCAAAAGAGCCTTTTACTATTTCACACGTTGGGGAGTGGGTCAGTTCATGTAGAATATGCACCAGTTGAGACTGACAAAGGTTAGGTCAGGAGAGCTTTTTACGTATTTCGCATGTTGGGGAGTGGGTCAGTTCATGTAGAGTATGCACCCGTCCAGACTGACCAAGGTTAGGTCAGGGGAGCCTTTGACGTATTTAACGCATTGGGGAGTGGGTCAAATCATGTAGAATATGCACCCGTCGAGACTGACCAAGGTTAGGTCAAAAGAGCCTTTTACTATTTCACACGTTGGGGAGTGGGTCAGTTCATGTAGAATATGCACCAGTTGAGACTGACAAAGGTTAGGTCAGGAGAGCCTTTTACGTATTTCGCATGTTGGGGAGTGGGTCAGTTCATGTAGAATATGCACCCGTCCAGACTGACCAAGGTTAGGTCAAAAGAGCCTTTTACTATTTCACACGTTGGGGAGTGGGACAGTTCATGTAGAATATGCACAAGTTGAGACTGACAAAGGTTAGGTCAGGAGAGCCTTTTACGTATTTCACATGTTGGGGAGTGGGTCAGTTCATGTAGAATATGCACCCGTCCAGACTGACCAAGGTGAGGTCAGGAGAGCCTTTTACGTATTTCACACGTTGTGGAGTACGGTGCAGTGAGCAGGTGGCAGGTTCACTGTGACGATTATTCCGGCGTGACGGCAGTTCCTCGTACGAGATGCCCTGCGACGAGTTGACCTCCTTGACGAGTTCACCTATGACTAGTTGGCCTGTGACGACCGGGCTTGTGACGAGTTCTCCTAAACCCATTTCACTCATATAACACCCCCCACGCAAACTTTTTTTGTCCAGAAGGGCGTAACAGGGGTGTGGAAAACGATTTACACCCTAATTACACACCATTTGCACCGAAAAGGGTGTTCAGAATTTAAGAGTGTAGTGTACGTACACCTTTCTTTTTTTTTTTTTTTTGCATCGTGAACGGCTTTGCCGATAATTATATTCACGGATGAGTTTTAGTACTCTATAGTTATTTGTGGTTGATACACCTAGAGAAACGAAACACCGATACTGCATATTGTCTTCTCTACTTTCTTCCATCGCAGTTTCGTGTCAGCGAGTTGAGGGGAAGCACTTTCCCGGCATTCGTTCTTTCTCGCAGATACTGCAATATTTTTTCCTATTCATTTTCTGAGGTCGTTTCAGTAAACATACGGGGCAGTCGGATATTTTTCGGAGAACTGCTTCTACTGCGACAAGTTTACTCTTTAGTTTGTGATTGGCATTTTCTCTCCGCCGCGCGTAACACTGATTCTTTTCTTCTGTATTTCTCGGTATTCGCGTATCCATACGGCATGATTCTATACCGTATTCATTCAGAGATTACAAATTCCCTCCTTGGTTGGACCTAGACAGCAAACACCTGGCTAAGAATGTATTATATTTCATAACTTCAATTAGCATTCATTGCATTATTCATTTTTATATTACGGTCGTTATATTACGCTACGTGTATTGTTGCAGGTATATCAATTCGTACGCAGATAGCAGCACACCTTCTCTAAACTCGTATGCGCATGCTGTTGTACCCTCCACACATCTTATTACAATAACAGAGGTTATTGCAGTGAAGTAATGCATCAGCAGATTAGCCATTTCAGCAGCACCTTCCCTTTGTTTGACAAGCATATCCCCCTTTCTTCAACAGTGACAGAAAAATGTGTGTGTGTGCTAATGGAGCGAGCACTAAACCTGATTCAGCGCTTCAATGATGAGCAATTGTCGAGCATGTACGCGCATGTTGCCGGCCAATTGTTTTGCGCGGTCTTTCCTATGGAACAAGTGTGCACCACATAAACACAGTGTTTCAGTGGAAACGAGGACGACGATCACGCAGTGTAGCCGGATAATTTTGACTGCTCTTCATTTCTAAGCCTAACGTATTCCCAACTCCTTTTCAGCCACAGGAACACTTAGACAAGGTTTGTGTTACCTTCTTTGCGACTAACTCCCAGTGCCTCCCGATATACTGCCTGGCTATCGGGCAAAGGTGCGCTCCACGCGCACCGGCCTGTGCGCCTGTGCACTCTACAGTATGGAATCGGGAAACGATGAAGACATGTCGAGCACAGAAACGATAAGTAATTCATATTCCGCGGACAGCGATAACACTATTGATGATAACATACAAAAGTGCAATATGAAGAGGCCAGCGACAGGCTTCGATCCGTCAAGAACCCTCAATACCACTTCAGATGAAGAAGGTGGGTTCGCCGAGATTAAGAAGAAACGTCCACGCAAAGCGACCCTGGGGAATGACAGAAGGATACTCTCAGTAGAAGGAACGACTGTCATCTTTGCACCTATTCAACGGGATGCGGAACTAGCGAAGATGGACCACTTGAAGTTGTCCGAGTATCTTACCTCAGAACTTCCAGGAAGAATAAAAAAAATTCGTCGAAACCCATCAAGGAACATCATAGCAGTTGACGTCGTCAATCCAACTGCAAGGATTAGCCTGCTGAAACCGACGAGCATATGCACAATACCTGTGCGTGCCTACGAGCCACGCCCCCAGAACTCCTCTTTTGGGGTACTGAAAGATATCGACATCTCTCTCGATGATGCCCAAATTTTAAAAAGCATCAAAAGTGACACCCCAGTCCTTGCAGCACGCCATATCAAAAGAGGCGCCGGAGCTGTAAGGACTACTTTTCTTGGCGACAACCCGCAAATCACCTTCCAGCTGGTCAGCATGCATGTCTACCGCTACTAGCCACTAGCGCTACAATGTGATAAATGTTACCGCTATGGACATATCGCGACGTGCTGCAACAACAGACAACTTTGCGCCAATTCCGGCGCAAACCACGGAGATGAGGAACGTAGGACTAAGGAACCGATTCGTGTAAACTGCGGAGGGAACCACCCTGCTACTGCGAAAGAATGCCCTAAGCTCAGGATGCAGCGGCGCATCGCAAGGGAGAGGTCCCGCTCAAATAGCTCTACAGGCAGGCGAAGCAAACAGTGAACGGAAAAAATAAGGATAAAAATAGGTCAGAGAACGCAACGCATCAGCGGACCCACATGTCGCACAAGACACACAGACAGCTCACACAACCAGTAGCACTGCCAGCAATGGCGGTAGCAAATGAACAGCGGGATGTAATATCAGATTTCCCTTGCTTGTCTGAAACTACAGAGAGATGAAGACATAAGGATGCACGCAATCATGCTCCTCTCCAGCAAATACAATATCAGACATCTACTGAACGAGAGCACGAGACTAAGCCATATTCACAGGCGGTATGGCAACAGGTGGAAGATTCACCCAGCGTACTCGTAGCACCCGTCCCGCACTCAGTAATAACTGAGTGCATGCCACACAAAGTCCCACGAACCCACATAATGGCTAAAGTGAATAAGTCTGCCACTATATTCCAATGGAACTGTAATAGTCTACAGCAGAAAATGGGCGACTTCCGCGATTTCGTTCGTCGTAATCGTTTTCCAGTACTGGCCCTAAGTGAACCTAGGGTAAACGACAGGTTCAGGCTGTCAGGCTATGAGACATACCACTCTCGCTCGATGAATCACCCCAGCAGAGCCATGTTATGTGTGAGGAAAGACATACCATGTGCTCTCCTACGTGCGTCCACCGACGAAGACTTCGAATACGTGACGTGCCGCATCAGACTGAACAATGCCTTCGTTACGGTGACTAGTGCATATATAGTGTCCAACGCAAAAGTCACAGTGGAACAGGTAGGAAACTGGCGGAGTGGTGTTTCTTCTGTCATCGTGTGTGGCGATATGAACGCCCATAGTGTATTGTGGGGAAGCAGGCACACTGACGCTCGTGGCAAAATTTTTGAAACACTATTAGAAGAATTACACCTCACCTCCGTCAACGATGGGTCACCCACTTTCTTCCGCGGACCGCGTTGTCACAGCTCAATAGATGTTACGATCTGCTCCACGGATATTGCACGCCAGATCGAATGATCTACGCACGTTGACTCCTTGGGGAGCGACCATATGCCCATTATCGTTAGACATCGTATGCTCGGCTCTGAGAAACGACATCACCGCGTCACCAGCTCCGGTGGCGCAGCGGTAACGCGTGCGCTTGGAGACTGGGAGGTCCGCGGTTCGAATCCGCGGGTCGGCTGTGCCGTCTGGGGTTTTTCCTGGGTTTCCCTCAGATGTGTAATAGGCGTATGCCGGCACAGTTCCCCTGAAGTCGGCCCATGGACGCAGCTATCCTCCCCCCGAGCGGATTCCGCTCGGTCTTCCACTTCACCCTTTCCTCTCCTCCTCTCCACCACCTTTCCCTTCCCGAGAAACATGCCGCCTAATCAGGCAGGCAGCCCTCTCGGGTTCCTCCCAACGACACTCCTCCTCCTCCACATCACCGCGTCCGTGTAGTGCATGGAGGCTTTATAAAACCAAATCAGCTATAGATGTCGCAGATGGGTAGTTTCATTTTAAATCGAACAACGTGTGAAAGTCGTATTTTTTAATTCGGCTAGAAAAAAATATATGTTAGATGACAGCCCAAACGACGCAAATCGCGCCACGTGCGACGCTCGTGCGTTGAGTAGTTTCCGCGTGGGAGAGAAGGAAAGTCCGAGGCTGCTTGAGCGCGCTTTCTTCTGGACCGACTTTGACGGGATCTAGCACCGCTGTTTTTTTGCGTATCAGTGCGAAGTTTTTTGTGATTATAGGCTGCACTATAGACACTATCGACAGCCACCCACAGAATTCTGAGGGCCACAGATTTTCTGTAAAAAAATGCCAAACTTGGCGTAAACGTTCAAAAAGGCCAAACTTTGTTACCAATTTGCTTCATGACGGTACGTCTGAGGACAGCGAGCTTAGTGCCATTCGATAGGACGTTGAAAGAACTTTCGTGCTGTATAAAGTTCATGTTTCTCAGTCCAATGCTTTCTGTGTTATTAGCTTGAGAATCGCACATGGTAGGCGAAAATTGCCAATGTTGCATCTCAGTTTTCCCAAAAATGCCACCTTCGATTTCCTTGATTATTTTTGAAAAGGTGGCGTCATGTCTCTACTTTAGACCCCAAGTGAGACAATCTTTTATTTTTACCTGAGAGACGCGCAGCGATTTTTTTGGTCAGGCATGGTCCACGAGACTGCGGCCTTGCGCGCGCCATCCACGAGCACGCGGCCTTCAACCTCTTCTTTGCTACAGGTCTCCCGCTGACGGAGTAATCAATGACCGCACTGCGTGAGATTGTTGTAGTATCTACCGAGCATTACTTTACGTTTACCCAATGGTCCCCCAGTTCTGTCAGGCGCATTCAAACCGTGGGAGAGTACAAGAGTTGCCTGTGCGCCCTTGACGAGAAGCCCCAGTCCGTGAACATACCGACAAAGTAGTGAGAAGAAACGAAGTGCTTCGTAAAGATCTTTATCCAGTGGTAACATCGTAGCTTTTGTTTCAAGTTGCCGCCAGTAGCCCAGGCAGTGTGAATGTCACATCCTTTTCATTGGTAAAAGAACGTTATTGAAGTTTCGAAAAACGTAAAATGTGCCCATTGCAAGATCTCTGCAGATGATGGCTGGCACCATTGGATTAGTATCATCCGAAAGCTTTACAGGACCTTTCACATGATATAAGGTGACTGGATTCAAGCGCATTTTTCGTCCGCCTAGTATCGCAAAACCACGAGCGGTACGCGAAAGTTTTGCATGTTCGATCTTGATTATTTCTAAAACGCCAGAATATTTTTCACGATTTATTCCACAGGGGCAGAATTATGCCTGTACTTTGCGCTGCTGGTAGGGTAGGTACCTTTTCTCTTTTTGATTGAGACGCTGGACTAACTTTCCGTGGAGCGATTTTGCCACACAAAGGCGCCCCTCGTATGTTTACGAGCGCGCTTTGCTTCGTAGTCTTTGCTTTGTAATTTATTGCCCAAATGTTGCATTCTGTACTTATTTTGCACTTATGGTACGTACGTTTATTTTTTCCTTTGGAGACGCAGGGCAATACTTTCGTGGGCGCATTGAACTTGCTATTACGCACTTTCACGGGAGTCGCACGCTCGACGTGTGCGTATGCACGTGCGCATATTCACTATTCTCCCGCACATGTGCTTGAGGCAATGCACATACGAACGCTATGAGGCTGTCGTGCGAGTTAATATTAGGAAGGCAGAACTACGGACACAGGGGACAGAAAGTTACAACACGTGAGAATACAAATTTGTGGCCGCCTAGTTGCAGCCGTCTCTTAGCTTGAGCGCAATAAGTGATAGTTCCGAAGCTGTGTATGCTACCTTTAATTAGTTTTATGCCCCATAGCGTTATTTCGGAACCACGACGAGTACTATATACAAAGCCCGTAAAACCGCTGTGATGACAGTATGTTGCTGCTCTCAAGTATAACACGTTCACCCTCCACGAGCTGTGTCAGTGCCACCGTGGGAATCAAAATTTCCAACAGAACAACGCACAACTAAAATCCCTCGTTCCCGGTAGCCGTAGGTACCTTAAACCCTCGGTGTGGTCGTCAGTAATCCTTTTGGAATCCATGCGCTTGAACCCAGTCACTATATATCATGTGAAAGGTCATATCTAAACCTATCGGATGATGCTAATCCAATGGTTGCATCCATCAACTGCAGGGGTCTCGCAATGGGCACATTTTACGTTTTTCGAAACTTCCACAACGTTCTTTTACCAATGAAAAGGGTATGACTTTCACACTGCCTGGGGGACTGGTGGCAAACCTGAAACAAAAGCTACGATGTTACCACTGGAAGATCTTTACGAAGCGCTTCGTTTCTTCTCACTACTTTGTCGGTATGTTCGAGGACTGGGGCTTCTCGTCAAGGGCGCACAGGCAACTCATGTACTCTCCCACGGTTTGAATGAGCCTGACGGAACTGGGAGATCATTGGGTAAACGTAAAGTGATGCTCTGGGGACACTACAACAAGATCACGCAGTGTGGTCATTCATTTCTCCGTCAGCGGGAGACCTATAGCAAAGAAGAGGTTGAAGTTCGCGTGCTCGTAGGTGGGGCGCGCAAGGCCGCAGCCTCGTGGACTCTGCCTGACAAAAAAAATCGCTGCGCGTCTCTCGGGTAAAAATAAAAGATTGTCTCACTTGGCGGCGTATAAAGTAGAGGCATTACGCCACCTTTTCAAAAATAATCAAGGAAATCGAAGATGGCATTTTTGAGAAAATTGAGATACAACATTGGCAATTTTCGCCTACCATGTGCGATTCTGAAGCTAATAACACAGAAAGCACTGGACTGAGAAAAATGAACTTTATACAGCACGAAAGTTCTTTCAGCGTCCTATCGAATGACACTAAGTTCGATGTCCTCAGACGTTCCGTCATGACGCAAATTGGTAACAAAGTTAGGCCTTTTTGAACGTTTACGCCATGTTTGGCAATTTTTAGCAGAAAATCTGTGACCCTCAGAGTCCTGTGGGTGGCTGTCGACAGTGTCTATGGTGCAGCCTATCATCAGGAAAAAAAACTCCAGTTCCTAGACATAAAATCAGCGGTGCTAGATCCCGTCAAAGTCGGTCCAGAAGAAAGCGCGCTGAAGCAGCCTCGGACTTTCCTTCTCTCCCACGCGGAAACTACTCAACGCACGAGCGTCGCACGTGGCGCGATTTGCGTCGTTTGAGCTGTCATCTAACATATGTTTTTTCTAGCCGAATTAAAAAATACGACTTTCACACGTTGTTCGATTTAAAATAAAACTACCCAGATACAACTACAGAGGAAGAGCCCGTCGCTGCTGTGAAGAAAACAGCAGACGGAGCCTCAAAGGTCGTCATAGCTCCTAACACGCACACGCGCGTAGACGCAGAGTATGAGAGGCTACGAGCGATTCGACGCAGAGCAGAGAGGAGGTTTCGCCGAACAGGAAATCAAGTCGATTATCGGGAAGCATGTCGGCTGCAGCGTCTCGACTACAGTGGTGATCGTTCTGTTCATCACTATCACCATTCACACCTACGACACGCCTATGGCAGGTAGTGCAGACACTCGGAACAGTAAACACTACGCAATCGTACCCTTTCAGGGCGCTGTCTGTTCACCTCAATACCGATGAGAGGTCTATTGCAAATGAGTTTTGTAGCCTACGGACAAAGCCATCTACCTCCTCTCTGACACGTGCATACAAGGCATCTGTGGAAAATGCTACAAGGAGCACTGTGCTAACTAATAGCGCCCCGTGTACGTCCTTCGACAATGATTTCAGTTAATCAGTTATTTCAGTAGCCCCGCTATCTCGCGCACATCGTAAGCAACAGCCGGCGGTACGTACAGTGAGACGGCGGTGAACACAACCTCACCCAAGCGAACGCTGCAGCAGGCGTACTCGCCCACTTCTGTGCAAGGAACAGCTCTCTTTACTGGCGGTATGTTGGACCGGTCGAAGAGCGCGGCACGGCTTGTCCTGTCTGGGGGGCGCGAGGTGAAGGTAATATAGTTCGACAGGCGGAAATGTCCATTGATGTCACACTCCGAGATACACATTAAAGGAAACTTGTGCCGCCATGCGAACTGGCGAAAATCAGACGTTTTAGAACGAAGGCTTCTTGCGTTCGACTGGAAGACTGTGGTCGTTCGCAAGCCAATTGCGGCTACTTCTCCTCTTGCGCTCGGTCTTGCGGACCCTCTCTTTTGCCTCTTTGTAGCTGCTGTTCGAGCGCGAATGCACTCGTGCGATGCGCATTTGCTTTCTGAATCTGGGACAGTCTTTCGACGTAGCCGTGTCGTTACCCCTGCAGTTAATGCAGGTGGGGTCGCTCGCCGGGCACGCTGAGCCTTCATGGGACTTTCCACAGTTCGGACAGGCCATCTCCCGGGTGCAGCACGCGGCGACGTGCCCACGCCTGAGGCATTTCTCACACTGGAGTACGCGCGGAACGTAGCCTCGGACCGACATGGACAGGAGGTGGAAGCTTACGTGCAACGGGGGTTTCGGACCGAGGAAGGTCAACCTAACAGCCCCAGCATCCGTCCGTATCCTCCTCGCCGCGGGGAGCGGGGGATCTGACGCTGGCTTCTGTGATTTGCTGATCCGACAGAGACGTGTCAATTCCAAGGATGATACCATAGCTGGAGTTCGACGTGCGAGGCTCGGAGGCACGGACTGGAACGTTGCAGACCCTGTCCAGTCTCAGGAGAGACGCTCTCGCAGATGCGGTAGCCACGTCGACTGCAATAATATTCTTTGCGTAGTTGGGCCGGATTTCCTTTATCCTGCCTGGGAGTTCAGATGTCAGGAACTGAGAAAGCTTCAGGTGGTTAATCTTAGCGAGGTTCGAAGATCGGTCCAGGGGCGTGAGGAGCACAGTGAAGCCCTCCAGGGGGCTCACTCGCGCACCGCCGCGCAGGTTGACCTTTCGGGCCCGCTTGACGACGTCCTGGAAAGGTCGTTCATCGTCGGAGGACGTTAGCGTTCAGCGGCTCATTGACCTTTTACGAGAGATGACGGTGGCACGGCTCGCAGACGAGTCCGTTTCGAAGCCACTAGCCATTTCCGTTGAGGACCCGCTGAGGGGGTCATCTGCCCCCTCCATGGCCAGGAGGACACTGATGGGCCTCCCAGTAAGGTGATGCGAAGCGTCTGTGGATCTCAGACAAGCGGTTTCCCAAAGAAGACGCGAGACAAGAAAAATGAGGGGTAATGCTGAGAATCAATCAAGGACGGCGGAGCAGAAGAATTGTGCGTGCGCGCACAACAGAACTTCGTCCTTTAGGACAGGGCATCGCTACTATGGATGGTGTTTTGGACCTCGTCACTTTTGTTGAACACGAACGCGCCCAAAACCGAACTACTCTGGCAGCTTTCCATGATATTAAACACGCATATGATACGTTGAGCTACGGCCACGTGCTACATGGTCTGTACATTCGGGAGATGAGGGGTCAGGCTCAGGGGTGGATTGCTGACTATCTTCAAGGAAGGTCTGTGTACATACAGACCGAGGACGGGAACAGTGATTATCACGACCTCGGTAGCAGAGTGCCGCAAGATGGGGTCCTGAGCTCTCTGCTGTTCAATGTAATCATTTATCGCACCGTTTACCCAAGAACGTCTACATCAGCATTTACGCTGACGATATACGTCTGGGACGCAATTGCCTGCTTTGCAACAGCGACTCCAGAATGCGTTAGATTGCACGGTATCCTTCCTCTTGGACAGAGGCATGGACGAATCTGTCGAGAAGACTGTATTTCTCCCGTTTACTCGGAAAAGAATGAATGGTCTACCAATTCAGAGGGTGTCTCATCACCGCTTCTTGGGAGTCGTTATTGACGCACGACTATCATGGTCTGCTCACATAAAACATCTTCAGGAGCGGTCTGACGCACGGGTCAACGTGCTTCGTCGTCTCTCCGGCCCCCGTTCGGGAATGTCAACGAAGTCCCTACTTACGGTACACCGGGCGCTTATTTGGCAAATGGTGGCTTACCATCTACCTGTACTATATGGGATAAGCAACACAGCAGAGAGGACACTACAGAGAGTTTTAACAAGGGGTCTGAAAATCTGCCTCGGGGTACCTCGAGCCACCTCCAATGTTTTGGCAACAGCAGAAGTTAGAGAACTGCCTGTAGAGGTGCTGAGAACGCAAGAAATAGTGCGCCACTATCTGTGCCATGACAAGCACCCCCTGGCACGGAAATTGAGATGCCGAAATTCTGACTTCTACAAAGCCATTGCTCCTTACCAGAGAAACTTCCCAAAAACACAGCCTCCAAGAGCGACTCTGCATCCCGCTTGGACTCTAGAGCTACCGCGGATCTCCGTGCATGCATCTCTGTGCCTGGAGGACACCACCCCAAGTCCACTTTGCCAACGACAGTGCTGAGACAGCATTGTCGATCTATGATGGAGCGTCACTGTAGCAGCTTTGCTATTTTCACTGACGGATCGACGACGGCATCAGACTCAGCCTCTGCTTTTGTGGTTCCACTGCACAGGAAAGAGGGAATGGCACCAACAGCAGAATTGGTAGCCATCCAGCTGGTAATGCAGTACGTAGTAGCACAACAGTCACCTGCCGAGTGGGTGGTATACAGTGATTGAAAAGCTGGACCCTAAGCCATGCTTTCATTCTTGTGAAATGGCTGCATGACACCAACAGTTCGCCAAATACTGCATGAATACAACAAATATAGAGTCGCTGGCCACAAAGTAACTCTGCAGTGGATTCCTGGACATGTGGGTATAGGAGGGAATCAAGCAGCAGACGAACTAGCGGACATAGCACACCTATCTTCAACACTACATCCGGTGACAGTCAGATGTTACATCTTCATTAAGGTAATTGTCGCAGGAAACGTGCCGACAGCGATGGGTGCAATTGCAGAGTGATTCGTCGCTGCTACATCGCATAGATCTGGAGCTGAAGTTCTGTGTTCCGTCTACGTTATCGCGCTCTGTTCAGACGTTTTTACACCGGTGTCGCTTGAATGTGCCTTATGGTCGTCATTTTCTTCATAAAGTTGGAAGAGCCAACTCACCGAATTGTTCGGTTTGTGCAACGGTGGAGGATAGTGAGCATATTATAATGCACTGCAGTAGGTATGCATCTCAAAGAGCTACACTGAAAGCTACACTTGCTCGGCTACACTTTGGGCACCGAACACGAGGGATGCTGCCTTGGCGGCACTTGTGAAATTTGTCCAGAGCTGTGGGATGGATACAACTAGCATCCTCTGTGCATGATCTTGGGATAATTGTGAATAGTGTGTAATTGTGGACTTCTAATGAACATGTGGATAGCGGACTTCTGAATAGTGAATAGCGAACTTGTGAGTAGAGCACCTGAGCAGTAGTTTTTGGGGGTTGGGGGTGTGATGGGGTGAGAATTTTTGTTAGGAGTAGCAGAACAAGTCGGGAGACGAGTTCAATTTCTCCGTGTTTTTTTTTTTCGTTACAAACAAACAATGTAACAATGTCAATTTTTCACGTGAACATGTCTTATGCAGTTTTAACCACAGGGAATGGGCTTTTGTAGCTTTTGGACTTTCCAGTGAAACAGTTGATTTTGTTGGCTCAACTTGTGGTAACCTTGATGGAGGTCGAGCTCTCTAGAAGGCAAAAATGGTACCGTGGTATTTTAAGTAAGTTCCGCGCACATTGTCCACTGAATTCAATGGCTTTCCAAACCTTTGTCATGTTTGAGAAAATGAAAAAGAAAGACACCGGGGGGAAGATGTGGGGCCTTACAAAGTATCCTGATTTAACGCGCCGCACAACAAGGAATAAAGAAGGTGCGGTGGGGCAGCCAAATAAATATGCCGACAATTATTTGCCGTAATCAAGTCAGCTCCGTTGTCATATGTTATCCATGACACTGACTCAGTGAAGGAACCTTGCATTTAGCCGTGCTTTACCTCCATCCAAGGCACAATGAGGCCTAGGTCTCTGGGCTATTACAACCGTTGAGTGTATATGTAGTTTACTCGGGACACCGGAACCGGCAAGTCGTACTAATGTGACACTTCGGTTTTCTTCCCCCATTTGATTTCTAAAATACCCTGAAAAAGCGATTTTCCAGCAAATTTTCGGGAAAATTTTCATCTTAACATTTACACGTACGTATTTGCCATGTGGCCTACTGAGACGTAACCACAACGTTATTAACATTATTCAGGCAGTCAACGTTAGCTGGCGTTTACGAAATTATTTTAATTACTAAATCGTTCGGTTGGTTAAAGTAGAAGGTTATAGAGTCAATGAGAGGCCACGTGAGCTTGGAAGGGAGTCACCTCGATGTGCGCCTTTCCTACCTACAAGTATCGTGAGCACAAAAATAAATTCCTTTGTCTAGAATATAGGTTGTTTTGAGCAGATAAGAAATGAAACCGTGTCATCTGACTGCGTGCGCGGCCCGAGGTGCAAAGATTACAGCAGTACACATCATCCTTTTTTTTTATTACTTGAAGGTTGGCTATTTTATCATTTACCTTACATATCAGGTCTGAGATGTAGAGATGGTTGGAAGCTTGCTATGGACTATACATACGACTACAATGCATAATCATGCTAATACAGAGATGTAGAAGTTTGAGTTTTATGAGGTTTTATGAGGTAGATTTTGTATGCCAAAAAATCGCTACACTTAGCAAGGGAGGCCCGATGTAGCTTCGTATTTTGCGCGTAATTACTGAGTACTAGCTCTATTTCCTCTGTTCGTTCTGTAATGTTTAGAAAATGCAATTTCATTTCGTCTTGATTCAGTGTTATCTTCCGCAATGTTTCTGAAAAAAAAAAAAGTGGACTCTCTTTTCCATTGTTTGTTCGCCACATTAGACTAAGACGTAACTCTGTAAGTAATGGTGTTCTAGGCATCGATGCATATAGAACCGCACTGGGATGCGATGGTGAGCGGCAAGACGGTCATGTACTTCATGCCGATGTTCCGGCTGGAATCGCCAATGAACTTCACAACGAAGAGCATGATGAAGTATGCATTGAGGGCGCGAGTAGCACATGGTGGCATGTAGCATGAAAGGCACAAAATGGGCTGACTACAGGTTCGTCTTGATCCCCCAAGGAGAGATTGAGACCTTTCAGAGCGAATCCTCGATATTTGCTCCCCCCTCCCCCAAGAAAAGCTCCGTTATTGGAAATGAATGAATGGCTCTACTTGCAAAATCTAAGTGCATCTGACGCGGAACTTGCTTCTTGAAGCTCGTTTCAATTCGTGTCTGTATACAAATGCAAGTACAGTTGTACACGCTTAGTACAAACGACGATTGCCATCTTTTACGTATTGTTGCGCATATGCATACTGAATATTTTTTGTTTGTTTCATGCACATCATGTTTTCTTCAGCACGGGTGTACGGTGAGTAGCTTATTTGGGTAGCCCTTTTTCTCAATTTTTTTTTCAACATGAACATAAACGAGATGATTTCATCGCTTATTCATACGGTTATTTTATTGTATTGATTTGATTTTACGGTTACTCATAAGCGCAAATTCCTGGGTCGTTGAATCTGAGAAAGTCAAGTAAACTAAATGAAGTGTCCACGCGTCTATGAGTGTACCTTCATTTATCCGGCGTTTCTTTTTTTTTTATTCTTATTTTATTTCGGTATGCCTCCCATTCGTCGCTCTATTACGTAGGTATATCGTCTCTTTTACACGTAGGTGCAGGTGGCGCAGACTATGTCGCCGGGGCGGGGATAATACTTATTCCTCCCTATTTATGTTCCATTTTTGTCGTTGTTGTTTCTTGGAGTGGAGGATTTCGTCTTCAGGCGAATATGTCCACTTTCTTCCAATCCAAATCTGTGCGAAAACTGTTGTCATCCTGAGTCCCAGGTGCAAAATGTCTGCAGTTCCAAATGATTTATGAAACAATTCCCACTTGCAAACCATCTACGTACAAGGGGGTTCAAAAGTAGAAATTGTTTCATAAACCACTTGTAATTGCAACATTTTTCACCTAGGCCACCAGGTATCGCCTCGCTCATGCGCTCTGGCGCCGGTAAAACCTAACTCATCATCATCATCACAAGGTATGCCCCACCAACCTGATTTCGACCCGGTGTCATGCACTTGCATGCTCTCTCATTTGGAACTGTACAAATAACAGCCGACCCTGTTGCGGACTTCGCTCATCTTGATCACGTGACATTCAAACAGGGACAGTGCAAACGAATTTCAGTATGCAAAGCCTCAGAGTTTCACTATCCGAATGCCCAGCTATCCAGACATTCTCTCCAGGAACCGTGGTTGCCACGTAAACGAGAGTCGACTGTAAATCCGCTTTTGCTGCGAGCGACCTTCATTATAAAAAGTGATAAGAGATTAGCTGGATTAGCTGGGAGAACCTTTAGGAGAACGGGCGCGAGGGTCTTCGAGGCCGAGTCACTCACCAGAGCCTGTCACTCACGAGGAGGTGGCGCCCCCGCAAACCAGATATAGAATTACGACAGGAAAGGGAAGAGTGGAACCAAAGCCTTAACTTGGCGCATAGGTTATAAAGTCCGCCCAACCGAGTTAAACTTGGTTCGAGTGTCGGGAGGAAAAAGAGTCCATCCGGGGGGAAAAGGTACTGCGGACACGTTACATGAAGACTAAACGACGATTTACTTACAGAAACAGGCTGTATTCGAATCGCCGTTTAGATTCGAAAAGCTCGATCTTCGAGAACGATAGAGGTTAGACCTGCCAATTTGTCGGAGGAAGGCAGATAGGCGAGCGGGAGACACAGGAAACGATTTCTTTAAACAAAACGGTTTACTCTGAGGGTACGATACTACATTCAATGCACAGACGGTAATCCAAAACAATATTGAAGAGCAAATACACCACACGTTACATATGTGAAAATCAAACAAATATACACGCTACACTGGTGATAATCGAGTTAACACTTAAAACGGTCACACAGGCAATGCTCGAAACAACACTTCAAACGGCCACACAGACAATACGTGAAATCACTCTTGGAACGACCACACAGGTAATGCTCCCAGTAACTCTTACACGGCCACACAGGCAACACTCGCGGTAACTCTTACAACGGCCACACAGGCAACTCTCGCGGAAACTCTTACAAAGGCGACATAGGCAACACTCGTGGTAACCCATACAACGGTCACACAAGCATCACTCGCGGAACTCTTTCAACGGCCACTCAGGTATTACTCGCAATAACTCTTACAACGGCCACACAGGCATTACTCGCAATATCTCTTACGACGGCCACACAGCAACACTCGTGGTAACTCTTACAACGGCCACACAGGCAACACTCTCAGTAACTCTTTCAACGGCCACACAGGCATCACTCGTGGTAACTCTTACAACGGCCACACAGGCAACACTCTCAGTAACTCTTTCAACGGCCACACAGGCATCACTCGTGGTAACTCTTACAACGGCCATACAGGCAACACTCGTGGTAACTCTTACAACGGCTACACAGACAACACTCGCAATAACTCTTACAACGGCCACACAGGCAACACTCGTCGTAACTCTTACAACGGCCACACAGGCAACACTTGCGGTAACTCTTTCAACGGCCACACAGGCATTACTCGCGATAACTCTTACAACGGCCACACAGGCAACACTCGCAATAACTCTTACAACGGCAACATAGGCAACATTCGTGGTAACTCTTACAACGGCCACACAGGCATTACTCGCGGTAACTCTTTCAACAGTCACACAGACATTACTCGCGGTAATTCTTACAACGGCCACACAGGCATTACTCGCAATAACTCTTACAATGGCCACACAGGCATTACTCGCAATATCTCTTACAACGGCCACACAGGCAACACTCGCGGTAACTCTTACAACGGCCACACAGGCAACACTCGTGGTAACTCTTACAACGGCTACACAGGCAACACTCGTGGTAACTCTTACAACGGCCACACAGACAACACTCGTGGTAACTCTTCCAACGGCCACACAGGCAACACTTGCGGTAACTCTTTCAACAGCCACACAGGCATTACTCGCGATAACTCTTACAATGGCCACACGGGCAACACTCGCAATAACTCTTACAACGGCCACACAGGCAACACTCGTGGTAACCCTTACAACGGCCACACAGGCAACATTTGCGGTAACTCTTACAACTGGAACACAGGCATTACTCGCGGTAACTCTTACAATGACAGTCAATCAAAACCAAAAGTTCTTATCTGGCAGGGCGGGAAGTCCTCGGAGTTGGGGAGTTGCTCGATGCTCACAAAAGTTTAGTTACGGCGGAGAGACCCGACGAATCTCACGTCGATACCAGGTCTGTTCCACACAGAGCACGACACTTCACGCACAGGTGAAACTGAAGAATACCTTCTTTTTCCTTAACTGGACGAACTTGCATGGTTGATCTTAGCTGTACTAACTCCTAGCTTAGTCCCCATACCCGTCAGCCCACCCCTGACGGATTGCCGCCAAAACCCTCCTGTCACGACCCGAGGGGCCGTGCTCCGGCTCACGGACTGCTCGACTTCTTTCTCTGAGCTCTGAACACGGTCTACCCCGAAAACAACGCGCGCTTCAAAGCCAAACAGAGAAGGCTGTTTGTTCAAGAACAAACAGCCATCCCGAACTGTTATCATAAAAAAAAAGAAAAAGAAAAAACATTTCACGTGGTCCAGTGTCTGCCCGCTCACAGAACCCTTCTGTTCGCAGCTGCCGCTGCGTTAATTAGTTATGACCGATTCCCGGGACACGGGGAAACGTCGCACGTTCTGAGAAATGGTGTCCCCGCTTTACATGTTTGCGTGTCCTCTGTCTTCGACACTCCCCTTCTTTATTGCCTTTCTCCCCTACTTTTCTTTTACAGAAGTGGTCAATTCTGAGCCTGGGTGCTTTCTCCTGTCTCAATTTCTTTCCCCACCAAAACACAGCTGCAAACGACAAAATTCTGGGAAACGACTGTCTAAAAGAAGTGAAAACGCACGTAAATATTTGTCGTACATTGACACGCGTCAAGCACAGGTCACATAGCAGCTAGTGGCCAGAAGCGTCTGTCCGTACTGGCTGCGGTACGCTAATAAGACCTCCTCAATGGGGATGCGACCTTGTGGAAATATGCCCAGTGGGCAAGCGTCCTTCGGTGATCGTGGGAGCCAACTTGACAAACCGCTATGTTGGAATTGCCATAGCTACAGTTCGCAAAGCAACTCTAACAAAACCCATAACGCACCTTTGATTCAATACCGTTATGCAACTGCTATACTTTTCTGGTGCGACAATACGCTAGTTCCTAGAGGAATCTTCCCAGCACCCCGACACCACCAGCACCCTCCATGTATACTACAACGCCCCTCTCCCACGCAAATAAATAAATAATTAATTAAATTAAACTAAAACAAAGAGAAAACTAACACGAGTAGTCCTTACGCGAATGTAAACCTCACTAACCAGCTGTAATGAAATGTGTCAAAGGGAATACCAGGACCCTCCAAGACGAAAAATATCCTGCGCAACTCCCACTCAACAAGGAATGAAAAATTAGGAACCGCACATTTGGCTCGCAATTTGAATCCTAAAGCGCATTTCACAGGTAACGCAGCTATTAAATCCCAGGAAAGTAGCTTCCCTCGCTTTCTATTCCAGGCGATCATGGGGGTAGCCGTGTTTCGGTGGTACATCCATTAGGAAAGTGGACGTAGACGTGGACTGGTGGACGTAGGCATGCTCGCTCCTAGACGAATGAAGAACTAGTGGCGGTAATTTTTCTCCTTAGGAAACTGCGGTCTGTCTGTTTCTGCTCTGTGGTCCTGCATAACGGTGTACTGTAGATTGCTCTGATTAGAATTTGTCCATCGGCGAACACTGAAGAACACTCTCGCGAAACTTGACAACCGACATTTTAGTGTTGAGAAGGTACTGGGGAGCTGGCCAAGGCAGCACCAGCAACCTGGGCTGTGTGCACTGAAGGCCTACCTCAAGGACACACGTGCTGAAATAATCTTTTAAATCATTCAGTGTTTTCAAACGTCAAGCGTCCTGGTACAGCTGGTCGCACCAGTGCGACCTACGTTTCCATTTTTTTCTTTCTGTTTCTATTTTCTATAGACCGTGTGCGATATACCTTCTTCTTCTTTTTTTCTGTTGCATTGGCATCGCTCTGTGAGAAACAGCATAGTTTTCTTTTGTGATCCAGTGACGGGACTGCCCGTCTGGTTATCCATCGTGTTAAATGGGACAGTATGTGCCTTCTACACCACAATAGTGAGTATACCTCTTCTGAGACTTAGAGTCACGTTTCATCTCGTGACCTAACTCATGCTTCAAGGCGCCATTTAGGGCTTCAATTGGGTTCATCAAACTGCAGCCGCATGCGTCGTCATCATGGATCTTATGTTATCTTATCTATCTTATGAATCATTGTCATTATGGAGCTTACGGATATTACGAACCCCTTTCGCTCTGCGCAGTTCGGCAGTTGTTTAGTATAAAATGGGAATGTCTCAAAAGAGTGATGGGACAGAAAGCTTTCAACGCAGTTCTTTGAAACGATCTCGCGTTGTTGTTATTGCTTCTTCTTTTTTTACTGCCGAAACTCTCACTGTGATTTGTAAAAGCAAAAAAAAAGAAAAAAAAGGTGTTGGTGCTTGCAAACTGGTTCCTTTGTGTCTGTCGCATAACCTAATTGCAGGGAGGCATCAAAGCTGTTGTATGGACGGACGTCCTTCAAATGGTCCTTATGATATCAGGATTCCTTCTCGTAATCGTAAAGGTACAGACTCTTGCATGACGTTGTGGCATTTGTGTAATCCAGTTGTCGGTGAGGCTGTTTTCCACTTTCTGCCAAAATGCCCTTTCATAATTTATATGCAGGGAAGTCTCCTGGTTGGAGGGATTGCGGAAGTCTTTGAAATAGCGAAACGAGAAGAACAGCTGGGAATCTTTGAGTGAGTACCACGCAAGGACCGCATTAGAAAATGCTAGAAATATGGACAGCTTACGAGTTGAAGGAAGTCATGGGAAGCATGATTTTCAAAAATATTTTGCCTGCACAGAATTTTCATCGAGAGTTTTGCAAATTTCAAGTGGTTTGTCAATGCTAACATTCTTTGCAGCTTGAGTCTCGATTTTCAGAAGACATTTACCTTTTGGAGTGTATTCTTTGGTTCCGGTATCTTCTGGACGATGGGATACTGCATAAATCAAGCCATGGTTCAGAGGTTCTGCGGGCTGTCAACACTGTCACGTGCCAGACAGTAAGTCTGACAGAGTGCAACTACTGCAACTTCTCATTTCGTAAATAGTTTCGTATTTTTAAAAAAGGCTCGATTTCCCGTTTCCCTATGCCCCTGATTTCTGATTAGTTTCTTTTGCTCTGAGTATATAAAGAAAGTTCTCTGGGTCAAATGTGTGCGTTTAATGATTTGTTAAGGCGTTAATGATTTGCGTTAATGCGTTAATTGCGTTAATGCGTCGATGATTTGTTAGTGCGTGTAATCATGCGTGCGTTTTGGAGGTGACGCTAAATGCTGAAGCTACACATTCTCTTTCAGAGCACTATATTTAAATATGGCTGGCGTCATTATGACTATGCTGATGTCCTGCTTCTCTGGACTCGTTCTGTACGCTGTATATTACAAGTGCGATCCCTTGAAGACTTCTCGCATCAGGAAATACGATCAGGTGCGTTTTCACGTCTGGAACATTAGCGAATGCCTTCAAATCTTATGCCTGCGTCAGAAAGATACACTGTTTATAAGCATCTTCAGTGTGCTTCTAATGGAAATGTTATTCACTAGTTGATGCCACTACTCATCACAGATACCTTCCATCATGTTCCGGGTGTATCAGGACTCTTCGTTGCAGCAGTGTACAGTAGCTCCCTGAGGTATAGTTCACGCTTTATACAATACACGTTCTTCTACCGATGATCGTACATACCAGAGATTGCGATTGACGATGTATTCTGCAGGGTATTGTGTTCATCTAGATGGAGTTGTGTAAAATATTGCAAAAGGCTGTACGTAAGTCCGTGCCTGTCAGGAATGAAACTGAGGCAAACATTTTCATTTCATCGTCTTCTGTGTAAGACATCACGGAGAACGCTATTTAATATTTATTAGGATATATTTGTTATGGGGATATATTTATTAGGACAAACAGAGAAAGGGGGGAGGAAAGCTCAGCCAAACGGCATGTCGGCCTGCTACCCGAAAAAAATAAATAAATAAAAGAGCAATAGTAAATTAAATAAAAGTAAAATAAAAGTAAATTAAAAGAAAATAAAAGAACTGGGTAATAAAGGATAACCTAACAAAAGGTTAAAGCAAGATCAGATAGATTAAAGATAAAGATGACTTATACCCTTGTCACACGGGCACATTTAGGGCCTTTTATCGCAACTGTTTTATTAGATAGGGCAACAAGTTCGATGCCGCAGAGAGCGCGAAACAGTGCTGCGTGAATGCTTTCTATTTCAATTGTGGAATTTCCAAAAGGCCTTGAGATAAGAGGTCCTGAATATGCCCGTGTGTCAGGGGTATTAAAGAAGAAGATGAGAGTAATTCGTATGAGGATAAGAAGTGAGGTTGGGACACTGAAGAATGAGGACTTGAGTTCGCATGTTGTTCATGAGGCCAGTGTCGCTGAGGAACATCAAAACTGCTTTTGTCACAGACCGCTGCGTGCCCTGTACGGCAACTCGAGACAGCTGCATACAGGTTCAGTGTCTCCAATAAAGTCCCGATCAACGCGGCTCGGAAAGCAATGCAACAGAGGAACGTTCAGCAACCTTTTGTGCAACTTTGGGCAAAGAACAGCCCAGAAGTGTCGGGGCACCGTCCGGCCGATTCGTCGCATTCAGGCTCCTACGCTGCCGGTCTGGCCTCCAAGCGACCGCCTGATACACAGGCACATGGCATAACCAGAAAGAAAACTTCAGACCAGAAAATTTCAGGCCAGACGCACGAGTGCCAACTTCCCTCCAGCACCAATACCAGCAACGACGCGCCTATACTCAAGGGGAGCCCAGACCCAGCGGAGGCTATACAGCGAACGGACATCAGGAAGGGACTACATGCATAATCTCGTCCACACATCTCGCCCGTCTGTGGTAATCACGATAATGAACTTCGCCTTCACAGCGATACAGCACCTCTCCCAGTGCACTTGGATCCCAAAAGGCATCCGGGATTTCCTAACACTATTGGCTCCACTGCTGCACACCCTGGCTTTTCTCTTCACGGTGTAGCGGCATGTTTCATCTACAACTGCATCAATACTCAGTTTCTTCCCTCATTGGGGTTCTTGTCAGACAACGCTCAGTGTCATTTTAAACCGGCATGACAGGATATCACAAGATATTACAATGGATCTGTGCTGGGCTACGACCCAGGCTGTCGGAACTTAAACTTCGGGTCCAGAAATCTCATTACAGCATCCTCGCGGTTCAAGAAGCCAACATTTCACACACGTGCAACATCGGGGGGTTCACAGCCACTATTCACACTTTTCAACATGGCAATGCCGCAATATTCGTTCTCCAAAGCCTCCCGCACCAACAACTATCGTCCCAGCACCTCTATGACGAAGTCACGGAGTGCTTAGCAGTGCATGTTCTTATTGATCAGCACAAGATCACTGTAGTCTCTGTCTACATGAGGGTACACGCGACGGGACGGCACGTCGTCTCCTTATACATAACAAGGATACGGAAAGCTTTCCCTGGACCTCTGATAATATGCGGAGACCTCAATGGCCACCGTCCTTTCTGGGGCGCAAAGTCCACAGACAGACGCGGCGACGACATAGCTGCCTGTCTCGCAGACTCTAACCTAGTGGTTGCCAATACAGGCGAAGACACATTCTTTAGACACCAACACTCCGGTGCTAGTGACGTCACACTCCTTTCCACTGATGTCCCAGCGCATTGGTCTATCCTCTTCGACACCTGGGGAAGCGACGACTTCCCGATTGAGGTCACGTTAGCGTACAAGGAAAAACATTTAAAAAAAACAGTGCACAGTAGTTATCTGGGACAGGTATCGCGCCGGATTTTCCACGGACCACTATGACATTTCCAGTATCATAAGGCTGTGCCTTGCCTCCGCGTCTGTGACCATCGCCGTCCCTTGCAACAGTCCTAAGCAGGACCTCAAATACTTGCGCCTCTGCGCAGCCAAAGAGCACAACGCATCTTGCGACGCCACCCCTCTGCAGCGAACAGGACCGAGTATCAACGGGTCTCAGCTGTACTGCGGCGCTATGCAAATAACTTACGCCGAGCCCAGTTGAGATCTTTCTCCGCATCCCTAAATGAACACATGAAAAATATGAGGCGTGGCAAACGCACTTATGGGCCATTCCAAAAGCGGAAATCCTTTCGCTTCATAAGCCGTGGCTAAGAACACTTCGGTGGAGGAGCTCGCCGAGGACTTTGCAAGCAAGTTCAGCGAAGGCAGAGACGTACCTGCAACCACCTTCCAACCGCAACCTGCACAACGTGCACACATGCACACCTCGCAACCGCAAAGTATGCCGTCAGACCTGAGACCTGCCCTTTACGAAGTGCGACCTACAACACCCACTATGTCACCTAAAGGCAAAATCGGCCCTGGGAGCCGATGGCATAACCTACCAAGCTTTGAGAAACCTCCCCCCGCGTGGTACTCAGGCCACGCCCCGCGTGGTACAACGTATGGGTATCGGGTAACGTACCTGCCAAGTGGCAAGAATGCGTCGTAGTTCCCATTCTCAAGAGGAGCAAACAGGTCAACGACATACGATCCTATCGTCCCGTGTCCCTCACCTCATGTATCGCCAAACACACAGAGCGCATGCTGCTCAGGCGACTGTCGTGGTACCTAGAAGCCAAAGCTATCCTTCCAGACCAAATGACCGGATTCAGAACACAACTCGGTGGTGCTGACGCACTATTAGAATTCATCTCCGACGTGGACAATGCTACAAAGTGCAAAAAGAGCACTGCAGTGGTTTACTTCAACGTCGAATGAGTCTTTGACACGGTGTCAACCAGCTTGTGTGTGTCAATCAACTAGTGATGCAGGCCCTCGATTCAGCAAACATCGGAGGGAGGCCCGCCGTTTTCATTCATGGTTTCCTCAGTGACCGTACATTTATGGTCCGCCTGGGAACGACTCTCAGCTTACCGAGACGCCAGAATCTTGGGGTACCTCAGGGATGCGTACTGAGCCCCATTCTTTTTAACTTTGTCCTCTCTGGTCTCCACAAATCCTTAGCGAGGTCAGTGCCGGAGCTGAACAATTCTGTTTACGCAGACGACTCATGCTTATGGGCATCGAGGAAAAAGCCAGGTCAGCTCAGAAAAGCCACCCAAGACGGCATTACTGCGGTTGATAAATATGTTAGCGCCCGCGGGCTGCGACTTTCTCAAGACAAAACATGCTTTATGCTCCCGGTGCCTGGGAAAGGTTGGTCTCATTTGCCCACGCTTTCCCTAAATGGAAGACCCTTGTCCAGGGTGAAGACGCAGCGGTGCCTCGGCCTTGTGATCTACAGCCGTATGTCGTGGGCGCCACTTACAAAAGACAAAAAATAAAAAATAAAAAAAATAAATGTCTGTCGTCACAGAACCTTGTTCGACGGCTGGGAGGCCCTACATCTGGATGCCCACAACGCACAGTGCTAGCCATTCACCAGGCTACGACCGTCGCCAAGATATTTTATGGATTCCCATTCACTTGTCACAGCGGGTCCGCACTGCAAGGATTGGAGCAGCTCCTGGCTAGTTCCATCTCAAATCGAACAATCCGGTACACTTGATGTCTCGAATGAACGGGAAAAAAATATATGTTGAAGCCATCGGTGAGTTAGGAGAAATAAACGCTTTCCGAATTATCTGCGCTGCGCGGTTCGGGAAATAGGAGAGGAGGAAAAAACTGCCTCTCATAAGGCGACGTCGTCGCGAGCGGGTTTGAGCGTTCGCTACAAGGCCATTTCTTCTCGCATTATAGTAATTTCTTGATCTGGCTTTAGACCACTTAGGGCACAATAGGATCCTTCGTTGGCAGTGCTGCACCGGTTTTTGTTTGTCTGCAAAAAAATATCAAAGTTGACTCAAAGTGCCGAAAAACACCATATTCACTGCAGCTTTGCGGACGATGTACAAAACGGATAAGACTGAGCTTTATGCCGTTTAATTTGTCATTCATAGGGCTATCGAATGATGTATAATTTGTTGCACTACTCTGTACGGAACGTAAGCGATACCTCTTTTAGTAGCACCATACCACCGAAAAATGACGAATTTCGGAAGCCTTTATCTAAAAAACCCCACCAAAAACTTACCTCGAAAATTCTATATGTTGTAGATAGTTCCTTAGACTATGCACAGAAGCAAAATCAAAATTCGGACTTGATCGGTAGGCGCACTGGGAATTTTTTGCCAGCCCTATACGCGGAGCGCATTCAAGGGGAAGCACCGTGTCCCACGTGTTGCAAAATCGAATTTTCCAAAGGGACTTTCAACTTCTGTCTTCATATAAAAAGTAATTGCTGTCATTTGAAACCAATCTGAGGTTTCAAGGTTTCCTTTTCAAGGTTCTGAGCATTTGCGTTCATAACAATGGTGTAATCGCTGAACCTAGATTGTGGAGCAACCAGATGTGCTCGCATTTTTTGCGGGATGTCACACATGTATTGCAAGTGCTGGGAGCAAGGGAAGAACATAATGATTTTACATCTTTGTAAGAGGCATATCTGTTCAGGGTTATTCTAAAAAAGCATATTTACTGTACGCATTATGGCAGGAGGGACGCAGTGACTTCCAGTATTCTTTGAAACATTTCCTTTCCTACGGCCTCATGACCTCGGATGGGGGAAATCGCACTGAGGAAAATGTTGTAGTGTCATACGCACACACTCAAGGCTAATTCATGGTGCCTTTTGTGAACCTTGCCGAAACAGCCCGACCGGCGCCGCTGTCCAATATGTCATTCGGTTCGACATGCTGCGACCATGGGAATGTCCTGATCGCATATACTCTCTGAAGACACCTTGCCCAAAGCTTCGCCTACACACAGAAGACGCTTCACTCACTTCTCGACTACAGATGTGCATGGAGTGCCCTTATACAGAGTGTGCGACGACATCTGCATTACTGTAGTGTGTCGTTCTGGTATCACACCTACCTCAATGACCTCTTCGTTGTACAGTGCTGATCGTGTGGATTCCGCTGACTACCGCCTCATACACAAAAAAAAAAGTGCTATAGACAAAGGGTTTTCGCTTTGCTTCGGAGATCGGCGTAGCTGCCATAAACACTGTGGTTCCAGCAGATCAAGCCGAAGGCGTAACAGAAGTGGGTCTGCTATGCAGAAGCTGCTTCAAGTACTTCACAGCAAAGGTGGCTGAATCACAACACGCAGCAATGTTGCCCACATTTGAACGAAAATCTAACAAGAACCTGCCATCAAAAGTAACCTTAAGGAAAGTGGCTTCCACAACGGCCTAAAGCAGTTCATGACACGAGCACTCTCATCCACCCAGAATGTTCTGCATAACTTACGTTACCTTCTTACCTTCGTCACCTTGTCTTCTTCGCTGTCAAGTTATTTTTATTCTGTGCACTGTAAATATGCTTCGATGTGATCACCGTGGACAAATATACCTCTTATAAAGACGCAAAAGTATTCTAAAGCATTCTGTTCTTGACGGGCTCCCAGCACTTGCAATGCATGTGTGTCATCCCGCAAAAAATGTGAGCACATATGGTTGCTCCACAATCTACATTCAGCGAGTACAACACTATTATGAACGCAAGCGCTCAGAACGGTTTCAAATGATAACAATTACTTTTTATGTGAAGACAGAAGTTGAAAGTCCCTTTGGAAAATTCAATTTTGCAACACGCGGGACACGGTGCCAAGGCTTGAATGCGCTCCGCGTATAGGGCTGGCGAAAAATTCACAGTGCGCCTACCGATAAAGTCCGACTTTTGATTTTTCTTCTGTGCATAGTATAAGGAACTACCTACAACATATAAAATTTCCGAGGCAAGTTTTTGGTGGGGTTTTTTAGATAAAGGCTTCCGAAATTCGTCAGTTTTCGGTGGTGTGGTGTTACTGAAAGAGGTATCGCTTACGTTCCTGACAGGGTAGAGCAACAAATTATACATCATTCTATAGCCACATGAATGACAAATTAAACGGCATAAAGCTCAATCTTATCCGTTTTGTACATCGTCCGCAAAGTTGCAGTGAATATGGGGCTTTTCGGCACTTTGAGTCAACTTTGATATTTTTTTGTAGACAAACAAAAACGGAGACAGCACTGCCAACGCAGGATCCTATTGTGCCCTAAGTGGTCTAAAGCCAGATCAAGAAATTTCTATAATGCGACAAGAAATAGCCTTGTAGCGAACGCTCAAACCCGAGCGCGACGACATCGTCTTATGAGAGGCAGTTTTTTCCTCCTCTCCTACTTCCCGAACCGCGCAGCGCAGAGAATTCGGAAAGCGTTTATTTCTCCTAACTCACCGATGGCTTCATCATATATTTTTTTCCCGTTCATTCGAGACATCAAGTGTACCGGATTGTTCGATTTGAGATGGAACTAGCCTCGACTGAGAAAGGGATTAAAGAATGCCCTCGGCATCTCAGTCTTTGCACGAAACGAGGCTTCCCGATTACCGATTGTGGAGGCCCCAGCCTTGCCCCTTCTCCCACTGGTCACTCAACAACTCCTGAGACAGCTCACCAGACTCCACAAGACCGTCACTGGTAAATCCCTCATCGCCAGGGTACAGAGTCACGCACACTCCCGCTTTGCGTCCACTATCAGCACCTTCACAGAGGTGGTGCCCACACCCCCTGCAATACAACGCAATGCAATGCCTCGCAAAGAACCTCCCTGGACATACTGGACATACATCGAAGTTCGGGACGAACTATGCTTAGCCGGTGTCAAGAACAAAAGTCAGCTTTCTGACACGGTCGTTCAGTGCCTCGTTGCGGAGTGCCTCCGCAACAACCATAATCAAGCCTGCACATTTACACAGATGACAGTGTAGACAAACATGCAAGAGTAAATGCTACCGCATATTGCGTCCCGTGGCTCAAGCTCAACTGGGCAGAAAGTCTACTCGGGGAGCTAACATCGACAAACGCGGAATTGCTAGCAATAACAGAAGTGCTGAAGGCTGCAGAAGGCCAGAACTTACTCAACAATGTCATCATCACGGACTCACAGGGCGCTATTTCTCGCATCAAACACCACTACGAAAGATGCTCTTCGCAGGAGAGACTCGGATGCACATAGTACAGCGTGAATCGCGGGGCACTGCGGTATCGCTACAGTGGATGCCTTCCCACAAGGGCATACCGGGCAATGACCACGCTGACTCTCTGGCAAAAGCAGCCGCGAGAACCAGGCCGAAAGTCAAAGCTCCCCCAAGCCATTTCTGCTGCTCGAAACCAATCAGGGGGTATGTGTGGACGCTGCACCCTGACAAGCGCACGAGAGACGGATCTGCACCACCACTCTGTGCTCCTGGTGACGTCTCCAGGGTCAAGGCTTCCCGCCTTCTCCGCATCCGTTCTCGCAGTGCCTACACACGGGCCCACGTCTTCAAGCTCGGCATACCCCCAGCCCTGGATGCCCAATGGGGAAACAGGAACGGAGGAGCACGTTATTATGGACTGCCCAGCCACATCGGATGCAAGACGCTGCAAGCTCTGCAGCCCACCGGCAAACCTGAATTCGAGGAGATTGTCTATCCTCGTGGCAGCCTCCATCGTCGGAAGCTCATCGAAAGAGCTCTTCTGGTCTTTTTCAAGGTCATCGACCCACAAGGGGACTATAGGAACACGCGATGCCTAGCAGCAACTAACTGTTCTTCCCTTACCCTCCCTCCCTTTCCCTCTCCCCCGAGCAAGATGCCACCGGCATAGGCAGGCAGACCGCTCGTCTACCCAACGTCACCCCCCGCTCTGTGAGATGTCGTACTGGGTCGAGCAGAGTGGCCAAAGAAAAGTCTTTGCACCGCAGATCGAGTATAGACGTCGCCTGACACTATTGCGATCGGGAGCTAACCTAATCAGGACCCCGACACGGTGATATGGTCAGTGCTCTCACCGAGTGTGCCGCTTCTTGTCACAAAACGATGCTGCCTTGATTTTGGAGTAGCTTCGAGGTTGTAGCGTTTGAACACGATGTATGGTCGTAGTGGGGTCCAGGACATCACCAAAAGATGGGATGCTCATCCGAGAATTCTCCGTCCGGGGCTGTGATGCCTTTGGGACTTTGAGGCGATGGCCGATACAGAAGAAAACTTCCGCAACTTACTGGCCGTTGAACCTCGGTTCCGGCGATCAGTCGCAGCGTTTTCTATGCTTCCTCCTCGTGGCCGATACCATCACCAACTGTCCCCTTCGCTTCTTTTTTTGGGGTTTTTCTTTCGCTTTTCTTTTTAAGCACTGTCCGTGGACGTTGTGTTGTAACAGGACACCGGCAGAGTGCCGGTGAGGCTGTGCTACACGAAAAGATGTGGCCGAACATTTGCCGAATGAGTCCTCATGACCCCCTTCGAACCGCAACTTCGCGCAAGGCGGGTCGTATCTAGTTACAGCTGCCTCGCTCGGGAAAGCCATTTCACTTTTCAGAGAAGTCAATCCTCAAACCGTCACAACGGGGGTTCAAATCCCCACACCCGCCGTGCTGTCTGAGGTTCTCCCTTGGTTTCCGGTAGACTTCCCGGACGAATGTCAGCATAGTTCCCCATGATGTCGGCCCAGGACACATACTAACCCCTGTCTCCCACTCCTCCCTGATGTCCTCTCTGTGTCTGTACACGTCGGTACGCCGCTCATAACCACAGTTACTTAGCGGCGAAAAAGAAAAAGAAGAAGAAGAACGAGGGGCGCGCAGTAGAAAACACAATTAATTCGGGACGATAGATGACTTGAAGTTCTCGTCAACAAGCATTCGGACTCGAACACTTCTGGTACACTCTACTGGAAGTGCACAAGACGCCACTCAAGGATGATGAAAAACACAGAGCTCTGCATATCTGCGGCAGTTGCTATATAAACTTAGAAGGCGTGCATGGTATCTTAATCTGAAGAACACTGATATGGCCGAATGCGTCGTGGTTCCCTGAACTTCTACAGTTGGTTCTTATTGTGACTCCATAATGCACTACCTTCGGGAATGCTCTCTTTGTTCCTACCTGGTACCTGTAAAAGCCGCCAGGAAATTGTACCCACTTGCTTTCTCACCTGATTGGCTAGTCAGAATATCACAGGAAGCCTTGGAGGAAGTATGGTAGGGGACGTAGAGTGCACCACACAATCTCCAAAAAGTGCCATCCCAAAACTAACGCGGGTCTCCACAGTATCAGTCACTGAGTATCTAAGTACCAAGTACTACTTCCAGTACATTAGTGAGCTCCTGAATTACATTACAAATTATGTACTTTGTTTATTGCACTTTTTTCTACTACTTCCCCGTCAAGTACCTAACAGGTATTCCAGATGCGTGCATCTGTGGGAGATTTTTTTTTTTTTTTCGTTCTTAACCAACTCTGTGTAAGTGTACCGGGGCAGTTAGCCCGGCTTTGTCGCGACTTACGTCCCTATTATTGCCTTTCTGTACCATCATAATCGTTAACAAAACCTCCTCAGCACGCCACACACTGGTGTAGACATTTAAGCTTTAGAACGCTCACAACCCGCTTCACGAAATGCATTGGACCGTTACATGCAGTTAAATTAAATAGCGAGTTGTAATACATCGGAAGAACTTTACGAAAACGATACGATAAAACAAGTTATCAAATCCAAGCTTGGCTACGTGATGTCACTAGCTCAAAAGAAAGAAGGTGATCGGCTTATCATGTTTTTCCGAACTGTTATCGTGAACACCTTCCCATGTACTAAAACTCCCTAATAGGGAACACGACACAGTTTGAAAGGCCAGACATGCGCACCCTCGATGCAGGGGTTCGACTGACGGAAGGCTGCGGAAGTTAAACGCTATGTAGTTGAACCAGTACTCAACGGGCCGTCTACTCGGAACGATCCAGTGACCCATAATAGCTCGGTATACCTAGAGTCACGAAATAGGGGTACAGAGTCTCGCATTCCTTTTCCACGCCGAAGCCGCCGTTCTGTGTCCGCGATTGGGCCCATTGTGTCACGTGGTTTCTCCTTACAAGAACTCACCGTTTATATTGAGTCACCTCCATCCAACACCCCTTTCCTGGGTTCCGAGCTCGCTGGACTGCGGGTTGTCCTCCACCGCAGAGAGGAGGGAAACTGGCGTTCCATTGCTAGGCAACGCAGCCGCGCCTGACTCAAGATGGCGGGCTCGCTAGTCGGCGTGGCTGAGTGTCGCTACTCTACTACCTATTTAGTAACTCTAGGTAAACCAAGTGACGAAAGTTACAGCCCCTCTTAACCTTGACAAACATGTTGACCCAAGTTTCAGGAACACATCTTCCTTGTCTCTGCCTGTGACGTTGCTAGCTCATCCGATGATCGCTACGGTTATAGAATGCTAGGTGACATGCTGTGTTTGATAACAGCACCATGTCGTCCGGATTCAATGCCCTCGCTGCTCTCACTTGGGAGGACTTCCTCAAGGCCAAAATCAGAATGTCGCCGTCTCGCTCATTGTTATTTACAAAAGCAATTGGTGAGTAAATAAAGGAAACATAATTTACGCACGCAATGAAACGTTGTGTAGTTCACATTAAGGTCACATTTACCTTAAGGACATCTGACAAGTCGACAACATGTTATTTTAAAGTGATCGGAAGCAGCACAGAGAAACGAAACAAGGGATTATAAACAAGTAGCTGCAGTACTTATAATATTTCATAAATTCGCAAAGCCAATTCAATTCAAGATGTCGTGCACCACAGTAATGATTGTTTGCTTTTCCCCAGCGGCGTTTTACGGATTTGTGACAATGGCCATAGCATTCATGGCTGGAAGCCTAACGTCCATCCTGCAGGTAATAATAATAATAATAAAGAATGCTCCTTGAGCTAGACTTTGGAGAAACCGACGCGACAGTACTATGTTTATCGCAGGCTGCAGCGACCACGACTGGTGCCTTTAACGGTGCGCTTGGTGCGATATTCTTTATTGGACTAGCTTTTCCATGGTGCGGAAAAAAGGCACGTTATGTTGGCCATACAGTGCATTGTGCTTTCATCGCAACTGTTTCATTTGCGGCTATCCTTCTTTCAGACAGCGCTCGCGTCCTTGATAGCCGGATTGACAACGTCGTTGTGGGTAGCTGCAGGAACTCTTATTTACCCAACGATGCCTCCTGTACCGCGGACAACGGTGGTCGGTTGTACCTACAACTTTACTGTCACGGAAGCTGTACCTAAGCGATACGCCTCAGGGTCAGTAGAGCTAAAGCACTTACCCAAGCAGCACAATGTACCGAAAGTCGAGTGCAATAGGGGTGGACGGTATGTGTCTTATCAGTGTTCTTTAGCTGCAAGAGCGTGTTCAAGGCCTTCCACCTACCCGTCCACCCCTATTGCACTCGACTTTCAGTACATTGTGCTGCATGGGTTGTTACACGACCGGGAAAACAATGACATGTGGAAAGCGGGGCTCGCTTGCGTTGTACTTTCCGTCTTAGCCTGATGAAGACTACGTGCTTCACTGCCTTTTGTTATTTTCATTATGTGAGTTGTGTTGTTTCCTCTTTCTCTTCGACACAGTTGAATGCCGTCACTATCACGGCTATGTAACGGTGCCAATTTTCATTTACGTGGCTTATTGCATTCTGTAAGATTTGTTGTTGGCGGAGTAGCTACATCGGCTAACCTAACAGTATAGGTAGTAAAGGTAATCGACTAACAGTATTGGTATGTATTATCATCAGCGTTCAACAAGCTGTCTCTACTGCCTATGTCATGAGTGAAGTGCAAGGGTAAAATTCATTCATGTGTTCTGTCTCTGAGTAGTAATCTGTATGTATATCCGTTTACATCGGGCCTTCCTATAAGTTCTTTGCCTGTCCCAGGAGGAAGTGTAGGAGGTGAATGAAATAACGTCTATTTTATTACTAACATAGCCCCGCAAACGTCAAAACACTTTGCAAAACGGTGCTCCAGTGCTTGGACTCACGTCGGAAAAGGTATTAGAAGTTTGACCATAAAAAAAAAGGGAAGAAAAACAAGAACTGAAAAACAGGTCACGGCGTCAATGATGTCATCATCACCCACACGAGACACCACACCAGTGGAGACCAGAGCGATCCTTTTTCATGTTTAGGAAGAGATGGAAGTTCGATGTGGCGGCCACAAGCCGCAGGAGTGGATGACAGGTGTGAAGACAGGCGACAGCCAAGACATCGCCAGCGGAGGCGCATTGCTTGTGATGGAACAGGACCCCCTTCCGGAAAATACAGCGTCGTTTGGCAAATATGGCGGCCCTCATGAATCAGGGTTGCGTAGTGGTCCCCGGTGACGGTTTACCCTCCCTTGAAGGAGCTGCGACACCTCGTCTCAAGTTATTCCGGATAAATGTAAAATGCAATTATTTGCATCGATGTGGACCTGTATTCCAAGTCTTACAGCAAAAGGGGTAACACAAGCGTAAAGAACCGGCACCGCGTTTACCGAAACTCACGCGTCTCTGACGTCACAGCGGGCGTCTCCTGCAGTGAGGAGATGAAAATCCTGGGAATATCCCTGAGGCTATGGACTGGGAAAGCCAGTTGGAAGTCACTGGAAAGCATATGCTCTGCAGTAGGTCGAACATCAAGGAAAATCAGTGTGACAACTCAGCGCCGAAGATGGCAGATACAATAGCGTTCTCTAAGGACTTGTCTTTGCTCATCATGTAGGGTCATCACGCAATAATGACAGCCACGGTTGTCCCGAAAGCAGTTATATTGCTTGTGAGGGCGTCACGCTTGTCGAAATATTGTTTGTTTCCGCTGTGTGCCGCCTGTGTCGTTATTTTTTTGGAATTTGGTCAGGAAATTATTTTCCACCTCGTTATGAACACGACAAGACTGATCGTACTGGTATCCTAAGGAACACAGCTTTTCGTTTAGTAAAATATATTTCCAAGCAGCACAATGTGCTGAAAGGGCGAGTGCATAGGAGTGGCCGGGTATATCATTGTTGTTTGCCTTCATGGGCAGCTCTGCAAAATGAAGCACCGCACTGATAAGATACCTGACAGCCACCCCTATGTATAGGGACCGTGCAGTAATGTTTCGGAGCGAAGAAAGAAGGCGCTAAGCGATCGTGCCGCAAACGAACGCCCACGAACATGCAGCGGCCGTGTTTTGATCGCAAGAGTCGTCACATTTCGTTTGCTTCCCTTGTCTTTTTTTTTTTTTTTCTGAATGGCAGTGAAGTTGGTAGTGATGAAAAGGTGACGCAGGGAGCGACCGGTGGATTAAAATTCTACCACTTTGGCGCTGTCCACATAGTGTTCGGCGCGCCACCTGGAGAAGCACACGTCATTGTGTTGCTTGATTTGTGGGAGGCACAAAGTAGTGCATGCTGCTGGAACACATATTGCATCACTTTACTTTTACAGGGGAATAATCGAACTGTACCACATTTCCTATCTGTGGGTTCCTGTTATCAGCTTCGTCGTGACCTCCTTCAGTGCAATCGCCGTAACCGTAATGACAGGTATGTGAGGCTGATTAATATAGCAAACAATTATTTAGTGAAGAAATACGAGCTTCACTAAATGTGGCACGCATAAAACGAAACGAAATGGGTCATCCTGAGCAGGTTGGGTCTCCTCCTTCGATTTTTTTGTCCCTCTTAAACGCCATTTTGTTTAAAAAAATTATCGGTACATTTTCTTTTTCTTTCAGGTCTGCGCAGCGCAAACCCTGAGCCAGAACTAGTAACACCATGCATGAGAGGATTGTACAAACGGTCTTCGAAAAAAGCTACATCTACAGAGTCTGCAGACATGGTATACGAGGTTCTGAATTTACTACGTTCGGAGTTGGGCTGCTTTGAGCCGCGCTAAAGTGATGCCAACACGTATAAACGTAACTTTGGTTACATAAGGCTTACTTTGTAGACAGGCAGATCCCCCCTGCACTAGATGCGCGCGTGGAAGGGACCGGGAATCGAGGAGGCGAATTTCAGCAGGCGCAGGCGTTGCCCGACGGCTTATACCGGCTAGCGCTTGTTTGCGTTCTCGACTGTGCCAGGTGTACCGCTTGGGCCTCATGCAACTCCCACTTCATGCGGATCTGATCCATCACATGAGTTGGAGTTATATATTAGCGAGGAGAACCTATCATACCGCCACCACGCGGCGCTTAGCGGAAACCGTCAACAGTGTGGATCGGCGCGGGCAGTTCCCTTTACATGCTTTACGTTCGGTGCGTTCCCTCTGCTTTGTGGTTTTCGGTATCAACATGGTAACAGAAAATGAACACTCTGTGAGAGGTAAGACGCTATACAGTAAGACGCTGTACAGACATACGAATTGCTATTGTGTCGTTACCAGAAATAACGCGTCCTGTTGACCGCGCGAAATTGTAACATCGTAGCGTTCGTTTGCAAGCTACTTTGAGTGCGTGAATGACGATGACCGTGGTTATTCCTCCTCTCAATGAATTTTTCGAAGCCTTTATAGCGCATTAATTCGGTACATGAAGTCCGAACGATTAAGCAAAACAACGAGTCTGGTTCTGTGATTGCCTCGCAAAATACATCGGGCAATCGTCTCAGGGATTCGTTGAACGTTTCATGCTGTCGAAGAATCTAAAAACTTATTATTCACTTTGCTGTTACTTTCATTGCCCCTTTCATTGCTCACTGTAATGGAGCTGTTGGGAACAGCAGCTTCTGGCGGCAGGTCACATTGTCGATTGTAGCGTGTGCAGTGTTCTGTGTATGTTATCCAAACGAGCACGTTGGGAACAGCAGCTTCTGGTGGCAGGTCACATTATAGATTGTAGCGTGCAGTATGCTGTGTATGTTATCCAAACGTCCGGGGTCCTGGGTGCCCCTTATTTACTTAGCCTCCACTTGACTAGTACCGGTGAAATACGTATTGAAGCACGTGTACACTTGTCCCGAATGATCCTTATCCCAAGCAGTGCAGGCTGATTACATTGAGTAACCGTACGTGAGGTGCCATCACGCGGCTACCTAGATAACACAAACAAAAAGGATGTCATGTGAGAAAAACCCATCAATACGATAAATTCTATCACAAACTTTGTGCTTTGCGGCGACTTCCTATGCAGTCATGCGCAAGAACCGGAAGACTGCACCAGTGATTTATCCGAACCCCCTACACCCCACTAACACCTCACAAATGGTCGGCAACACCCCCTAACTTTTTTAACGGTGTACACCTTACAGGGGTGCCCTTGCTATTTCAGCTTTAGACAAATGTTGGCAATGATATGCTGAGCTGCTACGACGTAACTAGAACAATGACCTCTCCCACCATTTTCTTGCAACGTCCCTCCGTACTTGGGATTCTGGATAAACCACTGGGTTGCGCGTATAGGGATTGCTTGTGTCATATGCATCCGTCGAATGCAAACCTAATACTATATTAACAATTGAAATATGGCAGTCGTCGATAAAGCCAGACCGCGGCGGGATTTGAACCATGCATCTCTCGACTGCCGATCTCTCCTTGTGTTAGGTTCGTTTGTTTGTGTGTTTCAGTCTAACTCAACAGTTACTTTCCTTTGTGTTTTCACCTGATGAAGTGCTGGTTCTGCAAGAAACCTTGTGAATATTAAAGTTCTCTTCCCAAGAGTGCTTCATTCCCTGGCCTTATTGTGGTTTTACTACTGCCGGACTGCACTGTGTCTTTTTTTTTTTACTTCATCGCCCATCGTGCTAATAGTAACAACTGAGTAACACCAGACGATATCAGGATTTCTACGAGCCGTTAGATTAGGTTAGATTAGAAGTAGAAAGAAAAAAAAAATGGAAACGTACGTCGGGCACTGGTGCGACCGCTGTTCCATGACGCTTGATGTGTGAAAGCATTGACTGATCCAAGTTATTTAAAAGATTACTTCAGCACGTATCTCCATGCAGTAGTTCGCCAGGGCACACAGCGCAGGTTGTTGGGTCTGGTTTGGTCAGCTCATCGTACCTTGTCAACGCTAAAAGGTCGATTGTCAAGTTTAGCAAGGGCGTTCTTCGGTGTTTGCCCACTAGAGTCGAAGGCAGGTGACCAGCACGTTCTCCGTGTTCCCACAATTCCGCAAGTTGAACAGTTCGGCGATCCAACGACACCTATCTTATGAAGGAATGCTGCTGCGAACGGGACGTTGAGTCACAGGCGATAGATGACGCACTCTAATGACTTTTGCATCTTCGATGGGAGGCAGTAGGTGCAGTTGGAGTCGATTCGCGCGAGGAACGAGTTATTCAGGACGTCGCCTGTTCACATGGTCTTAGAGAGGCGAATACGTAGGGAGACGAGCAAGTACTTTGCGTGAGATTGTGTGAAGTAGATTTCATGAGTAGTTCTGTTATGGTGAGCAATTCAAGCAGCCTGGTCCGCCTTCTCATTTCCACGGGTACCGCAGTGCCCTGGGATCCACTGGAAGATGATGTTGTGGCCCTTTGTTTCTCCAGAGTTGTATGCAACGATAACACTGTAGACGACCGGCGCAAGCGAGGATGTTGTCGAACCCTGCATTGCTTTGAGGCCACATTTTGAGTCAGAGAAAATAACCCATGAAGTCGGGGTTTCTTTTGACGCTATGTGCAGGCTTCCTCGATGGCGTAGAGCCCTGCAGCAGTTGATGACGTCGTGTTAGACAGACGGATCGCACTGTGCTCTCCCGAGGACGGAACGACGAATGCGCATGTCGACGACTCTTGTGGTGTGGACGCATCTGTAAATATCTGTAAGAGTTCGGAGTACTGAGCAACCACATCCCGTGCGAGCTGCATTACAACAGCCCCTGGAGTGTCCTCTTTGACTTGAGGCCTGGAGCCTCTGGTGACACTGTAGGTAGTTTCAGCGTCCAGTAGGGAATGGGAGCTGTATGCAGAGGCTTGAACTGTGGTATTTCATGGAAGTAGGGCGCCAGAGCTTCGTGAATGCTCGACCTTGATCGCCTATGAATCCAGTGGGTCAACGGGTGCTTGACATGTCGAGAGATCAAACGTGTATAATGCTTGAGGGATTCAGTCACTTGCAAAACAGATATAGGCGGCTGTCTAGCTTCAGCAGTAGCTGCGCGGTTGGAAGTTGCCCGCGAGACGCCTAGGGAGAGCTTAACACTTTTCGCTAGTGCACACTGTAGGGAAGTCTCCGAAGTTGCGCATACGCTATGAAGGACGGGTACGTGGTATGCAAGCATTTGCCGCACCAGAGAGGAATGAAGACCAAACATGGAGTGTCATGTCGTGCCCCGTCGGCACGAGCCGTTATGTATGCTGTCTTCCTTTAGTTACCGCCCTGAAATGTTCGTTGGTCATCATCGCATATTTCGTGAGCTGTTTTCCAATCCTGAGTTTGACACACCGAACTCTTTGTTGTTTCTTGTCCTTCGGGAAGGCATGAAATCTAATTCCTGGATCAGTGCAATATGTTTAGCATTAAGGAACGTCTCATCGCTACGATTGGCTTTTTTAACGTCACTCATCTTTCTGTATTTAATGTTTTGAGATAACCTGATGTTTTCCTGTGTCCATCCTTCCGTGTTCCAGCCTCAGAACGGCTTTCCATCAAGCGGAATACAGCAACAACGGTCAATTTTACCACAATCGCTAACGCTATGCAGATCTAACGCGCCATCCACACTATCCGAAGCGCCCGTAGCGCCACCCATAGGCCGTTGTCCTCGTCAACAGCACACACAAACGAAACACAAAGCCCCAAGGCCAATGAAAATAAGATAAAGCGAGAGAGAAAGAACGATGCCGTGCACGGGGTCATAGTCGTAGAGGTTTGACGTAGAACTACATGTGATGTTTAATATTTATAAGTGCTCAATGTCGCCATACCCAGCACTGGACAGCTGTTTCGACCTTATTGGGCCATCGTGGGCAGTGCGCAGGCAAGCGACGTTTGAGTGACTGGCGTCGGAACGTTACGTTGCACGTGATGTCCTCTCGTCAGGGTGAGCGACTCACCACTGAGAGCCCAGTGCAAAGCGAGTAAAATATTAAAGGAAGAAAATCAGCCGAGGCACTTTGGCTGCACGTGAAGTATTTATTTATAAGTCCTCAACGTTGCCATACCTGCACTGGGCAGCTGTTTCGGCCTTATCGGGTCATCGTCAGCAGTGCGCAGGCAGGCGACGTGTCGCCTCGCTCTCGCTCAAACGTCGCCTGCTTGCGCACTGCTGACGATGGCCCAATAAAGCTGAAACAGCTATCCAGTGCTGGGTATGGCGACGTTGAGCACTTATAAATAAGTACTCCACGTGCAGCCAAAGAGCCTCTGGCTAATTTTCTTCCTGTGATGGTTAATGCCATTTTGACTCATTCTGTAGCTATATCAACCGACGTCTACGCATAACCTTGGTGATGTAGAATCGCTGTTAGCGCAAGCAGCTTCCTTTGTCTTTCTCTGTCTAGAACGTTCTGCAGCAGTGAGTGGCGAACCTTCTTACCGTCATTACAGTCTGCTCTTTCCTGTACGACACACCACCAACAACAACATCTTTATTTTATGATCATGACTGTGGAGTTTTATCGCCACGGGCCCGTAGGGCACGTTTTCTTTCATAGCTGTATTTTCGTGTCGTATACACCGACGTAGTAAAAAAAATGTACACTTCGGTGCACTATTTCCTGTATAACTTCCGAATGAGAAATGTTTGTGTTTTATATGGCTACGGTTAGAGCTCGTCAAGACCAATCGTTTGACAACTCCCAAGCAGCAAAATGTACTGAAAGTCGAGTGCAATAGGGGTGGACGGGTAGGTGGAAGGCCTTGAACAGACTCGTGAAACTAAAGAACAATGATAAAACACATACCGTCCACCCCTATTGCACTCGACTTTCAGTACATTGTGCTGCTTGGGCTCATTCGGTTTGCTGCGACACACGGAACGTGTGCTACGCGCGGTGATTTTTGGGCGACCGTGACAACATTTGCGATAACATTCGTGACAACATTGACGATGACGCGTGTATTATCACATGGAACTTTTACCTGTTATCTAGACAACGCCATCTCATTCATATCTATGCGTCGAATAGTTTCGAAATGTGAGTTTTAAATTACTTCCAATTTCGTGGCGCAGCCGCGCCGGTCTTAACGCCCCATACGTACAGCAAAGAAAGACGTAGTTCTACTTCAATAAGGTAGTCGTCAAGAAAGCCCCATGACGGGATTCGTACCTCAATTTCTTAATTGCCGGTTAAGTGTGCCATCTAGTACACTACGCTGAAACAACTTTCCAACGACCTTGCCATGTAGCCTTTCTTTCCTTCTCTTGTTGAAAAGGACGTGAGACACTATAAAGCCACAGCTATAAAGTCACTTTCGTTCTGCTTTCTAGGTGCAGAAATCGAGTCACAGGGACACCACAAAGGAATTACAAAATGGCTACAGCAACTGTACTCCGACTGAAAATGAACCTGAAAACAACTCAGAAACGTTATCCACAAATGTGTCAACGTACCTGTGAATATGCTGCTGCCCTCACGATGGGGTTTCATATACCAATAAAGATGTTAATCGGAGTCACTGACAGTGTCAGATACTCTTCTCTGCTAAAACCCTGAAAGCAAGACGGGGTCCAGCCGTGCTATGTTGTGCACTATAAAGGATGTTGCTAGCAGCCTCTTGTGCACCTCTAACGATGGGGACTTCAAGTTTGTTGTCTGCAGTGTTCTCTTCCGCACGCGTAGGATTGTTGTGGCTAGTGTATACATCGCCCCCTCTGTTCGCATCTCAGAAGATAGTGTGAGGGAGTTCGTCCAGTGACTTCCTTCCAGTTTTATCATGTGTGGCGACTTCAACGCGCACGGCGACAGCTGGGAAGTCAACATGCCGATTCCAGTGGGCGACTACTTCAACGCTGTATCGAACATTCCAGCACGGTTGTCCTAAATGACAGCTCACTGGACTCACATGCACTGGAGGATTTAGATTTAGATACATTAGGAAGTGATCACGTGCCTTCACCCATCTCTCACTCCCCAATGGTTGTCGGATCGCGACAAGAAAGAGTGACAGACTGGAACGTATTCAAAACCAGGACAGAGGAGCCTCTGCAAAATGTCGCTACTTTCGACTATTTCAACGACGCGCTCTCATCTAGCATTCCAGCTGCAGCAAAAAAGGTACCGTGCCCGATCAAATATCGCAGCGTAGATGTTGAGTTCGAAAGGCAGCAGACAATACGTCGTCGGGCGGAAAGAAGTATCCGGTGATCGGGCTGCCTTGACGTTTATCACGAGGTTTGCAGGTTACGATCACTAATTCGCATTCACCTTCAACGTCTGGCCAAGCAGAGATGGAGAGCAGTCTGTTCTACATTATCTCCATACACACCTACGGGGCATGCTTGGAGGATCATCAAGGGTTTAAGCTCCCCGGCTGGGCAAGTGAAACCGTTTGGAGCAGTGGCCGTTCATCAGCGCACGACCGAAAAATCCATTGGGGGAAGATTTTTGTTGGCTTTTTATCAGGCCCTCGGATGCGTCATGCACAACATCCCACAGGGCCTTGACACAAGCCGTAGGGCGGTTTATTTTAAGCTGCCGGCTGAAGCCCAGATATGGACAGTGACTTCACTGTACAAGAATTGGACGCTGCCCTCCGCCTATCTACGAAGCGTTCACCTCCATGGCCTGACGGGGTCTCATACAAAGCTATATAGCCACCTTGGGGTCGTCGTCGCGCGCTGTACTCTTGAGCCTGATCAACGACTCTTGGAGGCATGGTTTTGTCCCTCCGTCATTGAAGACGTCGCAAGTTGAACGAATTCCGAAGCCTGGAAAATCACCTCGAGAATTGACGTCGTTTCGGCCCATCAGCCTTACAAGCTGCTTATGTAAGATCACGGAAAGGCTTATCCTACACCAAATAGAGTGTTTCTTGGAGTATCGGCGTCTGCTGCCTCCTGAAATGGCAGCTTTCAGAAAGACACGGATAGACTCGATAGACCGCATCATAAACATGGTCACTCACATAGAAGAAGCTCGATCTCGCGGTAAGCTTACAGCGGCTGTTATTTATTTTTATTTTTATTTTTATTTTATATTTGACATAAAGATTGCATACAACGAGCTACAAGCATGTCCCACAGTAACCTGTAAAATTTCAACATCACTGGCCGTGCTCTTCGCTGGATTTCTGAACTTCTTATTGGTCTTTCATGAGAACAACAGAAGGCGGAGCTTTTGCTGGAAAACCCTTTAATTTCGCGAGCCCTTATTTTCGCGAATTTCGCGAATCGAGAAAATTCGCGAACTTCAAGGGCACGCGAAAATTTCAGAACAGCGAAGGAGGAGCTCGAGGTGCTCGAGAAATTTAGTGGTCACGATTCCTGTTGCTCAATTCGCGAAAATTTAGGGTTTCGAAATCAAAGGGTTTTACAGTATCAGCCCGTGTATACCACAGGGGAGCGTACTCACTCCTTTACTGTTCAATATTGTCATGGCTGCCCTGCCTAGTCTGTTGCCCCAAGGGGTATTTATTAGTCTTTACGCCGGACGACATCTGCATATGGTCATCGGGAAAGCAGTGGCCTGCTTTACAGCTTCGCCTACAGACTAGCTTGGCCGCGTAGTGTACCTCTTCCTTGAGAGAGGCATGGACCTGTCTTCAGAAAAGACTGTGATGTTGCCTTTTAGCGTGGCCATTTTAAGAGATTTCAACAACATATTTGTCATTATCAGGTACGTCGTGTACCATCACCGCTTTCTCGGTATTACCGTCGACCGGAGTTTATCGCAGGTAGTAGAGGTGCGCTATCTAAAAGCAATACCTGAGAGTCGTCTTAATGTTCTGCGTTACTTATGCGGTTTTCGGCGGGCGGGGGGGGGGGGGGAGGGGAGCACGTCTCAGCAGGCAATGCTGAGGATTCATGGATCTTTTATAAGTCAGATGGTGGCTCATCACATTGTCCTGCGTCACAACGTCCCTTTTACCATAAAGAAAGTCTTCAGATTGTTCATCCTAGCAAAGAGCGTTAAACTCTGTCTTGGCCTTCCTCGAGCGTCGTCAAATGCCTTAGCCATGGCAGTAGCACGGGAACTACCTGTATCATCTCTCAGGATGCAAGAAACGTTCCTCCACTACGAGCAGTTGGCAACGCGCCACCATCGCCATCCTCAGCTTCCTTCACACTCTTCCTTCACCCGAGCTATCCAGTGTTGCGGCAGAGCCAGACATCGGAAACATACCCCCCCCCCCCCCGGGATTAGCTGCACCTGCCATTAGCCAGCGCCACTTCTGAAGCTTCCGACCTTCAGATCGTTTCGAAAGGATTGGCCACCTGTTTTCCCTGTGGACTGTTAGGTTTGTACTGTCGAGACCTTGGGCGCGTGCATCGAAAGCCTCCGCGCCACCGACGACGAAGTACTCTGGTAACACAAAGGAGCTCGCGTATGTGCTCGGGGTCTTTGACCACTTCTTCCTTGACCATCCCGATCTTTCCTGGTCCGCTGGGCCATTTCTCTGCTATTAAATCATTTATTCTTCTCGCTCTTGATTGGCGTGCCCTTGCGTATTCGTCGCCTCGGCTACTACGCTACCACAGCAAACCTCGGCGAGGTTCGCTACAACTGGTGGCAGCGGTGGGACACGGAGCCAACATGGTCCTTGAAACGTCATCGTAACCCGAACGCCAACATGGTCCTCGAATCGTCAACGTGGACCTGGGTTACGGAACCAACGTGGTCCTGAAAAGTCTCGGAAGACTTGCAAGTCAGCGTGCTTCGTGCAGCTCTGTTGGAAGCGTCATCGACTTGCCTGAGGCCTGTGACGGACTGGATTCTGTTCTTCGGCCGTTGATTTTCGCGACAAGAAAAATTGTACATGCTAGTGAAGTGTTTCCTGGCTGTGCTACAGTATGTTGCCCACTTCCTTTCGGCAACGCGAGGACAAAGTGTTTCTTGGACGAGCGACACAAGGACAGACAGCACAAACACAGCGTCAAACATCAACTGACGTTTATTACCTAGACAACCCTACCGAGGCTGGCCCCTAAATTCTTCCGAGGGGAGGTGACCTCATTCTCTCTAGGGGTGAGAGCCTTTCTGCTCACATTTTTGGCTGTCTCACCTTGCGTTCGGCCAGAATATGTTTCAGAACCAACGCGCTCTACTAGTCTGCCATTGTTTCCGTGGCCGAATTGATCATTGGCGCTCGGCTGGCAATCGAGAGATGCGTAGTTCAAATTCCGCTGATGTCTGACTTTTTCGATTACTGTCATATTTCAATTGTTTCCGAAAGACGGGAAACTTACTGTCGACGAGAATCCGTCTATGCCTATTTGGAGACAGGTGAAGCAGGACACGTTGTTTACAGCAGATTTTGTTGACGACTGGTTCAAAACAAATCCAGATTTGCTATTAGCCTTAGCTTGTCAACGAAGTACATCAGGTTGAAGTATGGAGCGGTCCCTTCTGTATTTTCACGGGAACGGAAGGCACAAACCTTTACCTCCACTTGGCGTTTCGGCGTACGTCTGACACCCGCTGCGTGGAAAAAAGGAGAAGAAGAAACATAGGGTGCGAACCCATCTTTCATCGGAGAATATCGCCTTCGGACTTCCACGAGATCTCTGAATCGAACATCTTGAGGCGTTGTTCGGAATTCGCCGTGTTTATCTCGTTCACCTGGCAGCCGCCCATGGAGCTCGAGGTTATAACCTCGAGCTGCATTAGTGACGCACCCGTTGAGCACCCGTTAGTGACGTGTCGGCCGTGAATGATTCGTTCAGACTGAACGACTCAGTCGTGTGAACGGAATGAACCCATTCACCAACAACTAAAAGATTCGTTCACCTGCTCAGTTCAGTGACACCCTTCGTCACTCTCTATTCGTCGCTTGTTGCCTTGTTGCAAAATTTCTGCAATCCGCCGTCCCGCTGCTCACGATGGCGTTGTCATCTATGTCGTCCGCTGCGAACTTTAGCTTTAGCAGCAGAGTGTGGATCGCTCTGAGCGCATGCGCGGGAGTGCCAGCACTCCTGCTGTTGTAGACATGCGCGGGGGTGCCGAGATGAAGTGAGGAGTAGAACGAAGTGAATGGAATGACCGACTGAATAACCTGCTTACGACATCGTTCACTCGGTCAGTGAATAGGATGCTCCAAACCGTTCGCTTAGAACGGGTCGCCCGCTTCGAATGATTCTCTCTCTCTCTTTCGTAGAGCAGTTCTGAATGAATGATAGCGTGGGCCAGTGTTGCCGAAGCAGCTAGCAGGACACTCGCTAGAAAGGCCTCAAAAAGTCTCCAGATGTCGCTAGGTGAATTTGTAGTGTCGCTAGAAAAAGTCGCCAGACAAAATCGCCGTGAACATATTTTCAGCAGCGAGTTTTTCTCTTACAATCCGTCAACGTCGGTTTCTTGACATCATTTCCGAGGTTTCAGCTTGGAAGAATAGCACATACGCAGGCGAGCTGATGGCAGAAATTCATCGCAAGAAAGCTTGAGCATGAGCGGAAAAAACAGAACGGAACTCAAAATTTGAGTTCTGTATGTCGTCTCTGTTTCTTCCGCTCAAACTCAAGCTTTCTTACGATGGATTTCTGCTTGGTCTCAGCTTCCGACATCAAGTGCAGCTTCTGCGTGCGCTCCTTTTTGTTTATACAGGGTGTTTCACGAAAAATGAGCCAAAGTTCAAAAAAATGGTTCTGTCAGCGATAGCGTCATCGCCATTGCTCCGCTAGACGTATGGTCATCGTCATCGTGGAATCTATGCCTTTATAAGCGCAAGGCGCCTGGCATGACGTGGCGTGCATCTGATGGGGCACCTGCACGAAACTACCGAGGCCCAGGAGATGCTCACAGCCAGAAGTCCGCAAAATGTAGTATTTTAAAATATTTTCACGATAAATGGCAGTTTTTTCAGCGATTTTCAAAGCTTCCCGATGCCGCGTGTTGTTTGAGCCCAAGTCGTAGATTAGTCACTAGACACGTAAATTTGTTCGCTGACCTGCTCTGAAAGTCGCTAAATCTGGCGACAAAGTCGCTAGAACGGCAAGACTGGCGTGGACTTCGCCAAGGAAAGGGCTGTGGGCGCCGGAGTGTGGACCGCCCTGAGCGCATGCGCGAGAGTGCTCACAAAATACTAGTGGCACCATAATTCTACGTATGATTTACACCTTGTTCGGACCCTTTCTTGCAATTGACAAATTTCGCTTCCGTTGTCCTTCAAAGAAGCTGAGCTCAAGCGGGGAGCAGCTGAGTGTCTAGAGCGCCAAAGACGAGGAGAGAGGGAACATGAGCTTAAGAAACTTGAACTCGAAATGAACCTTCGACAAGCTTCTAGTCAAGAGAAGTCTGGTAGTGAGACGAGCTTTACTGACGAGAGAAAGGTCAAAATGTCTAAGGTTTTGCAGCCGTATAAAGTAGAGGTGATATTGGCCTGCTCCTAGTAAATTTTGAGCGGATGTGCGAGGAAGTCGATATACCCGCAAGCTTATGGCCTCAGCGTATTTTGTCGGTTCTGCCTTGCGAAGCAGACAGTGTAATTGCTCGCCTTAGCAAGGAGGGCGCTAGTGACTACGCGAAGGTAAAGGCAGCCCTATTAAGAAAGTATAGGTTTTCTGCAAAGGCATTTCGGCAAAAGTATAGAACGGGAAGGATTAAAGTGGTTGAAAAGTGAGGATACGTACGATGATCGAGAAAAGGTAATTGAATATTTCTGGCTAGAACAGTTCTATCGAGGAATTCCGGACAATGTGAGGCTCTGGGTTCAAGATAGGGACGTCAAAGGAGCATGGAAATGATCGGAATAAAATATGACGGGAGAAGTAGAAATTACGATTCTGGTCCCTGTGATACATACTCGCAAAAAAGTTTAAGCAAAGCGCGCAATCCTGGCGCGCGAGGGAGCTTTGAATCTCGCGGCAGAAATGCCCCCTCACTCGGCTGCCAGCCGCTGACGTCATGTAGCCGCGCCGTCTTTTTCTTCCCTTTTTGCGATTTCTCCGGCGTCGCGGCACCGGCAAGCTGACCGAGCAGGAAGCGTTGTTCATCGGACGTCTTGGAAAGGAGAGGTGATGAACTGAACGCTCTTCAGGCAATACGTCTGGCTCTTCTTGACACAACTTTTTATGGAGTTGGAGCCTAAGCTCCGCCAGCTTCGATTTCGCCACACGATTGTCCTGGAGACTGGTAAGTGGTGCTGCTAAGTGTGAACAAACATTCAGATTGAAATATAGTGCTTCTTCTTGGTTACAAGTGCATAGTCATGAAGAAGCGGAGCAGTGACCAGTGTTTTCATTGGAAGAGGCCGTCGACCGCCATGACGTTTCCGTGTTGTGGTCAACACCATGGGCTCTGAACCGCATGGACTATGGCATCTCCGAGGCGAAAGAGCGGACCGATGAATGCATACCTGTGTAACATTGCGCTTACCATATCTTACTGATAACTCTCCACAAGCAGCGCAACGTCTCCACAAGCAGAACAACATGGATACCAAAGTAAAGTCAGTACAGTTCATCTGCTAGCGATCTGTGGGAAACCCGAAAACACATGGCTAAATAAGCGTTTTCCTTTTTGAATGGTCATACGCAGCATACAACAGTAGTATATCGAATAAATCTCCAACTGACAGGAATGTATTTAATGGTGTTATATATATGCTACACACACAGACACGAGTAAGGACACTAAGTAAGTACACGCAAGTAAGTTCACTAAGTAAGGACACCTCAGCACAATCGGAACAGAAACCACAACCGCGTACGATGCACCTAAACCCCCGCCGTCACGGCTACACAGAGGCACAGCCACACCTTTTACACTGCCCGCAGTCTTGTTTTATGCAAAACGTACGAGACAAATCATGTAAGAACACAAGTGAATGTTAGACACAAATAAATTGCAACAGCGTCTCAGTCGGTAAAGGCGGGGTCCGATAGCCTCGATTTGAGCAGCAGCAGCAGAGCAACAGTAGCGGAGCAGCAGAGCTGCAGCGACACGAGCGGTCCCATAGCACTGGGCGAGAGCAGCAGCGCTGCTGAGCTGCAGAAATTCCCTGCTGCTCCCGTATCCGAATTTTTGTTTGCTCTGCAGCTCTGTTGCTCTGCAGCCTGAGCAGCCGGTCTCGCAAGCCAATCAGGTGCTTCGTTGGTATTGTTTTCATTCGACGGTGTTTAGGGTTAGCAGGGCGGTGACGGCTGAAGGTTTGTGTCTGGTTGTTTTGTGATTTGTTCCTGAAGAACTTAACACGCTTGTGATTACCAGTGGTTTGGAGTGAGTGTTCGACCATCGGTACCGCATGAAGTGCGCTTTCAGGACATAATTCAGTTCATTTGGTTTACTATTTGCAGCGAATAGTGTTCGACAAAACGTGTGTGAAACATATGTTGTGCCAGAGTTGCAGATAACATGTTCGCTTGTTTTCTGGTAAGTACTTGATCACCCGTGACCTGTTAACGTTTCCGCGAATTGCTTCCACATCCACCCTGCGTGAAAACCATACCAACCACATTTCCTGTGGGGATCGACGACTTGCGAGGTTGTAAATGAAACTGGCCCTTGAAAAGGGTTCGATAGAGACACACAGAGTTCGATGTTCATGCTACAAAAAAGTTCGGTGGAGATAGACAGTGAACTCGTTACCTTATGAAAACAGGCAGGAACTAGTGACGACTAGCAGAAGAAGCCTTTGTTTTCGTTAGACAGCTTTATTTCACTAACAGCAGCGTGCGCATTTGACAGTCACAATAAATCAAACATCGAATACTAGTAACGAGGCGATATTTATACGACAAACTCCCGTAGAAGAGTCCCCGTACAACCGCAGCAAAGGCTGTTCTGCACAGCAGCGCGAAAGGACGAACCTACGTTGAATGTCACGAGACTTCCTACATATCAACGAAGTGGCAATTAGGTAATATGGGGCTCAGACCACCACCACAATCATTTCACGGTCCACTTTGAGCTACAGATCCATAATATATCTCTCACACGTCAGCCTTTCACCTAGAATTGCATTCCTATACGTGTGTGTACTAAAAGGCTTAGCTACTGCGTACGCCTTCGGGATGTTGGAAACGTAAACAATGCCGTAGTTGCCAACACGTTTTGGACCTCCTGCGCCGCTGCTGCCGCTAATTCAAAACGAAGCTATGGGAGTGGGACGCCTCTAGCAGCAGAGCCGCGGCAGCAGAAAACTGCTCTGCTGCCATGTTGCCGTGTTGCTGCTGCTGTACCGCTGCTGCTTCGCTGCTGCTGCTCGCATAAAGCTATGGGACCCGGCCCTAAGTCGCTACGATTCCGGAGCTAGCGGACGATTCTGGCAGGGAGCGGATGCTTTCGGCAGCCAATGAAGTGCTCGGCCACCTGACGTCACCACACGCCAGATTCGGCTTGGGGGAGACCGTCGCCGCTGAGCGCATTCTTTCAAACTAAGGCTGTGTTTCAATAGTCGGCGCCGGATAAGCTGTCTGACTGGACAGCTAAGTAGACGACTTCGGATTGGAGATTTGGGACAGGCTTGCTGGCGGTTGCACGCGCGCCATCTGTCGGTAGTTGTAATAAACTTTAGACACGCTGCGCCGTTCCGCTCTTCCTCCATGCTTGTTCTAGCACTTGTTCTAGCTGTTTAGCCTTGCCATGGATGCGTCGAACATTAGATTGGAGGAAATATCCTTGCTATTGTCGACCATCATTCTGCTCACGGTTGCAAGAAACCGCATGCTCTTGCAGTGGACAGCTTGTACTCGTCGCAGCAGTATCAGAGCCCGAAGAAATGTAAGTAAAGAAACTTGTATGCTGTACACGGGTTAAAGTTGACGTTAAAACTAAGTATCACGGTTTGCTATCAGAAGTGAATTGCTGTGATAACTCCTCTGCATGCTGCAAAACCTGAGCAGCATGTGCTTACACAATGAAACTCTCGAAGCTACTTTCCTCCTCTTTCAGGTTTTACTGTCTCTAGTAATGTATAGCGGCTAGCCTACGCTCTTGCAATTCAGCATTTACTAATGGCTTATGTAATGGCAGTGTGCATGTATCATACAATGCATTTTTCCCGAATTACCATGCTATGGAACAAGAGTGGTTTTCAGCATGGTGCCTTTTTTTTCGTTCTTTAAAGGTGGAACCTGTTTACTGCAACCCACAGATGCGTAGCATCATGCTGGAATATTTGACTGAGGAAAGGCTGGACTTCAAGCAGCATTTTAGGATAAGCCGGCAAAGTTTCAGGATACTTCTTGGGATTCTCTGGAGTGACATGCCACCAAGGACACACGGCTGGACGAGGGAAGTCGAGTTACTGACATTCCTGTTTTGGCTCGGCTGTGGCTCCGCATTTCGGATTGTTGGGTGCGCCTTCAACATACCAAGAACCACAACATTTCGCATGGTTCACCGTGTTCTGAAGGCAATTGTGGCGAAGCTACATCTTATGGTCTTCCCAACACAACTGGAGAAGTTAGATGCCGTGCAGCAAGGCTTTGCAGGGTTGTCCCGCGATAAGAACTTCCTTGGGTTTGTGGGAGCCATTTACGGGTGTCATGTGAGGGTATACTGGCTCCAGTAGCCCTTCATGACGACTACATAAACCGAAAGCGTTTCTACTCTGTACAGCTGCAAGCAGTTTGTGACCATGAAGGTGTGTTTCTGGACATATTTGTTGGGTACCCTGGGAGTGTCCACGACTCTCGTGTGCTCAGAAATAGCCCTCTCTATACCAGCAATCCCTCTATCCTCCGCCGGGCTTTGCTATTCTTGGAGATTCGGGCTACCCCTGCATATCTTCTCCAATCATGCTGATCACACCTTTCAAGGATCCACAGACACCTATTGAGAGCAGGTTTAACACCTTACACTCTAAGGCCCGATCTGTAGTGGAGAGGGCATTTGGACTTATGAAGGGAAGGTGGCGATCAGTGTTCATTCGAGCTGAGGACTTTTGTGTCGAAGAGCTACGGGAGGGGTCAGAAGAGCCAGAAGGCATGCCAGTTGGCAACATAGAGGGTGAAGGCGACGCTACGAGATTTCGAAGTGAGCTTGCTGCACGATTGTCCTGTCCCACAAGCTCATCATCCTTGGATCATGACTACCATCACGTTTTAACTCATCGCTTTTAGCTAAATAGCTATGTAAATTGTTACATATGTCACTTTCTTCGAAGTCACATTCAACATTGTCTTTGTCTCCACATTTCTTTAATGCTGCATAAGCTTGTCTGACAACAAATTAAAAAACTTTCCCATAATTTCTGTCTGCTTCTGCATTTCCTCCGGGAAGCCTGCCTCCATATCAAAGACGCAGCGCCTGCGTTTCACTGGCCTCCTTTCTTCACTTGCCTCTGGGCTCGTGTTGTTAGATGAATCCGGCTCAGTTGCTGCAGCCTGTGGCACTGGACTCGCCACACCAGCTGAGGAAACTAGGCATGGTGGAGTGATAATGGCCCGACCACTCATGATGCTGTCTAATAATGAGTAATAGGGCCATGACAACTCCCCATCCTCACTCCCGGCACCAATGGGTGGGTCCTTCAGCTTCTGAAAAGGCAGGGCGACGCAGCACGAAGTCACACTTACAGTTCATTAAAATACATTTGTCAGTTAACTGTAGATGCAGTCATGAAATATAAATGCGGACAATATACCTTGTACGTCTGCTGCAGGTTCAGCCACTTCTTTCTGCATTGTTCTGGTGTGGCACCCACCATATTTAGCTCTCTGATGATACGTCTATGGGGACACAAAGAAACATTTGAATGACGCGGCCGTAGTAGATTCCAGCGATTCTGGCTCCTCGATCCCTTCAAAGCGCGTCACGGTTGCCATGGCGTCCGCCGTCCTGCCAGCGCAGCCCTCAGAGACTTACCAACTAGTCTGCATCGAAGCGGACTAGGCGAGAAGCGCCTTAGTAGCTGTCTTGGCAGGAATTGGAGCCAGACTTAAGATGGCGGCACTTCCGGTTAGACCGCCAAGAAGCCGTCTAACCGGAGTATTGAAACACAGCCTAATTTTCTCAGGAAATTCGCGCTTTTCGAAGGAAATATTTTGCGTGACAGTTTATGAAGGTAATATATTCATATCAAGCGGTGAAAAATATATGTTCCAAATGATTTCCATGCTCCTTTAAGACAGTAGAAAAAGCAGCGGAGCTTGCGCAGGACTTCGTGATTCGCAGAGAAGCGCAAGGCCATGATCGTCAAAAGGGGCACAGGGTTAGTGAGAAACCCTTCGGGAAGGATGTAGTCCCGGGCAGGCCTGAGTCTGGCGAGGAAGCAAGGTTTGAGACTGACGAGGATGCAGCTGAGTCCTATAAGCTCAGTCCTCTAAGGGCAAGAGTGTAGACAGTACTCCGAAGGAAGGACTGGGTCCAAGTAGGGACACAGATGCGAAAGTTAAGAGAGCTTTCGAAACAAGAAGGAAGATTGTATGCTATAGCTGTAATGAGACAGGGCATATAGCAGCAAACTATCCTAAGCCAAAGATGGTGTTTTCGGTCGTCAGAGAGAACGACGAAAATGTTGCTTTGTTGAAGCCATACGTGTGTAAACTAGAGGTTAACGGGAAGCCTTAGCGTGTTACGTGATTCCGTGTCTACCACGGACATAGTGCATCCGCCGTACGTGAAGAATGAGCACTTCACGTGGGAGCACGTGTGGATAAAACAAGCGGTAGAGCAGAAAAATGTATGTTTCCCTTTAAAGTGCAGCTCCGCTGCTGTTCCGAAAGTATGAAGACGTTGTGATATTCAGAACCGTGGTCCCAACTTCATTCATAAACGCACATTGCTTTCCAAATTTCCATACTCCTTCGTGCGAAATTTGAGAAAAACTACCGGGCGGCGGTTCCACTTGTGACGTCATACTTGGAACTGCGCGGATTGGATAGCCAGACCTAGCCAGCTCTGCCTGGCAACCAGTTTGTGTTTACACTCCGTCATGGCCGCTGCATCGTGCTGAAATAGCTGTCACGAGCTATCGGGGACCACCGCACCGTTTTATCACGTTTCTTATAAGGAATACTTCGTCTTCGAGCACGTTCTCGTTCTCAATAGCTTTGGTGGTGCTTTCTGCACGCGCAGCAAGTCCGCGCATAGTGCGCTGCCAAAGCTATTGAGAATGCGTAAGTGTACGTCGCACGTTAGGTGTTAGGTCTTGTTGGTAGCATGAAGCACAGTGCGGGCACAGAATGTCCGCTCACGACGGCCGTCGTTGCACAACGAGGCCATCCTGTAAGGCTTGTTAAAGAAGACCGACAAAACTATCTTTGAGGCTATTAACGACAGCAATTATCACGGAACACACCCAAAACATTCACCTTCGCCCATAGATCTCCGCCATCGCATCGACGATTTGGCGTTGGCCAAGCCACGAGCGCGGCTAAGCCAGGACGAAGCCGGGATTGGTCAGGGTTTGCCGACCACAGGACTGCCGTGTCAGGGAAATTTAAAAAATTGTTTTCTTAAAAACTACAAACAAATGGGTGAAAATTTTTCACATGTATGCTCCCTGTGCGGAAACGAACGCACAGCCCAAGCATGGCTCCATTCTGTCGCAGTCGAAAATCGGCGGAGCTGAGCTTTAACTTAGAGTTTGCGTCAAAGGACCGTTTGGCGAACTCCACACGGAAGCTGCAGTTTCGTAAAACTTTTCTTATTCGTATCTCTTTTCTAACCGATCCGACGAACTGCGGAGACGAAAAGGATTGTGCTATGCAGATGATGTAGTACGTGTTGGCTTTGGCTCGAGCGAAATAAGGCTGGGAAATTTGCGTCTAAGCTAAAATACGACATAGCTACGCGAGCGACCATGGTTTCTAAGGTGAGAAATGAACAAGAAGGCGCCGTAGAGGCAGACGAACAGCCTAGACAAGCACAAGGTGAAGAATGTAGGTATAACAGCTTTGATTGGGGGGGGGGGGGGTGCTCTGAGCGAGCAGGTCATCATTCTAACTCCTGAAGCTTCGAATAATAATTTAATAATTGAGGGTTTACGCCGCGAGACAACTGAGATCATGAGCGACGCCACAGCGGTCGGTCTGTGGATTGCTTTTGCCCACGTGAGGGATCTTTAACGTGCGATGAAAGCTCATCACACGGCACCCCGTATTTAACGTCCTTCGCGGAGGACGGCGTGTCTAAGCAACGTGTACCCTGCCACCAAGTTGCTGGCGTCCTCGGCCGGGTTCGAACCCGCGATCTCGGGATCAGAAGGCGAACACGCTACCGACTGAGCCCGGTCTGAAGCTTCCAGCTTAACAGGCATCCGTGAGGTAAAGCCACCTGAGAGAAGAAGTGTGGCTAGTAGCGGTAAGGAGAGGGATGTTAAGAGCGTAAAGGGAAATATTGCCCTGTGTCCTACTGCCGCTGTTTTGTACAGAGGTCGACAGGCTCTGTTAACCGAAGCTCTTCTCCAGAAAGCTGCTGAAAAAGAGCTGAAAAAGTGTTCCCTAGCTCTGCTGAAAGAGAGTTTCAAATCTGTGTTGGCGAAAACTCCAGACATAATAATGGAGACTTTCGTAACGAAGGCTGTTTCGACTACTGTGGGGTTGAGGAGAATGAGGGTAGCGTCCTCGGCGTTCAGTCTGAAACTTAACAAGTGTACCGCGATGTAACTGATTTGTACACAAGGGGTACGAACGTTGTTGGTATTACCACGGTCCCTCAAGAGTATTGAGGGACCGTGGTATTACCAATAAAGACGGATCTGCACACAGGACTGCAAAAGAATCAAGCGATCAGATTGGCTTGATAGGATCAGTGTCTCTAGCTGAACCGAAAGGCAGTGAATCTTTGAGGCTAGTCGCAAAGCTGGGTCCTGCTGTAACGCTTCCTCCGTTCAAAGAGCCGTTCTAGAGCAGTGCAGTGTCTTCTCTGCTAGGTCCAAAATCAGTCTAAATGCGTCTAGTTGCCTTCGGCAGTCCAGCTATCATTCAACGTTGCTGGACAAACCTACAATACCTTGTTTCCTACGGAAGGTTTGGAACAAGAGAAAACGGCTTGGTCAGCCGATACTCTTGTGGCTAGTGCCGAGAGTACAGGAATCAAGGTTTGCTCAAAACATGTTTGTGGGGGATCATTTTAGGCGGAACACCCAATTTTCAGGGTTGGTTCATGAGGCGGGGATAAACGAAACTGTTTCAGGAAACCAATTGAATTTCAGTTGTGCGAATCGTCTTTCCTTGGCGTGTGGCGGAGTGACCTTGCCACACATTTTGTTGATGTTCGGATTGCGGGTCTGCTTGTTGCTTGCTCTTGTAGGTGGTCTTCGTGCAGCCAAACGGTTGTGGTCCTGACTGTTGCTGTGGACAACTGTGTGCGAGGTGCATTCGCCTTGGTGAACTCTTCGACTGATCGACAGCATCGATCTTATTCCGGCGGCGCAGGAGCTGTTACGTTTGTACTATCGAGACCTAAGGCTCGTGCATCGAAAGCCTAAGCGTCATCGTCATCGAAGAACTCGGCTAACAAAAAGGCACTGATCAGTGCAAAAAGGTGCTCGCGTGTGTGCTCGTGGTCTTTGGCTACTTCTTCCTTCACCGTCCCGGTCAAGCCTCGTCTTGCCTAGTCCGCTGGGCCATTTCTCTGCTATTAAATATTTTATTCTTCTCGCTCTTGACAGACGTCTCCTTGCGTATGCCTCGCTTCGGCTACTACGCTACCACAACAAACCTCGACGAGGTTCGCAACAGGACCCAGACGGAGGTCATTCTAATGCGGAAACCCGCAGTCGCCAACATTCCGAGGCGATCTGCTACCTGTTCTCCCAACGAAGCAGACGGAGGAGAACCCCAGGCAAGGTTACAAGCCACGGACAAAGGCTATGACGTAGAGCTAATCTCCAGTCACCACCTTTAAAAGCCACGACCTCAGAGGCCACGTTGTCTGTTATCTTCGAATGCCAGCGTGTCCGAATAAAAGCTGTTAGACCAGACCACTTTATCTACCCCGTACACGTTATCTGGGACCTTGCTTCGCAACACCAGCCACAACGTGGTCTTATTCCGAAACACAAGCCACATGCATTACCGAATATCCCAACATGGGCTCTAGAGTCTCCTGGCGTAAGAATTAATGTGCCTGGACTTCCGGGAAAGAAGGCTGTAATGTTCTGATCTTTCAGAACAATACAGCCGTTCAGATCATTGCGTTGCATATGCCTTTGGTCCGGCTGGACGGAGTGGCGCTGTAGGGCACTTACGTTTCCTACAAATGGTACTTGCATTGTTCCGGGAATATATGCTAACGTGGTGTTGGAGCCTCCGCCTTCCTCAGACAACGTTCCATTGCTGGTGCTGGAACCCTCACCTGCGTCGTATAAACGTACTACAAAGATTCATTTGACATCACATGCACCGCGGCAACCATCACTGCTGCCCACATGATTATTTCGTCTTGCGGCTTTACACGCTTGGAAAACGTACCCTCGTACAGTAGGGTGTGCCGATTGTCTGCTTCGACCATCTCTTAGCAGACGTAAAATCGGCCTTAGACGCAAAATGTAATAGGTTTACACAATCCCCAGTGTTGCACACACAATTATTGGCGCTGGTATTTCGAACTTCAGGTCGGCACTTTTCCCCAGCAGCCTATGGTACGCACCACCAGGTTCATAGTATGAGTATCTTTTAATTATATTCATCTTTGTCGACGAATTTCCGCGGCTAAACGTACAGCGCCTATACATGCACACAAGCCACATACCACATACATGCATCGCCCAAATACCTATAAAACCACTGGATGTCACTGGATGGTGGTTTGAGTTCCACCCATTTCCATATCCATTTCGCCGACGACGACGTGTTCTCTGCTCGCTCCTGCCTTGATTGGTAATTTTGTGTTCTTTTGCTTCTTACACAGACTATGACTAGGCAGCAATGGCTACAAGGCGACGTGAAGTCCTTGTTGCTCCATCAAGTTGACCCGGATCTGAAATTAGGGTTCCCGTCTACGTTACCTCGGTCTATCCAGACGCTCTTGCACAGGTTCCGTCTGAACGTGCCATACGGGCGCCAATTTCTCCATAAAATTGGGAAGGCAGATTCAGCGCTGTACACTTTGGTACAGGCACTGTGCACTTTGTGCAACCGTGGAAGACACTGAGCACGTTCTCGTGCACTGTTCTAGATACGCACCTCAAAGGGCTACCATGAAATCTGCTCTCGGCCGACTGGACAACCGCACCTTTGACCTCGTAAAAGTGCTGGGTCCTTGGCCACCTGACAAGAGGGATGCTGCCTTGTCAGCGCTTGTGACATTTATTCAGAGGTGTGCGTTGGAGTCAGTCTATTAGGACCATGCAATTCACTGTACGCTACGTTAACCGGTGATTTTGACCTTTTGCCGACAGTTATCGCGAAAGTGGGGGTGGGGGTTCTCTTTCATATATATATATATATATATATATATATATATATATATATATGGTTTGCCAATCCCGAACGATGCGCAGCTACCCAGGGCCGACGAGCCGCAAACACGGCGAAACACGTGTCCTCTGGTGGTGTCGCATCGTTCAATGAGTATCTATATATATATATATATATGTTTATAAGTCCCAAACGTCGCCACACCAGCATTGGACAGCTGTTTCGGCCTTATTGGGCCTTCATCAGCAATGCGTAGGTGGCCGACGTTTGAGCGAGTGGCGTTTGAAGGTCACGTGGAACGTGATGTCCACCCGTCAGGGTGAGTGACTCACCTCTGAAAGCCCAGTGCAAAGCCAGTAAAATATTAAATGAAGAAAAATAGCATACGCTCTTTGGCTGCACGTTGAACATATGTTTAGAAGTCCCATATAATATTTTACTGGCTTTGCACTGGGCTTTCAGAGGTGAGTCACTCACCCTGACGGGAGGACATCACGTTCCACGTGACCTTCCGACGCCACTCACTCAAACGTCGCCCACCTACGCATTGCTGATGAAGGCCCAATAAGGCCGAAACAGCTGTCCAATGCTGGTGTGGCGACGTTTGGGACTTATAAACATATGTTCAACGTGCAGCCAAAGAGCGTATGCTATTTTTCTTCATTATATATATATATATATATATATATATCTTTTTCATTTTTTCAGGTTGGGGGGGTTGTTTACGGGAGTAGCCGAATTTGTCGTGTGACGAATTCAACCGCTCCCTAGCATTTTTCTTCATCAACATCAATATCAACATCGTTCATTTCTTGTGTTTTCTTGGTGCAGCCTCACAATGTGAGGCCTGTAAGGTGTATACCGTCGGCGGTTGAGCTGCTTCTGACTTATGGCAAGCCAGCCTTTAGCATTCTCCGTGACACTGCCTCCCTGCGTGTCACGGGTAGATTTCCTTCTTCCACTAGTGGACACAGTAGGAAAAGTTGTGAAGAGCATGCGTCACATTGGAGGTGGGGCATGCGACTTAATAGTCGAGTCAAGGGCTGCCGCTGAAAAGCTGAGCTTCACTTACATTGAAGGGCAGCGTGATTGAGACGGTCTCGCTCGAGTCCAACTTGGTCACGGCGACAGTTATTTCAGTACCAGACCCCATTCCTGATATTGCGGTAGAGACGGCACTCTCGGGATATGAGCCAGTCACCAAGGTGAGCCGTGAGACATTCCTTCAGAAGGAATTAGAAGGAATCGAAACAGGGAACCGTCGTGTTCTTATGGAAATGCGATCTCCTGTTCTGAATTTCATCAGCGTCTGCGGTAAGCACTTGACCATCAGTTATGATGGCCTAAAGCGCGTGTGCATGTGATGCAGTGCGGAAGGTCACTTGAAGAAGGACTGTGTGGCCCCGCTTTGCACCTGCTGTGGTGAGGTGGGGCGTGACGATTGTGTAGGCGTTGCGGTAGAGACCACGCCGTGTCCGTCTGTTTGGCTGCGATGTGGGCTTCCTGTGTTGGAGCTTGTCGCGTGCCAGCAAACGCACCCGTTGTGCCGGCTGTGCAAGCTGCGCAGGCTACCAGTGTGGGCATCCCAACCGTAGTTGTGTCTAGTGAAGATGAGCGTACCGCTCTAGGAGCTGTTAGTGTGGCAGTTGCTAATGAACGCGTTGTTGGTGACCCTGTACCTGCCCCTGTCGTGTCGGCCCCGGACAGTGCTTCTCCCAGTGGTGAGGTCATTGTCAAGGGAGCTGTTATAACTCATACTGAGGCAGTAGTTGCAGTTAGTGACGGGGATCCTGACGGTGATACTGGAGTTGGCGGTGATGGGGACAGTGTCGCTTTTTCTAGCTCCGACTTAGAGTTAGATGAGGAAGGTGCAGCTGCTGACGAGATGGATTTTATCGAATCTGCAGCTAAACGGAAGCGCCAAGCATCCGAGGGGTCTGCAGTGCGAGATTCCTAATTGGGGTGTTTGCGTCCTCAATTTTTCTCTTAATGTCTGTGTTCATTCTTGCCACACTAAATTTACATGGGTTCAGCAAGGAGGTGAAGCAGTTAGAAGTTATCGACTGGGCAAGGTCTGCCCGTGTAGACATCATTCTCCTGCAAGAAACCGGGTACCTATCCGGTCGTGCTATAAAGTCTTTAGAGGTTTCGCATGGGGTCCCACGTACATGGTACTGCATATGAGTTCACCTGGGTTAACTCACGTGGCCACAACAGCCGACTAGACAGATTTTATGTCTCGCCAGGCTTGGTAGACTTCATCTCTAGTTGTGTGACCCGACATGCGGGATCTTACAGACCATCACGGCGTTCTTTTGTTCCTACCTGGCCTGCTAAATTTTCGCTTTGGTTGCTGTTTTTTGGCGACTGAACGTGTCCTTGCTCGACGATCCCGAAATTAAAAGTGATATGCAAGATTGGTTATCGGAACAGTGTTCCCCACCCGATTTTGGACCAGATCACTGGGAGGCTTTGAAGCAAGGAGCAGCACACCGCCTTCGGTCTTGGGGGAGACAGCGTGCGCGTGAACATCGGCAGTGCAGAGATGCACTCAGGTAGGTATTAGCTCTTCTTTGCCACCCTGGCTCTCGCAGTCATGATACTGCCTCTGAAACAGAGGATGTGCAAAGGCGCATTGCGTCTCTAAGTGTGTACTCTTGGCGCAAGTTCGCAAACGTCGAGCGCTGGTGTCGGGAAGCTTATTGCTGCCGCATGCTATTGCGGCACTATGACAGGAAATCCGGGCTCGAGTATAGACGAGCTCCAGTCAGCTGACTGCTCACTTCTAACCGAACCCGACGACATTCAAGCAGCGATGCGTGAGCATTGCGCGGCCCTTTACGAGGAGTCAGCACCCGACGAGCCCGTTATCAGCCTAGAGTGTGCCCACTGGCGGAGGAAAAGCCGGAGGAGGAGGAGGAGCATGTAGTCTCGGGGCCGCTCACGCAACACGAGAGTCTAGCAGCTGTCTCCTCAATGCCGAACGGAAAGTGTCCCGGCGTTGATGCCTCCCAGTTGAGTTCTACAAAGGTTTCTGGAGGGTAATTGGTAACTCCTTGACTCGGGTATTTAATCTATGATTGTCCCCAGGGATGCTATGTTCTAATGCAGAGTGGAGTTGTTGTCCTCTTCTGCAAGGCCCCGCCCAGAAAACGACATCCGGATGCGTACTGGCCTATCACTCTATTGGCATGCGACTACAAAATCCTAGCCAAGGCACTTCTTTTGCGTGTTTCGCCGCAATTAGAAAAGGTGCTACACCCGTGCCGTGCATGTTCTCTCCCTGGCAGGTCGTCAGACCTCCACAGGATAGCGCTACGTGATGCCATCCATTGCATAATATCTTCACGCACAGCAGCCGTTGTGGCTTCTTTCGATCAGTCGAAGTCGATCAGTCGAAGGCATTAGATCGTGCGCGGCACATGTACCTATTTTCAAGACTGCCCAAGCAGCACAATATACTGAAAGTCGAGTGCTATAGGGGTGGCCGGGTAGGTGGAAGGCCTTGAACAGACTCCTGAAACTAAAGAACACTGATAAGACATATACCGTCCACCCCTATTGCACTCGACTTTCAGTACATTGTGCTGCTTGGGTGAGGGCATATGGTTTCGCCGATGGTTAGGTGCACTTTGTTGATGTGCTATACAAAGGCGCAAAAAGTGTCGTTTCCGTAGCTCGTTGTCTATCGTCTCCGTTTGACGTTACATGTGGTGTCCGACAAGGATGCCCCCTCTCCCCCGCCTTGTATGCCATTGCCATCAACCCTCTCCTCGAAAGACTGTGTTTTCTCTCAGTTTTCCTAAGGCTACCTAATAGATGCCTACCGCCTGTGTTTGCGTACGCTGACGATGTCTCCATTACACTACCGCTCGAGAGTTCCCTTGAGCCAGTGCTGAAAGCATTTGAAGACTACGGTACAGTTTCTGGGTCAAGATTGAACAGATCCAAAAGTGTCGCTCCTTAATTAAATGTTCAGCCAACCTGTGCTTCCCCTGTTTCAAGTCCCTGTAAGACCTCAGGTTAAAATCCTATAGGAGTAGTTTTTGACAGTGCAGGGATCTCAGCTGTCAACTGCCCTCGAGTATTCAGCCGCTGTAATGCTGTGCTGCGGGAGCTTAAATTTGTTGATCTGCCGATTACTTTTCGGGCCTGGCTGCTAGCAGCATGGTATTAAAGTCGCTTGTGGTTTTTAGCGGCTTTTTCATCCCCACCAGCGGTAACACAAGCTGCTATCACACGACACGCGTTCCGCTTTCTGTGGGGCGAATCCGTTGAATAGGTCTGTAGGTCTTAACTACACGGAAGCCGTAATTTGGGTGGGTTGGGCTTACCAGCTGTGCCAGAAAAGTGATTGGCGCTTCAACCGCGTATTCTCTTCGAGGCGTTCCGTACGTCTGAGCACCCGGCCTGTGCTTAAGTACAATATGTTATAGGATACGCTGCTAGGTGGTTCCTAGAGAGTCCCGAGCTTCGCCCCAGGGCGGAAATACTCCCTGCTTGTTTTAGTTCTTGTGTTGCTGTTGTGCGGCGCTTGCGTGTCCAATGCCCAGGTGAAGACATTTCCTTGTGGAGCGTCTGTGATTTCTACGCCGCCTTCAGGGAAATGCAACAGTGTCCCGCAAGGCCAGCAGTGCCAAGGAAATTCGCCTTGCGGCGTATCACTGCAGGGTGGCTTGGTGCACGGCGCGCTAGTCTCCAGTAGAAGCTGGCCCATGGTGTTCTTCCACTGCGTGAACGTTTGCACCGTTTTCGGATATGTCGCCCGAACAGTTGTCCGTCTTGTGGCGTGTCTGAGACTGCAGAACATTGTTTCTGCGATGCCATATTCCACTTTTACTGTGGGGTTGGGTGGCGCAAATATTTGGGCTCCCAGCAGTTGATTGGGCTACCGTAAGGTATACCTGGAGTCGTTGCCGGTCATACGCGCAGAGCGGAAGCAGTTAGCATTGCTGATCTCGGAAATCAACTTCCAAATTTGGATTTGCCGATGTCGGTTGGCCTTCGGTGGCCCAGATGTTGGGACATGGCTATTTTCAAGGCAGTGAGAGCCGGGCTACGTGCACATATCGTCAGTGAGCAGTCAGGCAGTAATGTCAAACTAACTGCATATAAGACTATGGTTTGCCCTATACTTGAATATGCTGGTGTTGTGTGGCATCCGTACACCGCAAAATTAACAAATCGAATTGAGAGAGTTCAGAGAATGGCTGCACGCTTTATCACTTCGAACTACACGAGATTAGATTCTGTGTCTGGCATGGTAAACATGTTTGGTCTAGAAAGCTTAGATGAAAGACGAAGGATGGCCCGAGCTAAATTTTTCTTGTTGCTCTACCGCAACCAGCTGGGTTCCGATAATACTAGGAACTACATCCCAAACAGCACAATGTACTGAAAGTCGGGTGCAACAGGGGTGGACGGTATGTGTCTTATCAGTGTTCTTTAGTTTCACGAGTTTGTTCAAGGCCTTCCACCTACCCGTCCACCCCTATTGCACTCGACTTTCAGTACATTTTGCTGCTTGGGATACAACCCTTCTTATCTCGCTTTTTATGCTCAAATCACTGCAATGCCGTGAAACCCTTTGATGTAAGGACAGATACCTTCAAATACTCTTTTTCCCCGCACATGATATCAGTATGGAATGCGTTGCCTGTAAATGCCGTACGTGCAGAAAATCTAAGCATGTTCTTTAACCAGATGGGATGTCCTCCGTAACACATCTGTAGGTTCCTTTTGTTATATTTCCTTGCCGTATTGTACTTAGTGCTCTGCTGTTATTCTGATAGCTCTTCTCTCACTTCATTTTGTTGTATTGTATTTACTGCTCTTTTATCTCTTCATTTTCTTTTAATGGCAGTACTGTTATTGTTGTATACCTTGCATGGGACAAGATGCCCCCCGTAACGGTCTATAAAGACCAACAGTACTTGAAAATAAATAAATAAATAAGTAATTATTTGGGTCTGTGGAGTGCTCTTGCCGCTGGCTTACAGCGACTCGACCCATTGATCATGATCAAGGTGAGAGGCATATCAAGTTCTAGTAAGCCCACTAGGGCTGTACTGCCCCTTGTAGCGACTCTTCAGGAGTTTAAGGATTGTTCACTTGGTATATGGCACGTAGAAAAAAACGGCTCCATTTGGAGCGTTGTTATCTGGTATGTAAGATAGAGTTTGTGTAAAAGGGGCTACCTCCATAGGTAGTTCTCTTGTTTTGTGACAATACACACTCGCCAAAATTGAGTTTGAGTTTGACTATAGAAAAAAAAAAACGGAATGTATTAAATTCGTCACCTGACGAATTCTGCTACTCCCACAAAGGAAATGAAATGAAACTATTCCAAGAGCATCAATGTCTTCAGTTGTTTAATGAATCAAAATTAACGACATGTGGCCACACCACATTCAGACATTTCCGCTCCTTGACAGAGTTTTATGCTTTTCTTTTATGCTGTAACACGAGAAATAGGAGCCTTTCGATACCCGTTAGGTGAAGCGTCGTTTCATAATTCTTTCCTCTTTTCGGGAGACCACCTTCACGTGCACACAAAGATAATTGCTGTATAAAGCAGGTGAGGGAACGTTCTTGTGTCGAATCCTTTGCGGCACTTTGTACTACGTTTGTATTGCAAGAAAGAAGTAAGTCACTGAAAAGATTGGCCAGCTGGAGGACTTGAACCCACATTATTATGTGTGCTTGAATCCTGCAGCTGACTAACCTTTTCAGTGACTTGCTTCTTTCTTTGTTCATTGTTCTTAGGCATTTGAGGCTTTGTGCGCTTGTTCTTTCTTCTGTGTTCCAGCCTCAGAACATCAGTTTCCGTTGTATTACATTTGTACTTTTCTATTTGTACTTTTGTACTTTGTACTACATTTGTGTTACATTCACAAAATCACCAGCAAAAGTCGGCCTCATTGGAGCATGCCCAAATCCGTTAAAACCTCGGTCCTTTACAAAAGTAACTGTATTCGACAGGAAGTTCCAGCACCTCCACGGTCAAGGAAGGCGCCTCAGCAATCGAAGGGAGATGTGCTCACGACAAGGTTGCGTTGAAACAAGGCCCTGCGAGCGTGTCGTATGTGATTCGATCTTTATATAGGAAAAACCTTGTATGACGGACAACATTGGCAACAGTTCTGATTATTGAGCGGTTGACGGCGTTTTCCTCCTTGGCTCGTCAATGGTCCGCGTATGTCTACACTCGCCGTATTACGGCCGAGTGCGTCACATCTTACCTCCATTGTATAAAACATCTGCATAATAGCGCACACACCAAGCCTTTACTTCTGTGAACTACCAAATGCGGTGGAACGTCTAAATAAACAATCTGCCCCTCTGCATATTTATCTGCAACCTCTTGAATGCATCGTATCTAGTCTATACTCAAAAGCCGCGACAAGCGGCGAGTATCTGACGAGAATACTATATAAAACTTGCAAAAAGCAAGTGAAAGGTAGGGCCTCAGGACTAGATTCGCTGATATTTCCAACAGAGACTGTTGTCTTTCTGGTTCTTCTCAGAAGAACTGCAGTCTCTGTTCGAAATATCGGCGGCTCTCGGCCTGAAACTCTTTCTTAACATTTTCCTATCGTTTCGCTGGATTCCAAAAAGCATATATTGGCTCTTCAAAGCTGTTTCAGATTTTTAAGAGGGAAGCAATTAGAATTATGTTCTGCGTCGTGCATTCGCACTCACGAATGTATTATCACATTTAGAGTTAAGAATCCCGAGCCGTTTTTACAATCCCGGGGTTTCGGGATTTCGAAATGTGGATCCCGGGATCCCGGAACGGAATCGGGATATTTTCGCAACCAATATTGGTAATCTTGGCAGCCCATATGGGTCCAATATTGGTAATCTTGCAGCCCATATGGGTCCAATATTGCACCAATATTGGCGTGCTGGTTAGGTTTGTTACCAGCACGTCGCTGACACTTGAGTCTTCTCTTTAAACGGATTATTTCCCTGGTCATCCACGGATTTGATTTGTCAATTATCTTAGTCTTGGTAGGGATCTCTAAGCAGTAATGAACACAATTTTTGAATTAAGCCATATGTCATCGATGTTCATGTCATTTAAACATTCGTATACATCATGAAGAACGTTTTCCATAGGTATTAAAACACAATTGTCATTATAGCAGCTTTTAAGTTTTTGACAGATTTTTTAGAGGTTTCCTTTTCACAACCGCATCGTCAAGATAGTTTACAATAACCATATCATAATCCGATAGCGCATCAGAAACAGAAATCTCAGTATTCCCCACTGTTCTTGATACCAATACCACATCCAGCACAGTAGATGGGTAGAAACCCAGCGAACCGGTAGAGATGAAGGAAGGGAGTTGCTTCAGGACAGAAGCCGCCGATATTTCGAACAGAGACTGTTCTTCTTCTGGGCGCAGAAGAAGAACAGTCTCTGTTCGAAATATCGGCGGATTCTGTCCTGAGGCAACTCCCTTCCCACATCCAGCACAGAACTACTGGTACCATATATGTCTTGTAGGTTGACGGACTTTTTGTTCTAGGTTATCTGTAACAGGATATCCGATTCATGCTTATCGGGCACGTGGGCCTGCAACGTATCCCAGTTTATACATGGCAAATTAAAATCTTCCAAAAGTACAACTTTGTGGTTAGGATTCACATGAGCCAGCATATATTCGTTCACATTTGGCAAAAAGCTGGATTCACACCTCGGTGGCCTACGACATCCTGGGTATATATACCCAGGACTAGGACCTATACCCAGGAATACCTACACCTATACCCAGGAATAGGACTGTATCCATTGCACAACCATGCTATCACAAACTGCGATATAGTTCGCGTCTTCTGTCACCCCCACGGAACATTCTTGCGGGGAAAAAAAGCAAAACAAAAACAGCTCACGGGTCAAAACCTGCGTATTACATTGAGCATTCGCACAATGCCGGAATGTCAACTGAAATGGCGCAATGAAATGCGTCTCTTTTCCCTTGGATATTTCAAGCAGTTAGTAGTGCACGAGAAGGTACATACTTGTGACGTACAGCAATTCTACTTACGCAGCCGCTAAAATCAATCATGTATTTCGCATCATCCGCTGGAGTATTCTGGAGAATGTCACTTGTGTGAATATATGGAATAATGCGGTTTGGTCGTCTTGCCTTTTATTCTTTTTGATTGCGTGTTAGCCCCGCGAAGCAACTGTGGCTACGAGCGGCGTACAGATGTGGACAGACGGAGATAGGACAGCAGGAAGGAGTGGGGGACAGGGGGATTAGTATGCGTCCTGGGCCGACTTCAGGGGGAACTGTGCCGACATTCGTCTGGAAAGTCTTCGGAAAACCCAGGGAAAACCTCAGACAGCACAGCCGGCGGTAGGATTCGAACCCACCACCTCCCAGTCTACAACACGATCCTTGGTTACCACCAACGAGCGGACGCCTTAGCCCACTCGGCCATGCCGCTGGTGCCTTTTATTCATCCACAGTGACTGGTGTGTTCTAGTCTGCAGCAGCCGAGTCTATAATTTTCTGAAAAGGCTGTCTCCATTTTCTCTTTTTACTTTCAAATACACCCATATATATATATGTATATATTGACGTTTCAAATATACGTATTTGTGAGGATCAAAAGAACGAAAAGAGAGATTCTGCACTATTTCTTGTTGTATAGGTTTGGAAGACTCCTTCTGATTTCATTGGATGTTTATGCTACTTGAGGACTGTTCTCCGCTATGGCTTGCGTAGTTCACATGAGTCAGCTGCTAATGTCGTTGTAATGTGTCGTGGACGACAAGGTTGGTTCGGTTTCGGATTGCAAATGATATTTTTCGGGGAAGGGACGCTTGACACAAAATGTCGATTGGACACCGTTCTTTCCCTTTCACTCGTACCACCGAATATTTGTTGTCAAAAAAGCCGAAATTTATAATCTCGAAATCCCGGGATTTGGCATTGCGAATTCCCGGGATTTCGGGACATGAAATTATGCTGAAATCCCGGGATTTCGGGATGCTGGGATCCCGGACTCCGACCCCTAATCACATTGTTACTGCAACTAACTACTTATGAATTACATGAGCTTGCGCAACGGCAACACGTGGTTTACGTGCATGCCTATATGCTGCAAGTGTTCGCCTCTCCCGTGTGTATATCGGAAATACTTGAATAATATCTGTAAGCCACACATTCAGCTCAAAATAATTTTTACCACTTACCATGTGCATGAAAAATGTATGCACAACTAACAGACTATGTGTTTATGTGTACTCAAACGTGCTAGTACTGAGCAGATGGACAAGGCTTTCAGGGGAGGCTCTCGCCCTAAAGGGAGGACATCACGTTCTAAGTGACCTTCCAACGCCACCCCCTCAAACGTTCACATGTGGTCACTTCGCCAATCATTATGACGGTTACCGTGATAGAGGTAGCTCTCCTGCTTAATGACAATACATGTGGTACAGGGAACATCCCAATGAAATCGACTGAGGGATGCTCGCATGTTGTCTGTGGTGGGAAGTTCTCTTGGACTACCGAAATTCCAGAGCCGGAGGGTCTACACACCCCTTCCTCTCCTGTGCCACCATCATCTCTCCTCCCTCTTTCACCCTTGCCTGGGCGCACTGAGCCGCATCCCCCGAACAGGCTGACCGCACCTTCCTCCAACACCATTCCCACTCCCCCCTCAAACGTTCATGGGGTAACTTTGCCAATCATCCTTGCGGTTATTGTGGTACAGGGAGCTTTGCACTGAATGATACTGAGGGATGCTCGAATGTTGTCTGTGGTGGGTAGTTCTCTTGGACTACGGAAATCCCAGAGCAGGAGGAACTGCATACCCATTCCTCTCCTGTACCACCGTCATCTCTCCTCCCTCTTCTCCCTCCCTGGGTGCACCGGGCCGCCACACCCGAACAGACTGACCGCGCCTTCGCCCAACATCATTCCCCCTCCCCCTCAAACATTCATGGGGTAAATTTACCAATCATCCTTGTGGTTATTGTAGTACAGGGAGCATAACAATGAAAGCTACTGAGGGATGCTCGCGTGTCTGTGGTGGGTAGTTCTCTTGGACTACGGAAATCCCAGAGCAGGAGGGACTGCACACCCTTTCCTCTCTTGTGCTACCATCATCTGTTCTCCCTCTTTCACCCTTTCCAGAGTGCACCGAGCCGCCTCCTCAGAATATGCTGTCCGCACCTTCCCCCAACGTCATTCCACCTCCCCCCTCAACGTTCATGGGGTAACTTTGCCAATCACCCTTCTGGTTACCGTGGCACAGGCAACATCCTAATGAAAGCGACGGGGTGATGATCGCATGTTGTCTGTGATGGAAAGTTCACTTGGACTACCAAAATACCAGAGCAGGAGGAACTGCACAACCCTTCCTCTACCGTGCCACCATCATCTCTCCTCCTTCCTTCACCCTTCCCTCTTCTCCCTCTCTGGGTGCACCGAGCCGCCACACCCGAACAGGCTGACCGCACCTTCCACCAACATCATTCCCCCTCCCCCTTCAAACGTTCATGGGGTAGCTTTGCCAATCATCCTTGCAGTTACCGTGGAACAGGGAGTAGAGCAATGAAAGCTACTGAGAGATGCTCGCATGTTGTATGTGGTGGCTTGCTACGGAAATCCCACAGCAGGAGGGACTGCGCACCCCTTCCTTTACTGTGCCACCATCATCTCTCCTCCCTCTTCTCCTTCTCTGGGTGCACCGACCCGCCACCCCCGAACAGGCTGACCGCACCTTCCCCCAACATCATTCCCTCCTTCCCCCTCAAACATTCATGGGGTAACTTTGTCAATCATCCTGGCTGTTACCGTGGTATAGGGAGCATCCCAATGAAAGCTACTGAGGGATTCTCGCATGTTGTCTCTGGCGGGTAGTTCTCTTGGAGTACCCAGAGCAAGAGGGACTGCACACCCGTTCATCTCCTGTGCCATCATCATCCCCTCCATCATTCACCCTTACCTTCCCTTTTCTCCCTCCCGGGGTGCACCGAGCCGTCAGCGCCGAGTAGGCTGACCGCATGCTTGCCCCAACATAATCCCCCTCCCCCACTCAAACGATGCCTACCTACGCTCTGCTGACGATGGCCCGATAAGGCAGAAACAGCTGTTGCTGCCTCCCTTCAAATCCGCGTTTTAATGTTCGGCGGTGAGGGAGACAAAGCAGTGAGTGCCGTGCCTGCTCCTCGTTTTTAGGGCGAGGGCAGTGCTATTTTTGGAATGTGATGTGTGGAGTCATTGCGCTTGTCCCATCCTACAGCTGGCAATACAAACAGCTGCCCAGTGCTGGTATGGTGACGTTTCAGTGCTTATACACACGTACACTATAGGTACAGCTAAAGAGCTTCTTCTTTTTTTCTTTTTCTCCAACAGACTATGTGTAATCGAACAACTCAGGAAAAAGGTGCAAACCCCAGGACTCTAACCAAGACCCTCCTGATTACCGGTCCACCATGCCACCCAGTGTCATACATGTTTGTGGCCTGCCTCGGCTAATTCTCGTTGTTGACATTGTAGACTATGTGTCTTTCGTAAATGAACCTTTTTTCACAACGGCCTATACGCATGCGCATGACCTTGAGGCGCCGGAGAGGGTTATATCCACCTTCACTAGATGGCGCAGTATGGAGGCGCCAAAAATGGGGACCAGTGGGGAGACCGCACGAACGGCGCGAGCTCGTCGATTCCACTCCGGACCGGTTTTGGTCCTTTGTGCTACCCACGTGGGCTTGTTTTGACGCGCTCCGAGCGTGGTTCGCTGGAGAGCAGCTAGGATGCGACGCGTATGTGAAAAAGGTATATTGTCCCTCCACTAAGACTGAATATCTCGCGAGACAGTATTTGGGCTTTGTTGACTCGGCTTCATTTGTCAGAGAAGCATAGCGTTTCCTCTCATCCATCCATGCGCTCTCTGCGTGTAACAGAACACGGACGGGAACGCGAACGAAAGAGCGTACAGTGACAGCAGTGGACCATTTACGGCCGATCGTTTCGGGACGATCCCCCACACTCCACAGTCCCATACCACCGAAGCTAAAGTGCTATCTACGAACATGGCTGCACCGGAAAGCGAAAAGGAGGTGATGCTACAAACGTTTAGAGCGTTTGCCGTCAACGAAGACAGGTGCATCTACAGGGTGGGTGCTATAAAAGGTCAGTCATATTTTCGCGCGGGGCGATACCTGCTTGACGGACAGACTTGCGCTACCACAGAGTGTATAATTTGTGCCAAAGGAGCCTCCGAAGGAATCGTGGTTAACAGGCACTTCATAACAAAGTAAATACGGCCACGCTTTCGTCTTCATGCATTTTCTATGTGCTATTCCGATGTGAACACCGCGGTCTGCAACTTGTTGTGCAGAGCATCCGCCTAGGGGCGCTAGCCGACACGAATTTATTTTCGCTTTTGGCGCCGCTAGCGCCCCTAGGCGAAAGCTGCACTCAACTAGTGACAGACCGCCATGTTTAGATCGGTATAGCGCATAAGAAATGCATGAAGACAAAAGTTTTGCGTGGTCATATTGACTTTGTTATGCCGTGCCTGGCAACCACGATTTTTCCGGAGGCTTCTCTGGCACAAATTATGCACTCTGTGGTAGCGGAAGTCTGTCCGTCAAGCAGGTATCCCGCCACACGCGCAAATGTGACTGACCATTTTAGCACCCACCTTGTATTTCCGCGAAATCATCGACGGTGGTAACCAAAGAACATTCGTGAGGACCTCGCCAAACTACTCAAGCTGGGCGTAGTTGACATAATAACGCTACATGTAAATACATTTGGCAGCGCCAAGCCTACAAGTAGCGAAAGATACAGTGCTGTCCCAGTGCGCGTAAAAAGTCAGCACACTCTGACCGAAGTAACGGTTGAAGCCATCGCAATAGCGTTCGCATGTAATGACCTCATTCAAACCCCTGTGGAGAACGAATTTGTAAAAGAGGTCCACGGAGACAGATGTTTCCTGGCTGATCAGGTTTTAGAATCAGCATGCCCAACGATCCACGGCATTATAACCTCCTCCTCGGCTCAGATCAAATGTGGAAACTACTTACAGGTCACGTGCGAAAATCCTAAACTAACGACCGCATAGCAGCCATCAAAACGACACTCGGATGGACGTTCCAAGGTCCCCTATGTACAAAGGCTGCCGTCCAGCAAAACGGAAACCTAGTCATCTGTGTTCTGAGAGTAGACACAGCTAGAACGTGGCTAACGAAGTTTCGGGGTATAAAAGCTATCGCTAACACAGACGATACTAAATCTCCAACGGAAAGGGATACAGAAGTAATGAGACATTTCACGAGTAGCGTCAAACGCATCGACGACCGTTGCATTGTGCCACAGCCATGTAAAGAACTGTATTGTTGACTACACTGCCATGTAAAGAAGAACACGAGCAACTTCATGACAACCAGAGCTGGTCACATTGCTGGTGCCCATAAACCCCATCTGAGTTGCTAACGCGCGGGACAACGATCGAGAACAGATCTCACAGTGATCGGTGGCTCAGGGGACCGGAACGGCTTGCGTCAACGCAGGTCAAATTTTCACCTGAGACTTCGCAAAGGGACGACGCAACATCCACAGCAATTTATCACAAAATCGGTGGCTGTGTACCAGCCTGAGAAAACGTCTCTTCTTCGAGAAATCGAACGAACCAGCAAGCCACGAGATGCTGGGGAGTATTGGCAAAAATGGGCGAAGCATGAGGCATATTTTGAGGTCGTTAAGGTAGTTGGTGAAAATAAGAAGCCGATAAACATGTAGAGGACTTCGTCACTTCGACTGCGACTGGACGCGAGAGGACTTCTGCGACTCAAGACTGCACTTTTCATCAGAGTTGCAGAATGAGCCTCAAGCGCTGTGTCCTCCGCATTTCCTCATTGAGAGAACAATCATCGCGCTACTGAAGTCACCACAGGAGCTAACACCATCTTCGTCTCGCATCAGGTTAATGAAAAGACGGAAACATCGCCAACGGCTTGTTGACATGTTTTGGGACCGCTGGAGCAAGGAATATCTTCTCCCACTACGACCATCATACCAGGGTTCGGCAGAAGATATTTTTACGAGAAACGACCTGTTATTGTACACAAGACAACAAATCTAACAACATCTGCGTGTCTATTGGGATGCAGGACACTCCATTTTGCCGGCCGGGAGGATGTAACAGAACACGGACGGAACGCGGACGAGGGGGCGGACAGTGACAGCACTGGACAATTTATGGCTGACCGTTTCGGGACGATCCCCAACGCAGCCACGCACTGCAATACCGTGTATTGTGTAGGGAAAGACAGGGCTTGTTGCAACAGGGGTACGTTGCAACAGTCACTGTTTTGCTTTTAGCTCCATTCAAATACGACCAGTGGCTCCATCTTGCGTCATGGGATCACCCTCAAGAACGCACTCCGTACGTGTATCAAGTGCACAGGCCAGAGGGGCTGTACTCAGCGTTTCTGGTGTTGCTTCGTTTTTCGCAAGGTAAATACATTTTTGCGTTTTATAAATACGTCTGGAATGCTCCAAAGCGGGCCGGAATAATTTGAGGACATGGAATGCTATGTATGAGTAAGCCATCGAACCTGTATGCCAAGGCACTTCGTTCCCGTAATGACGACAGATGTGGTATTTCTTTGTCAGACAGGTCAGACATCGTGTTGCATTCTACCATGAACTTGGGGTACATTGCAACAATTGACCCACTTTGATAAATGTATTATTTTGTTAAGAAAAACACTTCTATCTTGATGAAACAGACACACTCTGCCACAGTGAAGGACAAACGTTTCAGAAGAGAATCATTTTGTACGTTCCTTCAAATAAATATTTCTTTTAAAAAATAAAATGTGAAAAGTGTTGCAACTATTCCCGTCTTCCCCTATACATACGTATGAAGTTACAGCCCTCTCTCCCTCTTTCTACAGTCTTTTCTCTTTGTAAATAGGGATAGTTCTAACCCAGACTCCAACTGGTGAAGGCGCTTCTTGCTTCTGTGCTTCGCGTCTCAACGAGGCTGCGAGTTTGCAACACTGCGAACTAAACCCGAGACAAGCAATACACATAACTTCTCGTTACACGGCAACAGTTCAACGGATAGGAAACCTTATGTATACTCGAGAATCTCCGGAGTGGAAGGAAAGGCTTTGACCCCTCTCCGGAGGTTTTTGAGTATATAAGGTCTGCTGTGTAACGAGAATTTGTCTGTATTGCTTGTCTCGGGTTTAGTTCGCAGTTATGCACCAGCTTGTCAGCACCATGTCACTTTTGGCGGTGCACTCTGATTGATTGATTTTAAATCTCTTTTTATCTTCTGGGATACAAGCTCCGTCGTAGCTACAACAGTCGCGCGTGCCAGTTCGATGCATACGGAAGCAATGCACAACCTACATAGGTAGGATGATGAGAGGAGCCCTCATAGCTCGTCCTGGCGCAGTTAGAGGGAAACGGCAGGAAAGGAGAATTTTTCACCCCCCGTCAGTTACGTAACTATGCCGTGCGAGGCAGCAGACGCAGACGGTCTCGCCGCGACACATTGTTACACTCGTTGCTCAGGGAGAAAGACGACCGCTCAAAAATGAGCATCAAGTACTTCGTAGCGGCTGACTATTGTGTTCTCGTCATCGTGCTCTTAATTTCGTCGCTTATCGGAGTGTTCTTTGCGTGGAAGGATCGAAAGAGTGTCAACAACAAGGACTTCCTCGTGGGAAATCGGCAGCTGCAGGTAGTGTTCGATATAACGTGCGCAGTGCATGCATTCTCTGGAGGAGCATGTGTATTAATTTGCCGTTCTCTATCTTCTATTCATCCACTGCGAATTTGGCGAACATTAGCGTCACCTGCATGCTTTCTGTAGCAGTGGTGTTTTATAAACACATAAGCATACCGTGGGAAGTACATACAAAGACGTTTGTGTGTGTTACAGGTTCGGAAGCGTGTGTACCACGCGTACACAGGAACGAAACTATTCGTTTTCGTTGGTTGGTGCTTAAGAGGGGACACGACCTGCGGAGCCGATTGTATCTCATTACGGCCGAAGTCTCATTACGGCCGATGTCTCAATACGGCCGAAAGTCTCACTACGGCCGATAATCCTTTAATCCCCAAGTGTCTCATTACGGCCAAAGTCTCAATACGGCCGAAGGCAGTCTAATTACGGCCCAAGATGTCTCATAACGGCCAAATGTCAAAATGTGTATTGTAACCTGCATTGATATGCAATGTCGCAGCCAGGTATGGATATATATTCAGCAGGGTATAAGGCATGCACTGTGCCCTTAGGGCCCTTATCATATTTATATACACATATTGCGAGACAAACGGTATGTTATCATACCACAGCACAATGCAACATATTGTGTAATGTGTACTCCCTCAAGGTAGTGTAGGCTGTGAAGCAGGCTACTATGTGGAGTTAGCTACTTGTAGAGAGCTAGATGAATATTGGCTTTGTTGTGACGCTTTTGGAGCCATCCTACAGTCATTGGCCATGACAGAGCACCTATCTCAGTCGATGTCAGATTCACCTTACAATGATACAATTCTTGCTTCTGGAATGAGTAAACCTGCAAGAAGCGATGAGCAACCATGAATAGGCTAGAATATTAAAAAAAAAAACAACAACAAGCATTTGTCTCTACATGGCTCGTTTTAATGTGCACAAGCTGCACACGTGTTGATACGTGTCTGCTATTTCATGCAAGGTTAACATAAATATTCATTTAGACAAAAGAATGACAAGCCTTAAAAATGTGACTTCCAGGTAAACACAGAGCATGACCATGATATGAATATAGGTTCAGTAGTTCATTCCCTTAATGGAAACATGTGAATATCAAATAGTAATACATTACAATTCATGAAATGATGCATGCATAACTTTCCATTTCTGGTTTCTTTTTTATAAAAGTAGTGCACGAATTAATATTCGTGCACTACTACAAAATTTTTCACTTCACAACAGAACCTTATGATGATCTTAACAGCTCACCTCTTCGCCAGGACTCCCTGGGCAGCAACATCCTATTAGCCATGTTGTTGTTTTTCTTTTTCGGAATCCTTCGTGCAGCCACATACCATGCCTGGAATGGAAAACCAGCTATAAATAACAATGTATTTGAATGACTTCCTCTTGAAGTATTTATTCTAATCAGATATGCTTTGTGCCTACTATGGTGCGCGAATGCACATAAGTACAACATTTGCAGACGTTCGACGTAAGCAGTTCTTGGAGATCAATTCAAGTACGCCGACTTGCGCTTTTATTTTTGAAGAAATACGACGACAAATTTTAACAAATGAAATATGGCTCACAATGATACGAGTAAATGCTGCTGTACGGTGATGCATTATCGGTATCTTATCGTCTTCGAATAAATTTGTTGTTCCTAAACGCGCAACCAACTAGAAACGGCGCAAACCTACGAACGGATACCGAGTTACATCTATTACAGGCACTTCAGCTGTTTTGATTAATTTAAATTACTCTTACGAGAATCCAACTATGTGTGGACAGCACACTACTAAGACAGGCAATCTACGAAAGCATTACTCACCAGAATTCCTGCTTGACTTGGTCTTGGTGAACACTGCGCGATATACGTTGGGGCTGTGGCGATTCATTCAACTCGATTTTTACCGGAACAACAGGCGCTGCTCGAAAGACAACGACGGAAAATAGAGAGCCGCTATAAAGTCCGCTAATTTGCACATTACAGCACTACAAAGCGATATATGAACACATCGTAAACAGCAACCACTCGCTCACACACACAAGAAACGAGGTACCCAACGTTGCTAGACACCATCCGAACTCCGAAGTGAGAGTAGCAAAACAACAAGATATCAAAACACGAAAGGAAGAGTATTGATCCCTCCTCCTTCTATAGCATGCAAAACGTGATTTGCGCTGAGATGAACATATATGTTCATGACGCGAGTAATTTTCACTTTTCACTGATCCAAAGGAGGTCACGTGGGATTGCTCGACGCTTGCGAAATCAACAATGAAAATGGCGAAACGAAACTTGTGAATCGTGCATTTGCTCTTCATGGTAGCTGCCAAAAAATCGAATCAAACTTATGGGACACTGGATTACAGGTATGTTGGCATCTTTTTCATTCCTGCATATCATTACACTATACGTGAATACATGGTGCCATGTCATGGGTGTCATGCCTCACGATGCTGGGGAAGTAGTTGCATGGGGAAGTGTGCATGGTTCTAGACTTTTAATTTTTGATCGCGTAATCGAAATATCGGCACCTCTCGCATTATGGCTTGCATGTGACCAACCAAGTGCTGTTCCCTTACTAGCGCTTCCTACAAACGACAAAACGAAACATGTGGGAATGTATATTTTTGATTACTCATATGTAACAAGAAACTGTATCGTTTTCAGGTTGCTGCCACTACTCCATGTGCCCGCAATTGTCTTGCGTGTATGATTACACTAACGGCGTCGCCCACCACGGCGGAAGTGTTTTGCGTACACGCGTTTCAGCATGAAGCCTGCCGGTAACATCTGATGTTTACCCTTCAGATATTCTGAATTTACATATTGTAGCTTAGAGGAATTCCGAATGCCCAGAGTGACACACACTTTTAACATTGTGACATCAGTGCAGTGGCATAAGCTCTAATGTAGTGCCCCACGAAAATGAACAAGGGGTAGTGGTTTATCCAGAATCCCAAGTACGAGAAGGGTGTTGGAAAAAATTGTTGGAATAGTTACGTCATTACAGCTTAACATATCATTACAGACGTATCTGAAGCTGAAATCGCAAGGGCACCCCCTGTAGGGGGTGCACAGGCAAAAAAGTTAGGGGGGGGGGGTCTGGATAAAGCACTGACGAGGGGGACTCCTCCACCCCATGTCAAGCCTCATAAAACACCTCCTGAAATAGTTTCCTGGCTATGCAGCTGCATTATTATGACGTAATTGCCATTGTTGTCCATAATTCTTGAATATGTTTCGAATATATGAAAAAAAAAGTCTGCTTGACAGCATATGTCTTATAGTCATCATCAAACAAGAGCATATGCCATTTTGTTCAGTGGCTTATGTACTTTTTTGTAAATTTCAGGTGGACGTAAATTGTAGAAGGCAGCTAGTGGGGGAGAAGATCATGGTCATAGGTCATGTGACTCCTGGAGCTCCCAGTGGGCTCCCTTGTGAAGTACTTTTCAGAACACACACACACAGTTTGCTCACAGAACCAACGAGTAGGATGTTGCTTGAATACTGAGAGAAAATGGCGTAACACATACAAATATCGTGTGACACATATGACAATAAAAACATTTTTCACGAGGGATGCATGAAACACTGTCGCAATATTGTGTGCATGAACCATTGTGTGTGACACAAGCCGTGGGGGCACACCGCCTCGGACACATTTTGGGAAGCATAAAACACAGTATATACAGAGCTACTATGGTGGATGCTTCTTTTTTCTTTTTGGCCGTTATGAGACATCTTCGGCCGTAATGAGACTACCTTCGGCCGTATTGAGACTTTGGCCGTAACGAGACACTTGGGGATTAAAGGATTTTCGGCCGTAATGAGACTTTCGGCCGTAATGAGACTTCGGCCGTAATGAGACTCGGGCCGTAATGAGATGTTACCGCGGAGCCTCATCTATTTTCTTTGGGAGAAACTTCGGATTAGTGATCGGTAACCACTGGACCGATTGACGAAACCGGCCTTGTTCGATAGCTTTGTGAAGGCTTGCAGGGAAATGGAAGCTAATCTCCGAGTTTTTAAAGCAGTTTCTTCCATCGGCGTTTCGAAAAATGGAAAAAGTAGTCAAAATCAGATATCCAATTTGCGAATCACACAGTTAGAATGTTATGATAAGCAGACGAAATGTTTGTGCCATTTCCCCTTCGGAAATCTTTCTACCACATTTTCATACCACATTTTGAGTATCCATGGCTGCGTTCACTCACACCAATCCAGAACGTGAAAGTATGTAAAACGTTCTCTCGTGAGCAAATTTTCAATCGCACACTGGGACACATCGCGGGCAACAGGAGAACTAGACCGTGATAAATAGAATGGCGTAGATGCAGGCCAGCTGGTGGACAAACTCCATGATATAGGCAAGCCTGAGCGATGGGCATGACTAGTGATGGCCAGTAGTTAACTACATGTAGTTAAACTACTAGTTAAACTGCCTTATTGTAGTTAAAAAGTAGTTATCAACTACTTCCAGAAATGTAGTGTGCAACTACTAGTTAAACTACTATTTCGAGTAGTTAACTACAGTAGTTAGATTACATGCAGGCGCCAACTACTCCCGATATTGCCGTAAGCTTTACGGCACGATTGTGCTTCCGACTTTTAGCTTGAGCTACTTGTTTGATGAGAACGGAGGTGCAGAGCAATCGTGCCGTGCATGTATACTAAATCTTCACTTTATTACTGCTTGTGATTCATATTTAGGTGTCCAAGAACACTATAGAATGGGATTGGTGTTGATGGACAACGTCAACAAGTAGTTAGAGATGTAGTTAAAATACATTGCAGTAGTTAAAGAAGTAGTTTTAACTACCTCCCCTGAAAAGTAGTTGAACTACTAGTTAAACTACTTCATCGCGAAGTAGTTAGTAGTTATAGTTAAACTACTGTAGAAGGAGTTAGTGGCCATCACTGGGCAAGACATGTAAACAAACACAGCACGAAGGCTCAAGGAAGGCAAACACAACACAAGGCATCCTTAGTGTTGTGTTTATTTACGTGTCTTGCCCATCGCTCAGGCTTGCCTATCATGGAGAAGTAGATGTCACCCCGCAACATGGGACCGCTATTCCTAACCTGGCGTTCCCAGGCGAGGAGGAGGGGACGAGGAGGAGTGTCGTTGGGAGGAACCCGAGAGGTCTGCTGCCTGATTAGGCGGCATGTTTCTCGGGAAGGGAAAGGTGGTGGAGAGGAGGAGAGGAAAGGGTGAAGTGGAAGACCGAGCGGAATCCGCTCGGGGGGAGGAACGTCCATGGGCCGACTTCACGGGAACTGTGCCGGCATACGCCTATTACACATCTGAGGGAAACCCAGGAAAAACTCCAGACGGCACAGCCGGCCCGCGGATTCGAACCGCGGACCTCCCAGTCTCCAAGCGCACGCGTTACCGCTGCGCCACCGGAGCTGGTGGCGTTCCCAGGCAATAGAGAGTTTCAGTGCATCGTATGCTATCGCCTTGCGTACGTAAGGGATAGCGTGGTGGCGCTGCGCACTGCACAAGCTCTCTTTATGTTTTGCACGTGCGCAGAACAGGGATGGGCAGTATTTAAGTACATTGTAATTAAAACATTATTTAAAATATAAATACATGTATTTATATTTTGTACTTAAATACAGACCAGAAAAATGTATTTATAATTATATTTAAATACAAATTTTCGGGTATTTATTCTTGTAAATACTCCTTAATACAGAATATACTGACTGATATCCTAAAATTACCCTGCATTTGACCTTTCGGAAAGAAGGGTGAGTACGGGGCGCAGTTATACAGTGTTTGCGCCAGCATGCGACAATCATTCTGGATGGCCAGTTTTTCACCGTTGTTGCGGACAACGGTCGCGACAACCCGGTTACCTTGTTCTACGAAGCATATTCCTCAACGAGATGTTACAGACTTTGTTCATTGGCACCTGTGGAGATGTTGTTCTCCTCTCCGAATCAGATTGTACGGCCGAACAGAAGATACCTAAAAGATGCAGTCTTCGAGAAACTTCTAATATTAAAATCGTCATGATAATCTAACAAATAAATGTTATTGTTGATTGCTGATGTGTTATGATCATCATTATTTCTGTAATTCCAGCAGCCATCTTCCTCACGGTATTTATGGTAGTAGTTACGGTATTTAAATACTCATATTGAAAAGTATACCACTCTCAACAAAGTATTTTGTATTTATATTTATATTACTCAAAAAATGTATTTATGCCCATCCCTGGCGCAGAACCACCAACGCTATCCTTTAAGTACGCAAAAGCGGTAGCGTACGATGCACTAAAACCCACGAATGACAGTGGGAAATTACGGCCAGCAGACGAACGTTTAGTTTGACTGCACAACGGAGCATCGCTCGAATGGAAGCGATGGGAGGGAGGAAGGGAGGACTACAGGACAGATTTGACAAAGACATACCGTTCTGTTGTGTCTAAAAAGTGATGTCTAGTCATTCCTCTGCTATCCTGGGCAGACGACAATAGATAGTCAATAGATATGTTTTATCACGGTCCCTCAATACTGAGGGACCATGGTTTTACCATGCAAGGCGGGTTTGACAAACGTCTGCTCATGCCGTTGATGCACCTGTGCGTTTATACATCGATATCTAGGATTCAAGCATATTAAGTAAATGAAACTGCCGTGAACAGAAAAGAGTGACACATTATTTTCGTTATTGTTTTCTATATGGTTAAATTCCCACTATGCTGCAAAATAGATAAAACCCATGTCTGTGTCGCCAGGGTTCGGGAAGAAATGGTCCCGGAACAAGCATATCATTCTTTCCGGGAAATAATGGTTCCGGAAAAAATGGTCTGAGCTGGCATGGGAGCGAAAAGTAGTCCCGTGCACTCCGATGATGCTTCTAGGCTGCGCTTGCGCAGAAAGAAAGAAAAGAAAGGCAGAAAACTTATGAAACCCATTGCTCTTTGGCCCCCTATGGTTTAGTGAGCCTTTTTTTAAGGTGTCATACATTAGTAAGTTACGCATTAGCGAAAAACAGCTCGTGTTAGTGAATTAGGTAGGTTTCGCAAACTGAAGGTTATCCCTTAGAGAACCACGTTATATAGCGATCTGAGGCTCTGGTTTTGGTATCAGGGAGGTCGAGCGGTCTAACAGGCAGCCAAGGCGGATCCCTGGAGATTTGCTCCCTGAACATTTGCTTATCCCCCCCCCCCCCCCCACACACACACACAAAAAAAAAGCTCAAGGCGAGCAAGTGCTCACCAATCGCATCACCCAACTGTGATGTTGTCACTTTAATCTGTTATGTTTCATTGCATATATAACAGCGCAAGTATTTCCATAAATATATTCCGTTATTGAAAATGAATGAATGATTCAAATTGCAAAATCTAAGTACATCTGATGAGGTGTTTGCTCCTTCAAGTTCATTTCAGTTCGTTTCTGCATAGTTCTCACACAAATGCAAATATATTGTACATTGTTCCCTTCTTTTTTTCTCATATCTCACATCTAGTGTTTCGCGTGTAATGGGGTAGTGCACTGCTCCCCAGTGGTGAATCAACCCAGGCCATAGTCACGATTTATTTGTTGTTGTTGTTGTTCCCTTCTTCTTCTTTTTTTTTTCTATCAGCATTAAACATATCCCCAAATACATTGTACATGCATAGCACAAATAACGATTGTCATCTTTTGTTTCACATATGCATACCGAAGATTTATTGTTTATTTCAATGCATATCATGCGTACTTCAGCAGTGATGTAAGATGAGAAGCTTTACTTGCGTAGCCTTACAGGATGATTTCATGGATTATTCATAAGGAAACTGCAAATTCCCTGGGTGGCTGAATCTGAGTAAGGCTATTTTGAAGCTCATGTCGCACCGGGTGTGTAGGAAAAAATGGTTCCAGAAAAATTGGTAGCGGAAATATCCTCACGGCAAAAATGGACCGAGGTTCTGTGGGCGGGAAAAAATGATCCCGTAGGGTCCAGCGCGCCCAAAAATACAGGGGCGTAGTTGCGGATAGCTGATGAAACACATCACAGCCGACCGAGTGTTACCATTCGCCCTCCAGATTTGTTGAAATTGGGAGACATAGGCTTTTCTTCATGTGTTAATGAATAATAAAATCTACACACCATTCACTGAGCACGGTAACATAAAAGCGATATCATCATTACTGCTCAAAGCTGGACTTGTTCAGGACGAAGCTATCGTGCAGCATGACTTTTCGGAAAACTACACCTTTCTTCCACAGATTTCCCCGTAATCTTTCTATCGGAACACCTCATATGCGACAGTGCACCCGATCGTAGTATATTTTGGAGACCAAACAAATGATGTATTGCAACATCTGTCTTACGTCATTATATTCGAGTGGCTCACCCAGTACAACGCATTCCTGCATCTCTATACCAGAAGATGTTCCTATAGAACGGGTCCTCGCTACTCACCCCCATATCAGGAAGTTGCATTATTTTTCCGATGGCGCTGCGTCACAATACAAAGAGTATGAAGGGCATCATAACCTTACGCTTTCACGTAGATGATTCCGGGGTTCCAGCGACGTGGAATTTCTTCGGTACATCGCACAGAAAAGCACCGTGTGACGGGATTGGAGGTACGGTGAGGCGACTTGCGGCAAAGACGATCCTTCACAGACCACACGAACAGCAAACTTTAACTCCTCGGGACCTTTTCCTGTGAGCTCAAGAACACCTACAAAACATATTGCTAATGTCGGTGCCTTGTACTGATATGTCATAGGAGTAGATTGCGTTGGAAGCACGATACGAATCGATCAAAGCTATTCCATGGAATGAAATTACATGGAATTCCATTATTCGAAGCAATGAAAGTCACGTGTGCCTGCAGGCACACGTGACTTTCATTGCTTCGAGCCCCTTTCCACGAGAAAAGTGAATGTCCGTGCAACGTCACTATCTACTCCAGCAAGGTGTATAACGTCAGGGCGAAGGAACATTAGGTGCTCCTGTCATCGAAATGGCTTCGAATGCGATGACTTTACAATCGTAATGTAATCACGTTTACTTTTTCTCTTTCGTACCTGCTGATAGCACGTTGTCTCTCCTCGTCGTCCGTCTAAACGCGTTACTCAAATAAAGTGTACTTTAAATCTGTACCGCTGTATATTTATTCGTTTCAGTGGGACAACATCATGCAACAGCAGGGCGCCCTTCTGTAGCAAGTGTGTTGCTTTAAAACGACTTAATCTCTGTCATAAAACACTGTGAATTACTTCAGTTCGCGGATGATGTTAAGCTGTTTTGTTCTGTAGACAGCACTGCAGATTGTCAAAGGATCCAAGATGATATCAATTCTCTTGTGAAATGGTGTCGCCATAACGGCCTCGTGTTGAACTCGCAGAAATCTCATGTTATGACTTACACAATGAAGCCATCGCCAATTACTTATGCTTACAGTATAGAAACTGTAAACATTCATCGTGAATCTACTGTACGCGATTTAGGTGTGACGTTTGACAGCAGACTTGCGTTTGGTGATCACACTGTTGCTGTTACCAACAAGGCTTACTCTATTTTTGGAGCAATTGCAAGAGTGACGAAAGCTTTTAGCAATCCCAACTGCATTATATCTTTATTCCGGTCACTTGTTCTGCCTATATTGGAGTTCGGGTCAGTGGCCTGGAATTCACTGTCAAAAACCAATGCAGAGAAAATTGAGAAGGTGCAAAAAAGACTCGTGCGCACAGTAGAGTACCGCTTTCCGTGGTTAAGTGACAGCATTTCACTGCCATCCCTTTTGAGCAGACGGGTTTACCGTGATCAGATATTTTTGTATAAGTGTCTACAAAATCGTGTAGATTGTACTAGTGTAATTACGAGGCTAGCTCTCTCCGTCCCAAAGCGCAACACCAGGGCGCTGCGAATGTTCCATGTTTTTGGTAGCTCTACAGAAAAATGTCCCTCATTAAGAATACAGATTTCAAGTAACATTAATTCTGCTTGCGTTGACTTGTTTAATTGTAATATGAGACGTATCCAATCAGCTCTTCGCCGCGCATGTGAACTCTGATGTGCATGTTGTATAAGTATGGCCAATGCGAGCTGCTCTTTCATTGTGCTGTGAACATTTAATTTTATTGTATTAATACATTTCTGTGTTGTGTGTTTTTATTGTGTACTGCTGGTAAGGCTTTCGGCTGTTAGTAGACACATATAAATAAATAAATAAATAAAAAAGATCATTACTAAAAACAACAAAAAGCACCCTCCCAATTTTTTTATACATTCAAGTGTACACATTCACCATCATTTTAGCGTTGACAGAATGCTAGTATCGCGTTTGTCACATCGATTTTTTCGGCTACAAATACAGCTAACGTATCAGATTCTTTTCAGATTTTTTATTTTTCAATTTTTTGTCTTCACTTTTATTTTATAACCTGAGAAATAATTTTTTTTTCTCGTGTTCACCAAGTGACCAGGTCCACGTGTACTAAATTTTGTGTCCCTGTGTGCAGGCAATGGCTCAGAAAAAAATACCAAACATACAACGAAAAGTCCATTGTACGGTACGAAAGACGCATCAGCACGAGAGTTATTTTTATACAGAATGAAAGAGGAATCCTTTACGACTACTCTGACGTTTACAGACATAAGACCTTTAGCCGTTTCCCGAGGCGATACCTTCAAAGTCACCCCACTTTTAAGTGAACCCCAGATGTTTAGCGCCACCTAACGCAAAAATTCCTCGGAATTGGGCGAAAATATTTTGGGAGCGTTGAGGGGGGTTTCTATACGGCGTCAACCAGCAAAAAAAAAAAAGAAAGAAAAGAACAAGATCCGTGGTAGTAGAACCACGCGTTTGGATCGCTTCATGTGGAAAGGTTGATCGTTGTATCAGACGTATCTATTGATGGGGCTCCGCTGAGGAGGACCTGTTGAGGTGGATGAATGTATTTTTAGCATTGTCTGTGGGTGATTGGCATTGCAGAGAACTCCCATCGCAACATGAAGAATCTACGTGAAGTTTCCATTATGTATTCGCAGAATCATCCACTGCTGCTAATAGTCATTTCTGCCAACAGCGGTAGTGAATCGGATCAGTTAAATCCAGTACTTGTTTATCAGTGTTCCTGACTTTCATGAAAAAAAAATTGAAATTGATTGGAACACCTGGTGCGAATTCAAACAATTTACAGAGTTGTGGGATCTGCGAGGCGTCGTACGCCTATCTTTTAGTGCAAGAAATACGAAGTTATGCATGTGAGATCAAGTTTCCTGTACGAAGAAGGTATCTACTAGAGGAAGGTGATCGGTCGGTGGTCGAGTTTCATTCGGCACATTGGCGGTGATGAAGTCACTGAAACGACAACGCGGCGCAGAAGATCAGTGCAAAGGCGCTTACTCATCCGACAGCGTAAAATGATCGAAGCGGGGAAGCTGATCGGCGGTAGTGACAGAACATATATACACGCTGACATAAGACGCAACAGCAGATGCCTCGAGGGCGGAAGGCCAAAGAATCCGTCGGTTAACGCATACTTTTGCCCCTCGTCCGCTGCCACACTTGACGCGCGAGTGTCGTTCAACATCCACTGAATCAGAGGGCAGTCATTATTCCAACAGGCAGTCATTATCCTTCCGTCAAGAGCCCAGTATGGACTTGTTCAGCCTTATAGAAACCCCCACATACAGTGCTTTCTCTTGCATCATAAGCAAGGGGTGGGTGGAGTTCGCAAAAATTAGGATGTGCGTCACTATTATAGTTATGTCGTAACACGTACTTCTTTTATCATTGTCAACATCGGTTTCAAGCTAAAACAACAAATGCCCCCCGCCCCCCGTACTACGAAAGAGAGGCACGGGGGTGTCGCAAGCATTGGAGGATGGGGGTGGAGAGGGGGTCTCTATATATCGCTCCTTAGAATGGGGCCTGAAGAACTGGTCCCACCGACACCACAGCAGCAACACTGCTTCGAGTACATCCTGTGGAACATGTTGTCACTGTTCTCACTATTACAACCAAGCCACCTTGCCCTCATGGTGCACTTTCAAACATTGAGGTAGTGTACAGTAGTGAGTAGTGTAGCTCCGAGATCGAACAGTGTCGGCGCGCTGCGGAGAAACGATGAACTACTATAGTGTGGACGCATCGTCTGCTCTTACACGTTCATTCAGCGTTTAGTGCAGTAGGTGGATCATTGGGGAACCGAAGAGTATCATACCAGTGATCTTCCGGTGAATATACACTAGAATTACGGAAAAGAACCGTCAATATCGAACATCGGCCCACGTGTTATCCAGACTAGAAATGTGACAGTTTCGGCCTCCAAAGGTCGATTTCGCAGCGAATACACATGGGCATGAACTTATCGCGTGATTAGCTCGGCATTTCGGGCCTCGAAACTCACGATCACAATCATCTGATAAGGCGTGAGTTCAGCCGCGACTACGAACTCACGTGAAGTTCAACATGGCGTATCGGTGAGCTCGATCATGCCGCATATTAGTGCATTCACCGGATAACATCACAGTTGTAAACAGAGCAGGTGTGATGTTATCTGGTGAGTGCACTAATATGCGGCATGATCGATCGCACCGTCACCGATATGCCATCCGACCTTCACTTGAGTTCGTAGTCGCGGCTGGACTCACGCTTTATCAGATGATTGCGATCGTGAGTTTCGAGGCCCGAAATGCGGAGCTATCGCGTCGTATCCGCCACCCGCATACACGAAGGAAGATATAATCGAAAAGTCGTTCGGTTGGCGGAGGCAGCTAGTGCACGTCACCATTGTATCTACGCAGTGGCGGATCCAAGGGGATGGGGGGGGGGGGCGATCGCCCCCTAAACGTCAGATTATACATTGGATTTCCCTCTCTCCCCTCCCCTACCACCCGCTCCGACAAAGAAACCGACCCTCCCAAACCGATGGTCTGGATCCGCCCCTGATCCTACGGCAACGCAATGGAAAACTTGCTCGGGCTCCAACTCCAAGGAATCCACTGACACCGCGGTATCGAGTAGCGTTCCTATCACTGACTAGCAAACAAAACAAAATATAAAATACGCTCATGCTTCGAAAAGAATCCGAGAATCCTCGCTGCGGTACACTCGTGTACGAAATAGGTCAAATACCATGTGTCGATATTACATAGTGCCGCTACAAGACTGCAAAAATAGCACGCCGCGATAAAACAAGAGGTGAAATATCTATTCCCGAAATCCTAGTAACATACGCCGGCAATACCGAATGCCGCTATAATTGTACCAGAAGATATAGCAGCATTATGACATCTGGTGAAATAAACTTCCGGAATCCCCACAATAAAACGGACTTTTAATGATATGCTTACTTCTTCTCCAAGGATTCTCCCCGTCATTTTCGTGTTGGGGTGAGTTTTATAATTTGTGACTTTACGTCGCGAGACAACTATGACCATGAGCGATGCGGCAGTGGTTGACCTGTGCATTAATTTTGCCCACTGAGCACACGGCACACCGTGTTTAATGTCCCTCGCGGAAGACGGCGTAAATCTACGCAACTTTTACCTCCGCCATGTTGCTGGCACCCTCGGCCGGATTAGAACATGCAGCCTTGGTATCAATACGCAAACACGCTAAGAGTTGATCCACCGTTGATGACGAACAACACACAGCGCTGCAGCGCTGTGTGTTGTTCGTTCGCGTGTACTGCAGCCTGCTGTTGTTCATCGCGTTTACGGTAGCCTGCGCAACGTTTGCGGATAATGAAGGCTTAGCAAGAGATAAACTGATGTTCTGAGGCTGGAACAACATAGAGGGGACAGATACACACAAACATATACACACAAACACATGAAGGCTTGTCTGTCTGCACGGGTGGGTGGAGGGTGGGTGGCTCTCACACGATGTCCATATTTGAAGCTGTGTTTCGGGAGTTTATTTTGGACCTGTGTTATATCGGCACTGTTGCTTTTTACTTTACTGTGGACTCGGATTTGTTATTTTGAAATGAGGATTTCGGGAAGGCGTTATTTCGACATAAATGTTTCGGGAGTTTACTTTTGCACTCGGCCGTCAATAATAATAATAATGGTACCGTGATGTTACACGTAAGGTTTTGTCTGCGCAGTGTGGCCACATGTTGCACGTGCCGCAGGGTAGGACTGCGGATAATTTGGACTACCTGGGGGTTCTTTTGACGTGCGCCGGAAATATCCGACACACGGTGCTGGAAGCAATGTTTGCCTCCCCCATATTGCTACCGCCCTCGGCCGGGATCGAACCCGTGATCTTGAGCTCAGCAAGCCAGCACGTTACCGACTGAGCTACCGAGGACGGTCACCCGGCGTGAGACCCGGCCGTCGACGGGTCTCACGCCCTTTTTCTCTCTCTCTGTCAAACAGCATCATTTCCATTAAAATGATAACTTAACTCTGCTTCCTCTGCTTACCAGAGCTCTGTGGGGTGCGGGGAGGTGCGTTCAAGCCTTCTCAAGTGCGGCGGCTTGATGTACCAACAGGAGGGAAAACGTGGATGTGGTACAGGGAAGGGAGGGGTGTGACGTCTTTCTTGCTCTGAGATTCAGGTAGTCCTGCAGAACTACCCACCACAGAAAGCATGCGCATCCCTTCACGGGGATGCATCCTGCACCACGGTAACAACTAGGATAATTAGCAAATCTACCCCATCTGCCCTATCTGCCCTGGGGCACAGAGACCTTTCTTTGGCCACCCTACTGGGCCCCGTAGGGCAGAAGCAATGGGCTGTTACCAGAGCGCTAATATGCTTCCTGGGTGACTCTGGGCTCCTGGACTGCCTCTGAGCGATCGTGTACTCATGCCCCCCCGGTGCCCATGTGCCGCTTGCGTCTTTCACCTTTTCTGTTTCTGTTTTTTTTTTCCTTTTTTTCTTTTTTTTTTTACAAGGAATAGCAAGTCGACTTCTGCCTGGCTAACCTTTCCTTTTTACCTGCCTCTTTTTTTTTTCGTAATAAACATATCCCCCCCCCCCATCTACTTCCCAAAGCTCCGTAGTCTGCATCACGCTATGGATCGCGAGTATAGACGCAGAACGGATCAAAGCGTGTTGGAGGACATGAAATTCAATGGTATCAAAGGCATCGCTGTTGAATGCCTAAATTATCTAGTAGCCGCATCTTGTGCGCAGTGCGCATGGCCTCGTTGCTAAAACGCAATAAGTGACTACGAACAAAATGCACGTGTCGTGTGAAATGAAACGATGAATGAAATCATGCATCCGGCCACTGCTACATCCGTTAAGGAAAACACATTCATTCCTGTTGCCGGGGAAGTCCAGCATAAAATTCCCGTGTTTTCATGTCATGCAAATGTTCGCTGCAAATGGAATAACCGCTTTTTTGAACTTCATTACGGCGCACATATGACCGTATTCAAGACATCCCCAACAACACCGAATATCCTCTTTATGTCCAAATAATGTCCTAACGGATTCGTCCGTCCGATGGATATCACTGAGATATCCGCCGGACGTGCGAATCCATTAGGACATTATCCGTACATCCAGAGCATATTCGGTGTTGCTGGGGATGCTTAGTTACCTGAATTCAACGATTCCTTGAATTTTTTTAAGTACTATTCTTAACAAGAAAAATAAAAATAAACTGGGGCGATCAACGGAACGTTGCTGCCGTGAAGAAAGGATGTCATTGCTCTACGAACTATTCGTCTCCCAGATGTACAACGGCGAGCACCACGTCTAGAAAGCTCCGCGCCTTATTCGACGTCCCTAGCTTCAGGAAAATGTGTCAAAGCATAGAAAAGGTTAAAAACAGCTGGAGACAATCTGTGTCAGCCTTCGTATATCCAGATGGAGCATGCAATGTAACTGTTGCAATGAGGAAGGCCTGAATGATCACGGGCAATTTGTTTTCACTAAGCTCCGCAAGGCCGCTCAAAGAGCAAGCTATCCAGATAGCCTCTCGTCTTACGGTGAATGACAAGGTAAAAACATTAGGGACTCTCTCCGTTTGAGAAATCCGCTAGGTTTTGGGTGACGCATTTACTTTAGCAACTTTTAATTTATATTGAGTTAACTGTATTTTATGAATTAGTTCATCGCTTAAAAACTAAACTGATTGCATCAATTTAATCTAGCGCCGGACAGTAACGCTAAAACGTTATACATGGCCTCTTGTCGTTCCTTCTGTCCTCTCTCCATCTGTCCACGTCTGTACGACGCTCATAGTCACAGTTGCTTCGCGGCATTAACACGGGATATATATACAGGGTGTCCCAGAAAACGTGTCATTGAATTATAATTAAAAAAATACACCACCTAGAGTCACGCGGTCAATGGCATTTGTTCTTACTGGGTTTTTGCCACCTCCTGATGTGGATGTCGTGTAACGTAAGTTCAATTATGTAAATTTTTGCGAGCTTATGTCGGAAATTTGACAAGTAAAGGTGACTTTTTTATCCCACCAATGCGAAGAGCGTGTCTAATTTATTCAAATTAATGATATTCAGGAGCTATCCCATCGGAAAAAGTAGCCGAACATCGTGCTCTACGGAGCTCCCACGGGATAACGCACGATGAATTTTTCAGCGCAATCTTTGTCAGTCCGACGAAAGGAGGTTGGACGCCCAGCACCCCGGCATCGCAGAAAGATATAACACAGGCATGGCTTATCGCGTCCGACTTTCGCTGGGATAATATTTTGCCTCTCCCAATTTTAGGAACTGTTACTTTTTCTACTATCACTCTGTGGGCTGGCTTTGGAACCTCCTTTCGTCGGACTGAGAGCGGTTGCGCTCAAAAAGTCATCGCGCGTTATGGTTCTGTGCTCCGAAAAGCATGATGTTCGGCTATTTTTTTCGATGGGATTGCTCGTGAATATCATTCTCAAATATCTTGAATTTGAGTGAATTCGGCACGCTCTTCATATTGGTGGGGTAAAAAAGTGACCTTTACTCGGCAAATTTCTGAGTTCAGTTCGCATATATTTACATAATCAACCTTACGATACATGACATTCACATCAGGAGGCGGCAAAAACCTAGTAAGAATAAATGCCGCTGACCGCATGATTCTAGGTGGCAAGACACCGGTCTCCTTTATATCCTTTAATCCTGATGTGCAGCCTTGCTAGCGTCTCTCCCCCCTCGTCCCCTCATTATCATTTTACATCTCATGCAGTCCCGTCGGCACTGCGGAGTAGTGGGCCACAACCCAGGTGGGGAATTTCCCCATTCATCATCGTCAGTGTATTTGTTGTGAACCTTTTTGGAATGGGGTAGGGTCCTGCACTCAACGCAGGTAAACATCCCACATCATCATCATCATCCATTCATCTATGTTGTTGTTGTTGTATTTGTTGTTGTTGTCGTGTACTAGTTAGATCATACTGCCACCGAATCCTATGCCCTGAGGTCCGTCTTATTTGCATGGCGATTCCAGGTATTCCCCGTAACTATGTCCATGATGGCGAGCTTCCTCTCAGCGATTTCCATGTTGGGTCTCCCAGCCGAGAGTTTTGTGCATGGCTCGCAGTACTACATGACTGTCATCGGATGCGCCATCGCTATCGTTCTTGCGGCGGAAGTCTTTCTCCCTGTGTTCTATGACATGGAGATGATCAGCGTCAATCAAGTAGGAACAACTTTACGCACAATTCAGTATATGCCTTGACTTCATGCGTGCTTTGGTCGCAACTATATTCGCTCATGCTGCAACATATTGTGTTTCTTTCAGTACCTCGAAAAACGGTACGGATCTCCCTTCCTGCGCAAAACTGCATCTGTCATCGTTGTCATACAAATGGTAAGATAATGGAATGCTATTAGAAGAAGCTGTGACGGAGTTTGAAGTTCCTGTCACTAAGGGCATCTCATTTGCTGCCAACAGTGTTTCTACCTGGGCGTTGTACTATATGGACCATCTTTAGCCCTCGGTTCAGGTGATCACGCTTTCTTTCCTTTTTCTTTTTCATCTTTCTGGTCATGTTGCGGGAATTATAATGGCACTGCCGGATCATATGATGAAATGTCGTGCGCGTTTGTCGCGCGAATATTTGTCGTTAAAGGTGGTATTAGCTCGATAATTCGTGATAGTATCTAACAAACGAGGCCGCACAGGTGGGTTTATGGACGAATATTTGCTCACTTGGGGGTTCGTTAACATCCACCGAAATCTCAGACACACAGCACGGGGCATACCAAGGCACTTGACCCTGCCACCAAGTTGCTCGCGTCCTCGGCCGGTGTCGAACCCGCATACCTAAGAACAGCAGGCGGACACTGATCTACCGCTGCCGGCGGTACGAACTTAAAATGCTGTTTTAGGTTGTGAAAAAGACTCTATAGGGTTTAGTGCTCCCAATGTCTATGCACTACACTACTGGGCAGCGTAACAGGCAAACGGAAAATATACTTTGAATAAGCACTTAACGAACGGCACGATCAATAATATCCGGATGATAACGAAATATGATGGAAATTGGATTTCGCTTCTAGAAGTGGCGGCGGGTAAAAAGATGTGAGAGAAATCGTAGGAGATTTGTATACAGGGTGTTTGCTATTATCCTTTACAGGTTTTTTTATAAAAACGCTATGAGCACAGTATATAAATGTCGTTTTTGCAGTTGAGTTATACAGCCACGCGGACATCCTCTCCAAGAAAATATGCAGCTAAAAGATGACTAATTACCTAAAATTCATTAAGTAACAATTTAACTAAGAGATGTCGAACAAAAACGAGATAGCGAAATGAGAACTATCCCCGTTGAAAGGCATTCCACGTTGTTTTAAATATTTATTTATTATTATTCATTCAGGGTACCGCACCACCGCGGTGACACACCCCATCTCACCGTCATCATTTATTGTTGTTGTTGTTCATCCCCGAATTTTGATATACAAATAAGCCGAAACCGAAACCGCGGCGACCGCGAACGCAGGAAGCCCAGCGCTCATTTCACGTCAGAGGGCCACGTGATTCGGAACTATGGAGATTATTGGAGTAGGTGCCGATCTACCGGTCCAGGTCATGGATCGGAACTAACATCTTTTCGGTTCGGTTCGGGTTCAGCTCCGCAGCAGCGCAAAATATCGGTTCCAACCGGCTCAGAAAAGTTAATTTTGAGCACACTGCCATGAGTGAAAAGTAAGCATATCCTTACGATTCTCAAATAACACCCCCCATCCCCATATCATCGTCATCATGTATTTCTCTCTCTCTCTCTCTCAAATAACACAAATGTACTTTTGTTGTTGTTAACGACACAGCACTGGTTCACAGCAACACTGCGGGTTACACATCTGCATTTCAGGTGCAACGTTACGGTAGCATACTGTAACTCTATGTTCACTCATCGTATACACCCTTTTACACCCCGCTCAGGGACTGGCTGTTATTTTCGCAGCCCAACATAATATTTACAGAATAAGAGAATTCTGACGAATATTTTAGCGCTGTTCTTCTCGGCTCAATCGGCTGTGTAAATCGTAGTTCCGATCTCTCACAACGCACATTACGACTGAACCGTTTCGCGAACAGGTAACCGCCTAAATTTTTTTCGGTTCAGTTCCGGTTCGGCTCAACGAGAGGAGAAATATTTTGGTGCGGTTCATTTCCGGTTCAGCGAAAAATACGGGGTTTCAGCGGTTTCCGGTCCTGCAGGGCCCTATATTCCGAGCTACCGATTGCGCGTGACCGACACTGTCGGTAGGCGAGGATCGCTCGCTCTCGATCGACCTTGCGGGAACGACCCATACAACTTTTTTTATAACGATGGCGTTCTTGAATCGCGAGGTGCACCACACGAGCAAGCCAGTTGTTTGCAACCGATGGCACGTGATGCGTGATGTCACGTAACGACGGCACCGAGCATTTGGTATTTCCAATTGCCTTCTAAATGTGTCGCTTGTGAACGACGCTATCGGCTGAGTGTCGGTGCACGAGCGGCTGCTCGGACCCAGTCGTTTGGCCTGTCGATTAGCCGAGAGGATTCAACGGAGATGGCTGCAAGTTACTTCGCGTGGCTGCTATCGAGACTAACGCGGTCGGAACCTATGTACAGGTCGACCTGCCTTCATCGCTCTGTGAGGCAGAAGCGGCCTCGGGCGGTGCCATATAAATGACCGTTGATGCGGACTCCGAGGCCGGCGGTGCCCGTACCCCGAACTCATGAGTCCCCTGCATCCCAGTCGTCGCCACTTGCCCTATCACAGAGGCGAGCCGCTCCTCCAGCTCAGAGAGCGATTCTTTCGGAGGAGGACCTCCTCCCGTCCCCCGCGTGGTGTGACCGTGAGATGCGAGCTGCCTTGGCTTTGGTGGCGCTTAGTCGGTCCACGCCTAAAAGTTCCCATTGAACATAACTTCAATCAAGCAGAGGGATATTGCAGTCGTCACTGCTGCCGCGAATTTTGAGATTTTTGTTGGTGTTTCGTATCTGATACTAATTTACGCACCTGTCTCCACCTCTCGACGGGTTTCATTGCACCACCGCTGGTGTTCAAACGTGTAGCCAGCTCGCACCACTCCATATTTCTGTCTTGCGATGTGTAGCCAGTGGACAGCTCACCCGTAAAGAGATTACGGTGCTCTCCCACATAGTCGAGCATAATGTGAAACTGCTCCGAGGTGGGACGTGAAGCGCGTACCGGTGAATCTATCGCAGATAAAGGAAATTATGCGAAAAAGAGAAGAACAGCCTTTTTTTTTTCGTCGTCTTTTATTGCCTATATTTACTTTTATTTCAAATGCACAAAGTGATATTTGCGAACGCGCTCGTGCAATCACTTTGTCATCGTCGCCTGGGATGCGCGTGACTGTGACGTTGAACACGTCGACGGGCTGAACGATGGTAAATAACCCAAGCGCGCGATCGTTAGACGTAACCCGAAATACCAAAAATGGCATGTATCGTTCCCGCCGCCTCGATCGCTTCGCCTGCCGACACCGACGGTGGTCCGGAACTACATATTGTAGCTGCTCATCGGATTGGGAAGTTGTCAGGTGGTTCCTTTGCCTTTGCCTTTCGCACCTCCGACTGCTTTTCACTGCATGTATATAACTGTCAGCCGTGGAAAACTTTGCTAGAGCGGGAAGCCGCTATAGAATGTGGCAAAAAAAAAGGTGGTGTGTGCCGAATAGTTCAGGCTTTCCTCAAGGGAATTAAGGAGAAGCAGTCATGGCCGTAGTAACCAGCATTACACACGTTGCTAGCTTATGAGGGTCGGAACCTGCCTGGCAGCAGTCGTCTTCTGGTGGTTCGTGTTAAAAGTTGCTCTTTTTCACGTTCCCTTCTGCTGAGCTCTCCCCGCTGAACAAGCGTGCGCATCGGTCAAACGACAGGATCGTTCACGCACGGCTCGTCTGGAAGCACAGGAATACCAAATTCTCGGCGCCGTCGTTCGATGACATCACACACCACGTGCCGTCGCTTGTTGCAAACGACTTGATTGCGCGAGCGACGCACACCGGAATAGGGCCGGTTCGGTTTCGATTCCGATCCCTGGTCCAGACAGGTCTCCGTCGGCGAAGGTGATGCGCTCCTGAGGTGAGGTTTTTCGGCGATGGATAATTCACCGATGGATATTTCACGGCACGCACCCTTTCCTGGAATTCAAAAAGATGGAATGGCTCTCAACGAGTATTGTCTCCCGTTCTGTTATCCTTTGCCCGAAATTCCCTAATTAAAGAAATAATTAATGAGTCTTATGTAATTAGTCATCTTGTAGTTAGGTACTCTCTTGCTGAGAATGTCCGCCTTGCCGTATAACTCAACTGCAAAAGCGACATTTATCCTGTTCTCGTAGCTGTGTTGTAAAAAATATGTAAAGGTTAAAAATAAACACCCTGTATCTTTTGGGTTGAAGGAGAAATAACTGCTGTGAGGACGTCTCGATAGGCACAGCAGTTGGGTTGACTGGACGGCGTTGCCATACTGTGTTGTGCGCCAAAAATATGTGTCCACGATGAATTCAGTTGCCTAGAAAAATGAAGAAACAAAAAAGACCCCCCCCCCAAAAAAAAAGAACACAAATTCCAAGACGCGTAACAAGAGTTCATCGCGAACAGCCGCGACGTAAAATGCTATAGAAAGCAGAAAGCAGCGAACGAGAAAGCAACAGCACAATAGCTGCCGCAATAATACGCAGATGATGCAGGTTGTAGAGCACGAGACCGCGACGCGGCAAACGAGAAAAGGGAGGGCACATAACTGGCTTCTGTTGCTCTGCAGGATGCTGGCTACAAGCGAAATAGAACACAAATTTTCTGTGTAACAAAAAGCACAGAAAACGCTGCAAACGCCCTTGCATACCGCTTCGAAAGCGTACAGGAGTGGCCGGCGTACAGAGGGTTTATTGAGCCAACCTCACGGTATTTCCCTTCTTTTTGACGCGTAGAATTTACGTCTTTCCGATCGTCTATGCACAGGTAACACTTATGAGTACCCGGGACTTTATGCACAAAACTCTTCCAAAATATGCATGCAAATATGCGAGAGAAGAAGAAAAAAACGGTCAAATATGCTCAGAATATGCACAGCAAAATTCTCGCTTCATGAAACGTAATATCAAGAGTATGGCGCAAAAGCCTATTGTATACCTGAACCTCTTTGTGCAGCAAAAGATGAACAGAAACGGATCATAGAATGTCAAACGTACATTGTTTATTGAAGCCAACTCTGAACTATACGACATTACAATACGTAACAAAAGCCATTTTTAAATCAAATTTGAAAGGCATTTTGTCGGACAGTACAGTCTTATATCCAGAAAATGTGCGTTGTACATCGCAAGACGTTATCCGTCTTTATTAGTCCCGCCAACTCCAACGTTATCCTTGCGAACTTGAAATGAGCTAGCTCATCTGAGCTCTATGCAGACAGAGCTTCGGAGTCTTGATGTTTGCCTTCAAGAATGGCGCCCACGAACTGCAACAGTTTCAGCCCCGGCCTTGTTTTTGTCAAGCATGGCTTCAAGCTGCCTTAACAACAGATGCACCTCGTGCCCTTTGTAAGGAACCCTGCATGTACCCGAACGATGTCCAAAGCCTCCACGACAGTCAAGTTTTTCCAACTTTGTGATGCGAAGGAACGAGCGGGAAGGAACGAGAAATTAGCTTCAATAGCTGTTAAGCCATTTTTCACGCTAACGTCTTCAAAGAGTCGCCGCGCCGAACGAATGCTTCTTCTTTTTTGAGCTTGCTGACCACGTGACGGATGATTTCAAAACTTGCAGCATAATATTTTGCTGCTTCGATCTACGTGCCCCATCTGGTCAGCGCAGGCTGAGGAGGCAAAGCCACATCTGGCGCCAAATCCTTAAAGAGCTGCACGCGCATAGGATTGCAAACACTTTATTCGTGTTCGATATGAGGTCATCAACATTTGGAAACAGCCACGAACTTCCTCTGCAACTCTGTGTAGCGCGTGAGCCGTGCAGGCGACGTGAACAATTTTTGGGTATATGACACGAAGAGCGGCACCAGCCCTCACCATGTAAGGAGCTGTGTCCGTAACAAAAAGCAGCAGGTCGTTTGCATCCACGTACCCGTTGAGCATCTGAACACAGTCTACGAAGAGCTGTGCCACTGTCGAATGATTGACCTTTGGAAGCTCCTCGACTGTAGGTAAGCAGCTCTTTTCACATGTGGCCAGTCCAAGTGGTCCGACGACAAGAGAGGCTACGCAGCGTCCTGGAGCGTCTGTTGTTCCGTCTATGAATATCCACACTTTCCGTGACTTCAGCAATGATAGCAACGATGCAGGTAGCCTCTTCGCATTGTCGACTCGTGAGCATGAATCGGAACCGAAACTGAACCCCAACCGAAAACCTCTAAAAATCCGTACTTTTCGCTTAACCGGAACTGAACCGAACCAAAACATTTTTTTCTCTTGTTGCACCGAACTGGAACTGAACCGAAATAAATTTAGGCGATTACCGGTGCGGGAAGTATATCGTACGATATTGTCTTTGCGTACGTAAGGGATTGCGTGGTGGTTCTGCGCAGTGCGCAGAGCTCTGTTTATGTCTTGCGCGTGCGCAGAGCCACCAACGCTCTCCCTTACGCACGCTAAGGCGATAGCGTACGATATACTAAAACTCTCTAATGTGCGTTGTGATCGATCGGAACTGCGATCAACGCGGATTGAGATGCGTTGAAAAACAAATTCGAAATCAAAACTGAACAAAACAAAACTGCAACCCAAGTGCACGACACGAGGTATTTCCTCCTCGCATCTATTGCGTTAATTCCGTTGCGTTAGTGTCGAGGTCGTCCTTATGGCAGTTGTAGGCTTTCTTGTACGCGATTTTTGTCGCCTAGCCATCCCTAAGTTTTCATTTTGGGGTGTGAAAATAACGGTCAGTCCCTCAACAGAATGTAACAGGGTGTACACGATCAGTGAACATAGAGAGTACCATAACGTTGCACCTGAAACGCAGATCTGTAACAGGCAGTGTTGGTATGAGTCACTGCTGTGTGCTGCAACAACAACAAAAGTACATTTGTGTTGTTTGAGAACCTTAAGGATGTGTTTGCTTTCAACCATAGAAATCTTACGGAGAGTGGCTAGAAGGAAAGGTGGGGAGGAGGATCAGAGTAGTGCAAAGGTCTTGAACAGGGCTTTTCGCTCTCTCAATGTATGCGGCCGGAGGCAGCCATATTGAGTCAACCGAGGGAACGTCGCGTATTCTTAGCCCGTGAAAAAAGACGCAATTCCGAAAACTGTTGGCAACGCTTGCTACGCCGGTTCTGTTGCCTACGAATTTTGTCACTGTCCGCTCCTACCCAGGTTCGTAGCCAAGGCTGGTCGAGGAAGCGGAAGTGTGGGGTGGTGTACATGGACGCTTGGTGTGTGTACCGTTTACGTAGCGTGTTTCATCTTCGAGCACATGACTTGTTTTCTAATTAGTGCGCTGTGTACATACGTTATGCTGTCCGCTAAGCCCAGTGGCGGAGCAGAGCGCTGCTGATTCAGTATGGCGCTCCCCTCGCCCGTACGTCCCACTTTCGGAGGTCTCCTTCTAGCATGCTCCTTAAGATTTAATGATAATAATACTAATACTAATAATAATATGAATATTAATAATAATAATAATAATAATAATAATAACAGTTTATTTATCACTTTTGTGAATGGGAGGAGAGACAAAAAATCCAGACGACTAGACAGAGGAGATTTCGGCGATTTTACAACATATTGATCAATTTCTATGATTTTAACCCATGGCAATCTGCTCAAAATTCACTTTCCTGAACCTGTTCGAAGCGATATTTTGCGCTGCTGCGGAGCTGAACCCGAGCCGAACCAATATGCCTGAACCTGAACCCGGACCGAATCGAAAAAAAAAAAAAAATAGCGGTTTCGATCCCTGCTTGTGAGGGATTTGCCGGCCTGCGTACTTCTCAAGAAATACCCGTAGCTCAGCATTTTCCAGCTTCCAAAAGGAAATATTTGTAGCACAGAATACCCTACAACAGTCTATCGCAAACCATTTGGACGCAGAAGGTGCACTCCGGTCCATAAGTTGCTACATGCAACCTGACTTTCGTTAACTGGCCTCTTGGCGCTCCGCTGTCTTCGAGTGCTGATGAACGAGAAAACGTCTGTCAGTGGTTACAGCTTTCCGGCATGCCAGGCAGAACAAGACGGATCCGTCCGCCTTGAATGTGCCTTTGAACTCAGCTGCCAACTGCCTCAGACGTGAAGCCGTTGTTTTCGGCATTGCCACACCTTACACAGGCGGCACAAACCAAGAGAAGAGAACTCTTCCGTATTCTGCGCCTTTGTGGGATGAACCAGAATGTGTGAATGAGAAAGGGAGACGCGCTGCAGCATCCGACCCCATGAGTGGCGTTAACAACAACAACTTTATTGCGAGGTGATAAATGGGGAGTTTCATCGCCAGGGCCGATACTGTACCCCATTGCTGGTGGTGATGCGAGCGTCGTAATGTCGCCTGCCATAGCGCAATTCAGCGTAACTGCTCAGAAGCAAGCATGGCACAGGAGTGACATAAACCTCGCCATTTTGTAACTACCCTCAAGCGAATGCTTTTTGCAAAACCGCCACCTTGTCCTGGCCACACGTTATAGAAAACGTCATTTTGAGGTCATGTGACTTTTGTTTATAGGGTAAGGTGGGGCAATATGAGACAGAAATTAGCAATTGAAAGTGAAATTTTTATTTTTCGTGTTTTTCAGAAAACCACAGACACATTCTTAGGGGTCTAGAGCTTCTGACCTGAAAATGCAGAACGAACGTAGCCGATCTAATATAAACACGGAACAAGAAATTCAAAAATACAGATTGTCTCACCTTGCCCCGACCCTCGGGGCAAGACGAGACAAATTGCGGTAATGACCAATAGAAATTAGCAGAGCAGAGAAATTAATGAGCAATCCAACCAGACAAAGTGAAGCCCGTGGACCGCTACACAACCCCATTGAACCCACCGCACACATGATGTGCAGTAAAACCACAGAACCCGGTGCTATTTTACTCCACCGTCCTTTGGGAAGAAGGCAGCGCCCCTCGGATGCGTCGGTGGTCGCTCGCTTTTCTGTACGCTTTCTGTGCTGCTTCTTTGCTGCAAATATCCTAGGAAACAGGAACATTTGCTGGAAAATCCTATAGGCAATATGAAAAAAAGGAATCTCTGAGGAGCAAGCATAAATAAGCCTAATAACTGACTTATACGTTTTAAATCACATTAAATTTATCGCACATTACGTTTAAATTCTATTAGATCGTCTCGTCTTGCCCCGTGCATATCATCGGATTATTAATTTTTCTGTTCAACACCGGATAACCAAGAATGCCCATATTTTGCATATATCTAGGTGGATGAATAAAGAAATAGGATGTGAACTTACATTGACAGAAAAAGCCTGCGAAACGCTGCTGCACAGATTACAAGAAAAAGGACTACAGAAAATCGCTCGCTTTCAGCAGGTCTTGACATTCCAGGCAGAAGTAACCGACATTTTTCTATTCAACGCATACACCAATACGTACCATTCTCAAGTGCAATAAAGCGGACATGTAGAGCCACCTGTGAATAAAGTTTCAAGCGCATGGAGCAAGGCGTCTCTGAGACAGGCGGCGCCCTCCTTCTCTTGCCCCACCGTACCCTACATGTTGATCTAGCGCTTTCCGATATCTTCCCGTCGTCATAAAGCCAAGGGATGAACGTATTTTGCCAGCGTAAACTATGCGGTGCTTCTTCTGCGACAAGGTAGCCTATTTCTCCTCAGTTTAAGTAACTCGCATAGGCTGACTGTGTCATAATGCTAGGTCGTCATCGCATCTTTGGAAGTGGTCAACAGTACGAGGCCTCACGTACAAAACTGTGTGTTTAATGCGAGATTATGGGATGAAAATAATTACCGAGGTCGAAAGACACCTGAAATGATGCACTTTGTTTAATGGTGCACTTTAATGGTGCACTTCGTTTAATCGTTTTGTTTACAAACGATTTTGCAGCCGATCACGGCTGCTAGGCCAGGCAGCCATCTTTAAGGTCACGTGTGCGTTGACGTTTGCGTAACGTGCGACCAGGACCTGTCCAGAATGCATTGTGTTCGCCCAGCACACTTTCGTTTATGGTGCGATACATTGTATGCCAGACCTGTGAAGCAGGGCGAGGAACGAGCCGCAGTTAAAGAAAGCGTTGTGGTGATGCGCTACCAGCCTTTGTATCACCAGCAGGCTGTTTAAATCCAGAGACGCTCCAGGTTACTCGTGCAGCTGCGACACAGCATGTGTGTCCATAAGCTCTCCTAGAAAAATGAGTGTGTCAGAGCTCAACCTGGCAGAAAACATGGGAAGACACAAGAGCAAAATAAAAAAAATGCAATAAAAACATGTAAACGTGCACGAAGACATGCAGATATATGCTGTCATATGCACTTTTACGAATTTTTTTTTCTTTATTGTCTGTTTCCCATCTACAAGATGGCGGTGGCCCCAAGAAAAAAGCTACATTTCTGTAGCTTGAGAACACCTGGGGCAATTTGGCAAAAATATGCAAATGTATGCATAACGAAACATTTTTTCGTGCTCTGCGTGCTTGGAAACGTGTGGGGAAACATCAGGGTACTCACCAAGACGCCTACAAAAAAAGAAAAAAAGGAGCGAAGAATTTGCATAAAGTATCGGGCTCTATTTAGGTTTTATGCAACGTTTTGGCATGCGGTAGGGTTAAATTAATCAAATTCATGTAGTCAACATTAATGTAATGGATTTCTCATTATTACGTACTTATTAAGTAAAATAAAGTTAATTTAATTAACAGTCACTATAGAGTAAATTCTACGTTCAAAAACCCGCGGACTTCTCCAACGAGAGCCCTCGTTTTTTTTTCAATTTTTTGTTCCCAAAGAAATTCCTTCGCACATATATCCTTTACACGGAAGTGCGTAGGAAATGAATCATGCACCACGAGTTCTTTTCGTCCTGACTCACATCCCCATTTTTACTTTATCACATCACCATCACCTGAAATTCTTCGTTTTACATGTACGAGTAGGTGTACATATTTGACATCTCTTACTTTTCTGCCAAGGCGGATTAAGTTCACGATTCCTTCGGAGCTGAGACGTGGATGAGGCAGGCAGGAGTCAGAACAAAGAGCAGACATGGCTCATAAAACTCATTTGCCTCCTCCTTGTATGATCAACGAAATAAGATCACCACAGGTTAACAAAGGGACCATGCTTATTTACGATCGTTACCTCACAGCGGCAAAATACAATCGTTATTTCCCATAATCGCAGACGCATGCGTAGTTAACATACTTAATGGCACGTAGTATATTGCATGCATGAATGAGAAAGCACAATAGACGTTTCCGGTCGCATTCACTTTCGAGCAATAAGGGGCATTGCGCTTGTAAATACGCACGCTGAAGTTCATCAGTCACTCGAACGGCCTTCTGTGTGAATTGTAATTTTTGTCCACATTCATTACGCTTTGCTTTGAATTTGTTACACATTTGGTTCATACTCCTGTGAGTTGTCGTTTAGGCATTACCCATGAAATATTATAGTTAGGAGCCATTGTTCTCTTGCAGTCACGGGGCTTCCAGTTTGGCTCTCCATTGTTGTCAATGGAGTCGTCTGCACATTTTATACATCCATCGTAAGCAGATTAATACGTCGTTGTATATAATTACTGCCATCCTGCCTCTTCTCACTCTATTATTACTTTGACCAGATGGTGTTTCGTTGTGCTTTCAGGGCGGAATAAAGGCGGTAGTCTGGACGGACGTCGTTCAAATGGTTCTGATGATAATCGGATTCCTTGTCGTATCCATAAAGGTATGTCAGCATGATTCAAGCACACGTCCTAGGCGACACCCCCGTGCACGACGCGTCTGTGCGCACATCATATGTATCCGTCTGAAAAGTTCAAAAATGTATCCATGTGAATGGCAGCGCATCATGCTGCTGTATTCAGCCGTCACGCCGTTGATTCTCCTTAGCCACAGGATATCTACGTCGGGAGCGTTGAGGCAAACTTCGTAGCTTCGAATGCCGTTATCAAATATGCATAGCCCATGGGTGTGCGTTCTTTCACAGACGTTTCAAGTTAGGGTTACGTATGAGGCGGTTTTATTTCGGTACGTGGGGGGGGGAGGTAATGTAGGGGGAAAACGTGCGGTCAGCCTGCTCTGAAGTGGGCGCTGGGTACACCCAGGAGGGGGGGAGGGAGGAAGGGTGAAAGAGGGAGGGGAGAGATGATAGTGGCACTAGAGAGGGAGGGGCGTGCTAACCCTCTTGCTCTGGGATTTGGGTAGTCCAAGAGGACTATACCCACCACAGAAAACATGCGAGCATCCCTCAGTAGCATTCATTGGGATACTACCTGTACCACGGTAACCGCCAGGATTATTGGCGAAGTTACCCATCGACCTCGGTACTTGGGTTTTGATCGGAGATGACGGTATGTCATGGAGGGCCGGATGTGCTGTGGAACATTAGGGAATGTTAGTAGCCGATAACGTCGCCGAATCAATGACAGAGAGCGTGACTCATAATCTTATCTAGTGATAGGGTTCGGTAAACGCGGTAACCTACCGGGCTACCTGTAGCAGTCTATTGACACTCGCTATTTTAACCTGCCGTCTCAGTGCGGACGACGCAAATGGTGGTTGTGATGCGACATCGTCGTCTGATAAGTGTTGCCACAACATTCCCTCAAACGTGGAGCGGTACCTGAGGTCCGCCTACTATAAAGAGGAGAATTAGACGACATGTTTAGTGCGACGGTACGGATTAATTGTCGTAGGAGTGCCTGGGAAGAGCGTCAAGTGGCAATGCATTGCAGGGAGGTGGGTACGCTTCCGTCTGCGTGCCCACGGAGGAGTTGCGCTCCCATTGACGTACGAGAGCCACCCAGAGATGCCCGTACGCCATCCGTGCGGGCTTGAACTGTTGTGGACGGCCAGGCAGATACCTGCTGCTGATGCAGAGCTGCTGGACACACGCAGATGTGCCATGAGGTGTACAACGTGCGACGGCCTGTGGAAGCGCATGAACTCTGGCCTGGATAGGTAGAGTAGAGATTGAGTAGACTTACACGGAACGTAACCAGCTATGGTTCATTTGACGTGCACCGGAAACGTCCTCGGCCGGGATCGAACACGCGATCTTCAACTCAGCAAGCCAACACATTACCGATTGAGCTACCGGCCAGGCGGTCAGGCGGTGAACGACATTAAACGAGGCCACGACGATGCCGGGTCGTGGAATGCGTGTATTGTCACCTTGTCTTGGGAATAATCGGGGAAGTTATTAGTCGTGATCCTCGTCCAGGACGATCAGCAGGCTGCCTTGAACCATATTAAAATTTGAGATGGTGATAGAGGAGGAACGAATAGTTTACCGGATAGAGGTGCCGTCCTTGGACAATCACCGGACATCACCGTCGTTGTTCGGGTCGCTAAATGTAGAGGAGATAAAATTCAATATGGGTGATGAAATATCTAGAGGGGGCAGAGGGAGGGCCGATGGTTGTCCTGTGCGTTCATGTGACGACACAAATAAAAGAGCGCACAAAAATCTTCAAGGAGCTGTAGTACATCGTGGGAGACGTCTCCAGCATGTGGTACGGAAACACGATTATGACTAGCAGATATGTCTTACTTCAATGGGCCAATGTTAGACTCTGGTTCTTTATATAGTCTGCTTTACACTGGGCAGCACGTACGTTCTCAACTCAGAACAAGCCGGAGGTAGATCCCCGGGAGCGAAAAAAACTAATAATATTTCTGGTACTTTCCGGTATAGTATTTCTTTGTAGAAGGTTGCGTACGGCGGCAAAGAAACAAAAAAACCGGAAGTGCACTATACAGTGCATGTACATTCAAATAAACAGCTGGTACATATTGTGAAGCAGCACTATGGTGACCATAGCAGCACAGCGTCGTGATGGAGAATGGCCAAAGAAGGGGAATGACCTCGCGTGATGGGGAGATGGATCGGTCAGCGTCGTCTTCCTTACTCCTAGTCACAGTATACAGTCATCTGTGCTCGCAGTGTCAAATCAAGCATCATGTAGAATGGCTGATGGGATATGGTCTCTTTGTCAGGGTAGCCAAACCGCTGGAGGAATAGGTGAGGTATACCGAATAGCACAAGAACAAGGAATTCTGGAGTTCTTCGAGTAAGTATAGAGAGAGCCCCCCATTCAACATTCCCTCAAACACTAATTGTTTGGTACTTCGCTGAACTTTGTACAGTTTCCGTTTTGACTTCCAAAAGACATTCACGTTCTGGAGCGTCGTCGTTGGTTCTACTGTGATATGGACCATGGCATTCTGCGCTAATCAAACTATGATCCAGAGATACTGTAGTATCGGATCGATGAGAAGCGCAAGACGGTAAGCTCGCCAGTATGTTCCCTCACACGCGCATGCGAACGTTGCAACTGCCGTCAAATGCACCGACATACTGATTTTTACAGGGCCCTATACATAAACCTAGTTGGGATTAGCGGAAGCCTGGTAGCAGCATGCTTCTGCGGTCTGGTATTGTTCGCAGTGTACCACAAGTGCGATCCTGTCAAGGCTTCCTTTATCGTCAAATATGATCAGGTACTCTTATAAGGGCAATAAGGTACCGGTCAATTTTTCCACGCTTTTCGCAAAGTGAGTACTATAAAGTTTGATGGATGACTGAGTGTGGCTGAGCGTACTCTCACCCCTCCATTGACAACAGCTCCGGGTACAGCTTGGATAAAAATGGTATCTCCTATCGGTATAGCCCCCGTTTGTTGTATTTAATGTAAATTAAATTACGCCGAAGTTCAAAAGGTTAAAGATGCACTGTTATTAGGCATAAATGCGTAGGCACGCGTTGCTGCATGTGTCACTATCGTGCCATATTCTTTTCAAGTTCATTATTTGCAGGCTCTGGCATAGATCTTTCAAGTCTGTACCAATTCTAACTCCCCACATTGAACACACGCGCTGACGTTGAATAGTGAGAAAATTCGTTCAGCGCCCCTTCAAATTGCAGTTGATGCCATACTTTGTGACAGATGCATTACATCACGTTCCTGGGATTTCGGGCCTCTTCGTAGCAGCAGTTTACAGCGGGTCTCTGAGGCAAGTTGCCTATAGGGCTTCTGGAGCTTGAATCTGGAAATTTGTGCCGACGAAATTCTAAAGAGGCTTCCCTAATATGTCTTTAGCACCATGTCTTCAGGGTACAATGCTCTGGCGGCTGTCACGTGGGAGGATTTCTTCAAAGACCGAATGAATATTTCTCCTATTGCCGTCATGTGGGTCACAAAAGGAATAGGTAAGCTTTGTTTCCTTCGCCCACCACAAACCTCTCATCTGCTCTCTACTGAAACATATTGAATAACGCGGTTGTGTCTTCTAAAGGGCTGTTTATACTTCGACGGCAGACATCGTAGCTCGTGCAGCGTCTCCCAGCCTCGTGCAGCTTGCTCGTGCAACCACGCTGATTGACTCTGCACGTTCTCTGCCGCTCGAGTATAAACACTCCGACGGCAGCCGACGGCAGTCATCCTCGTTACGCGCGCTCGGTCCTCGAGATTACGCCGGGGTATACACAGTCCTTAAAGGAGCAATGAGGTGACATTTAACGTCGCTCGAAATCCTGCTCGACTGTCAAGCTGTCCGCCAGGAGTCGCCATGCAAAATATTTTCGCTCTGCGGTGCGTTATAGCTGCCCAATCGAATTTACAAAAAAAAAAAAAAAAAGAAAGATAGTCGGAGAAAGCAGCCGCGGGCGCCCGACACGACTCTCGCGTGACGTATAGGATGCTCCGTCCCTTGCTTTTTTTTTTTTTCTTCGCAGTTCACGCACCGCTTATAAACGCTTGAGCTGAGCCGCTGTGCGTCACTGGTCACGTGAGGGGAGCAGCATACGTCACGACGTCCTCTCGTTCTGCGATGCGCTCTTTTCACGAAGAGAATAATTTTCCAAAGGTGTGCGGAACGCAGCCCCCGCGCTCGCTCTGTAGGTCACCTGCGCTCGTCGTTTCTTCGCAGGAACTCGTTTTATTCGGTGGAGAACATTTTGCGCCAAAAAAAAAGAGAAGAAGTCACCTCAGTGCTCCTTTAATTGTTGCATTACTGTCCTTCTGTGCACTGATGTACGGTATGCTTGTTTTCCAGCTGCGTTCTTCGGACTCCTAACAATAGGGCTCGCTTTCCTCGCCGGGAGTTTGTCTTCCATCATGAGTGTAAGATACGCTGAGATTCATGTCTATAAAAAAACCAATACACTCACATGCACGCGAGGAAGAGGTTACTGTCGTAAATTGTTTACGTGATAAACAATTTTTTTTTTTACTGTGGCGTATTTGCGTGCAAACGTGATGTAACGAGCGTTGTGGTAAAAAGTTCCAGCAAATCATTTATCGATGATTTCTTGAAGTTGTAGTCGCAATATTACTGAAAAATGCATTTGCTTCATATTTGCTTTGGCTATGTATCTATTCGCTCCCCATTCGCTTCGGTTTCAAAACAATTATTCGCACAGGCCTAAAGACTCTACAGAGGATCCTTTCGCCAAAACATGAAGACTTGGTGCGATCCCTGCAACCTTTCGAATTACGGTTATTATTATGAGAGATACAAAATACCAGAAATTGCAGAGCGAACTATTAAAAAAACAATACCGATTAGAAACGCAAATAATTGATCTACGAAATCATATCCAGGCATTGTCAAATCAGGAATGTGCTGCTCCCCTTCTTGTTAACCTCTCAATAATAAATATAAACATACATAAAAGAACCAACACACAAAAACGTCCTGACAAGAAAAAAAAGTAAGTATGTAAAAATTTGCAATACCAGCAGTGTCGTCGGGTCTGGCAAAGCTAAGTGTCCTAAATCGATTTTCTTCCTTTTTCTCTTTTAGAGGTAATAATCGCATTCTCATTAACTTGATACTGTATTAAACATTTTCTTTTCCTAAATTAGCTAACAAAACAATTAATATCGTTAACTCGAATAACCCATCATCCGAGTTGCCCTTAAACTGATTGCCAAAATAGTAATACTACTGAGAGCACTAATGATCTTCGTGGTACGTCGTAACATTAGGAACCAGGCAACGACTTGATCAGAGATGCTAACGATTGCGGAGAAGCATATAGATTATTTTTACTTGCCAACGCACACACAAATCGATGTATTGTTACTGGCACCGTTTGGAATATGTTCAGAACTGAAACTGACCGTGCTTGCTCTACTGTAGCTGACTACACAGGATAGATATATCACGGTTGTTACGACCCCATCGTCAGCGCGTGGGTTGACAACGCTGTCTTAGAAGTGGAGGTGCGAAGCCTTGCAAAAGTCGTTGGGTTAAAAAACGATTCTTTCCGTTTCTTTCCACGACGTCGGAAAAATTTCCGAAAATAAAAAAAAATATAATGCAGAAACTCAGTCAAAATATCAGGAAGGCATACTGTATGCCCTTTCGATTAGACCCAATAAAAGCTATTCAACTTTTTACATGTGTGGTGGACGCAGGTATTCTGGTAAATCTTAGTCACTGAACAACGAAAGTTAGTTTGTCTCCAGGTTTTCTTTTTCTTTTTTCTTTCTGTTCTTTCTGGAGAGAAAATCTCGGAAAACTGTTGTCCTATTTCGCCAAGTCAAAACTACAGGGAATTTTGCGTCTTATACGGAAGCAGCCAATACGGAAATAGAGTGAGTACGATGTACTACATTATCTGACGCAGGAGGGAGCGTGGCCTCTCTGTGTGCAGCCATCGTATCTGCGGCACATTAATATTTTCAGGGCTGACGGACTAGATTTATTTTCCATCTTAGGTTGAACACGACTATAGGAGTGCTTACGGTCCGTGCTTTCGGTTGAAATATAATTTCAACGTATCAATTGTCTTTAACGCAATTCCTTTCGGTCATGTATGCAGGCAGCTTTCGTAACTACCGGATCATTCGGAGGAGCGCTAGGAGCTCTCTTTTTCCTTGGTCTTCTTTTTCCTTGGTGTGGAAGCAAGGTAGGACATTATATGCGGTCTATACAGAGAATAGAGGTGATAGGAAGCAATAACCGGACATGCTGCCGCTTACATCGAAGGGGATTCATATTGTGTCTGCTTTCACCAGAAATTCAGAGTGTCTCACCTCAAGAATCAAAAATGAAAAGCTGAGGGGGAGGTCAATGTCCTCCTCCTCCGTCGCTTCTTGACGAAGAACTGAACGCGGCAGAGCGGCAGCGCTTCTCAGTCTACCCGTTTTCGCACGTTTTTTCCAGCTGCTACCATTGCACTAGGTACCGTATGTTGCTGTCCATTTGGGTAAATCTGACATTCGTTTTCTGTTTCTGGCAAAAAACGTTACCCACCCTGCAAATTTCGGAGTTCAATTGAGAAAACAAATTCAATTTCTTGAGACCTAAAATTTATCAAATTACTTCTATGAGCCATGGCAAACGTTCGCCGAAGGTAAGCACCGTTGGCCATATGACTTCCGTGCAAGATATTTTCTTAAAACTTTGTGGCATGTTACGTGAAACACCCTGCACATCATAACGTGGTAACGCACATTTAGTATCAATCTGTTCCAGACTGCACTGCTCTCCATGCTTACTGGAATTGGCGTTGCCGCATGGATAGCTGCAGGGTCCCTGCTGTACCCTGCTACTCCCGTTCAGCCTCGCACAACATTAGACGGATGTACTTCTAACATCACGGTCAGGACGCTGCCCCCGCGGGTCTTCTATACTGGGTATGGCGCACACAGGTCCTCAGTGGCCATTCACACGTAGGGTAAAGTGGGGCTTCTTGAAGACGGGGGCAAGTTGAGGACAGTTTAGGTTTTTCGCGTGGCATTTTCTTAGCAATATTTTTTCTCGTCTGTGACACCAGGGTGAGCACAGTCGTTGTCTGGGCTTTGAAGAAACGTGTTGACGTTCTGCACGTGGCTTTTTAGGAGGACGTGAGACGCTGTTTTGCATATGTGGTCGAGGTAAGAGGGGCCCTTTTTTGTCCCATCTGTAACTTTCGCGAGCATTGATTTCCAATTTGCTCATTTCTGCTCCTCGGCTAATAAAATATGACCTCACCGTTACGATGCTGTGTCATTGCCCTGTGTTTCCATGTGCACTACTCGTGGCTGACCGTTTCGGCTAGTCCAAACAAAAGACAAAATTTAAACCCGGAATTAATTTTTTGATGTCCTCAACTTACCCATAGGGTGGGGTAAGCTGATGAAAATATGTAGCCTGTCACTTTTGGCACGTACGAGATCAATATCTGGTTTAGCACAACAGGAATTTGTGGATCATTCCTCACAGGTTTTGGGATTCAAGTAACGAATTATGGTACAATTTAGGCGATTATTCTGACTGCTATTAACAAAATAATTCAACTATCTTCAACATAGACCACCTTACCCTATTATTTAAGAAAATTGTGATACTCTCAGTACGGCCCGCGAGGCATCAACCCGATGACGCAACCTACACCGTCCACGTTCCTCAAACCTCAATGGATCCAAAAGTTCGACGAACCATTTCCGCGTTCAATTATATATAGTTGCTAGGGACTTAATAATTAGGAGCGCGGTGTCTCTTTCCTACTTCTACTCTTTTTTTTTTTTGTTACTAAAAGGGAGCGGACACTACGCTGGAGTCGCTGACATTAGAGCCGGCTCCTATGTGGCCATCAATGTTTCTACAGATGGTGTCGTGGTGAGCTTCTCTTCCCCAATGCGTCACCAAAGATGGTGCAGTTTCTTTCGCTGTGTGCTTTCTTGAACGAAGGTGCTTCTTCGCTAGCATTTGTCTCACAGCATACACCGCGTACGCACATCCAGGCTATCATTAATAACGACAACACGACGAAACAGCATCGATACACTTCATGATACACGGGTGTTTTTGCTTGGGTCTGTAACAAGTTGATGGGAAGGCGATGTACTGGCATGCGTTCGTATCGCCAATCATCGGGTTATTAGGGAGTTTTCCGGAACCAGCGCGGTGAATACGGTCGATCGGTCGGTCGGTGCGTCGTTCAGTGGCAAGGAAGAAGGAACCGACCGGAGACTCGCAAAAAAAGAGTTTTCGGGAACCGAAGGGAAGCCACAGCCGCGATACGTGTATCACCATCTTTCGTTAAGAATAGAAGGAAAACATTTTTGCTGTGCACTGTAAATATTCTTTCACTGAACAATAGTAAGCGACGAAGCGTGCTTCCACACGTACATTCGACCGATAAGACCTTGTACAATTTACGATATGGAACGTTTGAACAGTTCTAAGTCACCACAGCATCCCCACATGGAACGGCCTTCAAAATGGCGGCAGTTGTCTTTACCTATATTTTGAACGGCGAGTTTCTGACCTTTAATCTGACTAACGATGGACCAGAAATATCAATACACCGCGAGGTTTCCGAGTAACGAAACCTTATCAGGAACCATTACGCCATCCAAGGAATACTTGTTTGCTGCCAAGGAAATGGAATCCATTGCGGCTGCCATGTTTCAGCATCGTTGAGGAATCCCCGAAAGAGAACAATAGGAAGCCAACCGATCGTGACCTCGAAGTAGCCGGGAAGATCGCCGCGCGGGAAGGATAACTCGCACGAGATAAAGCGCATGCGCATCGCTCCCGTCTCTTCCAACTGATCCCACACGGTGTGCTCAGCACGGGGCTCAACCGGCTCCTGAAACCCATCACCACTATTTGCCCCCGTATCCAGCATGGGCAGCACCATTTTGGGTCGCAAGTGGATTGGATGGGATTGAAATGGATACCTCTCGCAGTCTGCAGAACTAGGGGATTTTTTATGCAAATTTGATGAACGCCACCTAGGGAGCGTAAGGCACGTCGGGAGTTGTCGTCTGCTTCCGTTGTTGCACTGCTGCCGGCAGAACCACCTGCTGGGACACATTCTGTCGTCGGTATGATTTTTAAACAAATCTACATGAATAGTTAGAATATAAAAGGCAAGGATATTTATATCCACGAAATCCAGTAATTACATATAAGCTTGTACAGCACAGTGTCGTTTTTGTTATGATTTCACTGTGATCGCCGTGTTCACTAGGCCTAATATTGGCGGCAAAACGTATTATTTTCGGTTAGATATCGATGGATGAGCGTAAGTTGAAATTGATTTCCGAGAAACGTATATGAGAATGTACATTTGTATAGTAAAATCAGAGTAGTCTGTGAACATTTTTTGTCACGAAAGCCCCGCTTCACCACTGTTTGTTTTCGTCGCCATTTTGGGCGGCAGTAAGGTGTCCTGGCGACCCCCTTGGTAAAAAGCAACCCACTCAGAGGAGCGAAACTGTGATTGACAGGTCGAGCCTCTTTTTGTGACTCCTCCCAATGGCCAGACTCCCTTTTAATATACGGCTCTGCTCCCTCCAGAGTCACCTGTGGTGGCAAGGATAAGTTAGTATTTCCATTATATACCGGAGTTAATTCCCAGCTTCCTGCATTTATTTTGCCAGAGTTGAGTTGAGTTGATAAGAAAAAAAAAAGGAGAAACAGGCACTCATTACGAGAGCCGGCTACTCCATATCACTTAGGAAAACACAAATGGCTATCTACAATAAAACCAATGAGTGACAAAGACTCTCAGTCAGTCATGCCAGACATTACTCACAAACAGAGGATAGTTCGAAGACAAGACAGAATACACTAACCGGCACGCGTGAAATTACCAACATCGTCGTCTACGCTTGTGCTAGAAAACATTCCTTCGCCCGCCTCCGTCGTATATGACGGGCGAAACGTCTGATTACACAGTTGTTGGTTTTTATTTATTTCGTAATGACTTCTCCTGACTTCTCCTGGAACATTTTTGTTGATGGGACTTCACACATGGTATTTATCACTTGTGGTAATAACCATAAAGAATGACGAATCACTTTCTCACATGATGAGTCATCTCACGTCCACAGTTCATTCTCTTTTCTATGTTTGCAGCTATTATTTATGCTCCTCGCTGTTTAATCTTCAAAAGATGGTGCCGCCGTGCAAAATTCGAGACGAACGTCCCTATGGTGGTTATCAGTCTTGCCTAGCTGTAGGTCATGTAAAATGCACAGGAATCTCAGCATAGACGGCAGGTCATACCGACGTCCGTGTAAGGCCAATACGTCATGATTTTTTTAATATATACAGGGTGTTTTTTAGCTGCACAATATTTTTCTGTAAACAAAAAGCTATGAGAGCAGCATAGAGGTGTATTATACAGACGGGCGCACATTCTGTCGAAGAGAATATGTAATGACGATTCGCAATGTAAAACTCATTAGGTAATCTTTAATTAGGGGATCTTGGGCAAAATTGTATTTTTACTTTTCATTGTTCCCCCCCTACTGTAATGACCCCAGGCGTTGTAGGTATAATAAATAAATAAAAAAGCAAGATAGCAGAATGGGAGGGAATCCTCGTCAAAAGTCATACATGTTTTTTTTTTAATCCCGAAGCGAGCAAGTGCGCTGAAATGCCCCTCGCCGTCATTTTCGTATGCAAATCAGCCGAAACCGCGCCAATCAGTAGCGCAGGAAGAACAGTGCTCATTCCATGTGCTTTGTAGCGATGAACATGATTAGACAAGTTGCTGACCTACTGGCCAGCTCAACTATGGCGAGCTAAGTAGAGAGGGGGATATGAACGTTTCTTAAAGAAAAAAGGAAAGGTCAGAGAGACAGATGTAGGCTTGCTCTTCCAATAAAAAAGAAGGAAAAGGGAAATCGAAAAAAAGAAAGGAGAAAAGGAAGATAAATCACTCACACGATCACAGGGTGGGTCAGATAAGCGTTCGACGGTCCGTGAAAGTGATGCGCTCCTGGAGCGCGTGGTTTGGGTTTCTGCTCATTTGCATAGAATTCGGCGACTGATATTTAACATACGTGCTTGTTTCAGGATTTAGAAAAAAATAGTGTGGCTTTCAACGACGATCGTCACCCACGCTGCTATCTCACTTTTGCGCGAAAACCCCCGCTTAAAGGACTAATTAATGAATCTCAAGCAATCAGTCATCTAGCAGGGACATACTCTCTCCGAGAGCATGTACGCCCTGCGGGGCAGCTATAAAAACGGCATTTATGTTGCTCTCGTAGCTGTTTTTTTCTTTTTGTTATCTAGTGCAGCTAAAGAAATCTATAGCCAGGTGTTGTTCATTCCTAATTAATATTGCATATTATAGTTGTCATAATACACACGTAGTTTCGTTCGCTTTGAAATAACTAGGTTTTGTCTCGTGTTCTTTTCTTATTTTTATTTTTTTCAGTGGGATCATGGAGCTCTACCACATCTCATATTTATGGGTGCCGGTATTGAGCTTTGCTATTCCCGTTCTTCTGGCAGTGTCAACCACGTTACTCATAGGTGAGTACCACTATTGTAATATTTCGCTGCATTCAAAAGTGCACGTCGTGAAGTGACAATTCCTTTGTACAAAAGTGATATAAGTCCGAAGTTAATCACGGAGACCTAGGTAGCCCACAGAAAACGTTGTTTGAACACTTATCTTACCATATCAAAGACAAGTTCTGCGGGTAGGAATCACGGAATCCCTACAGGTCTCCATGTCCGGCCTGACCCATACACCGGCCAGGAGGTACCCAGAAGCTTGTCTGAAGCGACGTACCCACCTGGCCAGGTCAATAAGGGGCTTTGCATGCGTCAACTTGCGGGAACTCGTTAGAGAGGCATGAGTTCAGGGTTTAAAAAAAAAAAACGAAGTACCCGTGTATGCAATATCTGAAGAAGGATACCTGACCGTTCATGGCAGGCCCGAAATTTTAGATGTACTATACTGTGTTCAATGAGGCAACTGTTTCCTTTCGTTCCTCCAGGACCATCGTAAAAGTAGACACGTGAAATACGAATATATTATCGTAGTTTCTCGTGTCGCTAAACTATAGCGACTAGGTACGGCATCGTCGTGTATATAGCGATGTTTCGCGTGCACATTAAAAGGGCCAACGAGGCCGAGAGCGACGAAACGCACGACCGGCATGTTGGCCTCTCAAGCTCCCAGTACCCTTCAATGAAAGCAGACCACGCAACACGTGACTCTGACTTGTTGCATCGTTTACGCTCTCTTGATGCTGTCCAGCGTGTTGTTTTTCTTACGCCTACCAGTGCTGAAGCCTGAATGTAATAGCTTCCGCGACCCAAGAAACAAAGTCTCAGTTCAAGACTGGACCTTTCACGACTCTCAGTTGTGGGCCGAAATGATACCAGCTCTCCCTTTGACCTTCCGGTTTTTCCCTTCAGAGTGTTGGTATATTAATATACGCTCCGTGCACTTCGCCAGGGGGCAACTTGACGCTCTGCCTTCGGCGCCACTCAGCGGCGAAACTGTTCGCAACTGGGTATGTGTGCCGACTGCAACGGCTGTAGTTCTGTACGCCGGGACTTCGAGAATTCTAATTGATCTGTTATGCGACTTCTTCCGTACGGAGTCCGTGAAACTCGGAACAAGGTAAACGTTGGCCCAGTCGTAATTGAGATATAGACGTCACGTTGTGCATACTGTTAAACATGATTACGGCGATCCGATGTTCCGTTGAAACAGTCAGCACTTCTAGCACGTGATGTATTATTTACGCCGTTGTCTGTGCACTGCCCACCCCATAATCATCCAATGTATGTGTGTGTGTGTGTTGTCTTTCCGAGCCATGTTTCCCAATACGGCGCCCCGAATTCTGCATTATGTATTTGATGCACGTAAAATAAATGTCAATTGACATTTATTTTACTTCACAAAATAGTGTAGTTATGAAACTCACTACAGAAAGTGGTTTCTATATATAGTTAACTAGTTTCGGGATATCGTGCTACTAACAAGAACAGATACCGAGAAACTCTTCCATTAAATGGAGTACATTCCAGAGTAACATAGAGCACAAAGGAGAACGCGCTAGGCGTAGGTAACAACAGAGTTATAAACCATAAATCAGTACAATATAAGTGCATACATATTGCTTTCAGTCTATTATCTTGCTGGTTTTGTTTTTCCTTCTGTTTGAGTGATTTGAGCAATGTAGTGAATGAGATGCAAAATTTCTTGCTTAGACTAGTTGCGCTTAGTGTACATGTGCGCTTAAGATGTGTCGACAAAATTGTATCACGCTGCAGTTTACTGGATATTGAGGTGACAGCACACCAAATTTGAGGGAGTTCAGAACAGTCTTGCTGGGGTTGGTAATTGTTTACCGCAAAATTTTCTGAAGTTCATCAGCAGGCGCTTGTGTTGCCGTCCGGCAAACACTGATCCCAATCTTATTTGTGAAGAAAGGATTACTCTTCTTCTTGAATTCAGAATGGGATATGCTTGCTTTAGCAAAGAACCGAAAATCTTATCTTGTCGTTTAAATTATTTTGAGTGACAGATACCCAACGCTGTCGCGATTGGTTTCCCTATCGTGAACGGTGAAGCGGTGAAACTTCGATTTCGGCCGTCATCATTCCTTCATCTGTTATCACACCATATCATCTCATCCTTGCTACAGTCGTGACGCAGCCCAGATACGTGAGGCCAACAACGGCAAGCCGGTTCCTCACCACCACCACCACCACCACCACCACCGCCACCGTGCAACTTAAAACGCTTCCCAGTTTCGTTGTCAGCATCGCTCTCCCAGTGCTAAAAAAACGAACAAAGCAACAGTATCTCCTGTTGTGATCATCCTTCGTTGACATTTATTTGCGTTAGCATCTGCGTTTTCCATTGCACCGCATTGTCACCATGTGTAAACCACCTACCCAGTTGGAAACGGCCTTCACGGAAGGGGGCGCTACCAGTACTAACTTCGGTGCACGGAGCCCTATCTTCGTTATCTTAGGCACGACACCGCCTTTCCGAGATTTACTGAGGCTATCCCAGCATCAGTTAACATCATGCCATATTCCGGCAGGATTCTGTCACGACCTCGTGAGTATCGTCCTCAAAAGGGTATTGTTAACTCTATACAGGTTGTTTGCTCTAACGTGTCCAGAAATATTATTTAAAGCGAGCGGTAAAAGAGAAACGAGCGCTATTTTTCAGCTGCTTGACTAAGAAACAGGTGCTACCAGTGAAGCAGTACCTGTTTCTTACCCAAGTAGCACAAAAGTACCACTTGCTTTTCTGTTATCGCTCGCTTTAAATATAATTTATGGACACGTTAGAGCAAACATCCTGTATATAGTTGCTCGGGGCTGAAGCCTGCGTCGATGTTGGCGCCTTGAGCTCCACAGCAAACACATGCTTCTCACGGGACTTCTTTGGCTGATCGCTTGTGATCGTTTATTGCGGACGTGCACGAGAAGACAACAAAATGTCGTCACCTGTGGGTACCGTTAGAGTCACTAAATAGGGAGCAGAGTAGGACACTCAGCCACGCCGGCGAGCGAGACGGCCATTTTGTATCCGACGCGGCTGCGTCGCCTAACAACGGGACGCCCATCTCCCTCTTCTCCACCGGAGAACAGCGCGCAGTTGAGCCAGCTCGCAACCGAGGAAACCGCGTTTTGGATGGAGGGGACTCAACATGGACGGCGCGTTCTTGGAAGGAGAAACCACGTGACACGATCGGGCCTAATCGCGAACACCGAACGCTATGTCCACACGTGAGTGCCTGGCCGTTACAGAGCCCTGTGTTCGATTAGCGTGTTATAATCGCAACTAATATAAACACGGTTGAGACAAGATAAGACAGCGCTAACTTCCAACAGTTTTAATTACGTTTCATAACACGCTGATCACGTACCAATAAGCCTAATTTGCTGCTTTACCTGTTTTCGACTTCCATACAACACTTTCAATGAAGACTGTCGGGCTTACTTCCAGTACATGGTTGGTATCAGTCAGGGGACAGGGATAAATACATGCTTGACGTATTTAAATATAAATACTTTGTTTAAATATGTATTTAAATATTTGGCATAAATACTTTGTAGCTGCAATATTTGAATACCCTAAATACTTTCATGAATACATTGAATGAGCAAATAATTAAGTCCAATATAGACTGCAAAACTGTTTATATGAGCTTTAAAGAGACCGTTACGAAGCAACAGCGCTCCTTCATCATTGTGATTATTTTAATGATTAATTGATTTAATTGGACGATTCAGTCATTCATGCATCTCCTGTTGATCAGTTGATGCTGGTTCCTGAAAGAAACGAGACTCACCACAGGAGCCGAAGAACAATATGCACATCCAGAAAGTCCTATAACATCTAGATATCAATCCTGGTGTCTTTCTGAGATTTCAGAACCAAACCCTCATATTTGGTACAGAGTGCAGTATTTGTAGAAATGAGTAATGTTTATGCCATTCGCATCAACGCTTCATTCATCAATTTCGCATATTTTTTTTTCTTTTTCAATTTTCAACTTTTTATGCACACAAGCAAGAGCAGCATTCAGGGACGCCCCCTCTGAAACCCGGCTTGACCTGATAGCACAGGACTACGCAAGGAAGCTAAGTTTACAGGGTGGTGGGTGAGTACGTGAGGAGGAACAGATCTGGGCAGGGAGAGGAGGACGTATCTGAGGCGAACAATTCCCTTTTCGCGCCCCGACCTGATAACAACACCGATAACACGCCCGGGAGCATTCACGTAAGATAAAGAATAAGACGTGATGTATAACTGTGGCAACGAGCATGAGACTTTCCAGATATCGGGATATTGCCGGATGAAATTGGCAGGTTGGCGCCTGTGATAGCCTTCTGGACGACAAATTGACTAAATGCGAGTTCTAAAAGTGCAGCAAGGACAGCAGCTACGGTCCGCAGACGATACACAGACTACGTAACTTTATGATGATACCGTCAGCATCAAATTGGTATCAAGAGTTATTACGCGCTAAAATAGAGGAAACTGACAAATTGGCGCCAGTGAGTGCCACTTGGGCGACGATTTGCCAAAATGTCTGAAGTATATAGATTGGGCTGGTTGGTGTAAATCCACAAGCGACCAAAGAACAAACACGAAACAACAACAGAGCGACTTGTGTGTGATCTTGTCTCCTGTTTGTTCTTTGGTCGCTGGAAAATGAACGATTTGACCAAACGCTACTTCGCAGGCTCTAGCAAGGGAACCAGGTATGGGCCGCGGACTTATAGCTATTAAGCATGAATATACAGACTACGTAATTAAGTGATGACATCTTCGATATCACGTTTATATCCAGAGTTATTACTAAATGAAATGGAAGATATGGACAATTTGGAGCCTGCGAGTGCTGTGGCGATGCGAGTGGCAATGATTTGATCAAACGCGACTTCTTTGGGCCAGAGATTCTGGAGCAGAACTAAATACCAGATTTGGAGATAACGCTAAACAAGTGCTACGCGCCCTCGAGTACATTATTTATTTCTCGCTTAAGATGAAGCAATGCTTAGATCAGGGCAATCAGGGCTCTCACACGCGCGGGCCGCATGTGCATGACTTGCAGTCAGCTATTCTGTGTCCCGAGGGCTCTTGACCACTAAATGCAATAAAGCTGCCCCCCCCCCCCCCCCCACACACGCACACACCAACAACGAAGAATTCGGAATGAAACCAGGTTTTCAGGCATTGTTTTTACCCTTGCTTGATGTAGTGCTGCTCCTGTCGACGTTAGGAAGTACATTCACATTCTAGCAGTTCTTGTGACTCAGGAGCCTCAACAAGTAGTTATAGCGATCTGGTCTGAACGTGCATTTTGATAAACTACACTGTAAGTAATATGATAATTGAGAAGTAATAGTGGAGACGAGTGCAGAGAATGACATTATCTTAATTATTACACTAAGATTATGGGCTTACAGCATAGCAGCAGCCTCTCCGGATATCATGCGCGAAAAACCATATACGGAGCACAGAGAGGCGCAGAGAGAGAGAAAAAAAAACAAGAAAAAAAAAACAGATGGAGTAGTTATGTACGAGGGTCATTGTGTGAAAATTTTTAATTATTTCTCTTTCCCTGTTTTTTTTTTTTCACGTTGAAAATGCAAGCAAAATCAACAATACAGTGTGTAAACCGACAATTTCAGTGCTCCTGAACGTTGGGGTAATCGTTCGTGAAGAACTATGTACGAAGAACTTGCAACGCCTTTCAAATTTTCAATGTCTCATTTGGAAAAGAAGCTCATTTGTTTCTGTTGGTGTGTCAAGTGAAGTTTTTCATTGACGAATTGTATATGCGAACGCCTAATAACTATAACGCTCAGCTGTTTACGCTAAGGTACTTTGCTATAATTGAGGTCCTTTCCAGGGGTTTCATTAACCCCCCCCCCCCCCCCCCCGAGGGAGATGTATACTCCCCCTGAATTTTTCCAACCACCCCCTGTAGTTCATGATATATCCTGATACAGCTTGGCCACCAATGCATATACCCATAGATATGTATCCATATAGATATACACCACTATGGTTCGCTCCACTCGAAATCACGCAGACATCTTATCACGCCGGGTACCTCACCTTGGCTTCTATGCGCATTGATGATAGTGCCAGCTGCAACAACAATGACAAAGAAGAAATTGTCGTTGCTCTTCGGTGCTGATACGAGGTGCGCAAACGACTGAAAGCTGATTCCCACCGTTTGAATTCAGCATGAGAGAGCCGCGACGATATGGCAAGGGAAATAACTTGCCAAGATACGGGGCACAAAAGTGAACTTGCACGGCAAATCGCCTGCAGTCCGAACATTTACACGGCAACAGACACCTAGGAGCACTGGTGCTAAAGTATGAGGAAAAGACATCATAGATGAAAGTACATATCCGTTACGAAACCGTTTGAATTTCGCTGTTTATGGTAATCAGCCAATTTTTCTCGAAGTGCAGCACGCATATATAAATCATGGTGCCAAAGGCATATTCGAGACGGCTTATGCTATTGCCCTTCCCACTGGGATTGTAACGAAGGCGACCGCAAAATCCGTAAAAGACCGCAGCAGAGCCCTTTAGAACGGGCGAAACCTCTTTAATCATGGTTCCAAACAAATATTATCAACGGCTTATGATGCTCTTCTACTGGGATTGCAACAGAATCGACCACAAAATTCGGAAAAGGCAGTAGCAGAGTCCTTTAAAACGTACGAAACCCCTTGTATCATGGTACCAAAGGCATATTCATGACGGCTTAAGCCCGAATCCCATAACAAGAGACACGCGGCTGATACACGTGAGAAGCGACAAAATCGACGTCACTGCCGCCACACGAGCGTCAAAAAAGCTTTGTCGCGGCTGAATATTTCTGCATCTACTCCCAGTAGATATTTGTAGCATGTCGCTGAGTTCGTTGCCTGTTCTTTGACAAAACCAGCTAGATTTGGCGGCGTGAAACAAGAACTGAACGCGTGGGCAAGAGAAAGGGTGGAGAGGGCAACCAACAAAAGTAGCAGACGAAGAAGTGGGCGGGGCGTTGGGTGGGAACTTCAACCGCAGCGCCACTGCGTTACGGCGAATATTACATAGCACCTTCATTACAAGTTCTCCTCGTTTTGACGGATGAAATACTATTTTTGGTATATTTATGGCAATTTACAACTTAGCTCGAATAAAATAAGCATTGCTTCTCCAAAAACATCATTTCTCGGCGACGGAATGTCGCTGCTCAAATGGACCAGGAAGTCGCGCCATGACCAGACGCGACAGCGACAAATTCTGCAGCGCGTCGCGTGTCGCTAGTTATGGGGTCCGCGCTTTACGCTATGCCTTTCTACCGGGATTGCGCAAGAGGGGACCGCAAAATTCGGATACGGCGGCAGCAAGGCCTTTTAAAACGGGCGACACTCCCTGTATCATGGAGCGAATGAAAGAAAGTTATTAGTGGCTTGTGCAATGCTATTCTGCTGGTGTTATAACACAGACGATCGCCAAATTCGGAAAAAGTGGCAGCAGAGCCCTCTTAAACGAGCAAAACCCCTTGTGTCATGCTGCCAAAGACCTATTATCAACAACTTATACTATGTCATTCTACCGAGATCATAACACAGGCGACCACAAATATCGGAAAAGGATGCAGCATAGCTCTTCAGAACGGGCGAGCGCTCATGATCTCAGTTGTCTCGCGACGTAAACACCCAGAACGGGCGAGACCCCTTGGATCATGCTGCCGATGACATGTCATCAATGGTTTGTGCTCTGCCCTTCTACTGGGATTGTAACAGAGACTACCGCAAAATACGGAAAATGTGGCAGCAGAGACCTTTAAAACAGTCGATACCCCTTGTATCATAGTTCCAAAGTCACTGGAATTAAAACGAATGCGACCGCAAACTCCATAAAAGGCTACAGCATAGCCTTTTAAAACGGACAAAAACCCCTTTATTCATGGTGGCAGACATTTCACACACATATAAAGACGCCACGGCTTATGTTATGCCCCTCTCCTGGGATTGCATCGGAAACCACCGCAAAATTTGGAAAAGGCGGCAGCAAGGCCCTTTACAATGACTTAAATGATATGTATCATGGTGCCAAAAACATACTATGAACGGCTTGTACTGGGATTGTAACAGAGGATACCGCAACGCTCGGCAGCAGATCGAGCCCTTTAAAACGTGCGAAGCCCCTTTAATCCTGGTGCCAGGCCGTACATGGAGAGGTCGCGTTTGAAGAAACAGCTTCCGAAACGACACTCCCTAAGCAAAAAGCGTCCTAAGCTGATTTTGTAGTATGTATATGAGAAAGTAAGATCACGGGGTTTAAACCCCGTATCTTGTTCCCCTGTCGCACCTTGAGAGGTCGCGTTTGACAAAATCGCTTCCAAGCCGGCACTCCAAATGGCCAAATGAACAATTTAGTCAACATCGGGGCTTAATATCATTTGATAGAAAAATAATATTAAGGATGTCCTAAGCTGATTTTGTAGTATGTATATGTGAAAGTAAGATCACGGGGTTTGAACCCGATATCTTGTTCCCCTGTTGCACCCTGAGAGGTCGCGTTTGACAAACTCGCTTCCAAAACGGCACTCCAAATGGCCAAATGAACAATTTAGTCAACATCGGGGCTTAATATCATTTGATAGAAAAATAATATTAAGGATGTCCTAAGCTGATTTTGTAGTATGTATATGTGAAAGTAAGATCACGGGGTTTGAACCCCATATCTTGTTCCCCTGTTGCACCCTGAGAGGTCGCGTTTGACAAACTCGCTTCCAAAACGGCACTCGAAATGATCAAGTGGCCAATTTCGTCAACTTTGGGGCTTAATATCATTTGATATAAAAATAATATTGAACATGTCCTAAGCTGATTTTGTAGTATGTATATGCGAAAGTAAGATCACGGGGTTAGAACCCGGTATCTTCCCCTGTTGCTCCCTGAGAGGTCGCGTTTGACAAAATCGCTTCCAAAATGGCCAAATGGTGAATTTCATCAAGTTCGGGGCTTAATATTCTTTGATATAACGATGATAATAAAGTTATCCTAAGCTGATTATGTAATATGTATATGTGAAAGTAAGATCACGAGGTTTGAACCCCGTACCTTGTTCTCCTGTTGCACCCTGAAAGGTTGCGCTTGACAAAATCACTTCCAAAACGGCGCTCGAAATGGACAGGTTTATCAAGTTGTATAGTTTAATATAAAAGCGATATAAAATACAAAACGGTATCGTCTGTATATTACTCACTCAAAATAAAGTTGTCTGTTCTGTCAGCCACTTCGAGTTCTGAAAAAAATGACCGTTCTCATTTCGAACTCCTTCAGACCGGCCGTACAGTCTCAGCGCATGCGTATTACGATAATACTGGGACTTCCGTCGAGCGCCTCGGAGGGACACCCTGTCTGAGTCGCAACTTTGAAGGCCCTGGGTGCATCAGGATTAACACTCACACATCGTGCCGTGGTTGGTATGTGGCCTGGAGGACGTACTGAAGGAAAATAGGCGATGACAGTTCCAAAATTTGACTGCCTTTGTCAAAAAATCGTAGTCTAAACGTGGGCGCTGTGCAAAAATCCAGGGAATCCCCATAGGCACAATGCATTAAAATTCATTTGGCCAGGGTGCACTAGGCTCATATTCTGCTGGCGCCTTTCATGTCTCCAGGGGTTCTTTACATGGTGTTCTTCTCTATTAGACGATGACATCTTAAAAATTTTATTCTGTTTTGCTGTTAATTGGCATAAACGCTGTCTCCCATTGAATTCACATCCTGTAAGGCCGCTTCCCGCATAGCGGCTGAGTATAGTGACGGAGTGCGCCGGCGGGAGGGTGACCGCCAATTTTGGGATTGTGCAGAATCAGTGTACTCAACCTTCAAGATAAGTTAATAACCTCTAGCCTCTAAGCATGGCTGACATTTGGAAATTGGGGGGGAGGGGTAGGGGAGGACGATATGTTTAATAGAGTGAAAGAAAAAAGGAAGAAAAGAAAAAGGAAATGTGGGCATTTGATGTATTCTTATGCATTTACAAAGTATCCATGAAAGTTAATACTTAAGTTAATAAATACTTAAAAACGGTATTTAAATATCAAGATAAGTACATTTGAAAATATAACATTTAAATATAACATTTAAATACATGTATTTATGTATTGCCCATCCCTCTACCTCCTAGACCGGCGACAAACTCGGACTTCGGCCGCTATTTGGAGGACGTGCCAATTTGTAAAATCGATATTTGCGGTTGGGCCTCCATCCTATGGGATGAGAAGTGGGCGAGCACAAGTGCTCACTTTAGAATAGAGTAAACTGTTGCAGAACGCTCCCTCTTGTGTCCTCACATGCATTTCTGTGGCAGTTGATGCCACAATAGAGAGTTTTAGTACATCGTACGCAAAGGCAATAGCGTACGTAACAGATAGCGTTGGTGGTTCTGCGCACTGTGCGGAGCTCTCTTTCTGTTATGGGCGTGCGCAGAATCATCAACGCTATCCCTTACGTACGCAAATGCGATACCGTACGATGTACTAAAACTCTCTATTATACGATGAAACTTGAACGATGAACGGTCGAAAAATACTTGAACCGGTTTTCCGGGATGCTGACTGAAGGAAGTACGTTGGAATCTAGTCACGAAAGGGCTTCGCACATGCAGACGAACGTTGCGCACTCCATGTATTCCAAGTTCTGATGTGACTCGTAATAGTAACAATTCTTGCCGTTACGTCACAAGGCCATTGTGGTTATGAACGACACCACAGTATCGACGGTCGGTCGGTCTCCTTATCATGCACCAAGAAAGCGTACTTGGGTATTCTTGACGCATTGCTAATGGTTATCCCCAAGGCGCTTACGTCTTGTCAAAAGCAAAAGGGGATAAGTGAAGAACCACCGTCCTTTGGAGGAGCATGCGTGCTGTGAGGTACAACGGAGAATCACCCCATGATCACGATTTATCGGTTGTTGTTGACTGGTGTTCAGGTTAATGTACCCCCAGATTTTTATGCGAGTTCTGTCTTGTGACAATGGTGCGCGAAATCCCTGAACAAAAATTAACATCGCATTCTTAAATTTTCTGGCTGTTTTCACGGACTAATAAGCTTTAAACTTGCGGTTTGCATTTCCGTCCCATGATTGAATATTCGAATTCTCGACGCGCCATTCGCTCTATCCGTGAGTTAGCACTGTTTTCACGAGCTAATAAGTTTTAAACTCGCCAAGCTTCAAATGTCACGTTTACTGACATGTCAAATGACAATATGTCACGTAGCGGAACAAGTGTTTATTGAACCACAAAATACCGGGACCTGCTTGTACGAACGTTGAGGACTTTCCCCAATGCCGTTCTCTGTAGCTTTGCCAGCGCTTTACGCACGACCAACGTCGGAACAGTATAACCCAAAGCACTACTGAAGCTACTGAGTACACCACTGAAAAATACCCTCAACTTTTGGAACAAGCTTCTTTCAGTCGTTCATTCAATTGGTCTCATGGCAAAGCTATTTTTATGCGCATGAATGTGTGCGCGGGTTTTTTGGTATCTAGCTTTGCACGCATGTGTTTTATATGCAACGTGCAGCAGCAGCACACTTTGAGCTCAAACCGATCACATTGTGAGCTTGTAAATTATATGACAACCAAGTAACGAAGCCCTTCCGTGTAATCGGCACGGCTCTCAGGCGGAATTGCCACCAGAACCGGTATATTTTCGCATACTGTTTACATGGAAATTACGGAAGTAAGGAATGATATTGCACAGTCGCCTGCAACATGTCTAATCTGAGAGCCCTAATAGCCGCACCGCCAATATGTTAATTCCAAGAAAACAACTGCGCTATGAGAATAATTTCAGAAGGAGCTCCATCGCGACTTCTCCTCGCGCTTGTCATCGGAAGGTTCGAGCCCACCTCTCCACCATTACGACGTATTTACGATAAACGGAAAACCCGTCGGGAAATACTCGAGCAACGTCCCGTCTAGCCATGATTCCGTGGCGACATTTATGGGTTTGATGACAAGAAGAAGTACTTGGAGTTGGGACACCTTATTTTTCATGTTTGGGAAATTCGGCAATACACGTAAGGCCATGCTTTGAATGAAACCATTTTCATTTGAACATGAAAGAACTGATGTTCTGAGGCTGGAACAACATAGAAGGGACATTGGTAGAGCCCTGGACCGGTAATCTAGAAGATGTGGGTTCGAATCCTACGGCTGGCTAACCTTTTCAGTGACTTTCATCTTTCACCATTTTCATTTTTTTCGGCATCACGGTTCCTATTCATGAAGTCCCCCATCGCTTACATTGCACTCTTGGAACAGTTGGTTTGTCGCATAACGCAAGTTGAACGAGGGATGGTGATGGTGATGTGATTAAAAAAAAGTGCATTTATTTCATTGATTGCGCACATATGAGAAAGTAAATCCCGTAATTTTGTCACCGCCCAACTTCTTTTAGAGGACAAGGCTCCGACAGCTCCGCCGCCTGTCGGACGGTAGTACTAATTGCACGTAGCTTTAGAAGCTTTAGTGCTCCGATAATGGATGGCAGCACCAGTATCTGTGCAGCGCGACGGGCAACGGCACCGCGTAGAGAAGAAATCGGGGGTCGGACTCGCTCAAAAAGCGTGACCACAAGGGAGCTGCCATCCGTCGTTGTGCTCGTGTGCTGTCGTTCGTTCGTCACATTATTATATCCCGAAACTCGACAGACCAGAGCATGGAATGGCGGGTGGTTTCGTTTTTGCCATTTCCGGTTCTCGTTGGTTCGCAGAGCAGCATGAAGATGACGGTTTACTGATTGTATTCAGCTTTGGATTATTGTTGTCTTTGGAAATACATGCCTACATTTGTGATTTGTTACGATGGGTAACGATTTATTGATTTCGCTCGCAAAGCATAGAAGTGCCACTCCAACACGTCATACGCGGTAAACATCGCCATTTGGTGAAAAGCAAAGGGTTGGCTGTGTGTCACAGGTAATCTCATAGATAAAATATGATTCACGTTTGATTCCAAGCAGCACGCCAATATTGGTCCAATATTGGACCCATATGAGCTGCCAAGATTGCCAATATTGGTCCAATATGGGCTGCCAATATTGGACCAATATGGGGAGTGCAACCAGGCTCCATATTGGACCAATAGGGACTGTGCGACAAACTAGTGGCGCCGCGATGCGGCCTCCGGAGAAAGTACCTTGCGTGATATCCGCCGGGTAGCCAGCTTTGTTTACATGTCAAGTGCGGACGTCTTTTTTTTTTTTTTTGCCAGACTGGAGCTGTTGCATCGCTAACTGCGCCAGCACTTAAAAGAAGTCTTCATTAGGGACCGGATGTTTCATTTCTCGTGATTTCTATGCTTCCAATACCACCGAGGGCACTAGACTCGCACCGAATAGCGTTTGTGACGCGCGTTCGGCCATTGCATGGGGTGTGCACAACATGAGCGAATATATTATATTTCTTTTGTTCTAGTTTCAATGAAACTGAATGGGGACCTGCAAAATGATCAATGATTTATAGTTGCCACTTTCGTGACGGTGAAACGCCGCTGGATACTGTATCACCGTCAAATGCACCGACCAAACGGCAACCTAGATTTCGAGATAATGATTGAGGTGTTTCATCGCCAGTGCCCAGAGCTCATATTGCTCCCGGTAATCTGGTTGACGAGTCTCACAGTGAGAACGGAAGTTCTACGTTGTCCAAAAGGTTTAGTATTTACGCACAGACCATTTCACAGCTGTCGTGCCGCAACCTGACGGCGGTAGCCGAGGTAAAAACTCATATAATTTGTTCTTTGAGGATCTCTATAGCGTTATTGTACCTGCAGATACTCGAAAAACTGCAGTACAAGTACAGACCATAAGCTGTCACCTTACGTGTTTATTTGTATGGATAAAACGGACGCACACAGTAAATTCAAAACACCCTTTTGGGTATAAACCGCTTACACCTTTTTGTCCTATGGCTGGCACCCTTTTTTACACCACATCAACTGTAACACCCTTTCAAAAAGGTGTATTGTGCAAAAAAAACACCTGTTTAAACACCCTTTTAGGAGGGTGTTTAACACTCTTACACCCTTTCTAAAGGGTGTAAGCTCCCGCGGCAGCATGCTGAGCCATGCAGTCCGACGTTTTTGCTTGTATGGCAACAACCACCCTAGCGACGGCACAGTTCCAGCCGTGGTTCCACAGCAAAACATAAACTGGGGCGCAGTGCGTCACTGGCAACCCTCATCGTCCTAGCAACACTGTGAGTGAGCAAAAAAAAAAGAACAATTCAAATGAAATGAAAACAAAACAGTTGGACATATGTAAGGGAAGAGGTGAAGATCGCAACATCGTAACGCCGTCCGTGCTCGTGAAATGAGCGGCGTTACGATGCTGCCATCTTCAGGCGATGCCTGTAATAAGCCCGAGCACTCTCGGTCTCTCGGTAGCCTAAATTGGCGTACCATATTGATCATATACTGAAATGCAGTTCGTTGGAGTATATTCGCTAAGCTTAGTGCGGTAAAACTCGTCTGTAACGGTGATGAACATGTGCCTTTGCAATTAACACGTACGCCTGTAACGAGTCAAGATATCAGCGAGCTTCCTGACATCCCTCCCCGTCAAATATTGTGTTTTCAACTCAAGCTATCGTCTATAATGTGATTACCTAATGAGCGGAGCTGTCAAGCCAATGTAATTTTTCTCTCACCAATGAAAACACTGTTTTCAACACCAGTGTAGAAAGGGTGTATATAACGTAAACACCTTTTTCGACACCAGTGTTACTTGAAGGGTGTAAAGACAGGTGTAAACGCATAAAAACACACTTCTTGATACAGCACTTGGTGTAATAAAGAGTGTATTTTCTCATACACCTTTTTTAGCACCATTTTTCGGCCTTTGGTTATCTTTGTGGAATTAAAAAAGGTGTATTTGCTTAAAAACACCTTATTTAACCCAGAAATGGTGTTTTTGAATTTACTGTGCACGATGTAGATTTCAGTGACGAAGGTATGTGTGTGCAAAGAGGATGAAAGGAATACAAGACTCTGTCAACAACATGATATTACAAATGGCTGAAGAAACACACTAGCAAGCCAGGATTTTGTGAGGCGTCACATAGCCATTCTCTCGACGTATCACTTAGAGGTGTTTTTACCAGACAGACGCCAGTGGCTGTTCTCCTTCCGCACGGTTAGATGCATTATAAATCCGGTGGTTGCTTCTGTGCAGTTTGTCCCAATTTTCTTCGTTCGCGCCCCAGAAAGGTTCGCGCCCCAGAAATGCACATGTTTGCAAAAAAAAAAAAAAAAAAAAAAAAACAGAAAAAAAGTACACGGCATCGCCCCATTTTCAGTCAATATGGGGTATACGCGCGCAATATGGGGCCCATATCGCCAGGATTTCGCCGATATTGGCTCAAAGTTTGCAATATGGGGCCCATATTGCCAGGATTTTCCCAATATTGGCTCAAATTGGGCAATAAGGGGCCCATATTGCCCATTTTCAGCCAATATTGGGAAAATCCTGGCAATATGGGCCCCATATTGGACCCGTATCGCCAATGACCAGCCAATATGGGCACAATATTGTGTGCTGCTTGGGATATGACAACATTTACCTTGCGATTCCGATGGAGTTCTGCGTTATTTACGTCATTGCCACGTGACCCGCCCACTGGTGGGCAAAACAAACACGTGGCCATATACGCCAGAACACGCGAATAGTTCTAAGGGCCGCCGGAGCCCACCACTTTGACACTTCAGTCGCTGCAATGTTTACATAACACGTGGAGGTCTATTGTGCACGTATCCAGAAGGTTCGTACGTACTCAACGTAATTACACGGCTTGCCTCGCTTCCAACGCTTGTCGTCATTCCTTCCATCGGCTCGTTTCCCAGTTTGCTATCGCACGTGACTGCACAGGGTTGGCAAAAACGGAGCAGCTCCTCTGTAGTTAGGGGGCATTTTTCCTTTTGTCTAATAAATATTTTCCCTCCTTATTTTTTGTTGTTGTTGCCATCTAGCACTCCAAAAGCCATTGCCTGTTTTGTGCATGCATGAAACTAGTGCAATAAAATTAGTATTATTATATAGGACTGCCTGTTGCGTGCGTTTGCGTCATCTTCTGCCAATAATCTTCTGGAATAATTTGCCAAGAATGTTATCCTCCGTGTTCGAAATATCTACAGTTCCCAAACTCATGCTGTTCCCTCTACTTATTGTCTCCGGATTGATTTTCCTTGTGTCTAACTTTGTTAAATATATCGCATGACACATTCATTTAAAACAGGCTGATATTTATCTTTTCTTTTTTTACGCGTAATTTACAAGCTGTTGGTGCGGAAAACATTGCCATTTCTCCCAGGTGGAATGTAACAAACGCCGAGCATACAGTACTGGACAACGGTGAAAGTCACTGAAAAGGTTAGCCAGCTGTAGGGATCGAACCCACATCTTCTGGATTACCGGTCCAGGGCTCTATACCAATTGAGCTAAGCTAACACGCCTCTCCAGCGACTTTCGGGGTGCGTCATCTGAAGGGAGGACAAACCAGCCACTCACTCTCACTCACCCTCCTTTCACTCTTACATTTTTTGCTCACTCATACACACATCCATACGGCGGATATCGACGCAAGCGGCACCTGTTGAACAAGAGAGAAACTGATGTTCTGAGGCTGGAACAACATAGAAGGGACAGACACTTTGACAGTGACTTTCATCTTTCATCGTTGATTTCTTAGGCAATTTGAGGCTTTGTTTGTATCTGTCCCTTGTATGTTGTTCCAGCCTCAGAACATCAGTTTCTTTCTAGCACTGGACAAGCTCGACAGTTAGAGCCGCTCATACCATTTGATAACCAATATCAGCTATAATTATTTAACCTCGACAGCGATGCTACACCCACTCCTGTTTCACATCATACTAGAACGAAAAACAAAGACACAAAGTAAAGTTGTTGTTTTTTCTTTTTTCTTTTACGTGAAATGACCGTGGAAACATTCTGTTGTGTTTCCAATATCTCTGTGTTCTGACACTCTGTCGCAGGACAAAACATACTCTTTACCTGCTGGGAAAAATCCAGTTAAACTAAACAACTTGAATATATCATCAACATGCTTACAGTAATGGACTAACATTTCCATATTTTTCTTTCTTTCCAATTCCAATTCCAATGTTTACAGTAACCTTGCAACTGCTTCTAAAGCAGCACAGTTGTTCGTACTGCTCACTATCACGTCCTTTTCATCCTTCCTTCATCATCTTCACATAATGTTCCATGTGCAATAGGGTAGGGTACAACGTCACTGCGGTGAAACACCCCATCTCATGGTCATTATTTATTGTTGTTGTTGTTCACTATCACGTATCACAACAACAAATACACTGATGAGGATGAATGGGGAAATTCGCCACCTGGGTTGTGGCCCACTACCCCAATGCTGACGGGACTGCATGAGATGTAAAATGACAATTATGGGACGAGGGGGGAGAGACGGTAGCAACGCCGCACATCAGTATTAGAGGACATAAAGAGACCCGTGTGCCACATAGTGCTATGCGTTTCACAAAACGTTAAAAAATACACGGTCGTACACAAAAAAGAAAAGAAATTATTGGATAGATTCTGAGACAGTAGAAGATAATTGCATCATTTTTCCTTGCATTCAGTGTGTGTGTGCCGCACCTTAAGTGGCGAATTTCCCCATTCATTATCATTAACTTATTTGTTGTTGTTGTTGTTGTTGTGTGTGTGGGGGGGTATATGCTTATTATTTTAAAAAAGGAGGGAAAGGTTAGCCTGTGGTACGGCGGCTTGCTATTCCCAGAAAAGAAAGAAAAAAGAAAGAAAAGAAGGAAAAGAAAAACAAACAAACAAAAAGGAAAAGAACCACGAAGTTGATCACAATTCACCCAGAACATAACTTATGAGAGTAGGTGAAATTGGGGAAGACCGCAAACATATACGTATGTGTTTCCCGCTTATTCCACGAACACATATCCAAAAATACATGGCTGAAGCACAGTGAGGCACAGAATTGCGTCTCAGATATTGTTGGCCGTGTCCGTGTTCCCCCTTTGCAGCCCCCTTTCGTCCGTTGCATGTGACCCGTGTCAGTAGGCGAAACTAGTGTCACTAAATAGGGGTACCGAGTATCGCCTTCCTTTTCCGCGCCGAAGCCGCCGTTCGGTGCCCGCCAATGGGCCCCGATGGTGTCACGTGGTTTCTCCTTCCAAGAACGCACCGTCCATGTTGAGTCCCCTCCATCCAAACCGGTTTCCTCGGTTGCGAGCTGGATCGACGGCGCGCTGTTCTCCGGCGGAGAAAGGGGAGATTGGTGTCCCATTGCTAGGCGACGCAGCAGCGCCGGACCCAACATGGCGGGCTCGCTCGCCGGCGTGGCTCAGTGTCGCTACTCTGCTCCCTATTTAGTGACTCTAGGCGAAATGGGAATGCGGGACTGTAGGTGAGTGAACATGCAAGGGATGGGTAGATAATCCGCTAAAAAGGATTACGTAAAATGGGAGTAGGCGAAATGCGAAGACACTCTGTAGATGAGCGGGACGGAAGGAATCACTTGACTATTTGCGAATTTCATATATGATGTGCCGACATTGGAGATGTTTCCCCAGTCACCATCATCAATTTATCTGTTGTTGTGTAGCAGCAGCGTTATAATCATCACCAGCACCGCCATCGGTTACGCGCAGCACTGCGCGTGACCCGAGCTTTCGTTTTCGGTTCATCGCCATTAACCGTCATTAAACCCATCAACCTCAGTAGAGCCTGGTCGCCTCATTTCTCGCTCTACAACTGGTGACCCGAACGTGATGTTTTAACGTTCCACCATCATGAACGGTGACCAGAACTCCACCAGCTCTTCGCCTCCCAGCCGGCCACCGCCACTTCCACCGCTTGAGGCTTCTGTGGCACCGCTCCGCCTGCCGCCTTTCTCCATCTCCAACCCTCAGCTGTGGTTCGCGCAGGCGGAGGTTCTCTTCGACGGACGCCGCGTCACTTCTCAAGCCTCAAGGTTTGGCTACGCCATCGCAAACCTTCCTCCCGAAGCTGCGGCGGAAGTCCGCGACCTAATCATCCACCCTCACCCCGAGTTACCCTACGACACCTTAAGAGACGAGTTAATTCGCCGCACTTCTGCTTCGGAGGAGCGGCGATTGCAGCAGCTTCTGAACAGGGAAGAGCTCGGCGATCGACGGCCCACACAGCTACTACGCCGCATGCGCGACCTCGCGGGCAACCCTACCACGGACGACTCACTACTACGCGAGCTCTTCCTACAACGTTTGCCCCACAATGTACGCATGATCCTGGCCGCCGGCGAAAATTCCCGCCTGGATGACTTGGCGAAGATGGCGGACCGTATTCTGGATTTTGCTGGCCTTCCATCACCAGGAGCCGTTGCCGCCCTGGCCCCCCGCACCTCCCCTCCACCGGTGGACGTTGCAATCAATGCCATCAGCACGTCGCTCCAGCAACTCCAGACTACGGTGGCGGCCCTGGTGAACCGGGTGGACGCCATTCCCCCGCAGCGACCACGTTCCCCTCGGCGCCTGTTTTGCCGTCGCTGCTCGCCATCCCGTCAACGGTCTCCTTCGCCCTCTCAGCACCACTTCTGCTGGTATCATCGAAAATTCGGCGATGCCGCAAGGAACTGCCAGGCCCCTTGCTCGTAGCCGGGAAACGCTCCCCCCAACCATTAACGGCTGGCATGGCTGGTGGCGACAACAGCCGGCTCTTCCGGATCACGGACCGCGTGTCCGGCTGTCGCTTCCTGGTGGATACCGGGGCTGACGTGAGCGTCGTTCCACCAACCCCCGCAGAAAAACGACACCGACAACCAGACTTGGCTTTGCAGGCCGTCAACAAGTCCACCATCTCAACTTACGGTCAACGCTCCGTCACCCTTGACCTCGGCCTGCGCAGAGTATTTCGTTGGGTTTTTACCATCGCCGACCTCCCCTTCGCAATCCTTGGCGCCGACTTCCTCCACCATTTCGACCTTCTTGTGGATATTAGACGCCAGCGCCTCGTCGACAACACTACTTCTTTGCACGTTTATGGAGCTCCAGCGCATATAGCCGCCATTAGTCCCACCATACGGCTACCGTTGCCCACTGCTTTCGCCGACATTGTCACGGAGTTCCCCGCTGTCCTGCGCCAATCGCACGCCTCTTGCCCACCTCGCCACAGCGTCACTCACCACATCGTGACACGGGGCCCCCCTGTCTTCGCTCGTCCCAGACGGCTGGCTCCGGAGCGCCTCGTCATTGCCAAGAGGGAATTTGAGCACATGCTCGAACTGGGGATCATTCGGCCTTCCTCCAGCCCGTGGTCTTCCGCTCTCCACATGGTGCCCAAAGCAACACCTGGTGATTGGCGCCCATGTGGGGACTACCGTGCACTCAACATCGTCACGGTACCGGACAGATACCCGCTTCCCCATATTCAGGACTTCACCGCGAATCTTGACGGAGCGACCATCTTCTCCAAGATAGACCTCATCAAAGCCTATCACCAAATTCCCGTCCATCCCCCTGACATCCCGAAGACTGCTATAACCACCCCTTTTGGCCTCTTTGAATACGTGCGGATGCCCTTTGGCCTGCGTAATGCTGCGCAGACATTCCAACGATTCATCAACGAAGTGCTCCGCGGCCTGGACTTCGCATTCGCATACATGGATGACATCCTCGTCGCAAGTCCATCTCCGGAGGCTCATCGCGCCCATCTGCGCGCCCTGTTCTCGCGCCTGGAGGACTACGGAGTCTCCATCAATGCCGCGAAGTGCGAGTTTGGCGTTACCACCCTTACCTTCCTGGGACACACCATCACCCCGCAAGGCATCCGGCCACTCGCATCCAAGGTCCAGGCCATCCGAGACTTTCCTGCCCCCACTTCTCGCAAAGGACTTCGTTCATTCCTCGGCCTCGTGACTTTCTACCGACGTTTTGTGCCTCGCTGTGCTGCCTTGCTCCAGCCTCTCTACGCAGCTCTCGGCGCTGACCATCCGAAAGAGGCCCGTGCTGCCCCTCTGGAGTGGACACCGGCAGCAGAACGCGCGTTCGAAGAGGTCAAGCAGGCCCTGGCAGATGCTGTGCTGCTCCACCATCCTCGTCCTGACGCCGAGACAGCGTTGTTCGTCGACGCCTCCACTGCTGCTGTCGGCGCAGTCTTGCAGCAGCGTCAGGATGGCCACTGGAAACCTCTCGGTTTCTTTTCCCAACGCCTCTCGCCAGCCGAAACACGCTACAGCACCTTCGGGCGTGAGCTCCTCGCCGCCTACCTGGCATGCAGACACTACCGCCATTTTCTCGAGGGCCGTCCGTTTGTGCTGTACACCGACCACAAGCCTCTCATGTTCGCCTTGCGATCGGCCTCCCTCAACCACTCGCCTCGTGAAACCCGCCACATGTGCTACCTCTTGGAGTTCACGACCGATGTGCGACACGTCGCAGGCGAAGACAATGCCGCTGCCGACGCACTCTCGCGGCCGGACGTCAATGCTCTCCATCCGCCCCCAGCGGTCGATTTGGACGGCATCGCCCAGGCGCAACAGGCTGATCAAGAGCTCGCCGCCCTTCGTTCATCCCCAGCCTCATCCACCACTTTTCGGGAGATCTCGCTCCCCGGTTCGACGGCAAGTCTATGGTGCGACACCTCTACTGGTACCCCGCGCCCTTTCGTTCCCCTGGCCTTCCGCCGGCATGTTTTCAACGCCCTCCACTCGCTGTCCCACCCAGGCGTGCGCGGCACGCAAAAGATCGTCGCAGAGCGCTACATATGGCCTCGCATGAATGCCGATGTCCGTGACTGGGCGCAGGCCTGCCTAGCCTGCCAGCGGTCCAAAATCTACCGCCACACCATCTCGCCTCCATCGCGGTTCCTTCCGCCAGATGCACGTTTCGACCAGGTCCACATCGACTTGGTCGGCCCGCTTCCTCCGGCCAAAGGCTACCGCTACCTGCTCTCGTGCATCGACCGCTTTACCCGCTGGCCGGAGGTAACGCCGATCCCTGACATCACGGCAGAGACGGTGGCCCACGCATTCCTCTTCTCCTGGGTTTCCCGATTCGGCGTCCCGTCCACTGTAACCACGGACAGAGGACGCCAGTTTGAATCGGCCCTCTTCCGTCACCTGTGCAGCGCCCTCGGAACCCATCACATCCGAACCACGGCCTACCATCCGGCTGCCAACGGCCTGGTCGAGCGCCTTCATCGGCAGCTCAAGGCTTCCCTCCGCGCCACTGACCACGGCGACACAACCTGGCCCGAGCGTCTACCCTTCGTCCTGCTTGGCCTTCGCGCCGCGATCCGCCAGGATGACTGCAGCGCGGCCCACATGGTCTACGGCTGCCCGCTCCGCCTTCCCGGATCATTCTTCACCCCCTCGGCCCCGCTCGTGCACGACCCTTCCTCCTACATCGACCGTCTCCGCCAGCTCTTCCGGGACCTCAAGCCCACGCCTACCCGCTCCGGTCCCGCCACACGCGTGTTCGTGAGCCCCGACCTTAATCACGCCACCCACGTCTTCGTCCGCCGGGACTCTGTGCGCTCCAGCTTGCAGCCTCCCTATGATGGCCCCTACAAGGTCATCTCGCGAGCCGCGAAGTTTTTTCGCCTCGATCTTCCGCGTGGACCTGACACTGTGGCCATCGACAGGCTCAAGCCCGCATTCCTGGAGTCGGCACCTCTGGTATCGCCCGACCCGCCCTCCCTACGTCCGTGCCACGGAGGAGAAGTAAGGAGAACGAACTCTGCCGCGCCGCCGTTGAGAAAGCGTAGTCCCGATTCCTCGAGTCTAATTGTGGCCGCGGCGCGGCGCTCGCGCTCCGTCAGGTACTTGCTCCTCTGAAATAAGGTTGCTGTAATGCACTCTTTCAGATGTACTTGTGTGTCCAGTGGAAGCAGAAAAAAATATTTTGATGAGTAAACACGCTTATCGTGTATCGAGGAACGATCTCTCCGTGAATTTTTCGCCTACAGTTTTTGTTAGTGCAAAGCGAGAAGCTTTTATTTTACAATGCGGGGAAGCCGCCGTGAAGGGGGCTCCGCGTTGGCTGGACTGCTTGAATGTCTCCGTAAGCGTGGTGCTCTCGCAGTCAAGAAGCTATTCTCTTTTTCTTTTTTTATTTGCGATAAAACACGACACTCGAGGAGGCACAAAGGTTGTTATCCGACATCGTACAGGATGGTACGCGTATTTACATCACCGCCAACACACGACCACGAGATGTACATTGATAATGGTTTGCATTGATCTGTATTAGTTCCCGGGAACACCTCGCAGTGTAGGGTAATGACGTCATTGGGCTGGTTAATCCGCATTTGCATTCTAGCTGTTGCACGAGAGCTTTGTCGAGTATGCACAACGCTTTGAGAAACAGGAGCCTTTTGTCGTAATTGTGATGCATCCGCTGGGATAGAGAGTTACATATTTCGCATGCCACCATACACGAATTTAATACCAAGGTACCAGAACGCACTTCTGTCGCAGGTTTTGCACACGCGCGGTACATGATTCTGTGCATGCACTTCCTGTTTCTCGAAGACGATTTTCATCTTGGTGTACCGGGGGGTACATCCCATATCTACTGGAATTAGGGCTTTTTGGCTTTTCTGGCAGGTATATATTGGTGGTGTTGCAGTACTGTTCCTTTATATTTTTTGTGGTGGTGGTAAAATATCCGGTGCAACGCTTTGAGCAGCACGCTTGTACAGAAGTAACTGGAAACTGAACACCAAAGCGATATTGTATAATGTAGAAGTAATGTGTTGTTCAAAATTTCAGTGTTCGTCAACATAAATTAGAGACTAGATCCCGACTTTATTTTGCAGTTCCCAAAAGCGAGTGATTGGCATGCATGACAAGATATAAGAAACTAAGTGCCAGAACCTTCGGAACCGCACCGTGTCCCATCATCAGAGCGTCCCGCCCCTCCTTGCACTCACACACACAAAGGTGTCTTAACTGCTTGACACGTACGGAGATAAAACTTTCTCAGTCCCAGCTTATGCAACGACCCACATAACGCGCGATTCCGGAAAGATCGCATCCGGCGACTTTCGATTACAGAGCTTCTAACTTTCTTTCTTCCCTCCTGACTTTCTTTGCTCCATACCACTCAAATGTGGCTTTTCGGAACAACGTTTGCTTCCTTTGGGGTATGTTAGCGTGTTAGCGCAGCGGTCAAAGTACGCGCGCACCACAGAGAGAAGGGCACGATACCCGAGACGGCCGGGGAGAAGCGACAGAGGATTCCGTCGGAGGCATTCGACACTACACCTTTGGCAATGTCAGACGTTTGTCTTACGTATTAAAGTTTCGTTTTTTTTCTTCTTCTTATTTCCGATTCCATTTTTATCGGACAGGTAGCTTCCATCTATGAGACAAAAACGAGGTAGCAGAAACCGAAAAAAAAAAAAAGAAAAGAAAAAATAATTGTAGCTGACCAGAAAATATTAACTCGTTACTGAAGACACCGTTGTTTATGCTTATCAAAGAAACATTCGTTTTGAACGCTTTTTAGTAGAGTATTCGAGCACAAACGGCGCATTGCCGTGCAGGCGATTTCGCGGAGCTAGTACCGGAGGGAACGCGAGCGCCGCGCCGCGGCCAACAATTGACTCGATAAATTGAGACGTCGTTTTTCAGCGGAGTTCGGTCTCCTTACTTCTCCTCCGTGGTCCGTGCTCAGCTCCTGTCTCCAGCATTCCTCCCCCTCCACGTCGAGTGCATTGGGCGCCGCAGCTCGCACACTACGAGCCGCCCGCCGCCTCGGGTCCGGCTCCTGCACTCCTTCGCCTCGGCGCCCGACCTTTCCCCCAACCTCGCCAGCTTTGTCATCCGCCACGGGGGGGAGCCTTGTAGCAGCAGCGTCATAATCATCACCAGCACCGCCATCGGTTACGCGCAGCACTGCGCGTGACCCGAGCTTTCGTTTTCGGTTCATCGCCATTAACCGTCATTAAACCCATCAACCTCAGTAGAGCCTGGTCGCCTCAGTTGTTGTTGTTGGAGATGTTAGTTGTTCTTATTTGGTCAAATCACTTTATTTCTCTGTTTCCTACTATTTTAGGAATTAAAAACGCCGCTCCCGTGGATCCCAGTCTAATTGCCCGACCATTGCGGAGAATCTACAAGAAATTTTCAGGAGGAGTTCTTCCGTCCAGCTCAGCTGGGGAATGCAAGGTGTGTCACCTTCATTTATTTATTCTATGTATCCTACAAAGGGGGGGGGGCTGAACTTCGTCGGGGCACAGACACATCACGTTTCTGAAACATTATAAGTGGAGAAATAACCATCAGAAAACACACAACAAAAAACAGTTAAATTAAAACTCCATAGAAACCTCTCACCCTACTCGTACCCGCAGGCAGGACACAGAATGCACAGAATCTCATGAAAAACTAAATGAGAGAGAGAGAGGAACGACATACGTTGCTTTATCCGTTATTTGAATTTTGTTCTGCTTGACCACTTTTAACAGAGCTGGCGTTCCAGATTAAAACGAAAGTTAAATAAACGCTCCCACATGCTTTCTTGTGATGCTCAGGATCATGGACTTCAAAATGGCCTTTCTCAGACAATCTTCTGCCGAACGCGATCCACCCAAGCAATCTGAGCAATTCAACGTGCCGCTTAGTATGGAGTCGCCCGAAAAGTTGCACGACCGGATGGACCTAACCTAAGGCTAATCCCTGATTGGCCACTGGCGCACGCCGCTTCCATCGCTTCCGTCTCCCGCCGCCGATATCTGCTTGCCTCGGACTTCGGGGGCTGCCCTGCGTTTCTATTGTTCGCCGCCGCTTCAGCTGCCGCTCGCCAAGCGCCGCGGCAGGCCGCTGGAGAAACGCCTCATGCAGTTGGGCCTTTAAAAAACCTCCAATGCGACTTCCGGTGCGCGTTCCCGAGTGCATCCTGCGCGCCCCTTGTCTCACGCCTGGTAAAAGCGGTACCACCTCCAGCCCGTGACGCATGTTCCGGTGTACAGTCAGTTTCACCAACACCACCTAGAATCAGACCATGATCGCTTGAGCGACGAGAGGGGGTAATGACATACTCTGCTCGGCGTTGTTTATAACATACAGGTGGGCGTCGTCGCGAGTATAGCAAAAAGAAAAAAAAAAAGACGGATGGAGGATCGTTTGCGCGACGTGACATAACAATTAAGAGTCAGCCAATCACAACGTTGCTTTCAGCCTTCGTCAACCGCATGGGAAGCCAGTTGTAGTCACACAAAGCCTGTGTTTCAAAATGGTCTGGGCCGATTGGCTGACATCCTGGCCGGCTGCCGAGGAACTCACGCACCCTCTACGTATCTCTACCCTTCATCCTCCATTTTCCATCCGTCTTTTCTTTTGCTATACACTCTTAACTCGGTACCCTTTATTGTAACTTTTAGGAATGTGTAACCTTTATATAGACGTAGATTTCCAAATATCGTAGAGGTTACACGTCAGATACCTCTATTTAGAGGTTAAACACGACTTGTAACATGACACTGGAGGAGCAATACAGGTTACTTCAGTGTTCAACGGAAATCCAATCGTCGTAACTTGTAAATGTACCCTTTATAGGAACGTTGTAACTTCTAAACGAATTCTGCGTTTGAATTTCCTTCGTTTGTTTTTCTTGTTTGTTTGCAAAGTAACCTGTATAAAAGGTACTGCTCAAGAGTCACTGTGTTCTCGTCCAAGCCGCACATTCAATCATTCAGTACGAGAGTGTCGGATCAGTGTGCGTTTGTGTCTCTGCGTCTGTACGAACTGCGGATCGTGTTAAGAACTGTGAAGAATGCACAAGTGTCAAGTGACGGAACTTTATCAGGGTATTTCTACGGTATGTTCACTACAAAGTTTACGTGGTTACGTTTTTGCTGGACAGTCTAGAAACACTAATCACAGCACAGTCTGTCTCTCTAGCACGGCTCAACGGTTCGACACAGTGTGTACGTGTGTGTCTTACGTCCGTTATTTGCTTAGTGCTTTGTCATCCTTGTGTTTTACTTCTTCGTGTGCTTTTGGTTAACCATAGCCGCGTCGCTGATGTGTCATTCTGACATATCAGAAAGGAATAGAAATGTTTTCGGCGTACTGGAGAGGAAGTTGCAACAACGTGAGGACTGCAAAGAGTATACCTCCTTGAAACTGAATGTCGTTCACCACAGCTGAAGTGTTGATATTGCGACGTCTTCGTGCTCTTGCCTCAGCTGTAGTTCCAGGTTTGCCAATTAAATAATACATATGCTCCAGTTGCAATTATTTCTTTCTTTCATTCATTTGTTGTGCATGTGAATCTGTACATGTAGTGATCACTCACTTTTCGCAACTGGATGCTCTTAGATGAATTACGTATATTATAGCCATATGTTCCGAATGACAGTATGCGTTCTGCACTGATGAGAGCTCATTTTGAGCACCATTTGTTCTGTAGCGTCTGTGAAGAGGCGAGCGTCTTAGAGACACCCATGCCTGGCGAAACTGTAACTTTTACGTCGGTGTGGCGGTTATGAGACAGTAACCTCTATTTATAGGTCATCTGTGTAACGTTTATAGAGGGTATTGCCCATAGGTTACAAGGTAACTTCTGAAATAGAAGGTAAAAATTTTGAAATTTTTACCCTTTACTAGAAGGTACCAGGTTTAGAGTGTAGTCGTGACGACGCCCACTTCTGTGTGGCCAACAACGGCGACCCGATCCCGCCATTACCCACCTTGGCGGACTTTATATGTCTACGTGCGAAGGAATGAGAGGAGTATTAAGCAGGACTTCTGTGTCGAGATGGCGTTGGTTTGGCGGGATTGGGTGACGGTTTCAATCCTCCGGCCCTTCGCTCTGTTCAAAGAAAGCAGACGACAGAAGAAGGCGCAATATGCTGAGCGCATGCGGAGCACTCGGCTTCCGGACAGCCTCACAAGCACCGAAATGTTTGTGAGGCTGTGAGGCTGAGGTTTGTGGGCTCCAATGTGTCGGAAATTCGTAGCAGACGAAGCGGTTGTCTTCACCCTGCACAGGCACAGAGGAAGCTAGTATTCAGACAGTGTACTGGTATAATAGCCACCCATAATAGAAACTCAGGAAACACAGCTATGGTGACGTCAAAGCGAACAATCACGATCACGCATTCACTGGCGGATCCAGGGGGAGGGGGGTGATTGCAGCCGAAATCATCAGGTTAACTATTAGGTCCCCCACTCTCGTCCCCCACTACGCGCTTCGAGAACGAAACCGCGCCCCACAAAGTGAGGACCTGGATTCGCCCCTGTAGACATTGCGATACAGTTCACCAACTGCTGCGTGGATGGCCATGATCAATGATTTACGTGTGTTTTTGTCATGGTCCTCCTTTTCAACGTGTAACTTGTTATCTCTTGCCATATATGTATATATATGTCATGAATCAGTCGGCGAATTAGCTCAGTTTCCTTCGAAAGCTGCATGTGAAGTGAAGGTGCATACCGTAGCAGCGAGTATAGAGTACTTCTACTAATGCTAGTATCCTTTGAGGGTTGCATTATACAGTACATCGGTCTGTAAGATCTGCAGAAGTTGGTTTAACTGTCTTAGATTAACTCTGACAAGGAAAAGAAGGCTCGTCCGTTGCGGAGGACTTGGTTGGTTATCCGTGAGGTTTTCCCGTTTTCGTTCTTGCTTTTATTAGATTTCCCTTAGATGGCGCCTTGTAAACAATGATATACTTACATACAACGCCTACATGTAGCTCACCTTGTATTTGTTCTGTGCGAATAAAATCACTAGTAAACAAGAACCATCTGATTTCGATGCGAAACTTTATTGTATTTTAATATCATCCTTGGTTTGCTCGAGAACATCAGTACTATCGTTGGTGAAAACTTTATTTGAAAATGCCAGCGTTCTTGTGCGTCATTACTTGTCACATACAACTACTACAGCTACCGCGAGGAAACAGTTGCGAGACAACCAAAGGCACCTAGATCTGAAATCTTAAAAAATCACATCGCCATCGAACCAATGAGAATGAACCATTTCCATACCCGCGTTGCCCCTACCGACGGAATGTCGAATGTCATGTAGCCCCCCCCCCCCCCTTTTGCACACAGACACAGTAATCATGGCGACGGTTATAGCCAGTGGCACGTCGCGTGGGAAGATAGCGAGAGGAGACTTCAAGAATGCGGAAAAGCGTTGTGAAATTTCGGCCTGAAACGTCCACGTAACCTTGAAGCAGGTTATCTCCCACCAACTAACATGGCAGCCGCCTTGTAGGCTGTGCATGCGCATACTCCTATTCGGAAAGGATCCATTCCAGCGATCTGTAAAGCAATCCAGTAAGACCAAGTCAATTACGCCATTAAATACTCATCGTAACACTGCATGGTATTGGTACATCGCACTTGAAGTCACCTGTGCGCACAAACAATTTGTCCTAGTACTGTACCAAAGTACACCAGCACAATGCACCAATTTGTTCCACCTGGGGTTGTTTTGACGTGTCGGAGATTTCCGGCGTACGTCCAAGGAATCCCTGGTGGTCCAAATTACCCGCAGTCCTACTCTGCGGCACGTGCAGCATGTCGTCACACTACGCAGACAAACCACACGTACGGTGCCATTATTGACACAATGCGCTGGAAAGTGTTGAATGTTGTAATTGTTATTGTATACGGTTGTTGAATTGTTGTAACACGTATCCCAACACTTTTACAGAAGGGAGACCATTCCAACCTCCACGACACTGGCCACGTGAATCTCGCCATCGTACGAGACGATGGCAAGGAAACCCTTGCCGCACAGTCTACCACGATGTAGTTTTCTTCGATACGTGACACATGTTCAGCATCTCCATCGTGTTGAAAAACAAAAGACGCCGGCCACATCTCCTGAAACTTGGCAGTCCGAATGCGACCGTGTATTCCGAGCTCTATTTTTTCAGAAACGCTACTGTTGCAAAGAAACGTAAATAAAAGTTTGCAAGTTCTTACGCCATACATTCCAACTGGTACGCGGACGTTTCGGTACAGGACATTTCGGAACGTACATATCGATGGGAACCGGCAAAAATGTCTCGGAAAAAATGTCCCCGGAAGAAGTGTCCCCTGTGAAACATCCACTTTTGGTACCCGTGGAACTGTTGCGAAATCCCCAGTTGCGATATTGGCGGTCTTGAAGTCCTCGGGCTCAAAATAAATAAATTATCTAACGACTTATTAAGTGTTTTTACTTGGAAAGCTTGGGCCACCTTCACTTGGGCCATTTTTCACTGAAAAGATGTCTATTACATGAGGAATATCCTGTAATATTAACGGCGAAAACATCCTCGGAGAAAAGGTCCCCTCAAAAGTGCATCCCACAAAAATTGCTTCTTGTCTGCTCTTTGATTGGTTTGCGGTTGTTGGCAACGCAGTTTTTAACACCGTGTACACAATGCGTTCACTAAGGTGCAGATAACTGTGCATTGAAAGCTCCTGAAATATGCATGCAACTATGAACTGAAATCTCTAAAGATATTGCATATCTATAAAGATATCTACGAATAAAACATCATAAATAATATATATATATATATTATTTATTATATTATTATATTATGCATATATTACTATTATTTTTCCTTTGTATATGTACTTGCTGGCTTGCACTGCGGCCTCCACAGGTGGCGCCGTCACCGTGGAACATTGACGTCTCGCTGAGACGCACTGTCAGAGCCGACCCAGGATCGTGTCACTTCCCTACGACGGCCTGATGAGTCCCAAGTAGGACGAAACAGCTGTACTCGGCTGGGAGTGCATGATCAAATTGTAAACATATGCTCAACGTGCAGCCATAGAGCATTAGCTATTTTTCCTTTGTATATTGTATTTCCCTCTTTGGCTTGGTACAAAGAAGCTTGAGCCGGTACGCTTCCACCGCTTCCTTGGCGTGGTAATCGACTCGGACTTGCGCTGGGCTCGGCACATTAAACACCTTGAAACTAAAGTGCAGCCATGGCTCCCCGCAATTCAACATCTTTCTGGCTCAGGATGGAGCTGTGATCAGCGTTCCCTGCTCGCGGTTCACGCGGCATTCGTGATGGCGACTGTGCTTTACAGCCTTCCTATTCTGCACAGGATATCGACAATTTCATCAAATGCACTTCCGTCCCTGTTTGCTCGAAGCCTTCGTCGATGCCTCGGAGTTCCAAGAATGGCTGAAACACGGCAAGTACTGGATGAAGTTGGTGAGTTCCCGTTTGAGGTTCTCCGTGAACGTGAAACGGCTCGGCACTTCCGCCGTTTGCGTGCTCACATTCCCCGCCACCCGCTCCTCAGGAAAATTCGATACCGCCCTGAAAGCGACTTCTATCGAGTAGCGCAGAGGACACGCCAGACTCTCACTGGCTTCATAACTAAGGACACTATACCGCCAGAAGCCCCCTGATCTCTACCGGTACTGCCCACTTTTGTACGCCTTGCAAACCTTCTGGAAAGAAGAGATCAGGTCCCCCCTCAAGTCCTCCGAGCCCATTTTCATGCTCTGGTAGACGAGAAGTTTTCTACGTTTACGGCAGCATATACCGATGGCGCATCCCGAAACAACAAGTCCGCCTCAGCATTCGTCATACTATCCGAAGGCGTAGTGCACGGAAGACACCTTTCACATCCAACCTCCTCCACAGCTGCGAAACTGTATGCCATCCTTTTCTTTCTGCAACACATCGCTGATTTTACACCGCGGGAATGGGCACTCTTCACAGACTCCAAATCTGCACTTCAAGCAATTGAAAATTCCGGCATACGAGGCCCATCCGCACCCCTCGTCACAGATGTGTTAATGGCTTACCACACTATCTACGCAGCAGGCCACAGGCTAGTTCTCCAGTGGGTTCCAGCCCATTGTGGTGTCGGGGGAACGAGCAGGCCGACAGCGCCGCAGAAGCAGCACTCTCGTATCGGAAACAGACCAGCATTGTTCTGCTGAGAGGAGACCGCCGTTCCATTCTGCGACGCCTAGTGACACCCCTGGCTTCCCGCCAATGGACAACCGACATTCTTCCCCCCTCTATGTTGAGCAGAGTCAATCCAACGCTCGCTTTGCGCATGCCACGAAACACCTCTCGTCGCTGCATTAATCCACCGAATGCGCCTCGATGTGGCCTTTACAGCTCAGTGGCGTTACCGCTTGAGACAAGTTGACTCTCCCACCTGCTGCCACTGTGGTGTTCTTGAGGATCTGGAGCATATTCTTCTTCATTTCTCCCACTACCAACCTTCCCGAACCACACTCTCCGAGTTTCTTCGTCAGCTGGACTCTCGCCCCTTCTCCCTATCGAAATTGCTTGGTCCCTGGCCTAATCCGGCCCAGCAACGCTCTGCGCTCAAAGCTCTTCTGACATTTCTGAACACCATCGGACTTCGATCGTTATTGTGAAGGGGCTCGTTATTTTATTCCCCACAGTCCCATCAGCAATGGTGTAGAGTATCGCCTGTGGCGATGAACCTTCCCACTCTCCAAAGCCAAAAATAAAGTTGTTGTTGTTCCTTTGTATATGTACTTGCTGGCTTGCACTGCGGCCTCCACAGGTGGCGCCGTCACCGTGGAACATTGACGTCTCGCCGAGACGCACTGTCAGAGCCGACCCAAGATCGTGTCACTTCCCTACGCCGGGCTGATGAGTTCCAAGTAGGACGAGTGCACGATCAAATTGTAAACATGTGCTCAACGTGCAGCCATAGAGCATTAGCTATTTTTCCTTTGTATATGTACTTGCTGGCTTGCACTGCGGCCTCCACAGGTGGCGCCGTCACCGTGGAATATTGACGTCTCGCCGAGACGCACTGTCAGAGCCGACCCAATATCGTGTCTCTTCCCTACGCAGTGCTGACGAGTCCCAATTAGATATTGCATATCTATAAAGATATCTATGAATAAAACATCATAAATAATATATATATATATATTATTTATTATATTATTATATTATGCATATATTACTATTATTTTTCCTTCCTATATATACTTGCTGGCTTGGACTCCGGCTTCCACAGGTGGCGCCGTGACCGTGGAACATTGACGTCTCGCCGAGACGCACTGTCAGAGCCGACCCAAGATCGTGTCACTTCCCTACACCGGGCTGACGAGTCCCAAGTAGGACGAAACAGCTGTACTCGGCTGGGAGTGCACGATCAAATTGTCAACATATGCTCAACGTGAACCCATAGAGCTTTAGCTATTTCCCTTTCTATATGTACTTGCTGGCTTGCACTGCGGCCTCCACAGGTGGCGCCGTTACCGTGGAACATTGACGTCTCGCCGAGAGACACTGTCAGAGCCGACCTAAGATCGTGTCACTTCCCTACGCCGGGCTGACGAGTCCCAAGTAGGACGAAACAGCTGTACTCGGCTGGGAGTGCACGATCAAATTGTAAACATATGCTCAACGTGAACCGATAGAGCATTAGCTATTTTTCCTTTCTATATGTACTTGCTGGCTTGCACTGCGGCCTCCACAGGTGGCGCCGTCATCGTGGAACATCGACGTCTCGCCGAGACGCACTGTCAGAGCCGGCCTAAGATCGTGTCACTTCCCTACGCCGGGCTGACGAGTCCCAAGTAGGACGAAACAGCTGTACTCGGCTGGGAGTGCACGATCAAATTGTAAACATATGCTCAACGTGAACCGATAGAGCATTAGCTATTTTTCCTTTCTATATGTACTTGCTGGCTTGCACTGCGGCCTCCACAGGTGGCGCCGTCATCGTGGAATATTGACGTCTCGCCGAGACGCACTGTCAGAGCCGACCTAAGATCGTGTCACTTCCCTACGCCTTGCTGACGAGTCCCAAGTAGGACGAAACAGCTGTACCCGGCTGGGAGTGCACGATCAAATTGTAAACATATGCTCAACGTGAATCGATAGAGCATTAGCTCTTTTTCCTTTCAATATGTACTTGCTGGCTTGCACTGCGGCCTCCACAGGTGGCGCCGTCACCGTGGAACATTGACGTCTCGCCGAGACGCACTGTCACAGCCGACACAAGATCGTGTAACTTCCCTACGCCGGGCTGACGAGTCCCAAGTAGGACGAAACAGCTGTACTTGGCTTGGAGTGCACGATCAAATTGTAAATATATATACCGAGTGTTTCAGTTAAATCCCCGGGCTAAATAATTCGCGAACGGGTGCACCAATCGACGAACTTTCTTTTTTACAAGTATCTGTGCGATACCACCTACAAGCTGCGCACCGTGTGAATGAGTGGCAGGCGCTCATTATTTAAATAAAAATTCAAATGAGTTTAGTAAAAAAACGTAACTTCTAAAGCAGGGCGCTCTCGACATTAAAATGGGTACAACCCCTTTTGGGACCTTCAGTGGACACCTTTTAGAGAAAAACCTGCCACCGAAGCGGGTCATTTGTTGCTGTAATTAATTGGTTTCGGTTTACATATTTTGTCGGGGCTGGTCGCAGTGAAGCGCAAAAGGACGTAATTCACTGGTGTAATTCATTGGTGTAAGGACATAATTCATTGGTGGATAAGGGAATGGAAGAGTGTCCTTTTGCGCTTCAATGCGACCAGCCGCGACAAAAATATGTAAACGGAAACCAATTAATTACTGCAACAAATGACCCGCTTCGGTGGCAGATTTTTCTCTAAAAGGTGTCCACTGAAGGTCCCAAAAGGGGGTAGTACCCATTTTAATGCCGATAGCGCCCTGCTTTAGAAGTTACGTTTTTTTACGAAACTCGTTTGAATTTTTATTTAAATATTGAGCGCCTCCCTCTCATTCACACGGTGCTTTAAATACTTTTTTGTTGTGTCTTCTACATGTCTGATTGTGATGTGATCAAGAAAAACACGGGGATGTGAGTTTCGACGAAGTCGAGCTGGCTACCCCAGTACGCTTACACACAGAAAGTACAAACAGACGATGAGATGACGAGGAAACAGGTGATGACCAGAGAACAGAGATGATGATGGAGAAAGAAGGAAGTCACTGAAAGGGTTAGCCAGCTGTAAATGATTTGTCCTTTCTATGTGATTCAGCCTCAGAACATCAATTGCCATCATGATGATGGAGTTCAACATGTAGTTCAAAAGTTTCGACCAAGTGAGTGTAAAATGTCGGAATCGATGGGGGGCACACACACCACACATTCAGCGAGTCATAAAATGTCCATAAGCCCGTTTGTATGTAGGAAATCGTCAAGTGCACTCAGCGCCTTGTCGGACGACGGAGGACCTAATAATTTCGCGATGTCGAAGGCTCGGGAGTCCACACGAGAGAAGCTCGTCTCTAATACCATTCGAGCATCAACGTATTTCCGACACCTGAGAAGGATGTGTTCTACGTCCTCTACAACGGCATACTCACTACAGTTCGGGGAGTCTCTTTCCAAGTTTGAAGAGGAGACGTGTGCTGCACGGTACATTGAGCTGTAGCCTATGCAGGACAGTCGTCGTTTGTCGCGTGAAGGAAGGTGGCACTCGAAAGCGTAACTCTGGGTCGACCTTATGCAGACGCGAATCCCGAGCAGACCCTGTTAGCCAGGAGGTGCTGCACATTTGTTGCTTCAGCTCGTTCAGCATTGGCCACGCGTCACCCTTCGTGAAATAAATGGGCATCATTTGGACGCGCCTGAGTTGAAGAGCACGGCGTGCGGCAGCGTCCCAGCCTCGTTGCAGGCAATGCCACAGTGACTAGGGATCCACTGCATTTGGATGCCATGACCTTTTAAAATTCCCGCATGGTATGTGTGCAAGACATCTTGCGCTGCTGGTGCCTGAGATCCAGTAGTGCACGTGGTAGCTAGAGTTTGTAACGCACACTTTGAGTCGCAATAGATGATCCAGCAAGCAGCTGAAGATCGCGAGTCGATAAAACTTAGTGCGAAGAGGACACTATTAAGTTCAGTGGCCGAAGCAGAGGTGACGTGAGACAGCCGCGCCGCTCTTTCGATATTCACCTCCGGGTGAATGTCGAATATCACCTCCGGGATAATAAACGCGCACGAGGAGTCGGGTGATGTCGTAGATGCATCCGTGAAAATCTATATTCTTCCTCCGGTGCTCTTTACTAACTCTAGAATGATTTGGCGAAGAACACGCGTTGGTATATCCCAAGCAGTACACAATATTGGGCCCATATTGGCTGGTCATTGGCGCCAATATGGGCCCCATATTGCACACTTTGAGCCAATATTGGGAAAATCTTGGCAATATGGGCCCCGTATTGCAGCGTACAACCCATATTGACTGAACAGAAAATGGTACGTACCCGTGTTGCACAAATGCCCAAGCAGCATGGCAAGATTGAGCGTTGAAGCATGTGAAATACCCATTTCACTAAGTCGTTACATCCAACAACCTCCCGCAGATGATACATATTGTTCGAAACAGTCAACGTGCGTGGCAATCCCAATGTAACATTCGCTAGAATTCGGCAACTCAACATTCCACGTCTTAAAAGTCGCCGCCATCTTCCTTCGCGATGTCAATGCCAATCGGTCGAGCCAATTGAAAGCAACCGGGTTGTTTGAGCAAAATCACGCGTCCTACAACCAGAGTTGTGCGTAACGCGTTACTAGTAATTGCGTTACTTGTAATCAATTACTTTTTGAGTAATTTTTCGAGTAATCAGTTACTTTACTGTGAAAGTATTTTTTTGAGTAATCAATTACTTTTTGGAGTAATCTATTACTCAGTAATTGATTCCTTTTCCGGCAGAGATTAACTTATTTTTCAGATGTTCTGCCTGAAATCAAGTCCCTCGTGCCGTCAGCCTTTGTTGGATCGTTCTACAATAGCAAGTACAGGTCATTGTACTAACGTTCTGGAATTTTAGGGTCTCTCTCCCTAATCTCTTCCTACACCAGTATGGTGGTACCTGAAGCTTTAGAGGGTTAGTGAGTCATGGGGAGGTTCCAGGCAATGTTCTTCCACGATCGGGTCAACGTCTTCCCGTGCGATAAATACAGTAGACGTACAGATCTACCTGTCCTAAGCGTTTTTGTTTTTCGTGTTATTTCAGCTATTGAACCTTTCTTTTTTTATTTCTTTTTTTCTGGGGCACACAAAGACAGGTATAATTTGTATGAATGCAGAGTGTCGACCGGAGTAACGCGTTACTTTTTTACTCGTTACTCAATTACATTTGGAGTCGAGCAATTGGTAACGGTAATCAATTACTTTTTGCATGGAAGTAACGGTATCGGTAATCAATTACTTTTTTCGAGTAACGGGCACAAGTCTGCCTACAACTAATGCGCATGCGCAACAGCCCGAACGGACGTTTCAGAGGGCTAAAATGCCGCTGGTTGCTGTAATGATAACGAAATTGCGGGAGGTCAAGTAAGAAACACAATGTTTGATAGGAAGGGAGGGGTATTCTGTAAAGTAAGGTGATTTCAATTGCTGCAAGCAGTGTAAATTGCTCTGGCGTATATCCGTCTCCGTCACGAAAGTGTTTCGCCCCCTTGTATTCTCGGAGCGGGTTGGAAATTGTTAGCATTTTTAGTCGACAGAGTATTGCGCTCCCGATGAAGGCTTTGGCATTGGCAGTTCCGTGGGGCTGCCCGCCTGGCACTAGTTGATCCTGCTCTTCGTGCAAGGCGGGTTTAGCATCTGTTTCTCGTTTTTTTTTTTTGGGGGGGGGGGCAATGTCGTGTTTTTCTTTTTCTTTTTTTTTGCGATCATGTGAACGTGGATAAATTAAATCCGCAGAAATAAAAAAGCAAAAATCAGACAAAAGTAATATCAGTGGTGAATATTATACAGCATAATGCTTTACTATGACACGGACTCCCCGTTGGTGTTATCGCAGAAATATTGGCAATATTGGCGCAAAATGGGCTTGCGAATATGGGCAGCCCATATTGGTTCAATATGGAGCCTGGTTGCACTCCCCATATTGGTCCAATATTGGCGGCCAATATTGGACCAATATTGGCAATCTTGGTAGCCCACATGGGTCCAATATTGGACCAATATTGGCGTGCTGCTTCGGATCCTTCTTTCACAGAAGTCTAACCACATTAATTCTTACGTCAGGATGTTGTAGAACCCATGTTGGGATATCCGGTAATGTATGTGGCTTGTGCTTCGGAATAAGACCACGTTATGTCTGGATAGCTCGGGTTAAGGAAGAGTGGTGACGACTCATAATGGCTCGAACCTGAGGATGGCGATGGTGACGCGTTGCCAACCGCACGTAGTAGCGGAACGTTTCTTGCATTCTGTGAGCTGATACAGGTTGTTCCTGTGCTTCTGACATGGCTAAGGCGTTTGACAGAGCTCGAGGAAAGCCAAGACAGGGTTTGATGCCCTTTGCTAGAATGGACTCTAACACTTTCTCTGTGTTAACAGGGAGGTTATGAAGCAGTGGAAGGTGATGAGCAACCATTTGACTTGTAAAAGATCGGTGAATGCTGAGCATTGCCTGAGGAGACGTGCCCCATCGGAATCCGCTTAAGTAACGTAGAACATTAAGACGACTCTCAGCTCTTGCTTTTAGATATCGCACCTCCGCTACCCATGATAAACTCCGGTCGAGAGTAACGCCGAGAATGCGGTGATGTGGCACACGACGTACCTGATGATGACCAATATGTAGTTGAAATCTTTTAAGATGACGACGCATAAAAGGAAGTGTTACAGTGTAAAGCAGGCAAATGCTTTCCTTATGACCATATGCAGATGTCATCCGCGTAGAGTAATACGTATACATACATACATATATATATATATATGGCATTGAGGAGTGCTCAGTCACCCTCCCAGGTGTATATCACTCGCCGAGTGACCCCTGGTTTGCCAATCCCGAACGATGCGCAGCTACCCAGGGCCGACGAGCCGCAAACACGGCGAAACACGTGTCCTCTGGTGCTGTCGCATCGTTCAATGAGTATCTGTTTCTCTACGTGCAGCCATAGAAGCCATCTTAATCTGTAAGTTTGAATTTCAAACACGTTCAGCATCATTTACTTATTCTGTTAATGGCTTTTCCCCTCTCTCTCTCTCTATATATATATATATATAATAAAAAAATAGCTGGAGCTCTTTGGCTGCACGTATAGCACATGTTTGTAACTCAAACGCCGCCATGCCAGTACTGGACAGCTGTTTCGGCCTTCTTGGACCTCATCAACAGTACGCAGACAGGCAACGTTTGAGTGAATGGCGTCAGAAGGTCACGTAACACGTGATTCCTCCCGTCAGGGTGAGATAACTCACTCACTGAAAGCCCCGTGCAAAGCCAGTGAAGTATAAAATGAAAAAAAATAGCCGGAGCTCTTTGGCTGCACGTATAGCACATGTTTGTAACTCAAACGTCGCCATGCCAGTACTGGACAGCTCTTTCGGCCTTCTTGGGCCTCATCAACAGTACGCAGGCAGGCAACGTTTGAGTGGATGGCGTCAGAAGGTCACGTAACACGTGATTCCTCCCGCCAGGGTGAGATAACTCACTCACTGAAAGCCCAGTGCAAAGCCAGTGAAGTATAAAATGAAAAAAATAGCCGGAGCTCTTTGGCTGCACGTATAGCACATGTTTGTAACTCAAACGTCGCCATGCCAGTACTGGACAGCTGTTTCGGCCTTCTTGGGCCTCATCAACAGTACGTAGGCAGGCAACGTTTGAGTGGATGGCGTCAGAAGGTCACGTAACACGTGATTCCTCCCGTCAGGTGAGATAACTCACTCACTGAAAGCCCAGTGCAAAGCCAGTGAAGTATAAAATGAAAAAAATAGCCGGAGCTCTTTGGCTGCACGTATAGCACATGTTTGTAACTCTCCTGTTGATGAGGCCCAAGAAGGCCGAAACAGCTGTCCAGTACTGGCATGACGACGATTGAGTTACAAACATGTGCTATACGTGCAGCCAAAGAGCTCCGGCTATTTTTTCATTTTATACTTCACTGGCTTTGCACTGGGCTTTCAGTGAGTGAGTTATTTCACCCTGACGGGAGGAATCACGTGTTACGTGACCTTCTGACGCCATCCACTCACCGTTGCCTGCCTGCGTCCTGTTGATGAGGCCCAAGAAGGCCGAAACAGCTGTCCAGTACTGGCATGGCGACGTTTGAGTTACAAACATGTGCTATACGTGCAGCCAAAGAGCTCCGGCTATTTTTTTTTTTTCATTTTATACTTCACTGGCTTTGCACGGGGCTTTCAGTGAGAGAGTTATCTCACCCTGACGGGAGGAATCACGTGTTACGTGACCTTCTGACGCCATCCACTCAAACGTTGCCTGTCTGCGTACTGTTGATGAGGCCCAAGAAGGCCGAAACAGCTGTCCAGTACTGGCATGGCGACGTTTGAGTTACAAACATGTGCTATACGTGCAGCCAAAGAGCTCCGGCTATTTTTTTTCATTTTATACTTCACTGGCTTTGCACGGGGCTTTCAGTGAGAGAGTTATCTCACCCTGACGGGAGGAATCACGTGTTACGTGACCTTCTGACGCCATCCACTCACCGTTGCCTGCCTGCGTCCTGTTGATGAGGCCCAAGAAGGCCGAAACAGCTGTCCAGTACTGGCATGGCGACGTTTGAGTTACAAGCATGTGCTATACGTGCAGCCAAAGAGCTCCGGCTATTTTTTTTTCCATTTTATACTTCACTGGCTTTGCACGGGGCTTTCAGTGAGAGAGTTATCTCACCCTGACGGGAGGAATCACGAGTTACGTGACCTTCTGACGCCATCCACTCAAACGTTGCCTGTCTGCGTACTGTTGATGAGGCCCAAGAAGGCCGAGACAGCTGTCCAGTACTGGCATGGCGACGTTTGAGTTACAAACATGTGCTATACGTGCAGCCAAAGAGCTCCGGCTATTTTTTTTTTCATTTTATACTTCACTGGCTTTGCACGGGGCTTTCAGTGAGAGAGTTATCTCACCCTGACGGGAGGAATCACGTGTTACGTGACCTTCTGACGCCATCCACTCACCGTTGCCTGCCTGCGTCCTGTTGATGAGGCCCAAGAAGGCCGAAACAGCTGTCCAGTACTGGCATGGCGACGTTTGAGTTACAAACATGTGCTATACGTGCAGCCAAAGAGCTCCGGCTATTTTTTTTTTTCATTTTAGACTTCACTGGCTTTGCACGGGGCTTTCAGTGAGAGAGTTATCTCACCCTGACGGGAGGAATCACGAGTTACGTGACCTTCTGACGCCATCCACTCAAACGTTGCCTGTCTGCGTACTGTTGATGAGGCCCAAGAAGGCCGAAACAGCTGTCCAGTACTGGCATGGCGACGTTTGAGTTACAAACATGTGCTATACGTGCAGCCAAAGAGCTCCGGCTATTTTTTTTTTTCATTTTATACTTCACTGGCTTTGCACGGGGCTTTCAGTGAGAGAGTTATCTCACCCTGACGGGAGGAATCACGTGTTACGTGACCTTCTGACGCCATCCACTCACCGTTGCCTGCCTGCGTCCTGTTGATGAGGCCCAAGAAGGCCGAAACAGCTGTCCAGTACTGGCATGGCGACGTTTGAGTTACAAACATGTGCTATACGTGCAGCCAAAGAGCTCCGGCTATTTTTTTTTCATTTTATACTTCACTGGCTTTGCACGGGGCTTTCAGTGAGAGAGTTATCTCACCCTGACGGGAGGAATCACGAGTTACGTGACCTTCTGACGCCATCCACTCAAACGTTGCCTGTCTGCGTACTGTTGATGAGGCCCAAGAAGGCCGAAACAGCTGTCCAGTACTGGCATGGCGACGTTTGAGTTACAAACATGTGCTATACGTGCAGCCAAAGAGCTCCGGCTATTTTTTTTTTCATTTTATACTTCACTGGCTTTGCACGGGGCTTTCAGTGAGAGAGTTATCTCACCCTGACGGGAGGAATCACGTGTTACGTGACCTTCTGACGCCATCCACTCACCGGTGCCTGCCTGCGTCCTGTTGATGAGGCCCAAGAAGGCCGAAACAGCTGTCCAGTACTGGCATGGCGACGTTTGAGTTACAAACATGTGCTATACGTGCAGCCAAAGAGCCCCGGCTATGTTTTTTTTTTTTTTCATTTTATACTTCACTGGCTTTGCACGGGGCTTTCAGTGAGAGAGTTATCTCACCCTGACGGGAGGAATCACGTGTTACGTGACCTTCTGACGCCATCCACTCACCGTTGCCTGCCTGCGTCCTGTTGATGAGGCCCAAGAAGGCCGAAACAGCTGTCCAGTACTGGCATGGCGACGTTTGAGTTACAAACATGTGCTATACGTGCAGCCAAAGACCTCCGGCTATTTTTTTTTTCATTTTATACTTCACTGGCTTTGCACTGGGCTTTCAGTGAGAGAGTTATCTCACCCTGACGGGAGGAATCACGAGTTACGTGACCTTCTGACGCCATCCACTCAAACGTTGCCTGTCTGCGTACTGTTGATGAGGCCCAAGAAGGCCGAAACAGCTGTCCAGTACTGGCATGGCGACGTTTGAGTTACAAACATGTGCTATACGTGCAGCCAAAGAGCTCCGGCTATTTTTTTTTTTCATTTTATACTTCACTGGGTTTGCACGGGGCTTTCAGTGAGAGAGTTATCTCACCCTGACGGGAGGAATCACGTGTTACGTGACCTTCTGACGCCATCCACTCACCGTTGCCTGCCTGCGTCCTGTTGATGAGGCCCAAGAAGGCCGAAACAGCTGTCCAGTACTGGCATGGCGACGTTTGAGTTACAAACATGTGCTATACGTGCAGCCAAAGAGCTCCGGCTATTTTTTTTTTTCATTTTATACTTCACTGGCTTTGCACGGGGCTTTCAGTGAGAGAGTTATCTCACCCTGACGGGAGGAATCACGAGTTACGTGACCTTCTGACGCCATCCACTCAAACGTTGCCTGTCTGCGTACTGTTGATGAGGCCCAAGAAGGCCGAAACAGCTGTCCAGTACTGGCATGGCGACGTTTGAGTTACAAACATGTGCTATACGTGCAGCCAAAGAGCTCCGGCTATGTTTTTTTTTTCATTTTATACTTCACTGGCTTTGCACGGGGCTTTCAGTGAGAGAGTTATCTCACCCTGACGGGAGGAATCACGTGTTACGTGACCTTCTGACGCCATCCACTCACCGTTGCCTGCCTGCGTCCTGTTGATGAGGCCCAAGAAGGCCGAAACAGCTGTCCAGTACTGGCATGGCGACGTTTGAGTTACAAACATGTGCTATACGTGCAGCCAAAGAGCCCCGGCTATGTTTTTTTTTTTTTTCATTTTATACTTCACTGGCTTTGCACGGGGCTTTCAGTGAGAGAGTTATCTCACCCTGACGGGAGGAATCACGTGTTACGTGACCTTCTGACGCCATCCACTCACCGTTGCCTGCCTGCGTCCTGTTGATGAGGCCCAAGAAGGCCGAAACAGCTGTCCAGTACTGGCATGGCGACGTTTGAGTTACAAACATGTGCTATACGTGCAGTCAAAGACCTCCGGCTATTTTTTTTTTTTCATTTTATACTTCACTGGCTTTGCACTGGGCTTTCAGTGAGAGAGTTATCTCACCCTGACGGGAGGAATCACGAGTTACGTGACCTTCTGACGCCATCCACTCAAACGTTGCCTGTCTGCGTACTGTTGATGAGGCCCAAGAAGGCCGAAACAGCTGTCCAGTACTGGCATGGCGACGTTTGAGTTACAAACATGTGCTATACGTGCAGCCAAAGAGCTCCGGCTATTTTTTTTCATTTTATACTTCACTGGCTTTGCACGGGGCTTTCAGTGAGAGAGTTATCTCACCCTGACGGGAGGAATCACGTGTTACGTGACCTTCTGACGCCATCCACTCACCGTTGCCTGCCTGCGTCCTGTTGATGAGGCCCAAGAAGGCCGAAACAGCTGTCCAGTACTGGCATGGCGACGTTTGAGTTACAAACATGTGCTATACGTGCAGCCAAAGAGCTCCGGCTATTTTTTTTTTCATTTTATACTTCACTGGGTTTGCACGGGGCTTTCAGTGAGAGAGTTATCTCACCCTGACGGGAGGAATCACGTGTTACGTGACCTTCTGACGCCATCCACTCACCGTTGCCTGCCTGCGTCCTGTTGATGAGGCCCAAGAAGGCCGAAACAGCTGTCCAGTACTGGCATGGCGACGTTTGAGTTACAAACATGTGCTATACGTGCAGCCAAAGAGCTCCGGCTATTTTTTTTTTTTTCATTTTATACTTCACTGGCTTTGCACGGGGCTTTCAGTGAGAGAGTTATCTCACCCTGACGGGAGGAATCACGAGTTACGTGACCTTCTGACGCCATCCACTCAAACGTTGCCTGTCTGCGTACTGTTGATGAGGCCCAAGAAGGCCGAAACAGCTGTCCAGTACTGGCATGGCGACGTTTGAGTTACAAACATGTGCTATACGTGCAGCCAAAGAGCTCCGGCTATGTTTTTTTTTTTTCATTTTATACTTCACTGGCTTTGCACGGGGCTTTCAGTGAGAGAGTTATCTCACCCTGACGGGAGGAATCACGTGTTACGTGACCTTCTGACGCCATCCACTCACCGTTGCCTGCCTGCGTCCTGTTGATGAGGCCCAAGAAGGCCGAAACAGCTGTCCAGTACTGGCATGGCGACGTTTGAGTTACAAACATGTGCTATACGTGCAGCCAAAGAGCCCCGGCTATGTTTTTTTTTTTCATTTTATACTTCACTGGCTTTGCACGGGGCTTTCAGTGAGAGAGTTATCTCACCCTGACGGGAGGAATCACGTGTTACGTGACCTTCTGACGCCATCCACTCACCGTTGCCTGCCTGCGTCCTGTTGATGAGGCCCAAGAAGGCCGAAACAGCTGTCCAGTACTGGCATGGCGACGTTTGAGTTACAAACATGTGCTATACGTGCAGTCAAAGACCTCCGGCTATTTTTTTTTCATTTTATACTTCACTGGCTTTGCACTGGGCTTTCAGTGAGAGAGTTATCTCACCCTGACGGGAGGAATCACGAGTTACGTGACCTTCTGACGCCATCCACTCAAACGTTGCCTGTCTGCGTACTGTTGATGAGGCCCAAGAAGGCCGAAACAGCTGTCCAGTACTGGCATGGCGACGTTTGAGTTACAAACATGTGCTATACGTGCAGCCAAAGAGCTCCGGCTATTTTTTTTCATTTTATACTTCACTGGCTTTGCACGGGGCTTTCAGTGAGAGAGTTATCTCACCCTGACGGGAGGAATCACGTGTTACGTGACCTTCTGACGCCATCCACTCACCGTTGCCTGCCTGCGTCCTGTTGATGAGGCCCAAGAAGGCCGAAACAGCTGTCCAGTACTGGCATGGCGACGTTTGAGTTACAAACATGTGCTATACGTGCAGCCAAAGAGCTCCGGCTATTTTTTTTTTTCATTTTATACTTCACTGGCTTTGCACGGGGCTTTCAGTGAGAGAGTTATCTCACCCTGACGGGAGGAATCACGTGTTACGTGACCTTCTGACGCCATCCACTCACCGTTGCCTGCCTGCGTCCTGTTGATGAGGCCCAAGAAGGCCGAAACAGCTGTCCAGTACTGGCATGGCGACGTTTGAGTTACAAACATGTGCTATACGTGCAGCCAAAGAGCTCCGGCTATTTTTTTTTTTCATTTTATACTTCACTGGCTTTGCACGGGGCTTTCAGTGAGAGAGTTATCTCACCCTGACGGGAGGAATCACGAGTTACGTGACCTTCTGACGCCATCCACTCAAACGTTGCCTGTCTGCGTACTGTTGATGAGGCCCAAGAAGGCCGAAACAGCTGTCCAGTACTGGCATGGCGACGTTTGAGTTACAAACATGTGCTATACGTGCAGCCAAAGAGCTCCGGCTATTTTTTTTTTCATTTTATACTTCACTGGCTTTGCACGGGGCTTTCAGTGAGAGAGTTATCTCACCCTGACGGGAGGAATCACGTGTTACGTGACCTTCTGACGCCATCCACTCACCGTTGCCTGCCTGCGTACTATTGATGAGGCCCAAGAAGGCCGAAACAGCTGTCCAGTACTGGCATGGCGACGATTGTGTTACAAACATATATATATATATATATATATATAGTAATACATACGTAAATACCCCTCGGGGCAAGAGACCAGGCAGCGCAGCCATGACAGCATTGAAAAGTAAACTGAGTACGCTCCCCTTTGGTACGCCGGCTGACAGTGTATGTAAACTGGCGTCGCCTTCTGCTGGTGTCATGAAAACAGACCGATCATTAAGAAAATTGGCAATCCAGCGAACAGCACGACCAGTGATGCCGAAATTGTACAGGTCGTGAACGACATGGTTGTAGTCTACCGTTCTGATGTCTTACTGTCTCCACTGACTCCTCTTCCACTTACTGTCTCACCTCATTATAAGGACACATCTCATCCTGCCCCATTGTGCCTTCGGGTATAGTGGGCCGCACCTTACGTGGCGAATTTCCCCATCCATTACCATTAATTTATTTGTCCTCTCCGTATTATTTTTAGTCCGTCCAGCTCCAACTCCAATGTATTTGTTGTTGGTGGTGGTTGTAGCTCGTCGTATCATATGCTCTGTTTATGTCCAAGAAAACAGCCACTGTAAGCTCACCGCGAAATCTAGCTTCTTCAATGGGAGTGACCAAGTTTATAATGCAGTCTGTCGAGTTCCGTGCCTTTCTGAAACCTGCCATTTCAGGAGGCGCAGACTATTAAAAAAGCAGGAGGGCTATGAAAGCGCGGCGCCCAGTACAAAGCATTTCACGTCCTCGTACTGTGGCCCCATTCTGTTCCGGAATCATTCCGTCCCCACGTGAATCCTATGCGTGTCATACTCGTTAAAATGCCAGTTCGTTTATACGAGAATTGCCAATACTATTCCTACAAATACGGGGAAAATATGTGTATTCTGCTCTCCATAACGTGACCTGCTCAGGTAACATCTCATTACGGCCGAAGTCTCAATACGGCCGAAAGTCTCATTACGGCCGGAAATCCTTTAATCCCCTCATTACGGCCAAAGTCTCAATGCGGCCGATGGTAGTCTCATTTCGGCCGAAGATGTTTCATTACGGCCAAAAAAGAAAGGAGAAGCATCTACCATATTAGCCATCGCTGTGTTTTATGCTTCCCCAAGTGTGACCGAGGCGGCGTGCCCCCACGGCTTGTGTCACACACAATGGTTCATGTACACAATACTGCGACACAGTTGCATGCATCCCTCGTGAAAAATGTTTTTATTCCCATATGTATCTGTTACGCCATTTTCTCCCAGTATTCGAGCAACATTCTACTCATTGGTTCTGCGAGCAAACCGTCTGTGTGTGTTCTGAAAAGGTTACTCCACAAGGGCATGTACCAGGAGCCACAGGACCTATGACCATGATCTTTTCCCCCACTACCTGCGTTCTACAATGTACGTCCACCTGAAATTAAAAAAAAAAGTACATAGGGTACTGAACAAAACGACATATGCTCTTGTTTGATGCTGATCATAAGACATATGTTGTCAACCAGACTTTTTTTTCATATATTCAAACCATATTCAAGAAACTACAGTAAACAATGACAATTATGTCATCGTGATGCAGTTGCATAGTCATAAAAATATTTCAGAAGGTGTTTTTTGAGGCTTTACAAGGGGTGGAAGAGTCCCCCTGTTCATCTTTGAGTGGCACTACATTAGTGCTTATGCCACTGCACTGATGTCACAATGTTGTAAGCGTGTGTCACCCTGGGCATTCGGAATTACTCTATAAGCTAGAATATGTAAATTCAGAATCAATATATCAGAAGGGTAAGCAGCAAATGTTACCTGCAGGCTTCACGCTGAAACGCTTGTGCGCAAAACACTCCCGCCGTGGTGGGCGACGTCGTCAGTTTAATCATACACGCAGGACAATTGCGGGCACATGGAGCAGTGGTAGCAACCTGAAAACAGTACATTTTCTCGTTATATATGAGCAATCAAAAGTATACCTTCCCACATGTCTGGTTTTGTCGTTTGTAGGAAGCGCTAGTAAGGGAACAGCTCTTGGTTGGTCACATGCAAGCTACAACACGCGAGGTGCCGATGTTACTTGCGACTTTGTTATGCGTCTTATCTTTTAGCTGGCTTGTCATGCAAATGGAGGATAGTTGCAGAATAAGGGCCAGCGATTGAAGCGAGGTATGTTGCGTGATTGTTGCAGGAAAACATTTATGCGTGCCACTACCTATACTTTTGCAGCCTTTTTTCTACAGGTTTTCTTAATGAAACAGAGTTCCCAGTTCATTCACAGTCAAGTATGGAGCAGCACTGTTTACTGGCTATCAGGGTGATATAATGTTGTGAAGTGTACCTTTTGCACAAACAGGATTGTAGATACTATAAAGTAGCAATGTGGGGTAATTGGCGTTGTCTATTCATCCCAAAGGTACAACATAGGACAAGGACAACAAGTGTAACGGCAACTGTCCTATTCACTCGTCGTTTGTGTTCTGTGTTGCAACTTTGAGATGGACAGGATGAACATACGTTTTTCTGAGATGCCAAAAAAGTATGTTCAATGCAATGTGTCGATAATAGCCATTCCAGTAATCCAGTTCTTGAACTATGAGTTACTTCTAGAATGTTCTCAGAGTGAGAAGACACCGTCAAAGGACCACCACCACCTACTGGACTGCATTGTCCTGTAGCAATATATACTGTATTTGGAATATGCTCGAATATATGTACCCGTTTTGGGAGTTTCTAGTAAAGCGAGATGTTCATATCCTCTACATTTTGTTCTTTCACTGAGATTGTAGTGGGGTTAGTAGTCAAAGCTGCAGCTTCTGCTTCAGGGTGGCTCCGAAGATGGAATGACATCAAACATGTTCCTGTTGAATTCATTTCGAAGCTGATTACGAGTCAGCTGGAAGCTTATTTTAGCTCTACAATCCACTTGCGAGTGGGCCTAGACTGGTCCCACTGAAATCCCATCCGTCAAGTGGTCCCACTTCCTGACTGGTTCCAGATCCCAAGTAGTCCCCATTCCAGAGTGGTTCCCTGCGGGACCACTTGGGAATGGGGACCAGCATGAGGCCTGTCTCAAAAACCACTTTGAACTGGTCCCACTCTAGATTTTTGCCTGGGTTGTATTCTCATAGGAGTAATTTAAATGAATCAAAACAGCCGAAGTGCCTGTAATAGATGTAACTCGGTATCTGTTCGTAGGTTTGCGCCGTTTCTAATTGGTTGCGCGTTTAGGAACAACAAATTTATTCGAAGACGATAAGACACCGATAATGCGTCACCGCACAGCAGCATTTACTCGTATCATTGTGAGCCATATTTAATTTGTTAAAATTTGTCGCCGTATTTGTTCAAAAATAAAAGCGCAGGTCGGCGTACTTGAATTGATCTCCTTGAACTGCTTACGTCGAACGTCTGCAAATGTTGTACTTATGTGCCTTCGCGCTCCATACTAGGCACAAAAGCATATCTGATTACAATAAATACTTCAAGAGGAAGTCATTCAAATACATTGTTATTTATAGCTGGTTTTCCATTCCAGGCATGGTATGTGGCTGCACGGAGGATTCCGAAAAAGAAAAACAACAACATGACTAATAGGATGTTGCTGCCCAGGGAGTCCTGGCCGAAGAGGTGAGCTGTTAAGATCATCATAAGGTTCTGTTTTGAAGTGAGAAATTTTGTAGTAGTGCACGAATGTTAATTCGTGCACTACTTTTATAAAAAAGAAACCAGAAATGGAAAGTTATGCATGCATCATTTCATGAATTGTAATGTATCACTATTTGGTATTTACATGTTTCCATTAAGGGAATGAACTGATGAACCTAAATTCATCTCATGGTCATGCCCTGTGTTTACCTGGAAGTCACATTTTTAAGGCTTGTCATTCTTTTGTCTAGATGAAGGTTTATGTTAACCTTGTATGTAACAGACACATATGACCACGTGTGCAGCTTGTGTCCATTAAAACCAGACATGTAGAAACAACTGCTTGTTTTCTTTTTTTTTTTTTTAAATATTCTAGCTTATTCATGGTTGCTCTTCGCTTCTTGCAGGTTTACTCATTCCAGAAGCAAGAATTGTACCATTGCAAGGCTAATGGAAATAAACTGACATCAACTGCGATAGGCGTTCCTTCTTGGCTAGTGACTGTAGGATGACTCCAAAAGCGTCACAACAAAGCTAATATCCATCTAGCTCTCCACAAGTAGCTAACTCCACATAGTAGCCTGCTTCACAGCAACATCAACACTACCTTGTGGCAGTACACATTACACAATATGTTTCATTGTGCTGTGGTATGACAACATACCTTTGGTCTCGCAATATGTGTATATAAATATGATAAGGGCCCTAAGGGCACAGTGCATGGCTTATACCCTGCTGAATATACATCCATACCTGGTTGCGACATTGCATATCAATGCAGGTTACAATACAGATTTTCACATTTGGCCGTTATGAGACATCTTCGGCCGTATTGAGACATTAGCCGTAATGAGACTTCGGCCGTAATGAGATACAATCCCAGCTCATGGGTTTGGGATGACGCACGTCAAAGCAGGTTTAGGAATTTCAGGATGACTGATGATGCTCTTTGTGGTATGGCCATTATACCTCACAGGGAAGTGTCCTTAGTTATCTGGCCGTTAAATGGTCCCGGAAAAATGGTCCCTAGTTGTGTGGGCGAAAACGGAAAAAAAAAAAGGTCCCGCAGGCACCTGGGCGGTCAAAAGTACAGGGGCGTAATTGCTGGTATAGCTGATGAAACACGTCACAGCCGACGGAGTGTTATCATTCGCTCTTCCGATTTGTTGAAATTGGGACAAGAAGTTCTTTTTTTTTTTCTTGCGTCAATGGAGAATGAGTTCTACACGCCATTGAATGGTATAGGCTCTGTGCATTGCGCTTGTGGCGCCTCCTCGCGGAAAGAGCGGCTATCGCTCGGGGGAGACGCCGAGAGATTGCGTCTACCGTTCGCTTGCTTTGTAGTTGCCTTTCGCGATGACAAACAACAAGAATTGTTGCCTTGTGGATTGTTCGAATACGTACAGCAGATGTCCACCAGGAACACGCTTCTTTAGCTTCCCTACAAGACCGTGTTACGTGCACCAGAGGCAGGAGTGGATTCGTGCTGTTCGCCGTTGCAAGTACGTCACTACGTATGTAGATCAGTCTTATGTACACAATTTAACAGGTCGTTTGTTATCTTCTAGCTCTGACAAATCAAGCTGGATACCAACGAAGAACTCGCGTATTTGTAGTGAACATTTTACGGTGGTGTCCAGTCGAAAGATCCGTCATCTCCGTCGTACGCGCCAACCATTTTCCCTGCTCGCTACAGAATACGGAACGCAAATTTGGAGGGGTCATAGCTAGGTTGGCATGATTATTTTCAAGTATAATATGAACCTCTGAACACCCGCGCAGCGTCCGTCTTCAGGACGAGAGGGGGGTTGCACGCTTTGTCCTTCCTAGAAGCCCCCAGTTCAGAAAATATCGCGGGAACGCTCATTGGAGCGGATAACAAATAATCACTTGAATCTCATCGCTTGGACGTGAAGCTAGCAGCACATTATCGACTAGGATAAAGTTGACACGAAGGAGTTTCTAGAAGATGAGAAATTTATTTGATCACCTGTATTTTCACATCGTACGGCTTCTTCCGCATGCTTGTTTGTCACACGCACTTTGCGATGACCGAGCACGACGTCACCGTCTCCTCCTCACGAACTTTCTGGACATGGTTGCTTCTGCACAACAATTCTCCTTTCTTTTCCGTCTTCAGTCTGAAATGGCCCCTCGCGTCGATGCTGTCAAATCCCGCATGTTTTATAATGTGATTTCCCGCACGATCCATTGCGAGACGGTGCTAGACGCTCCCCCGAACGAACACAGTCGCCGTCGCAGAGGGCGCCACCGGTAAAGTTATAGCGCCCCCAATAGGTCGCGCACGGAGCCTATAACGTAAAACGATATCATTCGTTGCACTACTTCGCTAGCGATATCGTTCGCTGGTTGCTAGTATTTTTCTACTGTTGGTCAGCCATGGATTTTTACAATTCTCCCATGCATCTTTTCTGTGTCGATATTTATGAACAGCAAAACAAACAACAACAGCTGTACACTCGTTCATTGCTTCACTGCCCTTACAACTCTGCTGAAGATGTGGTTCATCGACGTAAAAGGTATGAAAGAACAACTGCAAAATATTCGTCTGACGAATAATAGGAACATACTAGCATCCCGGGTGAGTTGGGAAGTACATTCAAGGGCACCCACGTACAGCGAGCGTGATGTCTGAACCTCAGGATGGTGAACTCAATTTACAGCGTTTTTATGCGTTTTGTTTCATTGGTATGAGTACAGAAGGGTACGAATTGATTGAATTATTGATATGAACGATTGGTATAAATCCATTTTGCTTACTTCTCTAATACAGCAAAACAGTAAAACCTCCGAAGTCGGAAACCTCCCCAGCTCGGGCAACTCCCTATGTCGGACAAGATTTCATTGAACCGGCAGGCTCCCATTGAAAATACATGGGGACGAAATTCTCTATGTCGGACAACTCCCTATCCCGGAAGCAGGACAGTGTTTTCCCTTCTAAGTCGGGCAGAAGCCTGGCCAAATTACTATCTCAATCTCAGTCCATCTTTGCACAGAAAAGACCCAAAATGAGCCAGTGCCCTTGACTTTATCTTCTTCCCCTCCCCTCCTTCCCCTTGTTATTTAACCAGCCAACAACAACAACAACACCTCTTTTTTCTTTTCCTATCCGCTCCTTGCAATAGAGTTTCTCCATAAAGCCCCTATACTTCGTAAAAGTAGCACATACCTTTGAAGATCGCCGCTTTCCTCCTCCCTTACGCGGTCTACTGCGTCTCGCCTCTTTCGCTGGCATTTCGCTATCTCTTTGGCCTTTCGCTATCACGTGGCGCGGAGCCCGTGTCTTCCCATTTCGCCTAATGCTTTTTAGCGGATTATCTCGCAATCCCTTAGGAGGTTCACCAACTTCCAACTCAAGGGGGTCCCATTTGGCCTAATGTATGCTGCAGACAGTCACACTTCGCCTACTGACCCGTGTCACGTGATGAAAGAAGGCGGTCCACCGGCGTGCTGCCAAAAGTCTCTTTCGTATCTTCACATAACTTTACAACCTTGTTGGTTTTATTCAAGCATATCATTGCGTTAAATTCATTGTTTAGTACTTCCTGAAAAGTAAATGCGAGAAATTTGTTATGCTTTGTCGAGAAGTCAAAGTTAACTACGCATCTCTACATAACAGCTTTATCCCGTTGCTAGTCCTATTCAAGCGTGCTGCCAGAGGCCACTTTACCTGCTATATTTCGTATCTGTGTGCTAGGCCAATGAAGTCTGTCACAGGTCACGTGCACAGGGTGCACTTCACGACCATCTGGTTGGTAACGGCGTACCCTTCGCCAGCCTTCGTGTTCCCTCCGCTCTTTTCACGGGTGCAGTTTTCTTCCTTTTTTTGAAGTGAGCAAAATCCAAAAATCTGCCCCCTTTTTTCATTCCAAGCCCAGTTCTCTGAGCCGCACGAAAAACCTGTGTCCCTGCTAGTGATTTTGCAAAGTGGTAGCAGGTTTATTTCCGTATCCAGTCTGTATGGAAACTTATCCCTTTGTTTACGTTAAACATTCGTCCATCCATCCATTCATGGATCAACGAAAACGTTTTACTCGATAATAATCGATTCATTTTATTATAGTATCGCACATACATTCGTTTGCAAATCATGCCCAAGAATTAGGGACAAAACGTAAAGCAGGCTTCACCTAAAACGGCTCCCATAGAGCCTGTGTATTATGGAACGAAAAGCGCGTGCTACGTATTCTGCTGGCAGCGCTTTGCATTCGTTCTCTAATGGCATCTTGCCTCTGCCAGGACAAAACTTTTGAGCAATTTTTTGGGCATGAATAGTGGCATCTTCAAGGTTCCATTCGGGTTCCAAATTTTCAACTTGTAAAGGAGCCTTCCATCGCCGCACGATCACGTTGCGGCGAAGCCTACGTTCAAGGCTACGCGCAACCACAGGTTTGGGAAATGGCTCAGCGCAGAAGAGACTACAAGAGAAGACAAACAAGAAATAACAATACGCGGAGCAAAGATTTGTGTGTAACATCACGTGGTAAGGGTATAGGATATAAAAAACTAAACTTGATAGCTGTTAGGAGAACTAACATCGTTGAGGTTGTTATAAAGAGCAAACGTGTGTACATTATGGCTGTTACGAAGTCTGTTGGTGTCTGCTAAACTGTGAGCAATCAAACAAAACATAAAATAAAGGTGTGGTCGGAGTGAACGGCACAACAACAACAACAATAAATGATGACAATGAGATGGGGTGTTTCACCGCGGAGGTGCGCTCCCTACACCACAGCACATGGAACGTTATGTGAAGATGATGAAGATATAGGATGCAAATACAAGAAAGAACTAAAATTAACGGCAGAAAATGGACCAACGACAGCTTAAGACGACATGTACTACTTTGCGCAGGAAAATGTGATATCTGAGGTTCTACGAACTGCTAAGGTTGTCAAACCAAGTTTATCGAGGATAGTTTCATAATTATAGACACCAATATAGAATGTACAATGACTTCAAGGGCTTCGATGCTGTCATTGGGTCAACCTCTTATCTTTGAAAATTAGTGAAGCTAATTAAGTAATACCATTTTAGTTAGCCATCGAACACTGATGCGAGCATCTAGGAAAGATATCCGAGAGGCTTCGTTTTCGTTTCTTCTTTCTCGCTCTCTCCTTTCTCTTTTTTTTTTGGGTGGGGGGGGGGGGGTATTGTGGGGGCTTATTAATACCTGAAGACAATTGATGATACAGCTATAGGATGTCACGCTTCCTCGCGAACGCAGGAGCCTCTCTAGCGAGGAAAACGCTATTGTAAAAGGCGGTCACTTGGCCCATTTGTATTATAACACGTTACTCTCCTCTCTTTTGATCACAATAATGCTCGTTGCCTTGTCAATGTCATCTGCATTTTTTAGGTACTGTAGATTTGTCGTTCACCTCGAAACTACAACAACAACAACAACAACAACAACAAAAAGTAGTTAACAAATCACGACTTTCTGCTGTTTAAGTTTGTGTTTGTGTTTGATTTGCGATTTTCTGGCGACTTTCTGTTGCTGTCATTTCTCAAATTGTATCTATCAAATTCCATCAAAATAAGCACAATTTCAGACAACGAAAAAAAGGAAAATATCGTTCCTGTCTTTTATTTTCCATACTTAATACAGCTAACGCCGTAGTGGGTCAAATCTATCCATATTGCAGCCTAATGCCGCGTGTTTTTCGACAGCAGTACGCCTGGCTTCGTCTGTGGAGAGGGTGCTAGCGGGTGTGCTGTCTCATCAGCGTTCTTCTGAAGATTTACAATCTTGATCCAGCCGTACATGCCCGCGCTTTCAGCAGTACTGCTTGGGACTGTGTTGTTCGCTATCGCGTCCTTTTTCATTTGTACATCTTTGTTTCTGTAGGTGTGAAGAAGAGCTTATTGACTGGTTGATAAGGGCAACTGCGTGCACCACGTAAAAGTCAGTTGTGTAGCATCGATTGTTAGTACGTATGAGTCGAATAAATACGAATGAAGCAAGATGAACATTTGTACACATCAGAGTTAGTGTCCTCTTCATGTTGGGAAAAACTTCGCATGGCTGCATATGCGATCACAGTGTCCTCCTTTAGCTTTGAAGCCAAAATAAACAGGGGCACTTCAAACCACCTTACTCAAACTGCCTTTTCAACTCAAACTGCAACATTTGCCTCAGCTTGCCGTCGTCTGGATCTTTGGACGTCGTTCCCGATTTCCGTTCTTAGCTCACCTCGCGTCATAGAGTCGACATCTAACATGCGTGACACGCGCTGTTCGAGTTCGAGTTCGACACTTAAACGGGGCCTCTTTCCTCTTGGATGCCACCTTCTTCAGAGTACGTGACGTAACGTTTCTGATATCTCCTAGCCTGTAGTGCAGATGAATTTTCTTTTATCCTTTAACATATTTTAGCCCATCCCATGCTGCGTCCCTTTTGTTTGTTCGCCGATGATGTAGGTTCTCTAAGGCGCAATTTTTCTTTTCTAGTCCTTGGCTAGAAAGCCATCCTAGTCAGCGCTGCTGCATGTGGTTCATCGCGGCGTGATGCGAAAAAATATGTATATACGGGGTCACGCTCTCCTGCCCGTACCCCTTGCATTTGGTTCCCAGATCTAGAAACATAGTTAGGACGTTTAACGTCTCCTGACGCAGATCTTTCCCTGCAGTATCTTGCTGAAATGTTTTTACCCCACCTCTGAAAAGATCCTATAACAACTGCGCTCGTTCAGCTCTGGTGTCCGAATAGAGGACTAGGGTCACAAGGCGTGGTAGATTATCAAGGAGTAAATCGACATTCTTTCCTGTTAATGATGTGGATTTAGCAACTTCCGTTTCGCTGTCAGTGAGCAGTCTGACATTCGCACCAGATCCCTTTATAATGTCCACCAGATTTCTCACGGACGTGTCTTTTCCTTTCGGGTGGCGCACTTATTAGCAGTGTATACGTCCTGCATTTCCAAGAGCAGGTCTCGACTATTCGTACCTTCCTGTGCAAAACATCAGGGACAATGAAGCGGGGTTCTATGGAGAACAATGGGGGATGCCGCACTGAATTTTTCATGTTGCCATTCATAACCTCAATAACCTCAATCCTAACCTCAATCTGCGTCTGCTTCCCACTGGCCGAATAGTAACTTTTGTAACTGAGCGTTTGTGTTCCCTTAGAAGTCGGCCCAGGACGCACATTCCCCCAGGGCGTCAGTCGTGACGTTGCCCACATACGTGAGGCCGACAACGGCAAGCCCTATCACCACCACCACCGTTTGACAAAATTGACTATCATAATAATTCCTAAGAGGATCGTTAATCCAAGAGCTTATATGCATTCCATTACCGATGCCAAACAATTTAAGAAATGTTTATGCGACCGCTGGGGGGGGGGGGGGGGGGTGACGTGGAAATTCCAGCGATCTGCCTGCCTACACAGGCGGCACTATGCTCGGTGAAGGGACGAAGAGGGGGAGATGAAGAGGAAGGCTCACGCGTCTGGCTGACATGACCGTTGCGCTGCATAGTCATTTTTCAATTTCCACGTCGTACGTGTTGTCATTGTTTGCTCCAGTTGACCAAAACGTTCCATGTACCTGTTTATTTACCTCCACGTATCTGCGCAATTTTTTCACGTGGTTGTAAACCTTGCTGCTATGTTAATATTATTCTACCAAATGTTAACCTCCCGTTTGTATTGCCTCATGGCCGCGAGAGTAAATAAATAAATTAGTCTGGAGGTCTCACAGCACAACAACCGTCCACCTTCGGCGTACAAATTCTTTGAGAGCGATAAATCAGCTTCTTTTGCGGGACTCGCCGATGCCACGCAACTACTGCAGTTTCTCTCACTCTCTCTCTGTTTCACTCCTTTTTTTTTCTTACAGCGGCTGCAGACCGGCCACTGCTGCACGTCTAATGATGTACTCGTACCGGGGCATCAAGCGCGGAATTATTGCTTTATCTGTATCTTGTAGAGTTGCCCGCTTCATCACGGCTTCCGCGTTAACCCCATGACAGACAGAAAGGCGAGGGCGATTACAGCAGCTATCAAGAAACCCGTGCACAAAAGTATACTTTTGTATCAAATCAAACAAAACAATAAGTCAGTCGTTACGTAACGACTGACTTATTGTTTTGTTTGATTTTAGTGACCTTTTTTTTCGTTCCATACTTCATCCAATGAAATCATTCCTTGTTCATCAAGATATCTACTGGAGCTGATAGCACTGCGGCCTTGCCTTGAGTAGGAAGAATGCTAAGACGTTGCCAAAACTTATTCGCTCTGCGCGCGTTCTCGCTATTGTTCTTGTATGCAAGAGCTTTTGTGCCCGTATAGCTCTGCGGCTGAGAATTCTGGGAGTCTGCGACGGGAGTACGAACAGATGGGCTTTCCTATATGTCTTCAGACTGCCTGTACGCCGTAGAACGAATAATTGCTAGAACCGTAATCCATAATCTGTATGAGAATATGCAAGGAATATATTACACATCCGTGAGAAAGCTGGTGGACATTATAAAGGGAGCTGGTGCGAACGTCAGACTGCTCACTGACAGCAAAACGGAAGTTGCTAAATTCACATCATTAACAGGAAAGAATGTCGATTTACTTCATGAGAATCTACCACGCCTTGTGACCCTAGTCCTCTCCTCGGACACCAGAGATGAACGAGCACAGTTGTTATGGGATCTTTTCAGAGGTGTGGTTAAAGAATTTAAGCAAGATGCTGCAGGGAAAGATCTGCGTCAGGAGACGTTAAACGTCCTAACTATGTTTCTATATCTGGGAACCAAATGCAAGGGGTACGGACAGGAGAGCGTGACCCCGTAGATTCATGTTTTTTCGCATCACACCGCGATGAGCCACATGCAGCAGCGCTGACTGCGATTGCTTTCTAGCCAAGGACTAGAAAAAAAAAATTGCGCCTTAGAGAACCTACATCATCCGCGAACAAACAAATGGGACGCAGCATCGGATGGGCTAAAATATATGTTAAAATAAATATAAACAACTGTTCATCGTGCTTCATTCAGTATTTATTCGACTCATACGTACTAACAATCGATGCTACACAACTGACTTTTACGTGGTGCACACAGTTGCTTATCAATCAGTCAATAAACTTTTCTTCACACCTACAGAAACAAAGATGTACGAATGAAAAAAGACGCGATAGCGAACAACACAGCCCAAGCAGTACTGCTGAAAGCGCGAGCGTGTACGGCTGGATCAAGATTGTAAATCTTCAGAAGAACACTGATAAGACAACACACCTGCTAGCACCCTCTCCACAGACGAAAAGAAAAGCCAAGAGTACGGCTGTCGAAAAACACGCGGCAATAGGTGTAGATTTGATCCACTACGGCGTTAGCTGTATTAAGTATGGAAAATAAAAGACAGGGACGCAGAACAATATTATCCTTTTTTTTCGTTGTCTGAAATTGCGCGTATTTTGATGGAATTTGATAGATACAATTTGAGAAATGACAATAACAGAAAGTCGCAGGAAACTCGCAAATCAAACTCAAACTCAAACAACAGAAAGTCGTGATCTCCTAACTTTTTTTTTTTGTCGTTGTAGTTTCGAGGTGAACGACAAATCTACAGTATCTAAAAAATGCAGATGACATTGACAAGGCAACGAGCATTATTGTGATCAAAAGAGAGCAGAGTAATGCGTTATAATACAAATGGGCCAAGTGCGTGACCGCCTTTTACAATTGCGTTTTCCTCGCTTGAGAGGCTCCTGCGTTCGCGAGGAAGCGTGACATCCTATAGCTGTATCATAAATTGTCTTCAGGTATTAATAAGCCCCCGCCCCCTCCCTCCGCCTCAAAAAAAGAAAAGAAAAAGGAGAGAGTGAGAAAGAAGAAACGAACGAAAACGAAGCGTCTCGGATATCTTTCCTAGCCGCTCGCATCAGTGTTCGATGGCTAACTAAAATGGTATACTTAATTAGCTTCACTAATTTTCAAAGATTGACCCAATGACAGCATCGAAGCCCTTGGAGTCATTGTACATTCTCTATGACCGACACATTGGTGTCTATAATTATAACCTATCCTCGATAAACTTGGTTTGACAACCTTAGCACTTCTTCGAACCTCAGATATCACATTTTCTTGCGCAAAGTAGTACATGTCGTCTTAAGCTGTCGTTGGTCCATTTTCTGCCGTTAATTTTAGTTCTTTCTTGTATTTGCATCCTACCTTCATCATCTTCACATAACGTTCCATGTGCAGTGGTGTAGGGTACGCACCTCCGCGGTGAAACACCCCATCTCATTGTCATCATTTATTGTTGTTGTTGTTGTGCCGTTCACTCCGACCACAACTTTATTTTTTATTTTGTTTGATTGCTCACAGTTTAGAAGACACCAACAGATTTCGTAACAGCCATAATGTACACACGTTTGCTCTTTATAACAACCTCAACGATGTTAGTTCTCCTAACAGCTGTCAAGTTTTTATATCCTATACCTTTACCACGTGATGTTACACACAAATCTTTGCTCCCCGTATTGTTATTTCTTGTTTGTCTTCTCTTGTAGTCTCTTCTGCGCTGAGCCATTTCCCAAACCTGTGGTTGCGCGTGGCCTTGAACGTAGGCTTCGCCGCAACGTGCTCGTGCGGCGATGGAAGGCTCCTTTACAGGTTCAAAATTTGGAACCCGAATGGAACCTTGAAGATGCCACTATTCATGCCCACAAAATTGCTCAAAAGTTTTGTCCTGGCAGAGGCAAGATGCCTTTAGAGAACGGATGCCAAGCGCTGCGAGCAGAATATGTAGCACGCGCTTTTCGTTCCAGAATACACAGGCTCTATGGGACCCGTTTTAGGTGAAGCCTGCTTTACGTTTTGTCCCTAATTCTTGGGCATGTGTAAAGGGTCCTCGTTTCGGACGACGTAAGGTTGTTGTCGGGCGAGCGCATTCGTTTCTTGCAGACGTCACTATCTGGGCGGGGCATGTAAATAACGCCCGCTTGTAGACAGTCCTGTTTCGCCTAATGAGATTTGCACAGCAGTCCCATTTCGCCTAACGCCAGTCACCACTTCCACCTCTTTAATCCTATAATGCGGATTAGGCGAAATAGGATCTAACTGTCCACTCAAAATCCAAAAAGGGGCAGTGCCCATTTTAATGCCATCAGCGCTCTGCTTTAGATGCCATGTTTTTTTTTTGCGAAACTCATTTGAATTTTTATTTAAATAATGAGCGCCTCCCACTCATTTACACGGTGCGCAGTTTGTAGGTGGTATCGGACAAAGACTTGTAAGAAAGAAAGGTCGTCGAGTGGTGCACCCGTTAGTGAATTATTTAGCCCGGAGTTTTAACTGAGACACACGGTATATGTGACTGTAATTATAACTAGCAGTTAAACTACAGTTTTCTCTAGTTAACTACGGCAGTTACGTTACCGTGGGCTATAACTTCGCATTTTAGGACTGTCTCCAATTTGCTTCGCAGCTCTGCCGGCGACTGTAAAAACGTAAACACGATACATGTCGTGCTGGCATAATTTTTTGTCTTAGACAAACATGTATACGCATCTTTTATCCATCCGAGTACACGGCGAATCAGAGCAATAGGGCCTGTGCCCCCTTCCCTCTCAGCGGTGTCGCTCGGTATAGTGTGCAGGTAACAGGCGTGTTTTGACGATGCTCGCTAACGACGGACAGAAGAGACGAAGACAGGCGCTAACGCGACTTCGGAATGTCCCGTTGTACTAGAAGTGTATGCTAGCAAGGTGGATGTTTGGGCTTGTTGGTACTACATAAATAGACTACCGTATTTTCACGCGTATTAGCCGCAGCTTATGCGCGATTTTTTTTTTCGCGGATGCTCTGCGGCTTATCCGCGGGTGCGGCTTATCTGGTGACTATTTTTCCCTGGTACTTTCCCCATACCCCTGATTAAACGAAAGGGCCGAGAGTGCCTCATGTTTTTCGGAACAGGACCGCCCTGCCAGTGCACGAACAATACCGAACAGGGGCGGGTCCACACCACATTCGAGTGGACTGACCTTCCGAATACATTCCCCCACGCAGCCCCCAAAAGGGGTGACAGTGATTCATGTCTCCTGGAACACCACTAACCCGTCAATCCACGAAAAACACGCAACATGGGCACAATCCGATCTTAGTAGAACGACCGTTGTAGAACACTAGAACTGAACTCTTTTGTTATACATCATGCCGACACCGGAATGTGGACTGGGTTTATGGCCTTCCCTACGGTCTCCTCTGTCGGCAGACCCACAGGAAGGGTTCAACACACCTGACATCGGGATAAAACGTGGTCAGCTAAGCGTTAGTTCTCATTTGACGAGAGCAGCAGCAATCGTGGACACGGGCACGGCAGTTAGAGGTGAGGCATGGCTCCAACGCGGACGCGCAGCTACGACAGCGGCTTCAAACTAAGAGTCGTAGACTTCGCGGTCCAGTACGGGAACAGGCCAGCTGGCAGGGAATACGGCGCCGACGAGCGTTGAGCGTCTGTGTTGATTTTGTGTGTGCATCACTGGTTTAGCGCACAAAGCAGTCGCGTCGTATTACCCGCGGCTTATCTGCGAGTGCGGCTTATCTGCAAAAACATTTTCAAAATGTATCTAAAAACGAGTCCTGCGGCTTATCTGCGGTGCGGCATATACGCGTGAAAATACGGTACATATATTTCCGATAGATATAAACCGGCTTTCATTATTTTGGCTACTTTGGGAGCGGGGTGTTGTGGTACGCGCTCTGCGCGTTGACGGTGTGCACAATTTCTTTTTTAGCTGGAGAAAAGGTCTACGTGAGCAGTACGTCGCTTGAAAGAGTTGCGATCGCTGATTCTCGGCACGCTGTACAAATTTCTAGTTCACACCTCGGGACTAAAGTCAGTAAACAGAAACTTGCAACGTAATCATATGAGATAATAAAAAATGTCTGGATAATTAATCGCAAAAAAAAAGAAGAAAGAAAAACAGGCGACTAAAACACAGAGCTCTGAATACTATCCAGCAGTTCTGCTTCGCGTAGAGCGCATCCTCCAGTTTAAACCGTCGGTGTACTTTATGCAAGACATCGCGCATAAAACGCCAAAGTAGCTAAAATGTAGTTAAAGTACGTCCAAGTAGTTAACTAGTCTTAACTATTGGGGCTCTAATGTAGTTACACTAGTAGTTAAACTACAATTTGACGGACTAGTTGGTAGCTATAGTTAAACTACAAAAAAGTGGTTACTGCCCATCTCTGATAGATAGATGATTTAAGTACAAAATATATAAATGCTATAGATGATATAGAAGATATCACTTTTTTATTCCGTATTAACGCCGCGGAGCAAGTGTGACTATGAGCGGCGTACAGACGTGGACAGATGGAGAGAGGACAGCAGGAAAGGGGTTAGTATGCGTCCTCGGCCGACTCCAGGGGGAACTGTGCCGACATTCGTCTGGAAGGTCTGCTGGGAAACCCAGGGGAATCCCCAGACAGCACAGCTCGTGGAGGGATTAGATCAAGCGTGACCTCCCGGTCTTGGTGTGGCAAGCGATCATCCTAACCACTATGCCACGGGAGCTGTAGGAACAACAGCAACGACTACTTTGTTTGAACGATGATGAGTGGGGAGTTGCATTGCCAGGGGCGATACTCTATCCCATTGCTGGCGGTAATGTAGTGAAATGGAATAACGGGTTGCCTCACACTCACAGTGAGGACGAAGTGCTACGGTGTCGAAACACTTAAGACAGAGCGTTGGTAGGCTAGATTTGGCCATGGACCAAGCAATTTTGACGTAGTGAGAGGGCGAAAGTCCAGCTGATTTAGAGACACCGATAGCGTGGATCTGAAATGTTGGTGTGCGGGCAATGGAGAAGGCTGTGCTCTAGACCGAGAAGAAAAACAAAGAGAGTACCGCGAAATGTCCACGTAAAACGCGATCCCGATTAAACACATGCTCCCTCTAAACTTGACCTCAACAACTGAATTGGCCCAACACTGACGCCTTCCAGTCAATCCCATCGCACAATCCTCACGCCATGACGACCACCGTCTTTTTTTTCTTTTTCCTCTTCGTGGCAAAGGGCCGCATTGAGAAGTAAAACGACAAAGCAGCCCATATTTTTACAAAACATAAAAAAGCAATACTCAAAAAACGACAACCGAGAAAGCACACAGTTCACCTTCGATTACGTGCCTGTACGCAAAAATAAAAAATAATAAATAAATAAAATAAAGAAGAAAGAAAGAAAGTAAGCGAGAAGTAACAAAATGCAAAAGCAAACAAGCCCGGCCACTATAATCGGTGAACGCTTTTCCTGGGGCAAATTGCAGGGGACAATGGCGTTCGGAAAGGAATTCTGCTTAAATGAAATTACGCGAAAAACTTTGGGCGGTACCGGGTGCACCGTACAATTCATACGTCTGGTGTCAAGTGTCCGCTGACATCCATTGAGATTGTGCTGCCCCGTGTGTGCTCAAAGTTTTGATTTTTTGTGAGGGTGTGAAAGCGAGAGGGTGTGTGGGAGGTATATAAGGCGGCCTGCTGGGCTAATGAGGTTGTGTCTCACCAGAGTGGGTTTACTGAGCAAGTATGATCGCAAGGGTAAGTTGGCACCGTTCGCTAGATTGACATCAGAGCAGAACAAGAATTAGAGACACTTTATATATTGTTGAATGGTTATATTTAGTGAGTCCTAATGAGAGGCAAGAAATTGCACTACACCTGAGAGCTGGATATGATCCCGAACTGAAGCACATTTTAAACCGTTTGAAATCGCATTTATAAGCTTTAGGTTTAGACCTTCAGTCGTGATCTGGACAAAATATTTTTGTCCTCAAATGGTTTCGCTCCGTTTTCCACGCAATGCAATCGCCTAAGAACGTTGAGCTCTATATTCCCCAACGCAACTTTCGTTTCCTCATAGATTCACCACCCACTTCCTACAGTTTATAGTTCCATACAGTTTCGAGAATACACACTGTTGGTAGACCGCTGATGAAGCATAGAAGAGTGTATATGGGAGATATAATACAGAAGCAGCATACATCTACCTCACCTTATCAACGGATAAAATTGCCAGTCACATGCGCCGTAATTGGCTCCGGTAGGTGCGATACATTCACATTGACTTCCGCAAGCGGTGTATAGTGCTTCTCAAACCTTTATGCTCGTCCCTTTTATCATTCATGGACGCGTCAACTTCACCGCCAGCCCTTATGTCAACTTCAACGCAATGCACATGTAAAAAAATGTAAATCAGTTAATGTGGAGAGTTTTGCGAGTTGTATACATACCCAAATCGATACAGCGCAACAACCAGGTCCTTTGTCTGACCCTTCTTGTCCTCGTTGTTGCGCTGTATCGATTTGAAAAAAAAATTACATGTTTTATTGTTTCTTCTGAGTTTCTTTGTTGCGCTAAATAGGCCTTCCAGTACTGTGCTCACCTATAAGCCGTTATAACACACCGTCGAAGGCAGTGGAGGCACCTGGCAAGGGAGATGTCCTATAAATGATATACTACACTGAATATGCGTTACTTGTTGTCATTCCCCCACCCCGGCACCTACACATTGCCAACTGAGAACCCCTGGCCAACCAAAAGTGCCTAACATCGCCGTAGAAATTTAATAATTAATTTAAGTGAAGCACACAGATTAGTAGGTTAGATAGAATAGCATACACGCAGGCTAGCTGGTAGTCAATATTCTTCACGGGAATACCTGAGCTTGGACGACACACACACGCACACGCGCACACACGCACACACACAAAGTAAACACTGACGGTAGCAAGTTTTTACTGGTTCAATGTCTCAGCAGACGTGGACAGGTGGAGAGATAACAGAAGGAATGACAGAGAAACAGGGGGAATTAGTATGTGTCCAGGGCAGACCCCACATTCTTAAAAATGAGGGGTAATCGCATAGCTCGCCCATAGCCAACCATCATCTCGAGCAACATCGTTGCTTCCTTTGATTTGCTGAAAACAGGAGGCGTACGCCACCATTTTTGTGGCATTATGCAGTTCATAGTTGCCACAAAAAGGGTGTACGCCCCCCCCCCCCCTTTTTTCGTCAAATCAAGGGAGAGAACGTTGTCATTCAGGATGATGTTTGGATTGGAGCGTGCTATGCGGTGAAGCTCTGTTGTTAGAGCGCACGGGAAACCTTGCCGACATCCGTGTTGAAGGTCAGCCAGAAAACCCATCTACACTCTGAAAACAGAACTTCACCGCATAGCACGCTATGCGCCAACCATTGCCAAGAATGATAGAGTTATCGCTACTGATTCCAGGAGAGAGGAGGGCGTACGCCTTTTTGTGGCAATTATCATATATCCAAATTGCCACAAAAAGGAGTACGCCCACCTCTATCTTCGAATCAGTAGCGATAACACTAGCAATGGTTGGCGCACAGCGTGCCATGCGGTGAAGTTCTGTTTTTCACAATCGAACACATCCTGCGAGACTGCCGAGCATACCATTCTGCGCGCGAAACACATCTCCCTCGCTCCACCTCGGGCTCGCTAGCAGACATCCTCTACCCCGCTGGTTCTTCTGCCGAACGCTCCGCCAAAGCAAGAAACCTCATTCTCTTCCTGCTGAAGACTGGCCTTGCTGATCGACCCATCTAATACTGTACTCTCATCGATGAACTCGTGCACCTCACCGCATCCCCATCCTTCAACCTCCTCTATCCTCCATCCGTCCGTCCTTCATTTGTGTTTTGTTTTGCTATGCGTTTTCCTTTTCATTTTTTGGCTATAGTCGTGACGACGCCCACTTCTGTGTGGCCAACAACGGCGAGCCTATCCTGCCATCACCCCCCCCCCCCCCCCGTCTGTTTTTAGGGTGCATAACCTCCGACAGAACAGCTGGTGTTAGCGTTTGAACATACCACCTCCCAGTCTTCAACATGGTCTTGTGTCTGTGTCTACCAGCAACGAGCGGGTACTGTGCGCACTCGGCCATGTGGCTGCACTCTGAAACCTGAACTTCACCGCATAGGACTCCTAAGGCCATCCAGAATTCATGATGCTATTCTCCTGTCTCCTGGGTTGCACTGCAGACGGCTCGTACGGCTCCTTTGTCGCACTTGCCGCATGTAAAACGTCCCCGTTTTCAGGAAGTGCGCGCAGACATCACACAACTGTGCAGCACATATTGTATGTTTCGAGCTCTACATTAGTCACCATAAGCGTGTTGCATATCCACGGCACACAAAATGAGCGTGCATTTTTGTTCCAGATCGCAGTGGTACTGGCCATATCGGCCCTCGCCCTCGCTGGGGGACATGGTGGTCACGGTGGTCAAGGAGGGTACAGTCACCAACACAGGCACCAAGATGTAAGAATTGCTCAAATGTAGTTTTTCCACTGTCACACAGGACGATCTCTTAGTGATCATTCAAACCGATGATTTGGATCCAATGCTTATTCAGGATTTCGTATACAATGTGCGAGAGGAAAATATGTAGACCTCAAAATTATACACCGTGGAACATGACTTCTACGTTCGCCATCCACGCGATCTCAACTTTAAATTTCTCCTATAGAGCGAATCGCGTGCTGCCTGAATGCTCCGAAATACAGAGGACATTCCAAATCGTTGTACAGCGTCAGTTGTTAAGGGCGGACCCACCCGAGACTGCGTGGTCGGCGTCCGCAGTAAACGCGAGTCACATGTCCCCCACAGAGTCTAATTCAAGCGCCAAGACTCTCAGACAGAGTCTAATTCAAGCACCAGGACTCTCGCTTCGTTGACCACCATTGACGTGGTACGCTTATTGTGAACGGCACGCCGTTTTATGTAACATCCACTAAATCGTGGCCGTTAAGCGGTCCACAAACGTAATCTGGACGACGAACGATTGAGAATTTATTCCCACGTATAAAAATTTAATGCGCCTGTCTCAATTTCCGCGGGAGTTACCGTTCCAAATCTGGAGGACGGTGAGATTTTACTAGTCTCGAGAAGTAATTTTAGTTAGAAGTAACTCGATACAGTAACTAGCTACTGCAAAAATAACAAGTACCTGTATCAAATTACGCTTCCTAAGAAAGTAACTTTCAGCGGTACCTAGTTCCGTTTTTACACTAACTATAGTTACAATAACTAGCTACTTTCAGAATCGTAAGTTTTTTGCAATAATATCGGAAAGCGTTCCCATTTTTCTTTCTTATAGCGGTTACCGCATGTTGTTCGTGACTCAGACTACTGCCCACAGCTATAAATGAATGGCGATGTGAAAAGGATGCAGCTATCGCAGCCACTCAGAAAGAAGGGCATGGTGCGTCTACTGCATTCGGAGGTGGCCCTCGACTTGAGGCGACCCGTGGTGGGGACACCTCACTATGCTACGATATGCTCGCAGTACCCTCGCACAGAAGTACAACGCTGCAACTCTAGCTTCTTAAAGGGCTCAAATTAAAATTAGTTGTGGTATTGCTAGAATATAAACCGTTATCATTATTCCAATGACAAGAAAGTAGTTCTATGGTCAGCGCTCCTAAGCGCAACATGGAAGAAACGACGTGCCCCAGTTGAGCGGCTGTTCGCCATTGGCAGGGATGCTTTGGAATAAAGCGGGGCTGACTTACAGAGACAAACTTGAAGCAGGAGCTCTTTCTCCAGTGTAGCCTGGAGAAGTAGTTCACATTGCACCACAAAATAATTTAGGATAAAAGTATTTCAGTTCTTGTTCCGTCATTTTGGAAGGTACTCGTAGAGTAACTAAGTTACCTATAGCTATAGTTACTATTTGTGCAGACTAACAGCACCTCTAACTTAGATACTTTGTTCGTGTAGTAACTCAAGCTGCAACACAGATACTTTTTGAAGTAGCTTTTCCCAAGGCTGCATTATACAGCGTCACCTGAAAACGCGCGTCACGTGATCCCGCAGAGTGTGATCAAACCAGCAGTACAAAGCGATTTAACTCATACTCGGAATGTAAAATATTTGAGCAAAGAATTGGTTTGTTCATCACACCTAGTGTGCGAAAAGTGTGTGGAGTTGAGAGACCGGAAAGGGCGGAGAGACGGGATTGGTAGAGACACAGCGTATGATGCGAAGGGTAACAGTAGGCCGGATTGGCCGATAGACATCGTAATCGTCCCTTCAATTTTTGTGTCAAGCCGCTGCAACATTACAATGTTTCTACATCTTGTGTCCGTTGAGTGAAAAGTTTTTGCAATTCCGATTACTCGTCTTCTGACGCAGGACCACGGACACTACAAGTTTGGCTACGACATCGTCAACCACTACGGTGCCAAGAACGGTCGCTGGGAGGCCGGGTCTGCTTATGGTCCAGTCGTCGGTTCTTACTACCTGGGTGACATCGACGGCAGACACCGTACCGTTAACTACGTAGCAGACAAGCGCGGCTTCCGCGCCATCGTCAAGACCAACGAACCCGGCACCAAGACTAGTCTTCCTGCCGCTGCACCTTACGTATCTGCTCACGGAAAGCACGTTCCTGCTTACGGCCACGGTGGTTACGGTCACGGAGGTTACGGCCACGGCGGCTATAGTGGATATGGTCACGGAGGTTATAGTGGATATGGAGGATACGGTCACGGAGGCTACGGTGGTTATGGGCATGGTGGTTATGGAGGCTATGGCCGCGGATTCTATGGTTAAAAGTTCCAGTGCGTCGTCATGTGTGCAGCCTTCGTGTGCTTGCTGTTGTGAGTATAGATCGACCTCAAGCTCTCCAACTCTTCCCTCTTATTTTTCTACTTTTTCCTTGGATTCTGGGGTCCACAACGGGAAATTGATCCCTCAAGAACCTTTTGGTATATTTATTCGATTGCTTAGAAGTACCTGTACAATTTTTCAAGATGCACCTCTTCCCAGATCAGTATTTCGTAACTCGCTTGCCTTGCACCATTAATACGTAATTATATGCAGGGCGTTTTTTTATTCGTTACAGAATGTTTATATAAAAATCTAGCACAGCAAGGTACATGCCGTTTTACCATGTGGGTTATACGGTCAGGCGAACATCCTGTAGGACATCGTATGCAACTACTGAACGACTACTTAGCTAAAATTTATTTAAAACTTATTAATTAGATGTTTTCTGGGAAATGCGCGATAGCAGAATTGGAGCTAGTCATGAGCCGAATGCACATTTGTACATATATATATATATATATATATATATAAATGGGGGGGAAAGCCATTAAAAAAATAAGTAATTGATGCTAGACGTGTTTGAAATTCAAACTTACAGATTAAAAAGGCTTCTATGGCTGCACGTAGAGAAACAGATACTCATTGAACGATGCGACAGCACCAGAGGACACGTGTTTCGCCGTGTTTGCGGCTCGTCGGCCCTGGGTAGCTGCGCATCGTTCGGGATTGGCAAACCAGGGGTCACTCAGCGAGCGATATACACCTGGGAGGGTGACTGAGCACTCCTCAATGCCACAGTGCAAGCCAGTGAATTATAAAAAGGGGGGAAAAGCCATTAAAACAATAAGTAATTGATGCTAGACGTGTTTGAAATTCAAACTTACAGATTAAAATGGCTTCTATGGCTGCACGTAGAGAAACAGATACTCATTGAACGATGCGACAGCACCAGAGGACACGTGTTTCGCTGTGTTTGCGGCTCGTCGGCCCTGGGTAGCTGCGCATCGTTCGGGATTGGCAAACCAGGGGTCACTCAGCGAGCGATATACACCTGGGAGGGTGACTGAGCACTCCTCAATGCCACAGTGCAAGCCAGTGAATTATAAAAAGGGGGGGAAAGCCATTAAAAAAATAAGTAATTGATGCTAGACGTGTTTGAAATTCAAACTTACAGATTAAAATGGCTTCTATGGCTGCACGTAGAGAAACAGATACTCATTGAACGATGCGACAGCACCAGAGGACACGTGTTTCGCCGTGTTGGCTTTTCCCCCCTTTTTATAATTCACTGGCTTGCACTGTGGCATTGAGGAGTGCTCAGTCACCCTCCCAGGTGTATATCGCTCTCTGAGTGACCCCTGGTTTGCCAATCCCGAACGATGCGCAGCTACCCAGGGCCGACGAGCCGCAAACACGGCGAAACACGTGTCCTCTGGTGCTGTCGCATCGTTCAATGAGTATCTGTTTCTCTACGTGCAGCCATAGAAGCCATTTTAATCTGTAAGTTTGAATTTCAAACACGTCTAGCATCAATTACTTATTTTTTTAATGGCTTTTCCCCCCTTTTTATAATTCACTGGCTTGCACTGTGGCATTGAGGAGTGCTCAGTCACCCTCCCAGGTGTATATCGCTCGCTGAGTGACCCCAGGGGCCCTATTCCGAGCCGCTGTCGAGCGGCAGCGACGGTGTCGATAGAGGAGTATCGGTAGAAGACGATAACGAGCACCGGGAACGACACCTGCCACTTTTGGCATTCCCATGTAGCTTTTAACGACAGTGCGCTTGGTTTGTTGGCTGTCGGTAGAGGTTAAGACGTCTGGGAACGAGACGTCGCACTCTCAGCCAATAGTGTAGCAGGAGGAGAATCACGCGGAATGCCTTATTTTGGAAGCAGACGACGACGACGACGCGTTGACGATGGAGAAGTCTCGCGCTTCTCGCTCAACGCACGAATAATATGAAATTGTGTTGCTGTTCGTGATAGAGCACCGCAGTTTAGTCACGGACATTTTGCTGACGACCTACACGCAATTAGAATCAGTCGCGATATTAAATTCCCAGAGAAGGAGCTGTCAGAACAGTTAACAAGTGGAGAAATGTAAGCTTTAGGCAGACCTTTGTGTATTGTTTGATATGTATGATAGTAGAGAATTGTCTCTGTGGCAAAGTGGTTTCAATAAAGACGTTTCATCTGATATAAACCCGTTGTCGCCCGATCTAAACACCGGCGCCAACCGTGATCGTGTTTAGCCACGCGACTTGCAGCCGTCTTGACAGCTCTCTCTCCGCTTAACGACAGTATCATTCACCATATCGACAGGGTGGAGGCTGTCGTTCCCGTGAGCGACACCGTCGCTTACGGGCGACGCGTTTGGAGCGCAGGGAATACCAAATTCTCTTCGATAGCGTTACGTTGCGTCACATACCACGTGTTCTCGCTCCCGAACGACACGTTCGCGCTACCGATATAGATCGGAATAGGCCCCCTGGTTTGCCAATCCCGAACGATGCGCAGCTACCCAGGGCCGACGAGCCGCAAACACGGCGAAACACGTGTCCTCTGGTGGTGTCGCATCGTTCAATGAGTATCTGTTTCTCTACGTGCAGCCATAGAAGCCATTTTAATCTGTAAGTTTGAATTTCAAACACGTCTAGCATCAATTACTTATTTTTTTAATGGCTTTTCCCCCCTTTTTATAATTCACTGGCTTGCACTGTGGCATTGAGGAGTGCTCAGTCACCCTCCCAGGTGTATATCGCTCGCTGAGTGACTCCTGGTTTGCCAATCCCGAACGATGCGCAGCTACCCAGGGCCGACGAGCCGCAAACACGGCGAAACACGTGTCCTCTGGTGCTGTCGCATCGTTCAATTAGTATATATATATATATATATATATATATATATATATATATATATATATATATATATATATATATATATTCTGGCTTTCCGTGGCCAGGTCCCTTACCTTACCTGCCGTTGTGGAAGGAAAAAGACGCGGAGAACAGATTTTAGAGAAGTTAGGAACACTAGATTATGTAATAGGGAGAAATTAAAAGTTCAATGAAAACTGGCCGACCGTTTTGTTAAAATATCATGTTGTACTTTTCGTGTTAAATTCTCCACTAAATCAACTCGATTTTGTTAACCTCTGTAGAGAGTGACTAGTAGAAGTGAGAACTAGAGCTTTATTTCTCGCGCCGAGCGAGGTGTATGACAAACGCAAAAGCCAGGGGTGATGGCGATGAGACCGCCACAATTGCAACAGAAAATTCGGCAAGCATCAAACTACGTTGGTTTGTCAAAGTGGTCACCGTGCGCATCTACACACCGCTACCATCGCTGTGATGCTATCGTGTGATGCTATCGCTCCATGACGCCTTTGGCGTAGAATGAAGTGGGCTGCTGTCGTAGCTACTGTAGCATATCTCTCTGGAGGGCCTCATCTGTGTGGATCGTCTTTCCTCCTATAGGTGCTCTTTAAGGGACACAAACAAATGGTAATAGCTTGGGGATAAATCTGGGTTGCGTACGGGCACGGGGAAAAACTTCCCAGGGCGTTTCGGCCAGGGTCGTAATTTCTGCGGTTTCGGCCTATCGTCAAATTCGCCGTGTGAGGCAGGGCATCGTCATGAAGAATGGCCCTTCAGGACAACGCCCCAGGCCTTCTATTGCGAATTGCGTTTCGCACGGTACCCTGTATCGACGTAAAGTAGTACTGGCAATTAATCATGACTCCTGACTCCAAGAAGTCCTTATGGATGACACCCAGCACGTCCCAGAAGACAGTTCCCGTAGACTTCCCACCAGACGACTGCATCATGCTTTTCTTTGGTTTAGTACAGCAACCGCCACAGGAATCCTTCCTTGGCTCGATCTCGAGTACAGTGCTTCGTACTGTGTACTTGACAGTGAGCTTATGTGGTCTTGTATGTTTACAGGTGTCGTCAGCCATCTTCCGTGCTCATGTTAAATCTACAACCCTGCTCCAGCTTCTTCGCTTTGTTTCTCGGGTCTACGGGTCTATTTGTTTCGTCGACATCCGTTGCGTCTGTCCCGCTACCATTCACTTGGCAACACGTCTGTTCTTAATCTATTGGTCTACCATGTCATGTTGCGTTTGTGTGCAAAGTAGTAATTTTATTATTTATATGTGTAAATAAAGAAAGAGTTTCTACGATGCTATGGCTACTATCTGTTATCATATCCCGGTTGACACCGCTCCGAAAGTTATAGAGACTTCAGATGGTCGTTGTAGTGCAGAAAAAGTTGTACTGGCTCGAGTGTACATGCCACGCAGTCGCCTCAATCCAACGTGCGTCGCGTTTCATAGGTCCTTCTGTTCGCTCGTCGTTCGTTTGAAGGCAGGAATTATTAAACCGAGAGCTTTAGAGCAGTGGTTCTCAACGTTTCCAGCTCCCCGGACCCCTTTTGGCACTCGTCAAGACGTCATTCCCCTCCCCCCCCCTACGCGCGCTGGTGTGAACTACGTAGGAACAGATGCCAGACCACACGAGTTGCCGAAATACGGTGTCCACTTACGGAAAATCCTTTATTCAAGGTTGCATGTACGACAACTTGTAATTACCTTAAAGGGACTATGAAACAATTTTTTTTCTTCGTTTCGTTCGAAAGAAGACATTTTTCTGAGTCTAGAACCGAAATTTTACTTTCGTCGCGCGAGCGGATTTCTCGGGAGCGAATTTAAACGGAGCGGCGAAGGGAGGACAGCTGGCGCCACGCCGTGGCGAGCTGCCGAGCGGAGACACAACGGGTAACGGGTGACGCGACCACGGCCGGCTCAGCAACACGTCATCGTGACGTGTTGCCGAGCCGAGGAATCCCGCCAGGAGCATGCGCCGTAGGATCCCGCGTATGCGTTCATCGGGAGTGGAAATCTCCATGACAGCAGCTTTCGCGCGATCGGCAGATTTCGGCAGTGGCGGCAGCCACAGCGCGAGCTCGCGGCATTACTTGCCATTGTGCAACACCGGTGACGTAACGGGGAACCGAAGTGCGGTCCGTACAGTTACACCATCGGCAGGGAAATATGCGCGGGAGAGGAGGAACGCGGAAGAGACATTTCCAGAGCGCGCTCCTCGCAGAGTGGAGCGATTTCGTCCGGAAAAATTTGTGGCATATTAGTTTCTCTGCGGGAAGAACAGTTTCCATCGAAAAAAAGTATGGGGGTTCGGGAAATTTCATAGTCCCTTTAATGGAGAGATATCCGAGCCATTTCCAACTCGCAGCTTATTTTCGAATCAGACAGAAAGGAGGAGTCAGAGAAGACGTACACAGGATGACATTAATATTGCTCCAGAATTTGCTTGAAGAATCCTGATAATGTCATACTGCCTCTGGCAAGGACTGCTACTGGGAACTGAAGCTTAGAGCCCTGTACGGGCCGACTTTTCCGGGCCCGACCCGGCCCGGGCGCATCGAAAAATGGCCCGGCCCGACCCGGGCCCGGACCTTCATATTTTTATGCGGCCCGACCCGGCGCGGCCCGGTGACCCAGTGACTAGAGCACGGCCCGGCCCGGAAACTAAGCAAATAGAGCCCGGCCCGGCCCGGCCCGGCCTGGCCTGGCCCGTGACCCGGCGAGTAGATCTCGGCATAGTATTTGCAGCCGCGACGTACGCGTTTCTGGCGATTATCAAACAAATTTATGAGTAAATCTATAAGGAGAGAAGACAAACATACAAGTGAGGGCGGTTTAACACCATAACCGTACCAGACCAAATTAAATCCAGAACGTACGCGGGCATGGGCGTTATCGCTACACTGTCAAGATTTTGCGGAGGTAAAGGATGCTGTCGACAAACTCCTTCTTCCAGTCCATACCCCTCTCACCAAGCTTTGCCCAGTGATTGTGACATACGTGAGAAGTGAGGAGCAATGTAAAGTGGCTTTCAGAATGTTCTAGACGGTCGAATCATATGCCTAATGCAGTATCCCTTGCTTGCTTTTGCAAAATATGCACAGGAATGACGCAAGCGCATGAAGATATGAACTAATGCATCTCTATTGTGTGGAATTAGCTGCGCGGCCCGGCCGGGCCTGACTCTCGGAAACATATTTGTCGGGGTGGTGGCGTATTTTAACGGCCCGAGCCCGGCCCGGCCCGGAGCACACAGCCACTAACAAGCCCGGCCCAGCCCGCGGGCAGGGTCGGGCCCGGGCCGGGTCGGGGGCACGGGCCCGTGCAGGGCTCTACTGGAGCTCAGTGGCTGCAAGATGAAAAAAAAATTGGTATCAAATATACAGTTATGCATGTGAAAGTTCCAATGTAAATAGAAAGAATAAAGATGCTTCTGAATGGCGAAAAATAAGAACGGTGGTAGGGTTGTGAAAAGCTCGCAGCCATGGGGTGTGATGAGCGACCTTAGTACAAAAAATACCTTTTATTGCGCTACTTCAGAATGACATTGACAAGACTCAGACTTACAGTAGCGTCATACCTTTACACAGTACGACGTGAACGGGTGACATTTAGATGATATTGTTTCACGAAAAGAAATATAGTCTACCATCGTACCTGCAAAGCTATACGCTGTCTGTCGCGGTCACCGCGTATTCCGGTAGCTGTTAAGCAACTTATTCACAATACACAAAGTGGATGCGGTATTGTTAGGCAACAAGCAAAGACAAATGACTTACCTCTCGGCAGTCGTTGACCAGGTATCGGGTACGAGGCGTTCGGACGCTCGAATAGTTTCTACACCAAGAAGCAGAGCACAAATGCTGCGCAGGCATCTTCCCTGGCAGCTGTGAGTGTTCGAGGACACTCACATGATACAGCTTGCGTTTTTAAATAGGAAAAATCAGAACTCATAGTCCAACACAACCGCCACACAATACGAGCCGTCGGAAACGGACGCCGGCGACTCCTTGGACGCCAACCGGCACAGCCGCCGCGCTGTCGCGTGTTCGAGTGCTCGCGAACAAATTTGAAAACGGCCAATGATCGCTCAGAAAACGAATTCATCCTCATAGGAACCAATCAGTAATCACTAGCCACCGGATGTCTCCATGACGTTCAATTTATGACGTTTTCTGACGTCCGATGACGTGAAACGCATCAAGCGCCTCACTTTATCCCGCAAAGGAACTGGCGAGTTTCGGGCCCTTGGTGCTGGCGTCTGGCCAAACCCTCTTGCCACCTCGGGCGCGTGTCGCGAGCTTGCACCGTGTTCGGAGCGTGCGCTCCCGCTGCCTGCAAGGCTCCGAAGAGAGTGCAACCGTAGATTTGAGGCGCCGTGCAAGCCCGCGACTTCTGGTGCGGCGTGCGGTGTTCCTACTAAAAAGCGAAGGTGGACCAGGTCTAGGCGGGCCTAATTCCTCCCCTCGAGGCATGAAATTCCTCCCCAGGGGGGAATTCCTCCCCGGTTGAGAACCACTGCTTTAGAGGGTTAACCACCGTGTAGGTCCATCAGTAGCTTAAAGCACCCTTAAAACTGATGACGGTGGTGGTGGTGACGAGACCGGTCTGCCGTTGTTGGTCTCACTCATGCGGAAAGACTGTAGCCAGAATGAGATGATAGGATATTATATTTATTTATTTTATTTATTTACCTTAAGAGCCCGAAGGGGCATTACATAAGCGGGGTACAACTGATGCACCCAAAATGAACAGCAACAATAGAACAATCTTACATAGATAATACAAAGATACATTATAAGTGTTAATTAGATAAATAAATCAGACAAAGCAGCCTTAAACAGTGCTGCATCTTTAATTGTGACTATGGAAGATTGTAATGTGTCCCATTCTGAGACGGCCAATGGGATGGGTGATTTAATAAATGTAGTGGTTCGAGCCCTTGGGCGGGTAATGTAACATGCATGATGAATACGCGCAAGTCGATGAGGCGGAGGAAGCAAACTCAAGTCTTGTTAATCGCACCACACCAGATAATAACGAGGATGCACTCCGCGATGCTCTCGTTCTTCTGGAGGAAGCGTCGCAGGCCAATTGCACGGATCTTGCTGTCTCTCCCTGCTTCGTGGAGGAGTGTCACTTCCTGACATTGGCCTTATGAACAGAGGAATCGCTATGAGAACTGTGCTTCGTGTTCTAAATAGCGAGCCGTCGCCAACTCAAGTTTTATTAGTCTACTGTATGGGCCGCCTCGCACGGGACCTTGTTGCGCATGGCTATGACCAAGTGGCTCCATCGGCTGCGTCACCTCCACAGTTTCATGCAGCCGTGCACTCCTATCACCGCAAGCTGTCCTCTGTTCTACCAAGTCATTTGCTGGCTTCTTCTCCTAGCGTGCTGTTGGAAGCAGTGGTTTGCCATGAAGTGGACAGCAATTGTTCCGATACCGAGCGACGCCCAAGAAGCATGTCGTGGTCGGTGTTGATTGGCTCGTGGCTCCCTGGACCCCTGCGTGATGTGACGTGGTGGTTTGCCTGGGACATCCTGCCCACACGCGAAGCAGAGTACCTGTTGGACATGTGGAGAAGTAGGTCATCGTTCTCAGAGTTGCCCTAAGAACGGGCGAGATTCTGACAGGTCAGGAAAAGCCGCATGTATTGTCTCTCCTGGGCGGTACGTGTGTGCAGCGCCCAACTACATCGATTATGAGGATGCAGAACGTGAAGGATCTCCGCGCGCATTACCGAGTAAGATCGTGCTTCTCCGACCAGTTGATGGATCGGTAGAGGGACAGGACGTCGTAGTCCTGAGGGATACCGGCAGTAATCTAATTTCGGTCAGGCGGAGCTTGGTGCCGAATAGTCAGATGACGGGCAGAAGTTGTTCAGTTTACTTAGCAGACAACACGTGCCGGACGTGGCCATCTCCTCTTGTGGAACCTGGTGTCGACAAACACTTGTCCATATTGTGCACACATCGAGACGAACAGTCATGTGCTCTACGAATGCCACACGGCGAGGATCTTTTGGCGTCTTGTTCGCCGTCACACAAATGTCGTTTGCCCTGTGTCATTCGACTGTCGCCGTCCGTCTCACCGCCTTAGTATTCTCGTGACTGCTTGTGGCGCCGACGTATTGTGGACAGCTCGCTGTAAGGCAGTGGCACAACGTCGGAATCGCGCCCCATTGTTCTTGTTGCTGCGACGCTTGCGCGTGAATGTGACGAACTACCTGCAACGGGAACTACTCGTGCTCGGACGTGAACGTTTCGACAGGCTATGGGGAGCACACCCCTCAGTTTGTGCACAGGACGGCCACGTATTCATCGTGGGAGCCCCACCTTGACTGTATATAGTGTACATAGTGTACGTCGTATAATTTTCTCTTTGTACTTTCACACTGTGACATAATATAGCCTACAGACTATATAACTGATGAAATTTAGATGTATATAGTGTGCATAGTTGTATAGTAGTTATATAGTTGCATAGTGTGCACATATTGCCTGTATTTTGCGTGCCGATAGTCCTTTAGTGTAGCCATCAAATTACTGTGTGCTGAGGACCGCTTGTGTATTTTGTTAATAATAAATTTTCCCTTAACAACAACTCAAGTCAATTTCGAAACATGGAGAATAATAAAGATTATGTAAGAGACACAGTCGGAATATTTTCCTCCGGATTTCTAATGTTTGGATACCATTATTGGACACCTTTTTAGAGAGCGGAGACACTTGTGAATCGTGAGTAATTTGAAGTTATGAACCTGACGGCTCTACTTTGGGTATATTCCAGCTCGTTGATAAGAGTCGACTGATAGGGGCTCTAGATAGCTGCTGCAACCTCTAATTTCGGTCTTACAAATGCCTTGTAAGCCATTCGTTTGACGTTACTAGGTGCCGACCTTAGATGGCGCTTCAGATAACCAAGGGCCCTATTTGCTCCGGATGCTATGTGATGGACATGAAATTTCCAGTTTAGGTCGCTTGTAAAATGTACTCCAAGGTACTTGTATCCAAAACCTGTGCTGAGGGCGATGTCGCCAATCTGGTACAAGTGACGCTGTGGGATGCGTTTTCGAGAAAAACAGACATGCATGCACTTTGAGTGATTAAGCTGCATCAACCAGGTATTGCACCAGACTTGGAGGTTGTCAAGGTCAGCCTGCAAAGCGACCTGGTCAACGGAATCCACTATTTTTTTTTTTTTTTTGTAAATGACGCAGTCATCTGCTTACAACCTAACTGAAGAAGACAAATGACACGGGAGGTCGTTTATGTAGATTAAAAAGTGGTCCAAGGACACTGCCCTGAGGGACGCCCGAGCATACGCTGGACCGATCAGAATTCGAGTCATTAACAGAGGTAAACTAAACACGGTTAGTTAAAAATTGCTCTATCCACATTAAGACCTTCGGATTAATATTACACAAAGAGAGTTTATAAAGTAACAGTCTATGGGGGACGCGATCAAAAGCCTTTGAAAAATCAATAAATACAGCGTCTACTAGTTTATTTTCGTCAAGCGCGTGATGCAGATCATAAGTGAAACCAAGTAACTGACTTTCACACGAATAACCTTTACGAAAACCGTGTTGGAATTTAAAGAGAAAATTATGTTCCTCAAGGTGTGCACTCAACTTCGAATACAGGATATGTTCTAAAATCTTACAGCAAATACTGGTGATAGAGATTGGACGATAATTTGACAACACATTCCGATCTCCAGATTTGAAAACTGGTATGACCTTACCCACTTTCCAATCTGCAGGCAGACAACCAGTGTCTAGGGACTGATGAAATATTAACGTGAGAAAAATACCAGAGATAAGTTTGGTACTTTTCAGAATCTTTGAGTTAAAGTTATCAGTGCCACAAGATGATGATAACCGTTTGGGGATGATAACCATATGATATGATATATGATAACAGATGTTGAAATGATAAAGGCCGAAAGGTAAGGTGTAGGCAGGTCGCTCGCAGGATTGGTGAGAAGTTCAAGCAAAGAAAGAGTTTTCGCATAGTCTTTGGGCGACTTCTGGAGAAAACAGACGAAGCAACGAGATTTTGAGCATCCTTCCGAGAAACAGCTTCTGCGGCGTAGGACATCATCCAGCTTACAATTCCTGCTGTGTCCTAGGTATTTTCCCCCCACCACAGCATATGCGCTGCAATGAAGCAGGTTGTGTTGGATAGTTTCGGTTTGCCGACAGTGTCTGCAATTTGCGTTGTCCAGACAGCCAATCTTGTACACTTGGGATTTAGTGAAAACGCTTCCGGTTCCCTTCTGTGAAGAGCAGCGTTTGTGTATTTCGGGAAAGTCCATTCAACGGGGTATCTAGTCGACGGCTTTGCAGGATTTTCCAGATACCAGGTGGCTGTGTAAGTATACTAGCTCACTGAGAAAAAGAATCTGTCACTGTGTCCCGGCCTTGGCAATGGTGGTGGTGGTGGTGATCTGCTTGCCGTAGTCGGTCACGCTCAACGAGCAACGACTAACGACTATCGCAGCGAGTAACGTCACGACTATCGCGGAGTGCGATCGTGCGTCCTGGGCCGAATTCACCGGGGACTGTGCCGACATTTGAATTAAAACGCCTGTGGAAAACCCAGGGAAAACACCCAGACAACACAGCCGGCGGTCCTCTCCCTGTCTCGTCGTGGAATGCCATCATTGTAGTCACTAGGCCACGGGATCCGGTAAGGCGTTGGCAAAATGCAACTGCCGCTGTGGTGCATACAACAACAACAACAGCATAGATGAATGAATGATGATGATGGTGTGGGATGTTTGACTGCGTTGAGTGCAGGACCCTACCCCATTCCAAAAAGGTACATATGAAAGGATGACGAGGGAAGGATCCCTACAGTTCGTGAAGGAGACCCGTGGCCCTCAGAAAGGAAAGAAAAGCGCCAACTGCACGGTACTGATGTCCAGGGTTACTCCATGGGCCGAGAACTTTACAGATATTGAATGGCCTATGATCCAGCGTTTCAAGTTGACATTTAAAGGCCCGTCGCTCGCGTACGTACTGGCTGTAGTCTTCTATAATGTGTCGAATTGTTGCCGGGACACCACAAGTTGTACACAGCGCCGTGTTGCTGTGGCCCAGCCTATACCGGAGTGCAGGGGTGAATGCGACGCTAAGTCGTAAACGAGGCACGAGAGAGGTAAAGAGGCGAGGGCAACCGCCTGGCATTTCAAATAATAGAGTTGGGTCAACAGCATACAGAAGCGACCACCGGGTGATGTCATGACACCATTCCTGATAGGCCCAAGGCGAAGTCAATGCGGACAAGAGGGAGCGTCTATCCCCATTTGAAAGTATGATGGGGACTGCTGAGCGGCGATGGTGGGCCGCAGTAGCTGCCCGATCCGCTACTTCATTGCCTCTTATTCCAATGTGGCTAGGGACCCATTGGAGGGTCAGCCGGTGGCCCCTGTCTTCTAAAACCTTGAGCGCCGTCAAGATGTTCACTACCACCGGGGCCAAGGAGCCTCGGATGCCCATGTTGTCTATGCACTGCAGCGCCGACCGCGAATCTGTGTAAACCACCCAGAGGCGGGGGTGGTGATCCAAAATAGACTTTAGGAAGAACAGGATGGCATACAACTCCACAGAGGTGGCCGAGGTGCGGTGCGAAAGGCGGAACCCACGTGAAATTGACTCCTCTGGAATTACAAATGCCGCAGATGAGCCGCCAGTAGTACATGTAGTAGCAGTGGAGGAACCGTCCGTATATACGGCGGTTTGGTTTCCGTACGCAGCGTTCATCCACTCAAGAGTAGCCTGCTTGAGGACTGGAGCAGGGGTTTGGTTCTTCGACCCCTTGATCCCCGGGATGTGAGACGAGATGGATGGTCTCGGCAGTGTCCATGGTGCTACTGAAGAAGCAGTTGGGGCAACAGTGAAGGTAGGTATATGGTCCGTTAGTTCTTGCGCACACTGCGCGATTTTGCTGTGGTTCCGCTTACGAAGCTTCTGTACCAGTGGGTGACGGCGATGGTGAGCGCGCAATCGCAAACAGTGGCGGAAAGTTTCTCTTTGGCGGAGGACGCCAATTGGAAGTTCCCTGGCTTCGGCTACCACCATCCTCGTGTCAGCGCAACGTGGAACGCCAAGACAGGTCCGCAAGCTGCGCGCCAAGGCGCAACGGAGCTTGTGTTCGGATGTCCGTGATAGTCCGTGCAACGCAGGAAGGCTGTAGACTATTGAGCCACGAACAAGCGCTTTGTGAAGTGCAAGAAGGTCCCGCTCAGTACATCCCCAGCGCAAGCCGGCAAAGTGACGTATCACATTTCCCCAACGTTGCGCCTTTGAAGTGAGATAGTCGATGTGTCTTGCCCACGACAGGTTGCGGTCCAGCACAACACCGAGGAACCTGTGGTGCCTGACCTGACCTGCCTTAAGGGAGATCCTCCGATGAGTAATTGGAACCGGCGCATCTCTTTCCGGGTGAACGGAAGCGTAGCGCTTTTCTCAGTGGAGATGTCCATCCCTGCTTTCAGGAAGTAGGCACATATGGCATCAAGTGAGCTCTGGAGCCGACGCTGAATTGCAGGGCGGGACTTGCCAACCGTCCATACGCAAATGTCATCAGCATAGATGGACAGATGCACCCTCCGAGGAAGGCACCACTTGAGGCCCATCAAGACAATGTTAAATAACAGGGGGCCAAACGAATCCTCGAATCCTAGCCAGAGATTCCAGTTTCGCGAATCCGAACCCCATTGCCCAAAACTGAGAATCCAAATCTTTCGAATCCACCAATCACGTTTGTTCGTTCCTTTTTAAAATCGGCGCCTCCAAGCCTGCTGGGCCGGCGGCCCCCAGGGCGCGATAAAATCACAACATAAAGCTCAGATATTAGAAGTTTAGAAGTAACACGGTTTTGCTTTGATTATTTCTTAGTTTTATGGAGCGAATTCAGACTCCTGAGTTTACGTATTTCCTGTATATGCCCAGACAGAACAAGATGTTGCAAATGTGTTGCATCAATGCTACCTCTACGTTGAAGTGTAGCAGCGATGTTTCATGTCCACATTCGTCGTTGTAGCAATATACTTGCTTGAATGTTCATGCGATGTCTCAAAGATTGCGTAAAGCTAACATTGCGATGTTACTGAAGCAATGTTGAATATGTTACACTTATAGGTAATGTAGCCTTTACATTGTTGATGCAATGCTTTGGAAGCAATGTCAATGCTATGTTGCAGTTGCATTTCTTCTGATACGCTTAATCAGCAACGTAAATTCAATGTTTGTGCAATATCTTTATTTCATTGTTTTTGCCGTATTTCAAAAGATGCGTACACTCTTAAAAATGAACTTCACCGCATAGCACGCTCCTAGCCAACTATCATCTCGAATGATATCGTTATCCGCCCTGATTTGTTGAAAAGGGGAGGCGTACGCCTTTCCTGTGACACTTATGCTGTTCATAATTGTCACAAAAAGGCGTACGCCTACCGTTTTCAACAAATCAGGGCAGATAACGATATCATTCGACATGATGGTTGACTAGGAGCGTGCTATGCGGTGAAGTTCATTTCTAAGAGTGTAGAGCTAACAGTGTGATTGTGTTTCCGAAGCAATGTGCGTGTGAATAAATGTTGCAGTTACATTGCTGATGTGGTGTTTGGCAATCTATTTTATTGCAATGTTGCAATAGTATTGCTCACAAAACAGTGCATCAGCGACCAAATCTTAGCGTTGCCACACTATCATTATATCAATGTGTCTGTTGTATTTCGAGAGCCAACGGTGTGATTCTCTTGTGATAGCAATGTTGCACACGGTACATTGAGGAAACATCGCAGCTTAGAAATGTTACCTCTAGGCGACGTCTGAAACATTGCAGCAACATCTAAAGAACCATATTGGTGCAATGTTGCACGATTTGCATGCAGCATTTCCGTGGCACTTGCTACGAGTGCTCTAGTAACACAATGTTTGCACGATCTTGTTCTATCTGTAATTCCCACCAATAAACAATGAATGGAATCTTCGGAACTTCCCGTGACGCTCGCTCATCATTTATCAGTTTGTTTTTGACGACGTGTTCAAATGTTGCGGCAACGTTTCATGCACAAATGGAAAGTTACCACAATGCCTCTAGTTCAATGTTGGTGCAGCATTTTGTGACGATGCATTTCAGAAACATTACGATTATGTTTCTCAGGCACAGGTGAGGTAACATTACAATTAGTGTTACCATTATGGGGAGAATTAATTCAGACTGTGAGAGACATATTGTGCGGCAACACTGCGGACGCACTATGGGGGATGACTATGGACAACAGGATCGACACGAGGACAACATATTCTCAATAAAAATTAATCTGACCAAGAACCTGAAATTAATTAATATCCATTCTTACGACACATATGAATGCGCGCTGACCCTCGATATGGCATTCTTCCATAGCATAAGTTGGGGGCGGTCGCCCCCCCTCCCCAAAGCATAGCCTGGTCCAGGTTTCATGCCAGGGGCGATACTCTATCCCATTGCTGGCGATAATGTAGTGAAATGGAATAACGGGTTGCCTCACAGTGAGGACGAAGTGCTACGGTGTCGAAACACTTAAGGCAGAGCGTTGGTAGGCTAGATTTGGCCATGGACCAAGCAATTTTGACGTAGTGAGAGGGCGAAAGTCCAGCTGATTTAGAGACACCGATAGCGTGGATCTGAAATGTTGGTGTGCGGGCAATGGAGCAAGCTGTGCTCTATACCGAGAAGAAAAACAAAGAGGACTCTACGAAATGTCCACGTAAAACGCGATCCCGATTAAACACATGCTCCCTCTAAACTTGACCTCAACAACTGAATTGGCCCAACACTGACGCCTTCCAGTCAATCCCCTCGCACAATCCTCACGCCATGACGACCACCGTCTTTTTTTTCTTTTTCCTCTTCGTGGCAAAGGGCCGCATTGAGAAGTAAAACGACAAAGCAGCCCATATTTTTACAAAACATAAAAAAGCAATACTCAAAAAACGACAACCGAGAAAGCACACAGTTCACCTTCGATTACGTGCCTGTACGCAAAAATAAAAAAATAATAAATAAATAAAATAAAGAAGAAAGACAGAAAGAAAGAAAGTAAGGCGAGAAGTAACAAAATGCAAAAGCAAACAAGTCCGGCCACTATAATCGGTGAACGCTTTTCCTGGGGCAAATTGCAGGGGACAATGGCGTTCGGAAAGGAATTCTGCTTAGGTGAAATTACGCGAAAAACTTTGGGCGGTACCGGGTGCACCGTACGATTCATACGTCTGGTGTCAAGTGTTCGCTGGCATCCATTGAGATTGTGCTGCCCCGTGTGTGCTCAAAGTTTTGATTTTTTGTGAGGGTGTGAAAGCGAGAGGGTGTGTGGGAGGTATATAAGGCGGCCTGCAGGGCTAGTGAGGTTGTGTCTCACCAGAGTGGGTTTAGTGAGCAAGTATGATCGCAAGGGTAAGTTGGCACCGTTCGCTAGATTGCCATCAGAGCAGAACAAGAATAAGAGACGCTTTATATATTGTTGAATGGTTATATTTAGTGAGTCCTAATGAGAGGCAAGAAATTGCACTACACCTGAGAGCTGGATATGATCCCGAACTGAAGCACATTTTAAACCGTTTGAAATCGCATTTATTGTATCGGGCGAGTTGTACACATACTCAAATCGATACAGCGCAACAACCAGGTCCTTTGTCTGACCCTTCTTGTCCTCGTTGTTGCGCTGTATCGATTTGAAAACAATTAAATGTTTTATTGTTTCTTCTGAGTTTCTTTGTTGCGCTAAATAGGCCTTCCAGTACTGTTCTCACCTATAAGCCGTTATAAGACACCATCGAAGGCGGGGGAGACACTTGGCAAGGGAGATGTCCTATGCATGATATACTATACTGAATATGCGTTAATCGTTGTCATTTCCCCCACCCCGGCACCTACACATTGCCAACTGAGAACCCCTGGCGAACCAAAAGTGCCTAACATCGCCGTAGAAATTTAATAATTAGTTTAAGTGAAGCACACAGATTAGTAGGTTAGATAGAATAGCGTACACGCAGGCTAGCTGGTAGTCAATATTCTTCACGGGAATACCTGAGCTTGGACGACACACACACACACACACACACACACAAAGTAAACACTGACGGCAGCAAGTTTTTACTGGTTCAATGTCTCATCAATGTCGTACTCTGTGCATCGCGTGTATTGCCCAAGGTCAGGTTCTCGTCCCCACAGACAGGTCAGTCGGGCCAGGATACTTTAGTTGAGCTCGACCTGCTATCGACGTTTTTGCCGTACCGTAATAGCACCAGGAGAAAAAGAGTGGCTACAGACGAGCAGACGTGGACAGGTGGAGAGATAACAGAAGGAATGATAGAGAAACAGGGGGAATTAGTATGTGTCCAGGGCAGACCCCACATTCTTAACAATGAGGGACAATCGCATAGCTCGCCCATAGCCAACCATCATCTCGAGCAACATCGTTGCTTCCTTTGATTTGCTGAAAACAGGAGGCGTACGCCATTTTTGTGGCATTATGCAGTTCATAGTTGCCACAAAAAGGGTGTACGCCTCCCCCCCCCCTTTTTCGTCAAATCAAGGGAGAGAACGTTGTCATTCAGGATGATGTTTGGATTGGAGCGTGCTATGCGGTGAAGCTCTGTTGTTAGAGCGCACGGGAAACCTTGCCGACATCCGTCTTGAAGGTCAGCCAGAAAACCCATCTACACTCTGAAAACAGAACTTTACCGCATAGCACGCTATGCGCCAACCATTGCCAAGAATGATAGAGTGATCGCTACTGATTCGGGGAGAGAGAAGGGCGTACGCCTATTTGTGGCAATTATCATATATCCAAATTGCCACAAAAAGGAGTACGCCCACCTCTCTCTTCGAATCAGTAGCGATAACTCTAGCAATGGTTGGCGCACAGCGTGCTATGCGGTGAAGTTCTGTTTTTAGGGTGCATAACCTCCGACAGAACAGCTGGTGTTAGTATTTGAACATACCACCACCCAGTCTTCAACATGGTCTTGTGTCTGTGTCTACCAGCAACGAGCGGGTACTGTGCGCACTCGGCCATGCGGCTGCACTCTGAAACCTGAGCTTCACCGCATAGGACTCCTACACTGTTAAAACAGGACTTCACCACATAGCACGCTCCTAACCAACCATCATACCGAATGATATCATTCTGTGTCATGATTTGTTGAAAACAGGGGGGAGGCGTCTATCTGGGACAAGATAATCTGTCCCAGATAGGCGCCTCCTCTCATTTTCAACAAATCATTGCACAGAATGATATCATTCGGAATGATGGTTGGCTAGGAGCGTGCCATGTGGTGAAGTTCTGTTTTAACAGTGTAAGGCCATCCAGAAATCATGATGCTATTCTCCTGTCTCCTGGGTTGCACAGCAGACGGCTCGTACGGCTCCTTTGTCGCACTTGCCGCATGCAAAACGTCCCCGTTTTCAGGAAGTGCGCGCAGACATCACACAACTGTGCAGCACACATTGTATGCTTCGAGCTCTACATTAGTCACCATAAGCGTGTTGCATATCCACGGCACACAAAATGAATTTGCATTTTTGTTCCAGATCGCAGTGGTACTGGCCATATCGGCCCTCGTCCTCGCTGGGGGACATGGTGGTCACGGTGGTCAAGGAGGGTACAGTCACCAACACAGGCACCAAGATGTAAAAATTGCTCAAATGTAGTTTTTCCACTGTCACACAGGACGATCTCTTAGTGATCATTCAAACCGATGATTTGGATCCAATGCTTATTCAGGATTTCGTATACAGTGTGCGAGAGGAAAGTATGTAGACCTCAAAATTATACACCGTGGAACATGACTTCTACGTTCGCCATCCACGCGATCTCAACTTTAAATTTCTCCTATAGAGCGAATCGCGTGCTGCCTGAATGCTCCGAAATACAGAGGACATTCCAAATCGTTGTACAGCGTCAGTTGTTAAGGGCGGACCCACCCGAGACTGCGTGGTCGGCGTCCGCAGTAAACGCGAGTCACATGTCCCCCACAGAGTCTAATTCAAGCGTTCGCGACTCAACGTATAACGGTACTTTCCAATAAGCTGAACAGACATTGCTCGCTCGCTTCAGGCTGCAGGAAGATGAAACTTGGTATCCAGATTGGAAATGCACCAGGACTCTCGCTTCGTTGACCACCATTGACGTGGTACGCTTATTGTGAACGGCACGCCATTTTATGTAACATCCACTAAATCGTGGCCGTTAAACAGTCCACAAACGTAATCTGGACGACGAACGATTGAGAATTTATTCCCACGTATTAAAATTTAATGCGCCTGTCTCAATTTCCGCGGGAGTTACCGTTCCGAATATGGAGGACGGTGAGATTTTACCAGTCTCGAGAAGTAATTTTAGTTAGAAGCAACTCGATACAGTAACTAGCTGCTGCAAAAATAACAAGTACCTGTATCAGATTACGCTTCCTAAGAAAGTAACTTTCAGCAGTACCTAGTTCCCTTTTTACACTAACTAGTTACAGTAACTAGCTACTTTCAGAATCGTAAGTTTTTTGCAATAATACCGGAAAGCGTTCCCATTTTTCTGTCATAGCCGTTACCGCATGTTGTTCGTGGCTCAGACTACTGCCCACAGCTGTAAATGAATGGCGATGTGAAAAGGACGCAGCTATCCCAGCCACTCAGAAAGAAGGGCATGGTGCGTCTACTGCATTCGGAGGTGGCCCTCGACTTGAGGCGACCCGTGGTGGGGACACCTCACTATGCTACGATATGCTCGCAGTACCCTCGCACAGAAGTACAGCGCTGCAACTCTAGCCTCTTAAAGGGCTCAAATTAAAATTAGTTGTGGTATTGCTAGAATATAAACCGTTATCATTATTCCAATGACAAGAAAGTAGTTCTATGGTCAGCGCTCCTAAGCGCAACATGGAAGAAGCGACGTGCCACAGTTGAGCGGCTGTTCGCCATTGGCAGGGATGCTTTGGAATAAAGCGGGGCTGACTTACAGAGACAAACTTGAAGCAGGAGCTCTTTCTCCAGTGTGGCCTGGAGAAGTAGTTCACATTGCACCACAAAATAATTTAGGATAAATGTATTTCAGTTCTTGTTCCGTCATTTTGGAAGGTACTTGTAGAGTAACTAAGTTACCTATCGCTATAACTTAACTAGTTACTATTTCTGCAGACTAACAGCTCCTCTAACTTAGATACTTTGTTCGTGTAGTAACTGGAGCTGCAACACAGATACTTTTTGAAGTAGCTTTTCCCAAGACTGCATTTCACAGCGTCCCCTGAAAACGCGCGTCACGTGACCCCGCAGAGTGTAATCAAACCAGCAGAACAAAGCGATTTAACTAATACTCGGAGATACGACATCATCCGGCTCCTCGTGTGCATTTGTTATCCCGGAGGCGAATATCGAGAGAGTGGTGCGGCTGTCTCACGTCACCTCTGCAACGGCCGCTGAACTTTATGGAGTCCTCTTGGCAATAAGTTTCATCAACTCACAATCTTCAGTTGCTCGCTGGACCATCTATAGCGACTCAAAATGTGCGTTTCAGACCCTAGCTACTATGTTTACTACGGGATCTCTGGCGACAGAAGCGCAAGATGTCTTACAAGCACACCATGCAGCAGTATTAAAAGGTCATGATATCCAAATGCAGTGGATCCCTAGCCACTGTGGCATTGCAGGTGACGAGGCTGTGGACGCTGCATGCTGCACGCCGGGCTCTTCAACTAAGGCGCGCCCAGGTGATGCCCATTTATTTCACCAAGGGTGACACGGGGCGAATGCTGAACGAGTTCAAACAACGAATGTGCAACACCTCCTGGTTAAGGGACCGGCTCGGGATTCGCTTCTGTACAAGGTCGACCAAGGGTTACGCTTTCGAGTACCACCTTCCTTTACGCGACAAACGACAACTGTCCTGCATAGGCTATGGCTCAATGAACCGTACAGCGCAGCGAGACTCTCCGAACTGTAGTGAGTGTGGCGTTGTAGAGGATGTAGAACACATCCTTCTCAGGTGTCAGAAATACGTCGATGCCCGAAGGACATTAGAGACGAGCCTCTCTCGTGTGGACTCCCCAGCCTTCGACATCACGAAACTGTTAGGTCCCCCTTCGTCCGACAAGGCGCACTTGAAGACTTTTTGCATGCAACCGGGCTTATGGACATCCTATGACACGTGTCCTGTGTGCCCCCGGCGATTCCGCCACTTTACTCTCACTTCGGCGCAGCTCTTGAACTTTTGACCTACATGTTGAACTCCATTATCATCTCTGTTCGTGTCTGGACATCATCCCTTTGTGTTTTCATCATCTCATCATCGGTTTGAACTTTCTGTATTAACTGTACTGGGGTAGCCAGTTTGACTTCGTCGAAACTAACATCCCCATTTTTTCTTTATTCACATCACATCACATACTCGGAATGTAAAACATTTGAGCAAAGAATTGGTTTGTTCATCACACCTAGTGTGCGAAAAGTGTGTGGAGTTGAGAGACCGGAAAGGGCGGAGAGACCGGATTGGTAGAGACACAGCGTATGATGCGAAGGGTAACAGTAGGCCGGATTGGCCGATAGACATCGTAATCGTCCCTTCAATTTTTGTGTCAAGCCGCTGCAACATTACAATGTTTCTACATCTTGTGTCCGTTGAGTGAAAAGTTTTTGCAATTCCGATTACTCGTCTTCTGACGCAGGACCACGGACACTACAAGTTTGGCTACGACATCGTCAACCACTACGGTGCCAAGAACGGTCGCTGGGAGGCCGGGTCTGCTTATGGTCCAGTCGTCGGTTCTTACTACCTGGGTGACATCGACGGCAGACACCGTACCGTTAACTACGTAGCAGACAAGCACGGCTTCCGCGCCATCGTCAAGACCAACGAACCCGGCACCAAGACTAGTCTTCCTGCCGCTGCACCTTACGTATCTGCTCACGGAAAGCACGTTCCTGCTTACGGCCACGGTGGTTACGGTCACGGAGGTTACGGACACGGCGGCTATGGTGGATATGGTCACGGAGGTTATGGTGGATATGGAGGATACGGTCACGGAGGCTACGGTGGTTATGGACATGGTGGTTATGGAGGTTATGGCCGCGGATTCTATGGTTAAAAGTTCCAGTGCGTCGTCATGTGTGCAGCCTTCGTGTGCTTGCTGTTGTGAGTATAGATCGACCTCAAGCTCTCCAACTCTTCCCACTTATTTTTCTATTTTTCCCTTGGATTCTGAGGTCCACAACGGGAAATTGATCCCTCAAGAACCTTTTGGTATATTTATTCGATTGCTTAGAAGTACCGGTACAACTTTTCAAGATGCACCTCTTCCCAGATCAGTATTTCGTAACCCGCTTGCCTTGCACCATTAATACGTAATTATATGCAGGGCGTTTTTTTATTCGTTACAGAATGTTTATATAAAAATCTAGCACAGCAAGATACATGCCGTTTTACCATGTGGGTTATACGGTCAGGCGAACATCCTGTAGGACATCGTATGCAACTACTGAACGACTACTTAGCTAAAATTTATTTAAAACTTATTAATTAGATGTTTTCTGGGAAATGCGCGATAGCAGAATTGGAGCTAGTCATGAGCCGAATGCACATTTGTACATATATATGTATATATATATTCTGGCTTTCCGTGGCCAGGTCCCTTACCTTACCTGCCGTTGTGGAAGGAAAAAGACGCGGAGAACAGATTTTAGGGAAGTTAGGGACACTAGATTATTTAATAGGGAGAAATTAAAAGTTCAATGAAAACTGGCCGACCGTTTTGTTAAAATATCATGTTGTACTTTTCGTGTTAAATTCTCCACTAAATAAACTAGATTTTGTTAACCTCTGTACAGAGTGACTAGTAGAAGTGAGAAATGGAGCTTTATTTCTCGCGCTAAGCGAGGTGCATGACAAACGCAAAAGCCAGGGGCAATGGCGATGAGACCGCCACAATTGCAACGGAAAATTCGGCAAGCACTAAACTACGTTGGTTTGTCAAAGTGGTCACCGTGCGCATCTACACACAGCTACCGTCGCTGTGATGCTATCGCTCCATGACGCCTTTGGCGTAGAATGAAGTGGGCTGCTGTCGTAGCTACTGTAGCACACCTCTCTGCAGGGCCTCATCTGTGTGGATCGTCTTTCCTCCTATAGGTGCTCTTTAAGGGACACAAACAAATGGTAATAGCTTGGGGATAAGTCTGGGTTGCGTACAGGCACGGGGAAAAACTTCCCAGGGCGTTTCGGCCAGGGTCGTAATTTCTGCAGTTTCGGCCTATCGTCAAATTCGCCGTGTGAGGAGGGCATCGTCATGAAGAAGAATGGCCCTTCAGGACAACGCCCCAGGCCTTCTATTGCGAAGTGCGTTTCACACGGTACCCTGTATCAACGTAAAGTAGTACTGGCAATTAATCGTGACCCCTTACTCCAAGAAGTCCTCATGGATGACACCAGCACGTCCCAGAAGACAGTTCCCGCAGACTTCCCACCAGACGACTGCATTATGCTTTTCTTTGGTTTAGTACAGCAACCGCCACAGGAATCCTTACTTGGCTCGATCTCGAGTACAGTGCGTCGTACTCTGTACTTGACAGTGAGCTTATGTGGTCTTGTATGTTTACAGGTGTCGTCAGCCATCTTCCGTGCTCATGTTAAATCTACAACCCTGCTCCAGCTTCTTCGCTTTGTTTCTCGTGTCTACGGGTCTATTTGTTTCGTTGACATCCGTTGCGTCTGTCCTGCTACCATTCACTTGGCAACACGTCTGTTCTTAATGTATTGGTCTACCATGTCATGTTGCGTTTGTGTGCAAAGTAGTAATTTTATTATTTATATGTGTTAATAAAGAAAGAGTTTCTACGATACTATGGCTACTATCTGTTATGACATCCCGGTTGACACAGCTCCGAAAGTTATAGCGACTTCAGATGGTCGTTGTAGTGCAGAAAAAGTTGTACTGGCTCGAGTGTACATGCCACGCAGTCGCCTCAATCCAACGTGCGTCGCGTTTCATAGGTCCTTCTGTTCGCTCGTCGTTCGTTTAAAGGCAGGAATTATTAAACCGAGAGCTTTAGAGGGATAACCACCGTGTAGGCCCTTCAGTTGCTTAAAACACCCTTAAAACTGATGACGGTGGTGGTGGTGACGAGACCGGTCTGCCGTTGTTGGCCTTACTCATGCTTGACTTGAAGACTTGTGCACGCGACTCTCACGGTTTATCATGCGTTACGGGTGCTCACTGGTACGGGGCCATTACATCCGACGAGCTCTTACATCCAATGTGTCGTTACATCCATCGGTGGACGTAATGGCACGATGGATGTAACAGCTCGTTGGATGTAATACACGATTCCGTGCCACTACATCGAAAGTGCCATTACATCCAACGCGCCGTTACATAAAAAAAACGAGCCGTTACGTCCAACATACTGTTACATCCATTGTGATGTTACATCCAAGGAGACGTTACATCCATTGTTGGCCAATACATCCACGGGTCATTACATCCAACGAGCCTGTACATCCAACGAGTCATCACATCCATCGGGCCAATACGTCCAACGAGCCATTACATCCACGGACACATAACACTCGGTCAATGTTCTCGTCGGTGTTCTGTGCTTGTTACGCAGCTCCTTCCTTCGACCATCTCAAACGCGGCTCATTCCAACATCGCTGTTCTGTACTTTTTTGTCGCACCTATGTCAGCAATCAGCAGCCACCAAGTGTTGAGGTCGTTAATTCCTTAGTTGCTTTCAAAATTAGGAAGAGAGCCTATAGGTGAGTGGTTCTTATGCGAATGTCGCTGTTCTGCGCTTTATTGCCAATGATCTCCTTCACCTATGAGATAGCGTCCTGTGTGTGAATCAGGTGGTGTGAATACCAGATAGAGTTGGGAAGGTGCACACACCTGGTCACCTGAATCCGGGAAAATCCACGGGTTGAGCCAGAAACGGGTTATTGTTGCTGTCTCGAGGATTCGACGGAGAAGAATTAATCCGATTCAGAGACTCCACCCCGGGCAGCGAAATGATCGTCATGTGCGGAGATAGCAACTTGAAAGCGCTTTTGTCGACCGAGTAAGTGTTTTGGGAACTACCAGAATTCACGAATCCCGTTGTGCACCCTCCATGTGTCGATACGAGGAGAATGACACCCTGTGGAGTTTGTGCTCACCAGCCGACGTGACACTGACACCAGCCGCCCATGAATAAACCCTTGGTGTAATTTGTGACACACTCCTACACCGTTTCAGCCACTTGGGAACACTACAAAGCTCAGGTCACTTGAAAGTTACAGCTATGAGTGTTCAGCGCTGCACGTGTGAATGAGCCGATAACAATAAGTGGCTGCGTCTTTCATTGTGCGAAAGCGATACATGAAAAGCGGGGCGAGCTTTGCTCGGGAACCGTCTGCAGAGGCAATGAAGTAGTACGAGATTGGTTCAGGGTGGTAATGCCCTTCATCCCGGAACATTTCCGTCTCCCGTTCAGCGAGGATTTCATTTCCAATCCACCTCAGCAAGTATTACCTATAACGCCGAACTATCATAAGGCCGAAAGTCAAAAGGCCGAAAAATCAGAACGCCGAACTATCATAAGGCCGAAAGACAAAAGGCCGAAAAATCATAACGCCGAAGTGTCAGAAGGCCGAAAGCCAAAAGGCCGAAAAATAATAAGGCCGAGCAATGAGAAGGCCGAAAGACAAAAGGCCGCAAATCAGAACACCGAACCGATCACCGAAATAAAACGGCCAAAGAAGCAGAAGACCTAGTGTAAGCATCCCTGTGAATGACCACTGGAAGGGAATTGCTCTTTTCATTAAAAAACCAAACAAACAATAAACTATAACCTCGTATTGCCAACCTAATCTAGCAATAATCTATAATATGTTTACTACAAAGAGAAAGTGTGTGATAGGTGAATGCCAGTCAATGGCTTTTATCACTCACTGAATGAATTGTAAAGGAGATGGTGTTTCTCTACATTTGGCAACCCGAACCTGATTGCCACCGTGTACAATAAACACACAATGACACAGTGGTTCATATCTCTACTTTTCCTTTTTGTTTTCCCTTAAGTTATCGAAAGTACTTTATTAATGCGATCGTAGATGGGTAGAAATCCAGCGAACCGGTAGAATGTAGGAAGGGAGTTGCCTCAGGACAGAAGCCGCCGATATTTCGAACAGAGACTGTTCTTCTTCTGGGCACCGTCCTCATCATTGGCATGGTATTTAAAGGGTTAGGTGTGACGTGTTTAAAGGGTCATGCGAATTGTGGGTCAACAGCCCGGAGGGAAGAAAGGTTCCGTACGGGTTTTTACGGCCGGAGTGAATGGCTGCTTTGTTAGAGTGTGGAGGGGATTATGTGAACGTAGTGATCTAGGCTACAGACCGGTCACAGAAAAATGGAAGGTTCACGAACACGTGGACGAAACGGGACAACAGGCAAGAATTGGCAAGCATAGCGAAAGATAAGGAGGTTAGTGGTTACGTGGGGAAAATTCCAGAACCAGCAAAGGTTTTTTTTTTTTTTTTTTTTTTTTTTTTTGTAATGCAAAGTTGTGGCATGCAATAAAGAAAGTAGAAAGCAGTGGCCATGCATAACATAACAGATGATAATGGAGGTAGAAGGGAAAAGCATATTTTATTTGTGAAGTGTTTCTAGGGTGCCTTGTGATTTGTTGATACCGGACGGGTGAAGAGCGTTGAACTTGTATATGAGATAAGACTCCCTATCACGTCTGTCACGTGTGGATCTAAACCCGGTTTCTAGAATATATAGTTTAATGTTGTCAAAATTGTGACCAGGAACGTTAAAGTGTTCGGCGACTGCTTTGGGGAGTTTGTTGGACGTGTCGGTTCTGTGTCCGGTAAGGCGGTTGTTCATTTGTTGGCCGGTTTCACCAATGTATTGCATAGAGCAGTCGCCGCATTCAATGCAGTATATGACATTGGAGCTTGTGCATGTGAATGCGTGGTTAACGGGGTGGGTGTAATTGCTCGCAGTGCTTTTGATGGAGTTAGCGTGTTGAACGTGCTTGCATGTTTTGCAGCGCGGGAGGTTGCAGGGTCGTGTTCCCGTGTACGGGGTGCTTGTTTTGCTGATTTTGGCATTGACCAAGGAGTCTGCCAGGTTTTTTGCACGTCGGTATGTCACCTGTATAGGATTTGTGAATATATTGCTAAGTCGGTCACTGCTTTGGAGGAGGGGCTCGTGCTTCTGTAGAATGGCTTTGATGTTTGGAAGTGCGTTGGAATATCTTGTGATGAAGCTTATTTGGCACGCGTCAGGATTTTTTCGGTTTTCCAGAACCTCGTCTCGATCGAGTGTAAGTGCCTTGCGACGGAATTCGGTTAGGAGGGAGTCTGGATAGTCCCTTTGGGCAAGTGTACTGCAGAGTTCGTCAAGCTTCTCAGCGTAATCTGTGTCGTTTGAACAAATTCTGCGTAGTCTTACACTCTGCCCATTAGGAATTCCAACCTTACAGTGACGCGGGTGGTGACTCTTGAAGTGAAGGTATTGTTGTTTGTCAGTTGGCTTTTTGTACAGGGTTGTGATGAGGTTGCCGTTGTCTAGTGATATTGTGGTGTCGAGGAAGTTAATTAAGTGAGTTGACTGTTGTGATGTGAACTTTATGTTGCTATGCGCGGTGTTCAGTAGATCTATGAACCTTTGAAATTCATGTTCCCCGTGTTCCCATATTATCAGTATATCATCGATGTATCGAAGGTACACCGTGGGTTTCAATGAGAGGGCGCTGAGAACTGTGTTTTCTAAGAACCCCATGAAGATGTTTGCGTATGTGGGTGCAACAGGTGTGCCCATACTTGTACCGTGTACTTGTAGGTAGTGTTCGCCATTGAACTCGAAGTAGTTCAGTTTAAGGACCAAGTCCATTAGAGCGAGTATGGTTTCCGTGTCTTTTCTGGTGCTTGTTGTAGAAAGGGTATTGCAGAGGCCTGTGATTCCGTCGTTGTGTGGGATGTTAGTATACAGTGATGTCACATCCAGCGTGGCTAGTATTGTGTCCCTACCAAATGTACGAGTGTTGTTTATATCTCTGATTATTCTGAGGAGGTGATATCGATGATATACTGATAATATGGGAACACGGGGAACATGAATTTCAAAAGTTCATAGATCTACTGAACACCGCGCATAGCAACATAAAGTTCACATCACAACAGTCAACTCACTTAATTAACTTCCTCGACACCACAATATCACTAGACAACGGCAACCTCATCACAACCCTGTACAAAAAGCCAACTGACAAACAACAATACCTTCACTTCAAGAGTCACCACCCGCGTCACTGTAAGGTTGGAATTCCTAATGGGCAGAGTGTAAGACTACGCAGAATTTGTTCAAACGACACAGATTACGCTGAGAAGCTTGACGAACTCTGCAGTACACTTGCCCAAAGGGACTATCCAGACTCCCTCCTAACCGAATTCCGTCGCAAGGCACTTACACTCGATCGAGACGAGGTTCTGGAAAACCGAAAAAATCCTGACGCGTGCCAAATAAGCTTCATCACAAGATATTCCAACGCACTTCCAAACATCAAAGCCATTCTACAGAAGCACGAGCCCCTCCTCCAAAGCAGTGACCGACTTAGCAATATATTCACAAATCCTATACAGGTGACATACCGACGTGCAAAAAACCTGGCAGACTCCTTGGTCAATGCCAAAATCAGCAAAACAAGCACCCCGTACACGGGAACACGACCCTGCAACCTCCCGCGCTGCAAAACATGCAAGCACGTTCAACACGCTAACTCCATCAAAAGCACTGCGAGCAATTACACCCACCCCGTTAACCACGCATTCACATGCACAAGCTCCAATGTCATATACTGCATTGAATGCGGCGACTGCTCTATGCAATACATTGGTGAAACCGGCCAACAAATGAACAACCGCCTTACCGGACACAGAACCGACACGTCCAACAAACTCCCCAAAGCAGTCGCCGAACACTTTAACGTTCCTGGTCACAATTTTGACAACATTAAACTATATATTCTAGAAACCGGGTTTAGATCCACACGTGACAGACGTGATAGGGAGTCTTATCTCATATACAAGTTCAACGCTCTTCACCCGTCCGGTATCAACAAATCACAAGGCACCCTAGAAACACTTCACAAATAAAATATGCTTTTCCCTTCTACCTCCATTATCATCTGTTATGTTATGCATGGCCACTGCTTTCTACTTTCTTTATTGCATGCCACAACTTTGCATTACAAAAAAAAAAAAAAAAACCTTTGCTGGTTCTGGAATTTTCCCCACGTAACCACTAACCTCCTTATCTTTCGCTATGCTTGCCAATTCTTGCCTGTTGTCCCGTTTCGTCCACGTGTTCGTGAACCTTCCATTTTTCTGTGACCGGTCTGTAGCCTAGATCACTACGTTCACATAATCCCCTCCACACTCTAACAAAGCAGCCATTCACTCCGGCCGTAAAAACCCGTACGGAACCTTTCTTCCCTCCGGGCTGTTGACCCACAATTCGCATGACCCTTTAAACACGTCACACCTAACCCTTTAAATACCATGCCAATGATGAGGACGGTGCCCAGAAGAAGAACAGTCTCTGTTCGAAATATCGGCGGCTTCTGTCCTGAGGCAACTCCCTTCCTCCTTTATTAATGCGATGTTCGATGAAACGATTTATTTGCTGTATTAATTCCCAACAAGTTTATTGTATTTAATCTGTAGAGCTATTTTTTTTTATCGCAGTTGGAATACCAGTTCTCGTATACTAGGTTCCTCATTTGTCGGCGTTTCGATAATGCGGTTTTGTGACTTTTCGGCCTTGTGATTTTTCGGTGTTTTGATTTTTCGGCCTTCTGGTTTTCGGCCTTATGATTGCTCGATGTTTTGATTTTTCGGCCTTTTGAGTTTCGGTCTTTTGATAGTTCGGCCTTGTGAGTTTCGGCCTTATGATTGCCACTCCTGAGCGCTTCACCTCTTCTGCTGCAGCACTTCCAATCCTGCTTCCGTAATTTTGGCTGACATGCGTTCCCGTCCGTGACGTATAGGACCACTTTGGCGACTCCGGAGCACGCACCACGATGTGGTTGAGGGTTGGCACAATGTACTCTATGACCAACTCCCGAACCAGCTCCCAACTCTCGCGGAACTGCTTGCATTTTTCCAAAAGGTGCAGCACGCCGCAAAGTACCAGCTGCGGCTTCTGCTGTGCGACCCTGCAGTGCTGCCCAAGCCACAAACGCCACGAATCCGCGAGAGGATCGCCCGACATGCCGAAGAGATGGAACTAATTCTAATTATTTTAGAGTCAGTTGACAAAACCGGCGAAAGAGCACTGGACTCCATATAAGATTAAAAGTGTCTGAGATTGGTGGAACAGGACACACCCACAAAGAAAAATTTTAAATGTTGCGCAGTTTTGAGAACGCACTGGCCGAATTTGTTCTTGAATCGGGCTTTTCATGTCCCTGAACTTCGCGCCTGGCTGGCGTGATTGAGAAGGGACGGGAAACCGAAAGCGGAGCGGAGACTGAATTATACTGTGACACCGACTCTGCTGCATCAGAGTTTAACGGCTTTGACTAAACGTATTCCAAATAACGTATATGCATATATGATACGCCGCCTTGGTTTATTGTGTGTACTGGTGGCAGTAAGAAGCTTGTAGCAACATTGCGGTGCGCTTTATGCACCGGTGTGCTGTTATACATAGAACTTTTGTCAAATTCAGTCCATTTTTAGGGGTGTGCGTTATACACAAGTGCGCGTTATACACCGGAAAATACGGTAATGGCACTTTGGATGTAGTGGCACGGAATCGTGCTCACTTACCTTCCAAAAACGTTTTTGAACTACACGTTTATCCAAGGCGTACTGCTACAGAAGAATCAAGACAAACATGGATATCCATAAGAAACTCGAGTTACAACCGGGTTACATTTAGGGTTGCCACCTTTCGTAGTGAAAAATACCGACTGAGGGAGAGGAGGTGGAGTAGAGGGAAAGGAGGAAATGATTGCGGGAAAGAGAAAATGGATGATGGGTGGAGAGTATACAGAGGGAGAGAAAGAAAGAACGAGCGTACTCACTCAAAACAACAATGATAAAATAACCAAGAAAACGACTAGTGACTACGGAGTTGGGTCTGTGCTCCAGATTTATTCAAGCTGTAGTGAAACGTTGAAAGGAAAACCCCGTAAAAGCCCACATGAAAGGTATTGAGCCACAAATACCGGCAAAAGGCTGCCGGTATCACCTTGCTACCGGCAACAGGCAGAGTGAGCAAATAACCGGCCGTGCCGGTATAATACCGGCCTGGTGGCAACCCTAGTTACATTTGTGTTTTCCTAAGTGATCTGGAGTAGCCGGCTCTGGTAATGAGTGCCTATTTCTCAATTTTTTTTCTTTTCTTAACAACTCAACTGAACTCGAGTTACAATCTGGTTTCAACACGTTGGGCCCAAGCACATCACAACTGCATCCGTAACCGTGTTCCGTGCTTACTTTTTCTTTCGAATATCTTTTACAGTCGACCCCCGTTTATCCGGACTTCATTTATCCGGATCCCGCGGTATCCGGACAAAAAGCGCGGGGACGGATTTTCCTCCATGTATTTTGTTCTCGTTTATCCGGACTTCAGCTTCCGGACTCGGACAAGAATTCCAGGGAACGAAAGTCGAAAATTCTTGTAATCCAGCTTCAGTTATCCGAACTACGGTGAGTAAGACTGACGCTGACCCCGCTTCGTCACCCTTTTCGCTGTTTTGGGGTTATTTCCGTCAAACGTCAGGGACCTACATTCCTCCGTAGGGGAGACAACCGTGCACGATGACCCCCTTTTCTATTTGTGTGCGTTGGGTCACGTTGACCAGTCGAGTCATTTGGAAATATCTCGAGCAACTGTACGGTTCTAGAGGGGAAAACTCCAACCCGAGAGCCTGCTGCTTACGGCCCGTTGGCCGATCAAGGTATTCCCTTAGCTGAGCTGCGATCCCTGATGCGGAGGCTCACTGCGACTGCCGTAGCTGATGCTGTGGCTTCTGACCACGTTGACGTTGATAAGGATGATGACGCGTTTGCAGCTATGACTGGTGACGGTATGATTGCTGCTGTTGCCTCCGATCATGTGCAGCAAGACGGTGCCGACGACGCCAGTGAGAAACAAGGCTCGAACTGACAACCGCACTGACATTCTTCGAGCAGCGCAACAGCGTGGCTCAACTCTATGCAATTAGGGAAAGTTTGCAGGAATCGAGTGCCTACACTACTATGTAACAGCTGTCATTGAGAGATTTCTGTGTTTTAATTAAACCTTGCTCTGTAGGACGTTTCTATTCGGTCGTTTCATTTATCCGGATGCCCCGGTATCCGGGCGATTTCGCCGGGAACGGCACCGTCCGGATAAACGGGGGTCAACTGTATATTGTTGACTCACAGCTCTTTGAATTTCCAACAAGGAACCACAGCATGCGTTCATACTGCAAGGGATTAAGTTCGCTTTCAACCTTTCTTCGCTGTGGCTACGGATTATCCACTCCCTTTGGGTTCCCCCGGGGAAAGTGATACTTTCTCTTTTCTTTCTCTACTTTCTCTTCCGTGTTCTTGTTTGGAGCTGGGGCCGTCCCACACGATCAAAGCTCGGCTCTTCTTTCTGGGGAATGAGGAGAGGAGTGGTTCCTGGAGATTTCCTCGTCTGCCACAGAAGTAGCAGAGGTCCTGCTGGAGATATCCATTGGCGAAAGGAACACACCGCAATTCTCTGAGACACTTGCATTGCTCGGCGATACAATCTGTGCCTTCAGTTTTTGTCAGAAGTGCGGCTAGAAACAAGGTCAGGTTTCACTGACGCACTTATCTGCACCTACTTTCACGTCGTCTTTTATTGGCTTCGATATGAAACTGGGGCACAGAGTGTAGTTAACAACGGCGTCGTTATTTGTGAGCGTAGCTTGAAGGTTTCGTAGGAACTGTGACAATATGGGTGGTGTTTTTATTCCCTCTTCTTTTGGCCCTCTGTTCGTCAGGGGTTTTCTATCATGAAAAATATGGTTTTAAACATTCGGGGCGAAGCATAGCATTTCTATTCCGAGCACAAAATGTTCTTCACTACAAATATTTTCTAAGAAGACTTTCTATAAGAATATTTCAGAAGTGCGTGCAACTGAGAAATACGTAACAATCAAATTTTAGCGGCCGTTACGCTTAACGAGGCAGACATGACGGAAGACGTTGGTTAATTTATTATTAAGTTAGTCCAAGCATGATGTGTGCGTTTTTCTGTCCAGGTTAGTTTAAGTTCGCTATTGGCAGTTTCCCGTGCGCGACTGTGCATTTTATAGTCAAATAATATTTATTTCCAGTAGTTTATTTTGCAGCGTGGGTTTCGATCACTTTATTTCGAGGTACAACCTTCGAGGTACAGGTAGGTTTCGATGTAAATATTTTAGGATAAAATATTGAAATTCCACGCTTAAGATTACACCCTTCAAAATCAGTTTCCTGAAATAAACCGCTTAAAAATACACGCCCTCAAAATAAACGTTGTTAAATTAAATCAAGGATAGGCTTAGGAAGGTAACGTTCCGTATGATAATTTATGGGCCACACGATGTCCTTTCGGCAGAGCGATGTTTCTTGCTCAGATTTGTACTGCTATCAATTACACTTCTTCAAATAAGAACTTTGGGTTCCGATATATCCAGTTTAAAAGTGATGAGGACGATGCGCGATGCTGAATCTTGACACTTGAGCCAGCTGAGCTGTGAACGAGGGATCCAGGACAATTGCTCACCGGACAATTGCTCACCGGACAGTTGCTCGCCGGACAATTGCTCACCGGACGATTGCTCACCACAGAACCGCTGAAGCCGGACAATTGCTCACCGCCTCTTTCACCGGACTTATATGTAATTTTATTTCGCGGTTTTATGTGACGTGATTTTATTTATCGTTTATGGTGCTCATATACTTGACTTTTTATTTGTTAGCTGAACTTGGGTGTACCTCGAAATAAAGTGATCGAAATCCCCATTTCAAAACAAACTACTGTAAATATGTTATCTGGCTATAAAATGCACAGTTGCGCGCGGGAAACTGTCAACAGCGAACTTAGACTAACCTGGACATAGCGGTGCAAACACTGAACTTGGACCAACCTAATAATAAACTAACCACCGTACTGTTCAGTCGTCTCCGCCCTACTTAGCCTAACGGGCGCTAAAATGTGGCTTTCGTTCGCTAAACCGACTTGGACAGATATAGAAAATTCGTTAATTTTAGTAGTTAAATAATGATGTGATTTTAAATCTTTCCCGTCTCGTGTCTTGGAAGATCCTGGTGACGCAGACATGAGCGTACCGAGACGGGGACAAAGTCACTTTGTAAACTTGCGCACTCTTTATTCATAGGGCATGATTTTTTTCTCAGAGTCATCATAATATGAACCTGTGAACACCCACACAGTCCGCAGCGTCCGTCTCCAGGGAAGGAGGTGACGTGGTTGCACGCTTTGCCCCCCTGGAAGCAATTTGCTGCCCCCCCCCTTGGGAAATAATGCTCTACTAACGCCTCATGGACGGAGATCCTGACAAAGACGCTTCAGGTGTGCCTTCAAGTGGACGATCTCTCGCCTCGCCATCTTCACTGGTGGATTCCTAGATCTATTTGAAGCAACTTACACAGCTAAAAAAGAGGTTCAGCTAACATAAAAACGTCAAGCGCCATAAACGCGAAATAAAATCACAATATAAGTGTGGTGAAAGAGGCGGTGAGCAATTGTCCGGCCTCAGCAGTTCTTGGTGAGCAACTGTCCGGTGAGCAGTTGTCCGGTGAGCAATTGTCCGCGCCCCGTGAACGAGGCCAGAACCATTATAGGCTATAAACGGCTCTGAACGAGGCTATCAGGCTTCCGGGGGGAGGGGGGAGAAGATGGCTATGGCTGTGTTGTGGACGGATTGCGCTGCGACAGTCATTCGCACTGGATGTTATTATGCAAGCTATAAGTTCCACGCAGCACAATTTAAAGAGGTGTCAATGTGTGTTGAAGCTAAAGCCAGACCAACAAAGCGCACAGACACATATAAAGGAAAGGGAAAGAGAAAGAAAGAAAGAAAGGGAGACAGAGATACACGACTAAAAAATTCGGCAGCTGCCAAATCAGAAAACATCCCCCCCCCCCCCCCCCACTAACAACAACATATATATTGTGATGATGAAGTGGGGAGGTTTTCCACTCTAGGAGTGGAACGCTACCCCATAGCTAGGGGTCTAATATGAGTGGTGACAATGATCAGTGATGACGATGAGAGATGACGGGAATGATCGAAGTGGCGATGACGATGCTGGACGTGATCGTGGTGGTGTGAGTGTCCGAGGGCGCTGCTGGGGTCATAGTGGCAAGACTGGTCACGAGTCACATACAGATAGACAAAGTACTTCCGGTGCAGCGACACCTTCGTCCACAGTTATAGCCCTGGTTACGATTCCACGTCAAGCGATCCAACGAGACAAGAGATCCACCGAGTCAAGAGATCCACCGGTGGAACTCTTGACTCGGAGGATCTCTCGACCCGTTGGATCTCTTGACCCGGTTGGATCTCTTGACTCGCCTGAGGGTTCGCCAGGCTTGAATATTTTGACCCCTTTCTGTTACGTCGTTAGCTCTAACATAGCTAAGCAGAAATTACGCGTATCTAAATGCGAGGGACTCGTTTTATGTGCGGTATAAATAGAATACAAATTCAGGTGGCAAATCAACATCTCATCTTTATTGACTTAGTTACTTACTTTGTAACACATAGCGCAGTCAAAGAAAAGCCGACAGTTTCTTATGTCATCAACCGTTTTCAACCATCAGATCAACCGTTCTATAACACAAGATTTCCATGGGTGCTGTCACTCTTTTTACTTTTCTTCTTTTTCTTGTTTTGCCAGCGCTTTGTGTTAGAGAATACTTCTACAGTTATCGTGGGCTACGTATACACACGTTGGGTGGAAGGGGGGGGGGGGTGTCGTGGACCAGCTAGTTTTTCAAACACGTTGATTGCGGCTTGTATCACAGCAGGCTCGCAGTTGAAGAGCCAAGTCGCTGTTGGGGACAGACGCTCTACATGACCGAACCGTTTGATCAAGGGCTCTCTCAGGGCACGAAAGGTAGCTTCATATGCCCGAACATACGTTTTTTTTTGTTTTTTTTTGTCAGTAATAACTTTACCCTTATTTTTTCCGCGGTCCACAAAAGGACAAAGATTTTGCAACTGGGCTCATTATTATCGGTAATAAGCTTCAGTTCTGGCACAACGTGGGGACAGCTCACGCCAATAGACAAAAAAGTACAAAGACAATTCTGAGTCCAGCAGTATACCCTGCATTTTGGGGTTGAAGTCAATGAACGTCACAGGTCAATGTTGACTGGAAAGCACAGTCAGACAGTATTTTCCAGCACCTCTGTCAGTAAAAGAATAGAATAACGTGATAAGGCCGGGGCCAATGAAGAGAACGCGACTAAGTTTTAAGCCCTGCAGCCCACGGTTCTTTGTAAGTTGAGCTCAATATTCTTGGATATTCGCTATTGGAGATGACAGGTTTCTTCGTCGATGGCGCTTCCACCCGTCGCTTTCAGCCCGAGGTGGCTGCGTTACGATCAAGGGCACGCCGCCGTGAACTATATCATTTCATCGATCACCATGTTGTAAATAACCATTGCGTCATCGGTACCCATGCTGTACATAATCGTTGCGTCATCCTGCAGCCCCTGAACATGTGACCATACCTGTCTCATACCTGTCTCATTAAATTTTCCTATAACAATATTCTTGGTAACAAGCATCCGTACAGGCATAGCGTGTTACGGGGCTAGGGGCAATGAACATTAAAGTGCAAATGCCACTTTAAGCTCTGCAGGGGGACTCGCCGCCGTAACCTATAGCACAACCTCAGGATTTTCTCGCTTACTTTTTTTTACGCGTGTTCGTGTGTGGTAAGAAGAGAGAAAACACCGAAACGTATTCACTGTTACCGGGCATATTTTACTTTCCAACTTAATACTACGTACAGCGCAATCGTTCTGCAATGTACATAGTAATAAGAGAGACTTACTTTCCTCTCCAGATCCCGACCGGTATGACGCTTTGACTGGTTGGATCTCTTGGCTCGCCTGTCACGTGACCGGCTGAATCTCCTTACTCGATGGATCTCTTGACCAGGTTGGAACTCTTGAAGCTTTGGATCTTTTGACTTGCCTCTCACGTGACCGGTTGGATCTCCTGACTCGATGGATCTCTTTACTCGTTGGATCTCTTGACAGGAAGCGCCTGGCTACCCCAAGCGCGATAAGCGGGACATTTTGTCGAAAGCCATTGTCCGTCCAGAGCAATCGTCCCCGAAAAAAAAAAAAAAAACGTCCCTCGGAGAAAATATCTCCTGGAGAAAACGTCCCCGGAGAAATCGTCCTCGGTGGGAACCTAGGTTAGAACCGGGTCCCAGGTTATGTTAGGTTAGTTTAGGCTATTTTTTGACAGTTCACCATGCGGTTGAGGGGGCTACTCATAGCTGGGCACGCGCGCTACGACGCTATAGCGCCGTTTGACAAAAACTATTTTTCTTGCGAAGACGATTTTTATGGAAATCAATATTCAAATTCCGAATCGAACTGGTGTTTCTTCCAAACCGAATATATCTGAATAGTCCCGAAGCTGCACACGTAAGGCCAGCACAGGAAGGGCATAAAACAGAGCGCGCGCTATATCGGCTATACAGGATGTCCCAGAAAGCATGTCATTGAATTATACTAATAAAAGAACTACGCCTCTTGTAATCATGCGGTCAACGGCATTTGTTCTTACTAGGTTTTTGCCAACTCCTGGTGTAAATGTCATGTATCGTAAGTTTAATTGTGTAAATATTTGCGAACAGAACTCGGAAAATTTCCAACTAAAGGTCACTTTTTTGCCCTACCAATATGAAGAGCGTGCCGTATTCACTCAAATTCGGGATGATTGAAAGCGATAATCACGAGGTATCGCATCGGAAAAAATAGCCGAACATCATGCTTTTCGGAGCACCGGACGATGACGCGCTACGACTTTTTGAACGCTATCGCTGTCAGTCCGACGTAAGGAGGTTGCGAACACTATTGTTTCGGACCCAGTCCACAGAGTGATAGTAAAAAAAGTGACAGTTCCTGAAATTAGGAGGGGGAAAACATGAGAACGCAACAAGCCATGCCAGTGTTATCTCTTTCTGTAATGCCGTTATGGGCTGAGTTTCCCACCTCCTTTCGTTGGACTGGCAACGATTGCGCTGACAACTTCGTGGCGCGCTATCCTCTGGGTGCTGGAGAGCAGTACACTACCCCATCACACGCGAAACATTAGATGTGAGATATAAGAATGAAGTTAAAGTTATGTGCAAGTACAACAATTGAGTTCTCCTACAACAACAACATATATTTATACATAGTATAACATATAGTATAATATATACTTAGTATATATACTTAGTATAATACTTAGTAGTTAGTACTTATACTTAGTATAACGAGAAAGAAACAAAAGAATATCCCAGCCAAGTGTGCACGTTGTATCAACAAACGTGACAATTGATTGCAGTGTTTTTTTACGCGAAATCATAAGTGAAAGTGGCCCAAACTTTGGTACATTTTGTATTTATTTTGAGTCCGAGGATTTCAAGACTGGTAATATCGCAACCGGGGACTTCGCATCAATTCCACGCGTACCAGAAGTGGATGTTTCTCAGGGGACATTTTTTCCGGTCCGCGGTGCTCCCAGGTGGTCTGCACATATAGGATTACGTGGCCGTGAGGGCGCGAGAAGCGGCAGGGAGCCGAGCCCTTGGTAGCCACTCTCGGCGGGCCCGTCGTCATGAACCCGGCATCAGTTGCTGTTCAGCACACCATTCATTCTAGCTCACCATAGCCATCTTCTCCCCCCGGAAGCCTGATAGTCACGTTCACACCTCAGCGCTCAGCTGGCTCAAGTGTCAAGATTCGGCATCGTGGATCGTCCTCACTGGATATATGAGAACCCAAAGTTCATATTTGAAGAAGAGTAATTGATAACAGTACAAATCTGAGTAAGAAACATCGCTCCGCCCGAAGGACATCGTGTGGCCCATAAACTATGATACGGAACATTACCTTCCTAAGCCTATCCATGATTTATTTTAACAGCGTTTATTTTGAGGGAATGTATTTTTAAGCGGTTTATTTCAGAAAATGATTTTGAAGGGAGTAATCTTAAGCGTGGAATTTCAACGTTTTATTCTAAAATATTTATTTTGGGCGTACGTTTTGGTGTACCTCGAAATAAAGTGATCGAAACCCCCGCTGCAAAATAAACTACTGGAAATAAATGTTATTTGTTTATAAAATGCACAGTCGCGCACGGGAAACTGCGAATAGCGAACTTAAATGCACACATCACACTTGGACTAACCTAATAATAAACTAACCTCTCTCTCCTCCTCTTCTCTTCCTGCGCAGCTTCATAATTACACTCACATTACAGTATATGCTGGCGACATATGCATCTGGACTCTTCCGCCATTCGGCGTGACACGATCCAACGCCGACTACAAGGTTCATTAAACATCATTTCAAGATACCTCTTGCACCGCGGCTTGGTTGTCTCGCCTAGCAAGACAGTAGCCATGACATTCTCACGAAGATCATTTCATAAGTGCCTGCTTTTCATTGATGGCTCACCCCTGACCTTTGTCACGACCTGTCGATACCTGGGGATTACAATTGACAGTGGCCTGACGTGGTCCCAGCATGTGAAGCTGCTTGCTACCAAGGCAAACTGTTTGGTAAATGTACTCAGGCGTATTGCTGGTGCATCCTGGGGCCCATCATGCTCTAGCCTCAATCGTGTCCATCAGGCCCTGGTGTTGGGGACATTGCGGTACAGCTTACCCATTCTGCATGGTCTCAGTCGAACCCAAGAACAGGAACTGCTCAACATCCAGGCCCGTAGTCTCCGTGTCTGTTTGGGAGTCCTCAGGAGAACGTAGACGTATTCTGTCTTGGCAGGGGCGCGAGAGCAGCCGGTTCACATACTGCGGGATGGTGAAACCCTTCGCGCTTATATACGCTATATTACACGGCACCCGCTCCACTCTCTTTGTCGCATTGATGAGGACTGCCCGGCGTCTGCTTCCGGCAGTGCCATTGCCCGCCAGAAAGGGAGCATTCCATCTCCCGCGTCGACACCATCCTATGCACCGGCGATGTGGACTCTTGAAAGACCCTGTATTCACTCTAACATCCCTGGCGTCCAACGCAAGAAAGACGTCCCCACAGTCGTAGCCCACCAGCTCACACTGGAGCACCTCGCCTCAACACACCGACTAATACCCCAGTCAGACGGCATGCTCGAAGGACTTCGGGGAATTTTCATTTGCAAAAAATGACCTCTCAGAGCTGTGTCAGCCGGCAGCTCAAAGGACCTTTCTAAGAAATGACCATCAACGCGAAAGGAGGCCCCCAACGACATTTGAAGTGCAGAAAGGAGCAATCTCGATAACAGTGTTATGCCATTGTACCCTCGCTACCTTCGCAGCTGAATGTAGGAAAACCTATAAAATGCGGATAATGGAGTGAAACTGTGTAAACGTATTTAGATCCTATTTAGAGAAGTGCATATGACTTCTGCATCTTGATTTGTGGCGCACAGCCACACACCAACTTCAAATTTCTACGGCAGACAGGGAAAACGAAACCGAAAAAGGGAGCCGGTGAGGGCAGTCAGTTGGGGAGCACTCCTTTCCCGCCTGTCTGGCAGGCGCCCCCCGACAAAGGTCATTTGAGAGGCCGAAGGCCATTTCTCGCAGTTGACATTTGAAATGCTGTATGACTAGGGTATAAGTCGCTATATACGAGGGGCGTTCAAGTCAAACCGGGACTTTTCATTTTTCTCAAAAGTAAAATGAACTTAGAGGCGAGAAATTAGTTTTATTTTTCAACGTAATCTTCAGCTGCACTAATGCACTTGTCCCAGCGTTTCACGAGGGCTAGGATGCCAGTAGCGTAGAAATCCTTACCGGCGCGCAGCAGCCATGATCGGACCGCATTCTTGACCTCGTCGTTGCAGCTGAAGTGGCAGCCTCCAAGGAACGCCTTCAGTGGACCGCAGAGATGGAAATGGCTGGGGGCGAGGTCTGGACTCTAAGAGGGATGTGGCAGCAATTCCCAGGCAAGTTCCTGTAAGGTGCCTGTCGTGAGATGCGCGGTATGCGGGCGTGCATTGTCCTGTAGGAGGAGGACTCCTTTGGTGATGAGGCCCGGCTTTCCGAAACTGGGGGTGTTCATGAATGATAGTGTTCAACGTTCCCACAGAAAGGTCCGTCTTTCGAGCCAGTTCGAGACATGTTATCCGTCGGTGCTTGAGGATCAGGCGCTCCACAACTTGGATGTTCTCAGGAACTCTGACACTGGGCTCTGAGCCGTCCCGGCCGGGATCGTCCTGCACTGATGTACGGCTGTCTCGGAACCGTTTGCACCACTCAAACACTTTGCTGCGGCTAAGTGTATAGTGCCCATACTGAGCCTGAAGTCTTCTGTGGATTTCAGATGACTTTACGCCTTCATTCACGAGAAACTTCATGACAATTCGCTGTTCGATGTGCGCGCTCACCTCGTTGTCGGCCATCTTGTTCAGCACGTGTCTTGTGTTTTGCACAAACTTTGGACCACCACGAAGTGAACGCGGAGGCCTATCGCGTGTGAAAATGACGAAAAAGAAGTAGCGCGAGCTATTTGTACACTCAGGAGACAGAAAGTCCCGGTTTGACTTGAACACCCCTCGTATATACCGATGGCTCAGTAACCCAAGATAGTTCGAGCGCGGCTTTCTACGTTCCGGATGAAGACCTGGAGCACGGTTTTAAACACCCCTATACAGTGCCCTCGACAGAAGCCGAACTGTTTGGTATCCTGGCAGCTCTGGAGCATATTACCGGAACCGGGCACGGAACGTGGGTCATTGTTACCGACAGCAAGGCATCAGTAGATATGTTGTCGTCATCTCGCTGGGCATAATAAGCGATTTGCATACCATGACGCTTCAAAAATTCAATGAACTCTTCGCCACTGGTTACAACATCACGTTTCAATAGGTCCCTGGCCACGTAGGCGTGTATGGAAATACCCCAGCAGACGCAGTAGCGAGACGCGCTGGGTCTGATGACACTTCGCCCTGGCACCTCTGCCGCTTACAGCCTCGGCATGCCGTCTATACATACGCCGTCGGTGTGCCACATGTGCTCAGCAGTTCCGTGCCGAAACTACGACTTACAACTCATTCCTATGGTCTATCGACCCATTCATGGAGTTCGTCATCACTTGCCACCGCAGCCATAAAGAAGAATCCCTTCTCCATCGCCTACGACTCAATTTTGCCCGTACACCCTCACTTCTCTTCAAGATGGGTTGGCTAAATTCACCAAACTGTAATGTCTGTGGAGGGGAAGCTGACATCCCACACCAACTTCTGTATTGCCAGCAGCACCTTCAACACACCTTCAACAACTTCTCCAGATTGGCTGCAACGACTTTTCGTTGGCCGCTCTTCTTGGCCCCGTCTTGCACCCCAACCGGTGGGCTGTCACTGCCGCTCTCCTCGGTTTTCTCCGAGTCTCAGGACTCGTGAACTGCATGTGACGTTGTGCTAGTGTTTATTATCTTCTTTCTTTCTTCCCTTTCGTTTTGTTTATTTTTGTTTGTCTTTCCTTTTCCTTTCTGTTTGTTTCTTGTTCTCTTTCCCTTTCCTTTCTTTTTGTTTCTTTTTCTTCCTATTTTTGATTCCCCTGTTTTTCTTGTTTCTTTCATTCCTTTGTTTCGATTCCCCCTTTTTCTTTTTCCTTCCTTTTCTTTTTCGTTTTCCCCTTCCCCATTTTTTTCTTTTTTTTTTCGGAATAGCAAGCCGGCTCTTTGTCTGGCTAACCTTTCCTTTGTTTTTAATAAACATATCCCCCCCACCTCAACGTGTTTCGTCATGTTTGCCCCGCTAAGCGTAACGACCGCTATAATTTGGATTGTTATGCACATCTTTACTCGTATTTCTCAGTTGCACGCACTTCTGAAATATTCTAAAACATTTTTAGTGAGGAACATTTCGTGCTGGGAATAGAAATACTATGCTTCGCCCCGAAAAGTTAAAACCATATTTTCTACGACAGAAAACCGCTGACGACCAGTGGGCCAAAGGAGCAGCGAATAAAAACACCACCCCATATTGTCACAGTTCCTACGAAACCTTCAAGCTACGCTCACAAATAACGACGCCGTTGTTAACTACACTCAGTGGCCCAGTTTCATATCGAAGCCAATAAAAGACGACGTGAAAGTAGGTGCAGATAAATGCGTCAGTGAAACCTGACCTTGTTTCTAGCGCAATTCTGACAAAAACTGTGGCACAGATTGTATCGCTGAGCAATGCAAGTCTCTCAAAGAATTGCGGTGTAAAAATGGCTAGGAAAAGGTGTTCGTTTCGCCAATGGATATCTCCAGCAGGACCTCTCCTACTTCCTCTCCTTTCCTCTCCTAGACGAGGAAATCTCCAGGAACCACTCCTGTCCTCATTCCCCAGAAAGAAGAGCCGAGCTTTGATCGTGTGGGACGGCCCCGGCTCCAAACAAGAGCACGGAAGAGAAAGAGAACGTAGAGAAAGAAAAGAGAAAGTATCACTTTTCCCGGGGGAGCCCAAAAGGGGTGGATAATCCGTAGCCAGAGCGAAGAAAGGTTAAAACCGAACTTAATCCCTCGCAGTATGAACGCATGCTGTAGTTCCTTGTTGGAAATTCAAAGAGCTGTGAGTCAACAACATGAAAGATATTCTAAAGAAAAAGTAAGCACGGCACACGGTTAGGGTGGATTCCGTGCCACTATCATCCAACGCGCCGTTACGTCCATCGTGTTCTTACATCCAAAAAGGAGTCGTTACATCCCCCCTGCTGTTACATACAAACGACCTTTACATCCAACGAGACTTTACGTCCATTTCTGGCCGATACATCCATAAGTCAGTACATACAACGAGCCGTTACATCCAACGGAAAACCATACACAACGAGCTGTTACGCTCATTGCGCCATTCACAGACGTAGTAAAGTGTGGGACAGTGGTTCCAATGCCAGCGCAAAGAACGCAGGTGTCGCTTAATATAGACGCCTGTGTCAAACCTAGACGATGACGCGGTACCTCACGGGTACTTCTTTGAATAGAAAAAAAACTAACTAAATAAAAAGAAGTGACCTGTAATACGGATTGACATTGATTGGTTCATAGACAGCTGCTATGCTGGTACCACAAAACGACGGTGGTCGTTAGGGTATGAGGCATGTTACTGAGTTCCCTATTTCTCCCTATTATTGTTTTCGTCAACATCAACATCAACTGAGTTCTAAGCAATGCGCAATGTGTGGAGCAAAGGGCACATTAATAAAATGTTAGGTGTACAGCTGATCTTTTTTTGTATTGTCAACGGACGGCACTTTGAAAATAAGGAGACCCGCAATGCTGCGTCTGCATTCCGGGAAGTTACCTTTGTTGCTGCTGTTGTCACTTTTATCGTTCGCTGCCGTCGCGCCATTCGTTGTCGTAAAGCGGTGTTGGTGCTTTCTTACTTATGCCGGTGGCGGCTGTGCTGTCTGGGGTTTTTCCTGGGTTTTCCTCTGACGCTTTCAGACACATGTCGGCACAGTTCCCTTAGAAGTCGGCCCAGGACACACATTCCCCCAGGGCGTCAGTCGTGACGTTGCCCACATACGTGAGGTCGACAACGGCAAGCCCTATCGCCACCACCACCACTTATGCCCAGTACGGCCGTGCTGCCAGGAGGTTTTGCCTGGGTTTCCCCCGACGCACGATCACATGCCGGGACAGTTTCCTTGGAAGTCGGCCTAGGACGCGCGCTGTTGCGTTGGTCGCGACGAGCGTTCCGTCCTCAGCGAGGCCAACTACGGCAAGCAGAATATGACACACACGACCAGCAGTTTTTTTACCTAATGCGCAACCATATTATTTTGTGAATATTTTGACATTTGGGGATTTCAACTTGTGGACCAACCCAGTAATTTAGAACCTGGCCTAATTTATTCTCTCACTACAGCAACTCTGTCCGTTACTTGTGAACGTACCAAATCATAAAACAGCGTAATTTGACGGACTCTCACGAAAACAAAAATCATCATCTCTGTTTTTCATCATCTCATCATCTGTTTGTGTAAGAGTACTGGGATAGCCAGTTCGACGTTGTCGAAACTCACATCCTTCTTTTTTTTTATATCAGATCACATCACGAAAACAAACTAACAAACATTCCGAGGATACGCCGCGAAATATGTGTTACGGAGTGGCTGATTCCAAAACTACATCGATGCCATATTAGTTAGGACACGACCGACATATTCTGAAGCCGCTTATCCATCGAGAATTTACATCCAAAGGATCACCAAGTCCACCGTGCGGTTACATCGAACGTGTCGGTACATCCATACCGTGCCATTATAGCCAACGAGTCATTGCATCCAATGTGCCGTTACGTCCCCCGATGCAACGGCGCGTTGGATGTAAGGTCGCGTTGGACGTAGCGACCCCAGACCTCACGGGTGTAGTTGTGATGTGCTTGGGCCCAATGTGTTGAGACCAGATTGTAACTCGAGTTGAGTTGAGTTGATAAGAAAAGAAAAGAAAATGAGAAACAGGCACTCATTACGAGAGCCGGCTACTCCAGATCACTTCGGAAAACACAAATGTAATTCGATTGTAACTCGAGTTTCTTATGGACATTGTTGCATCTTCGCTGCCTAAAGACGACGAGCGCCCAGCTCGCTGGAGCTAGAGTCACTAAATAAGCTACGCTTCAGAGTATCGACACTGAGGCGCCATGTTGTTTCGGATGACCTCCAGCGCCATCCATTTAGCGCTCTTCGAAGTGTTGTCTTCTTCCACTGCTGAACTTCACCTTCTTCTATTTCTACTGCCAAAATAGAGGTGGGGCTGGAGGTCATCCGAAACAACATGGCGGCTCAGTGTCGATATTCTGAAGCGTAGCTTATTTAGTGACTCTAGCTGGAGCGAGCCAGACGAGCGCTCAGCAGGCCCGAGCGCGAGCGCCTGGAATAAATCACTTTCAGTGCGATGAGAAGACGGTGACAGTCGACATCAATGGCCGCCCGGAGGTACTCACGAAAGACAGAGTCAAGCCCGCCTACTTCGATGCACTACTCTCTCCCGTCCATCTTCCGCGTCGCCTCCACCTTGCCCGGTTCCCCGATCACTACCCTCCTCAAGAAAAGTCTCCTGGCATTCTCCTCTGGTTACCTACCACATCAATGTTTGTCGTGATTCCTTTGTAGCAATATGCCTTGGGTGTATAGTTCAAAAACGCTGTTGGGAGGTAAGTGAGCACCCGTAACGCATGATAAACCATGAGAGTCACGTGTACAAGCTTTTATGGTGCTGTGGAGATGAATGGATGCGTGTACATTAATCTGTATGCAAAGCTCATAAAAGAGTATTGCCCCTGAATGCCAACGTACTACTACTGAATGCCTGAAGCCAATGTACTACGTTCAGCCTTCACGGCAACGCACAGAGGAAAAGGCACTAGGAATAATTTAAGACCATTTTTCCCTGTCTTAATACAATGCTGATGGAGTACGAGTAAGCTTTCTTCGTTAATGCGTAAGTGATTCAAATAAAATTTGAAGGTGTTGCAACACGCCACCCCAGGTTAACGTAAAAGACTGCTCTTTGCACCGCAGTGAATCTGCATTCTATGTTTTACAGCAAAGACACACTAGACACAGACACACAAACATTGGATGATGATGAGGTGGGCGATTCACCGCCGCTGAGGCGGTATACTGCCCTATTGCGCATGGGGAACGGATGTGGGGATGATGATGGGGGGAGCACTTTCAGAGAGCCATCACCAGACCAGTCGAGCACAGGTACCCCGCAAGAAGACTAAGGCTTTGCATCTGGTGGGCAGCGTTCGACCACTTTCCGGGTTTCGCGACGTTGAACGGCCGCTTGTCAATACGTTGCATAACAACTCCATCAGTGCACGCACGCGGTGATATTGCCCACAAGCCAGGATGACGTGGCAGAGGTCGCCGTGCACTCCGCAAGTGGGGGGTAATAGACCAGAGCCAAGAGGGGGTAATAGAAGCGTAGAAAAGCGGCACCTCGAATAGGGTTTATTCACACGACATTATCCGCAGAAGAGCGCCGCTGTCGCTAGCAGACTTGCCGGCATAGTGTATAGGTCCACAGATTTTAACTGTCCACATCGCATTCACCGTACATTTCGCGTTTCAAAGTTATCGTGCTGCGTGAATGCTATTTGCACTATATCCAAGTAATTTCCGTGTTGTCAACGTTAACGTGGTCCTCTAAATAATGTATGGCAGCGGACAAAAACCGGATGCAACTTCGAGGGACCTACATCAAGTGGCGATTTCGCCTTTTCGAAGCTAGTGCCCTCTGGAGGTGTGACGTCAGTGAATAAACTCTATATCAGAACTCGGGTCCAGGAAGAAATGTCCCCGGAAAAAATGTCCCCGGAAAAAATGCCCCCGGAAAAATTGTTCCCGGAAAAAATGTCCCCTGAGGAAAATTCACTTTTGGTAGGCGTGGACTGGTTGACTTCGGACGTTGAATATTTACTAGGACGGTGTGAACGTTTCGATTTTTGAGCACCAAAGCGAGTAATCGTATATACTATTCCATTTCCAAATCAAATATGGAATTCAATGTTCAAGTTCCAAATCGAATTGATGCTTCTACTAAACCGAATATATTTGAATAGTCCCGAAGCTGCACATGCAAGGCCTGCATCTCCTTTTTGTGTGAATAAACATATACCCCCCCCCCCGGCACATGTAGGGAAAAATAGTAAGCGCTATACTTAGGCATACATATACCGTACATGTTTGTATTCCAATATATGTCGTATATGTATCCAATTACGGTTACGCAACGAGTCGCTTAATTTATTCGTATTAAATTCCATTTTAAAATGACTCGCACATAGCATTTCTTTGCCTATGGAGTCGCTGTGGGTCAGTTTTGGTGAATTTACTTCGTTGTGTCTTGCAACAAAGCGGCCTGTACAGTCATGGGGCTCCCGAGATGTGACACCGCTAGACATAGTGAAATACATTTTTGCCTGTCAATTTTGTTGCTTTTCCCCCCGCATGTTATTTTCCTTTTTACACATCACCCTGCACGTCGATCTGCGCACTTTTAAAACAGAACTTGACATGCTCCTGGCCATTCCGAATGACATCTTTTCTCCTGATTTCTTGAAACTGGACGGCGTACTACTTTGTGTGACACTTCACATTTGTGCTTATTAGCAGAGAAAATGTTTTTCCGTGTTAGCGCCGCGAAGCAACTGTTGCTGTACGCGGTGTACAGGCGTGGGCAGAGGACAGCAGGAGGGAGGGTGACAGGGGGTTAGTATGTGTCCTGGGCCGACTTCAGGGCTAAGTGTGCCGATATTCGTCAGGAAAGTTCGACAGAAAACCCAGGGAAAACCTCAAAGAGCACACCTGGTGACAGGATTCGAACCCGTGTCACCTCCCAGTCTCGACGTGAAAGGCGATCATCCAAACAGCTACTCCACGAGATCTGGTACAGAAAAAAGTGCGTCCCGTTCTTATGTTGATGTTGATGAAGAAAAATACTAAGGAGACGTTAATTCCCTCAAACCTGAAAGGATAGCTGTGTCATCAGGCCTAAAATCTACAGTCGCAAAATCCCGGCGTTCTGATTGCACACCAGTCACTGTGACGTCACGCATGATATTACTTCTTAGTATAAGAAGAAAGAAACAAAATAAGAATATCCCAGCCAAGTGTGCACATTGTATCAACGAACGTGACAATTGATTGCAGTGTATTCGCTACGAGAAATCGTAAGTGAAAGTAGGTCGAGCTTTCCAAGTAAAAACACTTAGTAAGTGGTTAGGAATTTTAGTATTTATTTTTAGCCCGAGGACTTCAAGACCTGCAATATCGCAACCGGGGATTTCGCAAAAATTCCACGCGCACCAAAAGTGGATGTTTCTCGAGGGGACATTTTTTCCGGGGGACGTTTCTTCCAGGAACATTTTTTCAGGGGACATTTCTTCCGGGGACATTTTTTCCGGGAACATTTTTTCCGGTTCCCTCAGAACTCACCTGGCTCTGACATCACACAGCACGAGTCACCGACGGGTTCCGGAAAAAAATGGTCCCGGAAAAATGGTCCCGAAAAATTTGATCCCGAAATGAATGGTGCCTGGTTACGTGGGCGGAAATAATGGTCCTGCGGAGTTCCGAGCGCTGAAAAATACAGAGCCTCGATGTGGACAGCTGATGAGACGGATCACAGCCGATCAAGTGCTATCATTCGCCTTCCTGATTTGTTGAAATTAGGATACTTTTTTAAATTAACATTAATGTTAATGAACAATAAAAGCTACACGCCATTCAATGAGGAACACAATAGGGGTTACATTCGCTGCATCGTTTGTATTGTGCAGGATTGCGTCCGTTTTTTCTGTTGCTTTCTTTCTCTCCTCTATTTTTTAAAGCGATTTTAAGGGATTGTACAAAGTTCTGCTACCTTCTGCGTATTTCTGGCTGATAGGTTGAAAAATCCGCGTTCTTTTCTAAAAGGTTGTGTTATTAGAGTAGAAAGCAAAATGGCACATTACCTTCTGTATTCGTACCATTGAAATTAAACGCTTTAAATTGCAGTCACTATCCCAGTCACCTACGACCTTTCAGTGCGACCTACGCTTCAATTTGTTTCTTTCTATTTCTATTCTGTACTCACTATCCTGAGGCTCCGACTTCACGCTCGCTGTACGTGGGTGTCGTCGGATGTAGTGCCCAACTCAAACTGGACGACATAGTTTCCTATTGTTGGTCAGACAAAGATTTTGCAGTTGTTCTCTCATACTTTCTATGTCGATGAACCATATATCTTCAGCAGAAGCGGAGTTGTAAGGGCAATGAGACAATGGATGTGTCGGTGTACAGCTTTCATTGTCCACAAATATCGGCACAGAAAAGATGCAGGGGACAACTGCAAAATTCGTGTCTCACCAACAGTAGAAAAATACTAGCATCGAGCGAACCATATAGCTAGCGAACTACGTAGTGTAGCGTGTGATATCGGCTTTTATGTTACTCATGGAATAGCATCCTAATTTCATTCTCCATTAACGCACTAAAGAAAAACACACACTATGTCACAAAATTTCAACAAATCGGGAGAGCGAACAATAACACTCGGTTAGCTGTGATGTGCTTCATCGGCTATCCGCAACTACGCCCCTGTATTTTTGTCCGCGCTTGCGCCAGCGGGAGACAATGGGACCATTTTTTCCGTGACCATTTTTTCCTACACCCGTTGCCGCCAGTGAGGCAGTGCGAGAGAGGTCAAATGCTTACGGTTACCAATGCGAGTGACCGCCGGAGTCCTCTGACGTCTGTGCTTTACCCGTGCGTGTGTTCGAGGGTTTCTATCTGGCCGGGTGGCAATCATAAGGCCGAAACTCAAAAGGCCGAAAAATCAAAACACCGAAAAATCACAAGGCCGAAAAGTCACAAAACCGAATTATCGAAACGCCGACAAATGAGGAACCCAGTATACGAGAACTGGTATTCCAACTGCGATAAAAAAAATTAGCTCTACAGATTAAATAGAATAAACTTGTTGGGAATTAATACAGCAAATAAATCGTTTCATCGAACATCGCATTAATAAAGTACTTTCGATAACTTAGGGGAAAACAAAAAGGAAAAGTAGAGATATGAACCACTGTGTCATTGTGTGTTTATTGTACACGGTGGCAATCAGGTTCGGATTACCAAATGTAGAGAAACACCATCTCCTCTACAATTCATTCAGTGGGTGATAAAAGCCATTGACTGGCATTCACCTATCACCCACTTTCTCTTTGTAGTAAACATATTATAGATTATTGCTAGATTAGGTTGGCAATACGAGGTTATAGTTTATTGTTTGTTTGTTTTTTTTAATGAAAAGAGCAACTCCCTTTCAGTGGTCATTCACAGGGATGCTTACACTAGGTCTTCTGCTTCTTTTGCCGTTTTATTTCGGTGATCAGTTCGGTGTTCTGATTTGCGGCCTTTTGTCTTTCGGCCTTCTCATTGCTCGGTCTTATTATTTTTCGGCCGTTTGGCTTTCGGCCTTCTGACACTTCGGCGTTATGATTTTTCGGCCTTTTGGCTTTCGGCCTTATGATAGTTCGGCGTTATGATTTTTCGGCCTTTTGACTTTCGACCTTATGGTAGTTCGGCGTTATGATTCTCGGCCTTTTGATAGGCTTCCTATCTGGCCACGTACGTCACGTAGAAGAATAATTATTTTGTTCCTCAGTATTCTGGAATGCAGTACAATGCGTGCAAGATGTAACGAACCACATCTATCAAAGTGTCACATCTCCTTTATGCTAATATAAGTACAAGAAATTGTACTGGACAGGTGTATTTTGACACATAAATGTGAAATATACGTGAAATGATATACGTGAAACAAATATATGTGAAATGAAAAAAAAAGGTCATGTCTTTAATTTGGTAGCACTGCCTTACTGCAACATAAAAAAAAGACAAAATATCTATACGGTAGCAAAAATAGACGGAAAATATGTACGCAGACAGCATCTCTGCAAACATCAAACATATATGTACACACAAAAGGACGAGTCCGAGAAAAGCTTTCGTCTGTATCGTGTTTGTGTGTGTTTGTGTGTGTTTGCTGCCCAAGCTCACGCTCTTTCCTTCATGGGCACCATCCACGAGCTTATGGCATATTATCTAGTATACCATTGACTTTCGGCCAGTGATGTACGTTGGCTATACCGACACCGTCAGACGTGTCCTGCTACAGTACAATTCTTCGAAATTTCTCGTTTGTTGGTTTGTTCGTAAGGGGGAAAAAAGAGGAGAAATTGAACTCGTCTCCCGACTTGTTCTGCATCTCCTAGCATAAATTCTCAACCCCCCCCCCCCCCCACCACCACCACCACCACCACCAAAAAAAGTACTTCTCATGTACTCTACTCGCAAGTTCGCTACTCACTATTCATGTTGGCTATTCAGAAGTCTACTATTCACAATTATCCACTGTTCACAATTATAACAAGATCATGCACAGAGAATCGCGAAAGGTTCTATATTAAAGGTTCCTAAAAATTTCTCGTAAATTACCGCGTTATGAACAATTGTGTTCGTAAGTCAGCAACATAGCTTCAATTTAGCTTCAGAGTCACCCACTTTGTATGGGATCATATCTATGTAACAGCGGAATCCTCTTCACTTCCACTGTTTACGTACTCCGTAGCTCAGTAGTGCGATTTAAATTATCCCGTCACAGGCGTGCGACATTCTTCGAACCCTTCTGGAACTGATATGTCCGGCGAAAGTTCAAAATTCAATATTCTCGAAAACCACTTTGCGTTCCCTTTGAATATCGAACTTTCGACAAACCGTCCCCAAGGATTGGGAGCCCTTCTGAAAGGCACACAACACAACCCCCGCTCATGTAATGAAAATTATCGAAACGTTGCGTGAACCCCGTTGTCAAAATTAGGTAAAGGAGGGGCACCCACTTGTGAAGAAGGGGAAGACCCTCTCTTGTAGTCAGTCAGACCTGCTGACCCAGATATTGCCCCCTCTCTCTTTACCCACTCTCAAGATGTCTCTTCGGCGTTATATACACGCTGTTTGCCTAATGTAGAGTATTCCGGCTGAACGCCACCGAATGATTGTGCTAATCCAGTTCTATTGACTTCATCCGTCCCTGCCCTTCTCGCGTCGTCGTCACCGTCTTGTACCGCTCCTGCTGCCGGTGTGTTCTGTGATTACTGAGCTGTGTCAGTGAAAGTGAAGTTCAGTGTTACTCCATAAGAGGACGATGTCGCTGCCCGGAATTCTATGTACACAAGGGACTGACAGAGAGAGGTGAGTTTTGGATGGGCGTTTTCAAATGTGTGTAGTGGTTGAAGCTGGGTTTGATGGTTCATCACAGAGACAGCGTTTGCGCTTTCGATTATTCACAGTAACAAACCAAGAATATGTATATCAAGCTGTAGTTATCGCGCGCATGTACTGGGATTACCTGGTAACGACGATGTAATATGCAAGTGCTTAGATATACAGAGTGTTTCACCTAAGGTGATAAAAAATTCTAACTGGCTACGTACTCGCCGGAGGATTGTCGGATTTTCGGCAATTACCCTCTGGAAAATTTTGCCACCATTGAGGAAGCTTTGGACATTTTTTAATTGCGGAAAATTTATTTTTTCAATTGAACTTCGAAAATTGCCACGCGAACCTCACTTTTCTTTTACAGAAACATGAAGTCCTCGACGGATAACCATATACCCAACCGAAACTATGCACAGTATCGCAACAGAAACAGTCTAAATGATCAGTAAAAATTCGGCTTTAGCCCAGCCTGCTCAGTTGTCGCTCAGAAAAGCGCAAGATATTTGCGGGAAGAGGAGAAAGTGCTCCCGGCTCTTGTTTTACCTTTCTTTTCTCCGGTTTGGGGATCCGGACATTTCGGTGCACGGACGTTTCGGTGCAAAACGTTGCTGAGGTGTCCCGGAAAAATTGTCTGGGGAATGGCTGTCACGATGTCGACATATTGTAACAAAACAAGGGGAAGAGGGCGGCTTAGCATCAAAAGTAGTGTTGTCAAGGAATTTCGTTTACATAGAGAAGAACGTGCTTTATGTATTTTTTGTGTATTATTATAAATTTAAGACCTGATCTGGATGTGATCGTGATCTGTCGTGGCTTTTAAACTTTTGGGAAATTTTCTTTTTTAATATTTTGCGCCCCACGTTCTGGTCGGTGCTGTACATATATTATTATTTTTTATTTCTTTCCTCAATAGTAGATGAAGAATTGCTGTGTCATTTTGTAGTGAGTATTATCTCGAAAAGGGTATCTTTAAGGTAGGGATACTATGCAATTTGAATTCTATTTGTTGAGGACGTGCCGGTTAACTTCAACTTCAACGATGTCAACTGGAACAACGTTAACGGAACCAGAGCTGTACACGTTACCCAAAAAAAAGGAACTAAATACGTTACTCGTTCCTTCGAAAAAATAGTAACTAAATACGTTACCCGTTACTCACAAATAAAAGGAACGCGTTCTCGTTACTTCGAAGTAACGAGTTACTTCTATACGTTACATTTGCATACCAGACAGCAGTAATACGAAAGCATCGCCTATCTATATCGCCTACATATGTTGTCTTGTACGTTGTATTGTCTCATGTATACTGTCGACTTGGGCTTGCATCAAATAAGCCCAAGGCTAAATGTACACCATACGAAGAACAGAGTTGGAGGCGGTGATACGTAAGAGGGATTTTCAGGAGAAAAAAACGGAGTTCATTCACAAGGAGGCCTTCACATGATCATTGACATGAGTTCCCGAGTACGGGACAGAGAGACAAAGCACTAGACGCCCTGAGCTCAGTGAATACTTGAAAGAAGGAACACATTGAGTGTGCTGAAACACTGTGGACACTATACAGCAATGAGAAGGGCGTTGCTCTCTGGTATCCTTTTCTCTTCGCTGGAGATTTTTCCGCATGCTTGAGACTCGTGGAATACCACCATGCGCGCGGGAAAAACCACAACTGGCGGCCGTGGTTGGTGACAGTGAGCAAAAAGGAAAAGAAAAGGAACGAGTAACTTGCAGTAACGCGTTACCAATTTTTTTAACTAAGTACGTTCCTAGCTATATTTGTTAGCAAGTAACTAAGTCGTTACTTAGTTACAAAAACAGTAACGCGTTACCGAGTAACGCGTTCCTTGTAACGCGTTACGTACAGCTCTGAACGGAACCAATCCTACCACCGGCTGTGCTGTCTGAGGTTTTTCCTGGGTTTTAAGAAGACTTTCCAGACGAATGTCGGCACAGTTCCCCCTGAAGTCGGCCCAGGACGCATACTAACCCTCCTGTCCCCCACTCCTTCCTGCTGTCCTCTCTCCGTCTGTCCACATCTGTACGCCGCTCATAGCCACAGTTGCTTCACGGCGCTAACACGGAATAAAAAAAAAGTTAACGGAACCTACCCCAAACTGCAAGCAGCAGAAGGCACAAGGTCTTCATGGCGGTGGCACGATATGGTTCCCAGGGGAAGAGCCTATGGTATTTATGGAGTGGCTTCGGCGTGCGCGTTTCAAGGGGGGGGGGGGATTTCTCGGTTCAGAAACGAAAGAGACATACCGTGGCAATTCGTATCAGATAACGGTGGTGATTGACACTTTGTTTCGCCTAGACGTCGCTCTGAAGCATGTAAGAACCGCTACGTGACGTTGAAGTCTGTGTTGGCGTAGCTAGAAACGCGCTGGAAATACATGTTGCAGCGTAACTGGGTTCTTTGAGAAACATTGTGGCACGTTTGCTCAGGAGAATGTTTCCCAGTTTTACTGACATATTAGCAACCGCGGTGGCCGTGTTGAACGCGTGTGTTCATGCAGCATGCTTTACAGCATGCTTTTTTTTAGTTTTACGCAGCATAGAGACAAGGACAGAGAACCTGACGGGAAGGCTGCGTACTCACAACTGAAGAAATTTTTCATTGTTGACACACTTAAATAGCAAAATTCCATGGCGTAGGCATATCGCAAACCAGTGAACACTAGAAATTAGTATCGATAAACATTATCTCGGCTTGGTTGAGATCGGTGGATAGTGTGGTTCCACCATATGTATGTGTGCTTACACCATGTGCAAGCACTTAATGTGCTTACACCATATCTGGTACATTATATGTTTCTCGATAATGATTTCTAGTGTTCACGTGTTTGTGATATGCCTATACGCCATGGAATTCAGCTATTAAGTGTGTCAACAATAAAAATTTCCTTTAGTTGTGAGTACGCAGCCTTCCCGTCTTGTTCTCTGTCCTTGCCTCTCTGCTGCGTAAAACTAAAAACCAAACTAAAAACTAAAAAAGTATGACTTACCAACTACCCTGTTTCTCTATACATTAGTCATACAGCATGTGTCCAAAGGTCATGCTGAAGTCTGAGAGGTATTGGGTTCGAATCCCATCGGCGGCTGCCTTGCTTGCCGGTCGTTTTTGTGCAGCGCAGTGCATATCAGTGAGTTAAGTGTAGAAATGAACGAGCAGCACTATACATGCACACTCAAATCATGAGTAAGGTTTTCTGCCCTACAAATGACCAGTGGACTCCGCCACGAGAAAGTATGGGGGATATCCCTGAATACGTAACCTCGTTTCTGAACTTTGTCACTCTACGGGGTCACAAGTGTTGTTGAACATCCCTCTGCATTCCAACGACGAAGAACTGGTAGCCCCAACAGCATGTAAAGTACAGCCAACGCCATCTATAATTTTATAAATAATATATATAAAGTTATTAAATTCTTGGGCAGGGGTCGAACGCCGCACAGCAGTGATCTATCCAGACCCCAAACGAAGAAACATAGAAACAAACACAAAACCAACAAAAACAAAGAAACACGAAACAAAAACAAAGAAAATACGGAGAACACAACACACACCTGAAGAAGAGCATTCGCTCGAAACGTCATCCTTTATCCTTTGCTCCCCACTTTAGTACACCAGTCTTTCTATTTTCTGTATTATCCCATCCTCCAGTCTTCGATGAAAGAACCGGACACGAATCTGAAATGGAGAGGAAGGTGGTGTTCACTTTTATGAAATGACAGGAAGACTTAATTTTTTTGTCTCTCTACAGTTTTCAGTAGAAAGGAAGACTTGGCCTAAAAGTTTCACCGTGCATTTGCTTCATGATGATCTCTTAAAGGGGCACTCAAGAACAAAATATATAAATAAATATATAAGTATAAATAAATAAATATTCTTGTCGAATAGAAGACGCCGCTGCCTTGACAGGAACGGGATGTTGCGTCATCCGTGACCTGTGAGCGAAAGGAACCGCATTGTAGGCGTTCCTGCTCCTGCAATGCGGAGAGGCTTCGGATTGGTCTCCTCAAACGACCTACGGCGATGATTGGACGAATTGTTTGCGACGGACCAATGAGAGGGCGCTTCGCACTGTCGGCCTTCGTGAGAATGAGAGGGAAAGCGTGCTTCGCGTTTTTCCTATTGATCCTAAATCACAAACGACGCAACGGATGTCTCCCGTTCCTCTGTGTTGATGTCAAGGTAACGGCACCGTTCATTCCGCGAAGAGATTTTTGTTTATTTTTTATTTTTTTGCAATTTACCGTCAATATTGCTCGTGTATTCTCAGAACGTTTACTTGTCTGAAATACAGCTGATACTTTCTATAAAAAGATCACGCTAAGACCGCATTAGGTGCCTGTCATATCGCTGCAGAAGCTTGGGAAAAGAGATTTACGTAGCATACGCTATTTCTTCGCGTCAGACTTCATGCGTTTTTTTTCCCACTTTATTCATCAACTGATGACGACATGGCTGACGTATATGATGTCACAAATTGACCTACAAGTGGAAGTGCGGGAGTTAGTGAGTAAAAAAAAGGAAAACACGGAGAAATTGCCGGCTACTCCATACCACGTGAAATCCTCTGAGCACATGAACGTACATAGACACTTGGAGTGCACACACTCAGGTACGAAGAGTCACAGAGTCACGGCAGTCACACACGCACAAAAAAAGGAAAAAGAAATTAGAAGAAGTCAAAGAAAGAAACACGGAGAACATGTTTAATGCATATTCCTATATGAAAGAAACAAGGAAACAGCAGAAACAGAGGCACAAAAGTCAAAACTTGTCGTCATCACCAATTTCACGCAGGAACGAGACCAAACTGGCTTTGATGCGGGAATCGCGTACCCAAAACCGTAGGTAAGCAATAAAGGCGACTGTCTAGCGCCGCGAGCGAGCGCTGAAGTTTAGAAGATGATGCCACAAATTGTCCTACAAGTGGAAGTGCAGCCTCAATTATTTGAACGTTTTCAACCCCTTCACGTTCTTGCTATAGTGGAAAGTACGCGGTCTTGCATCAAACAAGCTAAGGATTACACTAAGGCACCATAGGAGCCGGATGGTACATGACTATGAAGAACTCAGCGACGAGGTACACAGACGAACAAGGGACAGGTGAACGTCGAACGTTCACCCGTCTCCAGTTTGTCTGCGTACCTCGTCGTATTTGTTGTTGTTGTTATAACATGCGACTGCGTGATGCAGGCGGGTTGTCGATAATTTACATTCTCATTAATTGAAGTGATAGTGGTGACGATTCCTGCTTGCTGGTTTATTGGGATATACGAATGCGTTCAACAACCGCATAACCCCATAGCGCGGGCTCCGTGATTTCGGTCTTTTTCTGAATATTTGCCCATTACCTGTCCTGACCTCGAATTTGTGGAATAGCCACACGTAGGTTGTAACTTTTCATTTATTGGTGGCTCGCCTGGTTGCTAATTCGGCCTTTCGGTAGTTCGGTTTTCCGACTTTTCGGTCTTTTGATTTTCTTCCTTCTGTGTGGTACACTTTCAAACCGAGTCACTGAAGCTGAAAAATTTTAATTTACTGAAAATGAAATTCGAACGTGACCGAGGCCGGCCAACAAGACGAAACTTTCTCTAGCTGAAGCAACATTTCATACTCAGCAAGGAAACAGTTTGGCTGCAGTTTTCAATGACGGATCCACCAGTCATGAATGTTCATCGTCTGCGTTTGTTATCCCAACGGACGATGTGTCGCATGGACAGAGTCTCTCACACCGCACATCATCAACTTCGGCTGAGCTACTATGCTATCCTGTTGTTTCAGCGTAAGACATCGTGTGGCGATTCGCGGACCTGAGTCGTTTACTCAGATAAAGAGGCTGCTCTTCAATGTATAATCAACATGGGGATACGTGGACAGCTCGCAAGTTCAGCGTCTATGCGATCACGGTCATCATATATACCTGCAGTGGGTCCCGTGTCACTGCTGTTTGAGCGAAAACGAAGAGGCCGACAGAGCGGCAACGGCTGCCCAACAGTCTCGGACGGCTGTACCAATAGTGTTATCAAGAGGAGACAGGAGATCACTTTTGATTGAGGTTATCCAGCCACTAGCTCGCCAGCAGTGGAGTCGGGACATCACTGACAGGCCTCTCATGTATTCGGTGGATCCAACTTTGTCTTTCTCAGTCCCAGACCGTTTACCACGCTATTTTACGTCCCCCCTGCACAGGCTTCGTCTCAACGTAGCCTTCGCTCCGCAATTCAAGTACCGGATCGGATACTGTAACAGCAGCCTATGCTCCAAATGTGGCGTCGTAGCGAACATTGAGCAAGTCGTTACAGAATGTGAGCCCTGACAGACGGGCGGCAACTCTGTGCTCAGCTGAATACTGCTAGCCGACAGACGTTCAACCTGGCTGCAATTCTTGGCCCATGTCAGAGCCATATGAGACACCGTCCATGTCTTCTGATGTTCTTGGAGTTCCTTGTTTCTATACACTTTTGCTCCGGACTCTGTAGAGTGTACTCCTCTGCATCTCAATGACCATTGGTGCTTCTTTCATGTGTTTTTTTTAAATTATTATTCCTTTCTTTTTGTGGTGTAGCGCGGCTCAGCCAGTGGAGGAGAGCTCATGTACTTGCACATAACTATAACTTCATTCTCATATCTCACATCTAATGTTTCGCGTGTAATGGGGTAGTGTACTGCTCTGTAGTGGAGACTCACCCCATCAGGTCATAGTCACGATTTATTTGTTGTTGTTGTTTATGATATATATTTTATTTTATTTATTCATATTATTCATATATGTTTTTATATATTTGTTGTTTTGTATATATATATATATATGATCTCAGTTGTCTCGCGACGTAAACACCCAATTATTTATTTATTTATTTATTGTTTTATATATATATATTTATGTCGAATACGCCATCATGGTATCTTATTCATATTGCATAGGTGTTCAGTTTGGTGTTCAAAATTCAGTGTTCAAGGGGCTTGGTGGAAGAGAACAAGAGCAGCATTTGAGCCATAAGCTCAAGCAGCGTATATGCTGCAAATATGCGTTTCGTTGTTCTCTTTACCGACCAAGAAATAGGAATAGGGAATTGGCATATGCATAGTCGTCTTGAACCTAAGAACGGCATCTCGGGTGCTAAAGGAGGTATTTATATATAGCACTTCAAAACATATGTTTATACTGTTAGTTAAATATGGGGAGAAAAGGATGCACTGACAATGCCGTTCTTAGACTCAACATGCCTGTAGTACTACATTGCAGTATCCTATAGTATCAGACATTATTGTATAATATATAGCATAGTAGAAAATATATAGTAATATATATCATATAGTAATAATATAGCATATAGTCTTATATATCATTATTATGGTAGTATTAGTAGTATGGTAGTATCAGTAGTATTATGCAATAGTACTTGACATTAGTCTATCGTGATGCTAGTGCTAGCGTTAGAAGACTCCCATCCACTAGGTGGATACGCTGACGCACTGTGATCTACAGTTAGCTGCGGGATAAGATCCTCGGAGAGCTCGTTATCTCTACAACAGTAGTCCAATATGGCTAGTAGCACTAGAGCGATAGCGCAAGTACACCATACTACGAGGTATACGACGTTAGTTTCGTATATAGCACAGATGATAATGAACGCAGCTAGCGTTAAGCATACGATCCGGTAGACACGGCCTATGAAGCTATCCATTGCTAAAGAGCAAAGTACAATCAAGCACAAGTATCAACTACGAGCGAGAGAGCAAGAGAGCTGACAAGCACAGTAAGCTGACAAGACAGCAAGGCAAGACAGTTGCAAAGCAACGCTTGTTTGGCAATCCCGTTTTCCATTTCGTGTCGTCACCTTCATTGTCTATGGTGATTCAGTAGTTGGCTGTTTCGACGCACGGAGGCATTGTTATCGCTTCACCCAGTGCTGTATATTAATAATCGCTTCACCAGGACGGTGGTGCCCCTATCGGTTCATATCTACTTTTCGATTATGAAGATAGAATTGCGTCTGACAAAATGCGATTCTGCTATAGAGTGCTACATTATCATTATTAGTACATATAAGTGGTACACGACAACGCCTTTACGGGATTTGAAGCTGCAGACGAATCGTGGAAATCAAACCTTGCGTATCAAGATAAACATCGCCACGCAAATTGGGCTTCCGTGCACCAGGAACATGGCGGAGTCCGGGGAGTTGCCTGCAGGTACCGTCATAAGGACGCCACCGTACGTCGAAATAGCCAACTACCGAATCAACATAGACGACAACGGTTATGACACAAAATCAGTGTTGCCAACTCTAGGAAAATTTCCCTAGATCTACGGAATTTGAAGTTTGCCAGAAAAAAAAAAGGAATTCCTATGAGATCTAGTGTGCGTAACAACAAAAATATAAATTACTGAAGCTGTTCTTTAATTTTAGGAGCTTGTGTCAATTAAAGGAAGGATTCAGTGTTATATATTTTTGTTGTTACTTTTGCAAAGTGGATCTTGACTCAACCCTCTACGTTCTTCTAGATCTAGGTACGCTGTAAGAAAAACAGTGCCACATAGAAACACCGAAAAAAAAAGAGGGTGGGGGTGGGGTATCATCTCATATGGCCTAAGTGTGCATAAGGCCCAAGTGATCAGAACGCCCAAACGTTCATAAGACCCGAAAAAAATTTGGGCCTTTTGAGCATTTGGGTCAAATGAGAAGGGCAGGGTAAGGTTTCCAGAAGGCCGAAATGCCCAGAAGGCCAAAATATTCATATGGCCCGAAACCCAGGAGGGAAGACTAGGAGTGACCTAGATACTGTATTTTCTTTGCACATATGCGCAATATCAATTAAATGCTGAATGCGACAGAGGAGAAAAAGGTAACTGAACTAAAAATATTAATAAAAGTACGGAAATGAAGAAACAAATTTTCAAGCAACTAAGATATAAATGTGACAAAAAGTAAAATACAAATAAATATTGAATCTTTACAGCGTTCACTATTTCGCTCGGTACAGATTGGTAAGCTCTGTGCCTAATATATTTATTGAACAACTGATTCGTTTGCCGCATTAAAAGCTTTTCAACCTTCTCTGGAATACTGCTATGACGCCCAATATGTAGCGCTTTTTCTGCGAAGGTATCCAAGCCGGGCATGGCAGTAGCGTAGCCAGAAAAAAAATATTTCTGGAGGGGTTCAGGGTTTACTCCTCGAGGGTTTACTCCTCGTTTCTCTCTTCCAGATGCGCTACCAAAGGTACGATTTCGAGAGGGGTCTGAGCGTCGCAAGCCACGCCTACGCATGGGACCGTTTTTTCCGCTCTAACCCACTGGTGCAATTTTTTCCGAGACCATTTGTTCCGTCACCAAATTTTCCGGGGCCATTTTTTCGGGGCCGTTCGACCAAATGGCGCTCTATCAAATATGCGAACACCTTCGAATTGATTCTGTAACAGAACCCTTTGGAGACTACATTTCACAAGGCGGAAGAAGCGCATTGTTTGTGTTCACGTGAGATGCGCGATGCAGAAGGAGCATATTCCACTGAGTGGCCGAGTGCAATTGTCCATAATGGGCACTGGTTGATGAACATAATAAATTTCAGTCGCGAGCAAAATACCAAGCCGTAGCGATTCTGTGGAATTTTTGAGAGAGACAAGCTCTTTTATTGGCATTACATACGGAATTCCGACTTTTCATCAACGAATGAACATCATCAGTTACATAAGGAATGACCTTGAGGGATCAGACGCTTTTCGCGTGTAATTGACCCGTACTCAAATTGATAGCTGAAATATGCGGCAAACAGTAACTGAGGACTACACATCAATGAACTCATAAACTATAAGTTGCAACCCAACAAATCGTGCGCAGAAATAAATACAACTATATATGCAAGACGCAAACGAGAAAACACATGAAATTTGTAAGTACAACGTGATCTATTCCGTGACATGAGAATATTCAGTTAATGTCAATCCGAGATAACAGCTAATTTCTAGCTTGAAGCATAAAGTAATTATGAAGTTGAGTCTTAAGGACATGTATTGATGTGCTGCTTTGTATATGCACTGGCAATGAATTCCATAACTTGACAGCGTAATATTGAAAAGAAAAGTAGCCGCAGTTGGTCCTTTTCTTAGGTAAACCTAGAGAAAACGGTCGTAGTTTCTTAGAGGCATGGTACATTCACGACTCTTCAGAGTAATAAATGGTAAAGAACGTAAGTTGTTTCTCAGTTTGTAAACGCTGGTACATAACCTGCGCTGAAGTAAAACTTTTACGTCAGGAATATTGAACAATTTAAATGCAAAAGTAATACTTTCATTATTTGGCGTAGCTAACATCGCTCGTAATGTCTTTTTCTGGGTAACATGCACAGGCTTTTAATTGTGGAATCGTATGTTAGGGCATAGCATGCGATGCCATAGGAAAGATGGCTTTGAACAAGAGACATGTAAACGCTTCTTAGAACTCGTAACGGCACGAGGAACCGCAACTTGTTTATTGCATAAGTACCCGAGTAAACTTTGTTGCACACGTGTGACACAATTCCTGCGCAGTCACACCTGAAAAGCGATTTTACAGAAAAATATTTCTCGCATATAACTCGCACTGATAAAAGTACCGCATTTTTCTGTGTACAAGCTCCGTTATATATAAAAAAAGTTCTCTGAAGAAGTCCTGTGCAGGATGATGACATTAGATGGCGCGCAGGACTTCTTCAGAGACTTTTTTCAACGTATAACGGCGCTTATACACTGAAAAATACGGTCGAAAAAATACACCGTTAGTCTTCCTTTCTGGTTTTCGGGCCATATGATCATTTGGGCCTTCTGGGCGTTAGGGCCTTCTGGACACCTTATCCTGTCCTGCTCATATGACCCAAATGCGCAAAGGGCCCAATTTTTTTTCGGGTCTTATGAACATTTGGACGTTTTGGTCACTTCGGCCTTATGCACACTCGGGCCATATGAGATATAACCGTAAAAACGTGCACCCTGTCGGTAGTTCGGTCACTGGAACCATATCACCAAGTAATCAGTCAGCTCAGGACGCTTTGCTGTGTTCCCAGCGCGACATAGACTGAATTTGTAAAAACGTGCACACCAGCCCTTTAAAGTGCACCCTGCCTGTAGTTGGGTCGCTGGAACCAAGTAATCAGTCAGCTCAGGACGCTTCGCTGTGTTCCCAGCGCGCCGTAGACGAAATTGCGAAAATTCAGTCATAATTCAATTTCAATCAATCGTCAGTAATCAGTCATAATTTAATTTGCGCACGTCTGGTATGCGTCATTTGACCTCATTTCTGAATGCCCTCATACTGACCTCACATACCTCAGGCCTCACCAGTGACTTCACTGACAGAGACCTGGCGCCCCTCAGACCTCATGAGTGCACTCACAGGAGGTTTTATGAGGGACACAACCTCATGAGTGCACTCACAGGAGACCTTACGAGGGCAAGACCCTCAGGGCTTGCGTTTGTGAGTGCCGTGAGGATAAGGGCGAGGGAGGGCCAGTGCTCGTGAGGGCGGTGAGGGTGAGGGCGATTGAGGGCATGTGTCTGTGAGGGCCGTGAGGGCGAGGGCGAGTGAAGGCATGTGCTCGTGAGGGCGGTGAGGGTGAGGGCGAGTGAGGGCATGTGCCCGTGAGGGCCGTGAGGGTGAGGGCGAGTGAGGTTTCACCACAATGCCCACCTATGGTCGTGTTACAACGCGCCCTGTTCGGAGTTCGGATTTGGCGAGCGTCCGCGGCCAGCATTTGACAACATCGGCCAACGGCCGCCCGCTCAACAGAGAATAAATTTTAATTTCAGATTTACGTTCAGTTTTCACTTGCAATACTTGCGGTACCATGCGTATTCTGGAATTTCATTAGAATTGAACGAGCTCCTCAAAGCATTTAATTTGCTACACAGATCGACATACGGCGTTCTTCCTAATGATATTACTATTTAATTTGAGAATATGATGTACGATTGGTCGCCATTACACTCGTTGCTTCAGCATCTCTCTTTGAAACACATAGGCCAATTCCTCCATTTAAAATGTGAGCTCTCTGAAACGTAACAGTAACTACCATCTCCATTTTTTTCTTTTAAAATCAATCAATCAACGTTCTGAGGGAATATCTAGGGAGGAATATCTATATCTGAGGGAAATCTATCTATCTGCAACGTAGTGGTGTTGTTTCGTTATGTTGAAAACGTAACGTTTCTATGGCAACGTGCCAGCAATGTCTCTTTTTTGTTGAACATGTAACGTTTCCAGGAGAACGTTGCAATAACGTCATTTTTTGTTGGAAACGTTGCTCTCACATCGGACACATTCAGGCAACGTTGCTGCAACTTTTTGTGCTACCTGGGGGAACCCGGAAGACCCCAATATTCGTCAATGAAACTCGCACTAAAGGTTTCACTATGACACAGGCAACGTCCCACTAGAGAACGAATGCAAAGCGGTAACAACGGAACGCGCTGCACGCGATTTTCTATTCCTAATACATGGCTTGTACGGAAACATTATCAGGTGAAGCCTCCTTTACATTTTGTCCCGAATTGCTGGGCACGGTAGCCAATTTTTGGAAAATCGCATACTTCACCTATTTTTCCTGCAATAACTACAAAAGTTACGTGCCTTACGATTTTTCACGTTGAAATATTCCATGAGAGCTTCAAGGAAAAATACTCATTAAAATTTAATGGTTTTATTTTCAACGAAAAAAATCGTTAATTGGAGTAAAGTTGCGAAAGTTACGATCTGTGTAAACCAGCTCCGATTACAGCGTGAGAACCGGGATTTGCGAAGCTGTGTACAGCATGGTTTCCTTTATAAGCAAAAGCAAACCGGACTCTTCTAGGTGTTTTCTATGAGCCGCAGCTGCTGTTCACGCCTTGCACGGTTTTCGCCAGCTCTGCGAGTTTTGCTCGTGTCTAGCACCCGCCACATGATATCTGGGAAGAAATGTTTGGTAGTATGTCGTTCTAAATAATTAGGGACTGCTAAAAAAATTCGTAAAAATTCACGATAGTTTTGTGATGGCCGAGCAGGTCCGTTGTATCATCTCGCGTGGGAATGCGTCCTTGTGCCACAAGTGAGGCGCGTCCCCTGTCGTTTGTTCCCACAGCCCTCAACTTACGTCCAGTGTCCCATTACTTCGTTGGGTGCAGGAAAGGATTCCTCACCAAGAGTACGAATGTAGGGATCACGAACAACAGCCTGTGTTTTTATTCTGTTTTGTTTTTAAACCGCTGACCAACGTCACTTTGCGTTCATTCTAGATTTCGTTATATACTTGCGTCCTTCACGTTTTTTTTTTCTTTCCTTTTTTCTTGTTTTGCTTTCTCCAAGTTTAGTGGATTGTATCAACTTGCCATACCGTTAACAATTAAGTGTCAATCGACTTCTAAACCGAGGTTAACTAAAACTGAACTTCAGCTTTCTCGATTTCGCAGACACAGTCCAGAAAAGTAGCTTTTTTTACACCGATTGATTTCTTTTATCTGCACCCCTATGTCTCAAGCCTACGGGATCCCTAATATTGTTCCCTTACTGGTCGTCTGTTCGGAAGAACGATTCTCAAAGGGCCACCAAGGCTATTGCATTTTGTTGAAGCAGCGGTATGCGTATTTTCCCCTTCTCTTGATACTGTCACCATTTCATTCCACTCTCTAAAAATCTGAATTTTTCCCGAATCATTACAACTCCAGAGTTTTAACTCTGCAAACAACCACAACAACACATACGTGATGATGATGACTGAGGAAGTTCCCCACTACGATATTGGACCACTACCCCATGGCTCACAGGGAGGGGGGGCATGAGATCTGTAATGATGATAATGACGAAAACAAAGTCCGCAAACTTGGACTGCATATTTCCAGAAAACGAAAAGTTTCGGTGCAATAGCGGCGTCAGGAGAGTTTGTCGTCTGTGCGTCTCACAGACGCAACACGGATTCCATTGAAACATATGGAATTGAGAACCAGGGGTCGAAACCGGAACTGAACCGCAACCGAAAACCGCGAAAAAACGTTATTTTTTGCCGATCCGAACTCGTGAACACTTTTTCTCTCCTCCTGAACGAACCGGAACTGAACAGAAAAAGTATGATGCGGTAACCGGTTCGCCATACGATAAAAACGCCTATACCCTCCCACTCGACTGCCCCGCACCCGCTCCTTGCAGCGCTCGGAATTTTGCCCAATTCGTAGAGCGGACAAATTGATAAACCAAGAAGTGGTGAGTCCATGCAGACTTGTGCGTAACGCGTTACTAGTAATTGCGTTACTTGTAATCAATTACTTTCTTTAGTAATTTTTCGAGTAATCAGTTACTTTACTGTCAAAGTAATTTTTCGAGTAATCAATTATTTTTCTGAGTAATCGATTACTCAGTAATTGATTACTTTTCTGGCAGATATTAACTTATCTTTCTGCCCCAAGTCAAGCACCTTGTGCCGTCAACTTTTGTTGGGTCATTCTACTACAGCAAGCGTAGGTCATTGTAATAACGCTCTGTAATTTCAGGGTCTCCGTCCCTAATCTCTTCCTACACCAGTGTGGTGGTACCATTGTGGTAGCTTTGGAGGTTTAGTGAATCATGGGGAAATTCCACGCAATGCACTTCCACAATCGGGGCAACGTCATAAATACAGTAGACGTACAGATCTACTTGTCCTAGGCGTTTTCGTTTTTCGTGTTATTTCAGCTGTTCCGCTGTTGGACCTTCGTTTTTGTTTGTTTAATTGTTTGTTTGTTTGTCTGTCTGTAAGGGAAAAAAGAGGAGAAATGGAACTTGTCTCTCGACTTGTTATGCTACACCTGAGGCACACAAAGACGGGTATACTTTGCGTGAATGCAGAGTAACGACCGGAGTAACGCGTTACTTTTCTACTCGTTACTCAATTACATTTGGAGTCGAGTAATTGGTAAAGGTAATCAATTACATTTTCCGTAGAAGTAACGGTAACGGTAATCAATTACTTTTTTGGAGTAACGGGCACAAGTCTGAGTCCATGCACCTCCTACACTCTTAAAAATGAACTTCACCGCATAGCACGCTCCTAGCCAACCATTATCTCGAATGATATCGTTATCTGCCCTGATTTGTTGAAAACAGGGGGCGTACGCCATTTCTGTGACACTTATGCTGTTCATAATTGTCACAGAAAAGGCGTACGACCCCTGTTTTCAACAAATCAGGGCAGATAATGATATCATTCGAGATAATGGTTGGCTAGGAGCGTGCTATGCGGTGAAGTTCATTTTTAAGAGTGTACAGCAACACAACCAAAAGGTTCACGACAACCCTGTACATTTTTGTGATTCTACACTGTTAAAACAGAACTTCACCACATAGCACGCTCCTAACCAACCATCATACCGAATGATATCATTCTGTGTCATGATTTGTTCAAAACAGGGGGGAGGTGCCTATCTGGGACAAGATAATTTGTCCCAGATAGGCGCCTCCTCTAATTTTCAACAAATCATTGCACAGAATGATATCATTCGGAATGATGGTTGGCTAGGAGCATGCTATGTGGTGAAGTTCCGTTTTAACAGTGTACACTCTTAAAAATGAACTTCACCACATAGCACGCTCCTAGCCAACCATCATCGGGAGTGATATCTTTATCTGCCCCGATTTGTTCAAAACGGTAGGCGTACGCCTTTTTTGTGACACTTATGCTGTTCATAATTGTCACAGAAAAGGCGTACGCCTCCCGTTTTAAACAAATCAGAGCAGATAACGATATCATTCGAGATGATGGTTGGCTAGGAGCGTGCTATGCGGTGAAGTTCATTTTTAAGAGTGTAGGTGTTAAAAAAGGGAGAGAAAGAGAAACGTACGTGCTACACTTTGCACTGCTGCCTCGGCTGTTTGTATTCATTCAGCATTGCTGTATGAAGGCGACGTAAGTTTTAATAGTTCACAAAGTGACATCCGCAAGCAACGCAGCCCTCTATAGCGACTACGGGAGAGAGGTTGGCGTGTGGTCCAGACTGAGAGCATGGAGGAAGTAAACGCAGGAGCGGCGCCGTCTTTCCAATAGGGTTGCCACCAGGCCGGTATTATACCGGCACGGCCGGTTATTTGCGCGCTCTGCCGGTTGCCGGTAGGAAGGTGATACCGGCATCCTTTTGCTGGAATTTGTGACTCAAGACCTTTCATACAGGCTTTTACGGGGTCTTCCCTTCAACGTTCCACTACAGGTTGAATAAATCTGGAGCACGGACCCAACTCCGCTGTCACCAGTCGTTCTTTTTAGTTATTGATTGTTATCATTATTATCATTGTTATTCATTAAGCCTTGTGTTCGGAGGGGACAAGAGCAGTGGTTTTGCAAAGCCGTTGGTGATTGTGTCGAGCCAGCTAGAACGTTCCTCACCCACTATCCCTTTCCCACGAGCTTTCCTCCTTTCCTTCTAATTCACCTCCTCTCTCTCAGCCGGTATTTTTCCCTCGGAAAGGTGGCAACCCTACTTTCCAACAGGGCGCAACTTTTCGGTATGCGCATGGGACTCTGGGATAGCATATCTACCACTTGGCCGCTTTCTTCTCTCTTCTTTTTTCCTTTAGAAATTGGCGATAACCTTTTGCAATGGCGTTCAATGCTAGCGGTACGCCATTTCCCAGTCGAGACTAGGTGTACTTAGGTTCGTATCCGGTGCCGGCTGTGCTGTCTGGGATTTTTCCTGGGTTTTCCATGACAGTTTCAGACATATGTCGGCACAATTCCCTTAGAAGTCGGGCCAGGACGCACATTCCCCAGGGCGTCAGCCGTGGCATTGCCCACGTTTGTGAGGCCTACAACGGCGAGCCCTTTCACCATCATCACCACGCCATTTCCCAGCACTTTTCGGTGCACTAAAAGATCATCTGCGGTGAACTGCACGGTTCTTTGTATCTATGAAGTGTAGAGGCGAGAGAGTAAGAGGAAGAAAGAAGGAGCAAACCATCACCGGAACCTGCTATTAATTCTCACATGTGACACACCGAGTAGTGGTACACTGCACACGTAAACCGGTTCAAACCGATTATTATCGGTGCAAACCGTTATTTTGATTGCACTGAACCCGAACCCAAACCGAACCGTTAACCTTGACCCGGAACTTGAACCGAACTTAAAAAAATAACGGTTTCGAGCCCTGTTGAGAACAGCAGTTGCGTGAACAGATATATAAATATGCACATAAACATAAACAGCACATAAATATGCCCGAGCTCGGCCCATGAAAACTTGCGTGAAACCGGCCTCGTTGCCACGTTCCCTCTGAGCGAGAGTTTCGGAAAGACCGCCGCGCGAGAGACAGATGACAATTTCTTCCAAAGCCACTGCAATCTGCGAAGCATACGCAAGCAGGATGATCCGCCCCAGCGCCGAGGGGAAAAAATATGAAGAAAACAATTCCACGACGGTGCTGCCATCCCTCGATGGGAGCGCGAAAACAAGGAGCACTTCAATAGAAAACGAGCATGAGGAGCAGGACGGAGTACAAACGACGAGTACTCTGCACTCGCTCATTCGGACCGCGCATTTGAACTGTCTGAACTTGCACGCTCACACCACCATCACGGATCTTCTGAGAACCAGTGCAGAGAATGGAGCCAAACCGAAGAGAGGCTTAATACGGAGTTTCTAGGTGTTGTGCATCTGATGTCCTACACCTACATATCACCCGCAGGACAGCACTAGGTCCACACTTACAGTAGTTCCTCGTTGATTCGAGCAAATATCTTTAATAAGTCGAAATTCCTACGACATGAACATACACAAACAAAAGCAGTTCTATGAAAGAAAAAGAAAAAAACCGGTGTATGCCGAACGACATACTTTGTTGATTTCACAAAACAACCCAGGGACGCTTTCCCTCCTTTTTTTAAATATAATAAACATATCCCTCTCCACCAGAGACCCATATCCATTTAACGAAAGAGAAACTTTTATTCGTGTGTATGAATACGCATTACCACCATTCAGTGAAGGGCAGTAATTGAAGTACCAGGTACCCAAGTGGTACTTTAAGTACATTTCTGTGTACTTGTACTTTACTTTAAGTACATTTTAAATTGTGTACTTTGTACCGTACTTCAAGTACTTTTTTCCGAGTACTTTCCCATCAAGTACTCAAGTACCCAAACTTGGACTGCAGACAAAAAATCACAAAAGAGTATCAGAAATGCACCCTACTAAAAGCGCTAAAATGACAGCAAGGAGACGAAAACATACAGATAGGGCTATCTCTGAGTTTTCGTTGTCTTTCCGTCATTTTAGCGCTTTTAGTAGGATGCAGTACCAAGAGTCCCAGTCTGACATTTTACCAAAAAGGATTTTTATGCTTTTAAAGAGCGTATTTGTTGAAGCAAATCTATTGTTGAGAGGCTTGAAATGTTGAAAAGTAAGTAAGAAAGGTCTCGACACTTCTATGACACTTGGTTCATTGTTATTTCAGTTCTCCCAATGCAGTGTTCTATGCTTTTTTATATTGTTTCCTTCATTGGCAATTAATAATTATTTTCTATCACATTTTATGTGTGATTGCATTACATGATGAACACTCTGAAAGACACACATGCTTTCTTTTTTACATTATACGTTTTTCTAATTGGTCACACGGATTACATTACTGCACACAGTCGTATAAAAATTAAGGCTTCATTTTGCTTCATCCTTCATCCTTTTTCACTTTCTTCATATTCTTTTTTTAAACATGTTGTATTTTAGAAAGCAGCAAGGAATGCCCTGGAATATATAATCTCTGTTGGCTTGTACTTTTTTTCCCTTGAAATTTCCTAGCCTAGGCGGGTGATCTTGGATCAGTCAGGGTGTAATACTATTTTGCATTATCACTGCCCAACTGATTACTCCTCTACATGTAACTGCAAATTATGACATCTGATTAAGTTCACATTCACGGGTTCACACTTAACCTATACGTGTTTATGGCTTCAGAGCATTTGTCAAGAGTACCCCCTACAGTTTTGCCAAAGAAGCAAGACGCAGATACTAAAGAGTGAAATGCAAAGTGATACAAATTAAATTGGCAATGTACTTGATGGGTACTTGAAGTACTTTGCCTAGTACTTTGTACTTTACTTGAAGTACATTTGGGACTGGGTACTTTGCACTGTACTTGAAGTACTAATGGCACCAGGTACTTGGCACTTTACTTTAAGTATAATTTTGAGGTACTTTGCCCATCACTGCCACCACTTCTTGTCATTGAACCCCGAATATGCTTTTATGCAAGTGGCACTTGTGTGCGAGAACGCTCGCATTTTTATGGGGGGGGGGGGATATAGGTTTATTGCAAAACAAAACAGAAAAAAACTACGAAAGAGGGGACAGGTTAGCCTGGCTCCAGCAGCCGACTTGCTATTCCCGCTTACAAAAAGGAAAAGGGGAAAAGAAAGCAAAAATAAAAAGAAAGGAGGAAAAAGAAGGACAAATCGAAAAGAGCGAAAGAAGAGGCGCAGTCACAGGCTCAGCGCGAGCCCTGTGTCAGTAAGGAAGCGTACGAGTTCCCTTCCGACGCGCCACTGAATGGGGCGTTGCAGAGGGCCCAGTAGCGTTGCCAGCGTGACCTCCCTGAGCCCTAGGGCAGCTAGCCGCTCCATCAGAGTGGCACGGCGAGCGGCGAACAGGCGACAGTGGAGGAGTAGGTGGGAAGTGTTGCCCTCGGTAGAGCAGGCTGCACATGTAGGGGTGTCAAGCGTGCTGAGTTGGAAGAGCCGTGTCGGAGTTCGAGCCATGCTTAACCGGAGACGGTGGATAACGGACGCCTCCCTCCCCGTGATGTTTGGGGGAGGGACGTATTGCATTTTTGGGTCGATGGAGTGCAGAAATGTATTGGGCGAGATGGCACGTTCTGTGAAATCTTGGACACAGCGAGAGCGCAAGCGACGTATTTGGAGCAGGCAGGCAGACATTGAAAGCGGGATGCTGAGACTCAAGGCAGTGACTCAAGCAGACTCAAGGCGTGGTATGGGCACGTTTCGCAAAAATGCGGCGGAGGACGTTCACGATGGTAGTCGCCGCGGTAGACAGGGCCTTGACGTGCTTTTACCAAGTCAGCTCCCTGTCAATGGTTATGCCCAGGTATTTGTGATGACGTACGAAGGCGAGCTGTTGGCCGTCAACGCGGAGGGGGAATTTGCGGAAGGATCGGCGGGTGAATGCCATGGCAACAGTCTTGCTAGGTGAGATAGAAAGACTACGGTCGGAGAGGTAAGATACGATAGTGTCCAAAGCACCTTGCAAACGACGCTGGATTACATCCCGACGGGTGGAGGAGGCCCAGATGCAGAGGTCGTCGGCGTATATTGTGATGTTGACATGTTCAGTTAGTTGAGCAGGTAAAGCGGCCATGATGACGTTGAACAGCAGTGGGCTCAACACACTCCCTTGCGGGACACCTCGCAGAACTCTGTAGTGTGCGGTGTCCATTTCAGATGTGCGCACAAACAAGGTGCGATCAACGAGGAAGTCCCGAATCCATGCGAGCGGGCGGCCCCCAATACCAGCCTCTTGGAGCGTCGCAATGACAGTGCTGTGCACCACGCTGTCATATGCTTTTTTGACGTCAAGGAAGACCGCTGCTGTGAGCTTCCCTTCCGATCGCGCTTGTTGTACACTAGAGACAATGTCGATTACGTTGTCTATCGCCGACCTGCCTTGACGGAAGCCGGCCATGACATCAGGGAAGAAGTTCGAGGCTTCGAAGAACCAGTTCAGGCGAGATTGGACCATCCGCTCCATGACTTTCCCTGCGCAGCTTGTAAGTGCGATTGGCCGAAAAGAGTCGATGTTGTGAGGGGACTGGCCAGGTTTAAGGATAGGCACGATCATCGCGAACTTCCAGTGCGGCGGGATGGAGCTGCCAAGTTTCGTTGAAGAGGCCCAGAAGGAGCTGGCGGCCACAGAGCGGGAGATACCGCAATGCTTTGTAGGTGACTCCGTCAGGACCCGGCGACGTGTGCGCAGGCGAGAGCCCTATAGCAGATTCGAGCTCGGTAAGCGAAAATGGGGCATCCAATGACGGATCTGCGGAGGACCCAAGGGGTACAGGGATTTCAAGGGAAGACGCGAGAGGAGCGGCAGGTGTCGACGTCAGGCGGGCACAGTACTGCTCTGCAACCTCGACTTCAGAGCACCCAGTGGCAAGCCATAGTGAATGGAAAGGATGCCTTTGGAAAACGGGAGTGGCGAGCCCTTTGAGCACCGACCAAATTCGAGACATGGGTGTTCTTGGAGACAGTGATGTCGCGAAGCCTCTCCAACGGTCGCGTGTCAGCTTGCACAGATGTCTATGAATCACCTTCTGTAGCCGCCTCGCTTCACTTTTGTCGACTGGGAGATGTGTGCGACCGGCGCGTCGCTCGGCGCGGCGGCGGATAGCGCGCAGCCTCTCATACTCCGCGTCGACGGACGTGAACTTGGCGGGTATGCGGTGCACCTGGGTCGCAGCGCGCGCCGCGTTAGCAACCACGTCGCAGAAGTCAGGGGCATTTTGGGGTCTCCAGTCTAAAAGAGAAGATTCGAGCATGCATCTGTAGGACTGCCAATCCGTTCTTTTAGCAGTGTGGGAGTGGGCTTGTACTCGCGAACCTTGCATGCTGATCAGGACAGGAAGATGATCACTTCCAAGGGTATCAGCGCCCACCTGCCTTGTGAAGCGATGTACAATAGGAGCCGACACAACAGAGAGGTCCAAGCAGGAGGAATGGTACGTTGTCTTCAGGAACGTAGGGGAGCCATCATTGAGAATTAAGAGGTTTCGCTCCTCGAACAGGGCTGCCAGTAGCTCCCCTCGCGTGTCGGAGCGCGCGCTGCCCCAGATGACATTGTGGGCGTTGAAGTCACCACAACGAAGATATGGAGGCGGGACGTTGTCCAGTACTGCGGCTAGGTCCCCAGTATCGTAAGCGACCGCCGGAGGAAGGCAAAGTGAGACCACAGTAAGGACAAGGTCGGCTATGCGCACGATGCAACATACGTATTCGCCCTGCCCGCCCGTAATAATATCCTTCTTGATCGCTGGAATGTCGGACCGAACAAACAACGCGGATCGGCATCGCCCGCCACGGGGACTGGAGGTGAATGTCACGTAGTTCGATAAACGAAACTCTATCGGAATTCCGCATTCCGATATACATATAAGAGGAAACTTGTGTCGCCAGGTGAACTGACGGAAGTCGGACACTTTGGACAAGAGGCTTCTCGCATTCCATTGGAAGACCGTTGTCTCTTGGAAGTGCGTTGTCATTCCGATGTTATGTTCTGATCGGTGAGGTCGAGGCTGGATGAGTTCAGTTCCTACCCTGATCCGCCAGGAGAATGGGGGCGATGATGTTTTCAAGGCCTAGGATCGATTGAACATCTGGGAGAACGGTACATGCAGTTAGGGCACGCAGTAACTATGGCCTTAAGTGCCGCGAACAGCAGTTTTAATATGACCGATGCGACGCATTGGTTTATGGAAGCGCGCATGTGATTTACCATTTACCATTAATATGCGCTTAGCACAGAGGAATGGAAAGTGTAACGGTCATTTCACTCGGTGTTTTCTTCCTCACTGGAATTCACGGCTCTGAGAATGACACGCCGCCGTAGTTCTCGACGACGACTCCTGCAGTCCACCCACATTTATCAAGAAAGTTGCGGCCACTGCAGCGTATTGTGGGATACACCGTTAGTGGGAGTGCGCGTCTACGTGTGTCACTGCGTCGATAGTGCTTGCGTGTAGCGTTTGACCGTCGGTATATTCCACTGAAGCACGAGCAGATACGAGTTTCGTCTTGGTGTAAGTTGAACATGCTACGCCAGTACCTTCAGAGGTTGGTACTACAAGGGCAACGGAGCAACGGAGACATGCAAATGAACGTAAGTGATTGCGTTTATCGACGTCGCAGCGTATTGCTCCTTGTGAAAGGACATGTGAGCTTTCATCCGCTTTGTGCCGATTTGTGTATGGCCGCAGGGAATGACTGCGAAGAGGTATATATGGTGACCGGTGACGTTACTCGAAGTTGCACGAAGTAACAGTGGTTACCAGCCCTGTGTGCGGAGGCAGGTGAAATTGTTTTCTGTGTGTGTTCTTTGCAATATTCGTGGAAGAGTCGAATATATACTGGATTTGTGATGATTGGTGATGATGTGATGATGGTCAGGAGGGTATGTCCGGGGTCACCTTTTTTTCATTTGAAATACAGTAGCGCTGTCTTGTCTGAACAGTTGCTATTCAACCACCAGAACATCAGTTCTTGTCTCTAACAACGCCTGGAATCATTTTGCTGTTCGTAATATTTTGGCACACATCGATAAACACGAATCAATAATAACTGCACAGTTAGTATGTATTTCCGAAGCTCACACGGATACTTTGTTGGCTGTCTATGCATGCACGGAAAAATTGTTTCAGAAAGCAGTAAGCTCCAGCACGGTGCTATATGGACGGCGTTATTGTGTGCAAAAAAAGAAAGAAAGTAATTGAAAACGGATGCGCGCTAAAGCGTAGTGAGCAAGCGTACGTGTGGAAGCATATACGTGAGCAAGCGCGTAAGCGTACGGTCAGGCTGCGACCATTGACAATATCTCGCATTTTTGTCTGTTTTCAGAATGCCCTCGTGGACCACTGTCTCTGCAATGGGAGCCGCATGTTTCCTTGTGACATTCTTCGTCACGCTAAGCAGAACAGAGGCAGGCCTCTTTGGGGGCAGCAGTGGCAGCAGCGAGAGTAGCATGCTGAATCAAGGTAACAGCAGCTGGGGTCCCCCATCTTGGCATCATGGCTCTTCCATCAACGACGTCTGGTCGCGGCGCCAAAAGACCCCCAACAAGCAATTCGATGTGCAAACCGTAACCACTATCATCAACGTGGCGCGCTATCTGCTCTGTAAGTGCCGCTCGATCCTAACCCTCGCATGAAGCATCAGCCATGGAGAAACTCTATAGAGGTGCACGGTCCTTGCGGTGCCTTCCGTTTTTGTTCTCCGCCATGTAGCTGTGAATGTGTCTCGGCGAAGGTAAAAGGCTCGTAACATAGGCATGTGTCGCTAGAGAGACATAAGAAGCATTTTGGGGAAATGTAGGCACTCGAGAACGGGACGTCGTACACCTCTAGAATTCTCCAGTTGCTTAATGACAATAATCTCAGTAAAAATTATGCGACAGGAAACGTATTGTCGGTCGTTGTGGTAGGCGTGACGGCGAAAGGGTACTCCACATGCGTTCCAGTATTCTACGAGTCGCAAGAAAGGGTATATCATCCTCCCTTTGCAAGAAATGGTATATATGTCACCGTTACGTCAGTAACTGCCGTTCACCCTGTATTCGAGTGTTCACTGGCTAACGCGCAGCACGAATTTGACATTGGGTGGTGAAATTCTAATGACGAAAAGTGGTTGTACAGAGCTGGACAAAAGTTTGAACAAGTTCCGGCGCATTCGTTTCTCGGGGTGACACGCTATAGCAGCGAATGGCACCGTACGGACTTACAGACATGTGCCAAGGTAACCCAGTCGCCTGTTTACAAGTCCGTACGGTTCCATTCGCTGGCAGCGTACCGTTTTGAGGAAGGAATGCGCTGGAGCGTGTTCTTTAAACTTTTGTCCAGCACAGTAAGAGGATTTCGGTAGTACATCCCGTTGTGGTACATAAATGGGATATGGCAGTTGAAAATGAGTTTCTTTGAATGGACGAAACGAATGATTGTTGCTATCTTGAGAACTCGATATCCAAATTCCGCAGCGCATATCACGAGGAACTCACGTCGAAGACCACATCCGGGCTTCGTCATATCTCGCCACCGCTCTGAGATTTCGGAATATGCGACTATCACTCGCGTGCATCACTTCTGTGTGTTTGATGAAAATTTAATATAACGTGGTAATGCATACAAGTGTCACTTGCATCATGCATGCAAGTGTCATGCATCACTTCTATGCGTAGATAGGCACAAACAAAGGATTGAGTGCAATGACGTTCGCGTGCAGTACGAAACAGTCGCTATAGCCCATGCGTAGTCTTTCGTAGTAGTATAGTTGAGCTCGTCTTGACACTAAAACCGTTGAACAACAAAGAACTGATGTTCTGAGGCTGGAACAACATAGAAGGGACAAATACATACAAGGCCTCAAGTTGCCTAAGGAATTAGCTAGCTGTAGGAGTCGAACCAGGAGTCGAACCAGGTTCGGTAATCCAGAAGACGTGGGTTCGAGTCCTACAGCCTAGCCAACCTTTTCAGTGACTTCCATCTCTCATCACTCAAACCGTGTCGTATTAACTACCTGTGGCCAACTGAATAGACGCTTATGCTCATTCATGAACTTTCTGTTCTGCTTGCGTTACTCGCTGCTGAATCTACATCGGGGTACGGAGAAGTTTCCATTCGTGTGAGTTTTACTGACGTGGTCGTGTTCACATTGCATCCTTGAAAGCTTTGGCTATACACTCTAAACGTACCTTCTAAAATCCCAATTTATAAGGTACATTTTTGTAAAAATGTACCCTATATTTTATACGGTACGCACTGCATTGTCCCATAAGCCGTTTAACTTGGACAATAGGAGGGGGATTTTATCAGGTACAACAGCTATAAGGTTCACAGTTCGGAAGGTACTACATATATAAGGTACCCCTTTTATCAGGTACGTAGTTTAAGAGGTACAGCGAATATCAGGTACCCGTCCCATGAGGTACGTGAAATATAAGGTACATAACTTAGAAGATACGTGAAATATCAGGTACTCTGCCTATAAGGTTCGCTAGATATCAGGTACCAGGTCTTTCCTGAATATATTCGCCTCGAGATCGAACTGTAGGTGGCGCTGCGGCGGACCTCTAGTAGGGATCCGGCGCGATCCGGCGAAGCAGGCGCAGGCTTTTCTGCGCGGGTATCGCAGTGTTTTTGGATGAAATGCCGCTGTCAGTGCCTCACATATTCCGGATGTGATGAAATGCGCTACTTAGAACTCTGATAAGGTGTGAAAGTTGACAAAAAAGTGCTGCACTGCGAAACAGTCGCGAAATTGTGAAAAGAAACTCACCTGTGTGCGTTTGAAGGGAGACACTGCCTCCTTTGTTCCAAGCGAGATTTTGTTTTTGTCTTTTGGGAACAACAAGGATTAAAAAAAAAAGAACTCAACATTCCCGTCTTCACTGGTCTTGGAAATCTAAATGTACAATTGTGCAAGAATGCAATATAAGGGTAGAATAGCCCAATAAGTACTGAAGCCCTTCGCTATAATTTTTGCGTCGTATAACAGCGGTGGTTTTCAGGTCGTGCGAGTATAGAAAAGGTTTGGAGGTTTGATTCGTCTCCTGCGCAGGCATTCATTAGACAGTGCTAAAGTATGTTACAAGATGACCACACCTCTGTGATGGACTTGGATTTGTGTGGGGTGCTACTGGTCAGGTAATAACTATACACAAACTAAATTTTGGGTTCCAGCGGCAGGTTTATTCTGAAATTCGCTGTTGCACCCGTGCTTCATACACCACAAAACACGTGTGTTTTACAGAGAACGTTTGGGGATGGTGATAGGCATTTTACCTTGAATGCGTGTTTTCCAATGGTCACGTATGTGAAAAATAAAAGTCAAGCCTGTCATACGGTCAGATGAAATAAGATGAAAGCTTGAAATTCACATATTTTAAAATCTCCATATAATACATGTATTCATACATTCGATGCACCTTGTGTCTAGCGCGCGTAGAATACCATAACTGAGCATTATGAAGTAACTTTGAACGGCCAGCAGAGAAACCATTCCATAAATAACTGTGATACTGATATCCTTATACTTATGATAAAAAAAAAAAGACAGAACTGCTACAACATTGACCTTAGCTCTCAGTACATTTTGTTTGACACACAGAGCCGCAGCGACAAATATAATGTAACAAAGGCCGAGTGGAATCCGCAAACCGGAACATATGCACGTTCTGTAGTTTTCTTCCATGCTAAGCCGCTGGGTGGTTTACACAGATTCGCGGGCAGCGCTGCAGCGCATAGACAACATGGGCATCCGTGGCTCCTTGGCTCCGGTGGTCGTGAACATCCTGACGACACTCAAGGTTTTAGAAGACAGGGGCCACCGGCTCACCCTCCAATGGGTCCCTAGCCACATTGGAATAAGAGGCAATGAGGTAGCGGATCGGGCAGCTGCTGCAGCTCACCATCGCCGCTCAGCAGTCTCCATCATACTTTCGAATGGAGATAGGCGCTCCCTCTTGTCCGCGTTGACGTCGCCCTGGGCCCATCAGGAATGGTATCATGACATCACCCGGTGGTCGCTTCTGTATATGCTGTTGACCCAACGCTTTCATTTGACATGCCAAGCGGTTTCCCTCGCCTTGATGTGATGTGATGTGATGTGAATAAAGAAAAAAATGGGGATGTAAGTTTCGACGAAGTCAAACTGGCTACCCCAGTACACTTAATACAGAAACGTCTCTAGTGCGTCGTTTACGACTTAGCGTCGCGTTCACCCCTGCACTCCGGTATAGGCTGGGCCACAGCACCACGGCGCTGTGTACAACTTGTGGTTTACCGGCAACAATCCGACACATTCTCGAAGACTGCAGCCAGTACGTACGCGAGCGACGGGCCTTTAAATCTCAACTTGAAATGCTGGATCAGAGGCCATTCAACATCTGCAAAGTTATCGGCCCATGGAGTAACCCTGGACACCAGTGCCGTGCACTTGGCGCTCTTCTTTCCTTTCTGAGGGCCAGCGGCCTCCTTCACGAACTGTAGTCTACATTGTCCCCCAAACACTGCAAAACAAGAAATCTTCCATAGAAGCCTTTAACTAACCTCGTGGAACGGTGAAGCCATCTGTGAGGTATTGGTTATCGCCATCACGATGAATATGAGTAAACGGACCTATAGAAAGCAACAATCACGTTCACAACGAAATGTAATCAGTGACGGTCATAGGTGGGGAGTAACGCGTTACAAAGTAGTGCGTTACCGGTAACGCGTTACATTCGAGTAGTGAAATATGGTAACGCATTACATTTGGAAGAAAAGTAATGACTAACGTAACGTCATTACATTTTTAATAACTAAGGCGTAACGGCGTTATGCGTTACTGCGTGTTCGGGAACCTTGCTTCATCACTTAAACTTGAAAGCTTGAGCGAGGACTATGCCTGCAGAATCCAGGAATTCTTTTTTTTTTTTAAACGATTTTTGCTGTTCATCTTCAACAATGACAACAAGGTCACATCGACACCCACGAAGAACGCAAAAGAAGGGTTATTGACCTACCCTGGGTGAGATGTCACCCTTTGTTTACCACCTCTGTTTGTCACTCCCTCTGGTGTTTTTCGAACGAATTGGGCAAAAGCGGCAGAGGAATAGCCTCTACCCTCTGAATAAGTAAACAAAGTACCAAGGGATTGGCTGTTCGGATTTGTACTGTGTGAGATAAAAGGTCACCGTCTCTATCAACCTTGACAAGGACCACTCACTGGTCATTAGGCGTCCTCTCAGCCCAACGGGCGAAGCTCACAGATTAAAATTTTGAGCATCAACTACTTCTGCGTTGCCATAAATCGTACATGTAATTACATGTACGTACATGTAAATCGTACATGTAAGTTGTGTTCATGCGTGACCCTTGTTTGTGCCCAACATTGCTTGTACTGATTTGCGGAATGCACTTATGTGACTCAACCATATTATGTATAAGCAAAACCTCATGAAGTAACGCAAAAGTAACGGCATTACTTATCAGAAGTAACGGCGTTAGTAACGCGTTACCTACTACCGCAACAGTAACGAATAACGTAACGCATTACTTTTCGAAAAAGTAGTGAGTAATGGTAGTGCACTACAAAATAAAAGTAACTTCCCCACCTATGGTGATGGTAACAGTCGAAAAGCAAATACTTACGGTAATCACGTGGACCCTCGTCCATGTTGCAAGACCCAAGGTTAATCAAGCGCGTTCAGTGATAGCCTGCGTTCGTCTCGGCACGACCACGACATGTGCACAAACCTCCGGAGACGACTGGCGCTAAAACCGTCCTCCTACACTCTTAGAAATGAACTTCACCGCATAGCACGCTCCTAGCCAACCATGATCTCGAGTGATATCGTTATCTGCCCTGATTTGTTGAAAACGGGAGGCGTACGCCTTTTATGTGACAATGATGAACAGCATAAGTGTCACAAAAAAGGCGTACGCCTCCCGTTTTCATCGATTCAGGGCAGATAAGGATATCATTCCAGATTATGGATGGCTAGAAGGGTGCTATGTGGTGAAGTTCATTTTTAAGTGTGCATTTCAGTTTGACCCATATGGGCCACCGGAGTTGTGGGAACTACACTGCGTATAACTGTATAAGTCGCTATCCTCCCGTGGACGGGGGCGAACCGGTTTCCTGGATCAGAGTAATTGTCAGAAAATCTAGACAGTATGCTATGAATAATCGCCTGAAGGCCATTGCGCGTTTTAGCAGCAAAAATAGGAAAAGGAGATGGCATGCACCGTGTTCTCGACGTCCGGCTGATATTTTAACACGTGCAAGAGACTATTTTTTCAGATGAATTTGAAGCACTGTGTCATCATTCGTGTGTCCCAGCAGAGAGCAATTATTGCTGACTACGTGAAAATTGCACAAAAAATCTTTTGTCGCCGGGCAAAGTAACTGCTAAAATGATTCACGCGACTAACGCGTGTTTAAAATCCCGTCTCGGTTTTGAGATCCACAATACGCTCGCGACTGTTATTTGGTCAAATTCTCGAAATTTGCCAAGTTTATTAAATTTGGATTTCAGAACTGTAGTCGGAACATTCATTATTCCGTAACGCGAGATAACTGCCTGAGCGGTTACGGCTGATTATCAGAGCACGGAATATTCGGGTTCCAGGGAAACGGTCTCGGAGAAATTGGTCCTGAAAAAAAAATGATGCGCAATCTTTACGAAGTCCACGCTTAAAATTCCACCCTTCACAACCCATTTTGTGAAAGCAACCGCATAAAAATACACGCACTCAAAATAAACTAGTTTATGCGCGACACGAAAGTCTTTTCGGCGGAACATGCTGTTATGATGTTTCCTACTCATATTTGTACTGTTATCAACTTATTTCTTGAAATAATAACATTTTGCAAGATTGATCCTTAAGAGATTCATTTTTGAACGTTATATTTTTACATGATTCATTTCGGCGTCATCCTGTTTGCCGATTTTAGCATGCATGGATAATACCTGTCGAATAGGTTCCATTGCCGAATAGCCGCATGTGTAAACGTGAATATTCTTGTCACATGAATGTCATGTCACATTTAGAATATTCTGTGTTTTATTCTGGGGCTAATTATGCAGATTTCTCTTCAGCAGTTCATTCACAAGCCGGCAAACCGGCTGTTCACAACGTGTCTTCCCACTTCGCCTATTACCATTTCGCCTAATGCTTTTTAGCGGATTCTCTCGCAATCCCTTAGGGGGTTCACCAACTTCCAACTCAAGCGGGTCCCATTTAACCTAATGTATGCTATGCACAGTCCCACTTCGCCAACTGATCCGTGTCACGTGATGGAAGAAGGCGGTCCACTAGCGTGCTGCCAAAAGTCACTTTCGCATCTTCACATAACTTCACAACCTCTTTGGTTTTATTCAAGCATAGCATTAATTCATTTTTAGTACTTCCTGAAAAGTAAATGCAAGAAATTTCCATAACTTAAAACTCGAGAGTAGGGGACAAAAAAAACGACAACACAGACACCTAATCCCCCAGTCTCCTAGTCCCCTGGTCTCAGGTTTTAAGTTATGGACCTGTACCACCAGCTCGCTTGCTACCTCTCTGTCCTCTCGCAAGAAATTTGTAATTCTTTGTCGGGAAGTCAAAGTTAGTTACGCGTCTCCACATAGCAACTTCATCCCTTTGCTAGTTCTATTCAAGCGTGCTGCCAAAAGTCACTTTACCTGTTATATTTCGTATCTGTGTGCTAAACTAATGAGGTCTGTCACAGGTCACGTGCACAGGGACGACGTCACGACCATCTGGTTGGTCACGGCGTACCCTTCGCCATGCCTCGTGTTCACGAGTGGAGTTTTCTTTCTTTCTTGTTATTTTTTTAGGCGAGCAAAAATTAAAAAAAATTGCCTCTTATTTGTTTCATTCGAAGTCGAATTCCCTGAGCTGCACGGAAAACCTGTATCCCTGCTAGTGATTTTGCAAAGTGGTACATTCTAAAAACTGATTGATTGATTGATTGAAAGAAAGAAAAAAATGGAAAAAAACTGAACTTCTCCGCACAGCACGTCCTGCGCTACCATTGCGACGAATGATAGGACTATCGCCTCTGATTCGAGGAGAGAGGGAGGCGTACGCCTTTTTATGTCAATTATCATATATCCAAATTGACACAAAAAGGTGTACCCCCCCCCCTTTCTGTCTTCGAATCAGGAGCGAAAACCTTATACATGGCAATGGTTGGCGCAGAGCGTGCTGTGCGGTGAAGTTCAGTTTTCAGAGTGCAGCAGGCCCATTTCCCTGTCCAGCCTATATGGAAACTTATATGTTACGTTAAACATTCATCCATCCATCCATTCATGAATAAACGAAAACGTTTTAATCGATAATAATCTATTCATTTTATTATTTGTGGTATCGCACACACCTTCGTCTGCAAATGTAAAGGGTCCTTGTTTCGGACAACATAAGGCTGTCGTCGGACGAGCGGATTCATTTCTTGCAGACGTCACTATTGGGGCGGGGCATGTAAGTAACGCCCACTTGTCGACAGTCCCGTTTCGCCTAATGAGACTGCGCAGCAGTCCCATTTCGCCTAACGCGAGTCACCCCTCCCGCCTCTTTAATCGGATAATCCGGATTAGGCGCGTGATGGACCCCTCATGGAATTTATCTGCACAGTAGAAATAGGCAAGAGAAGTGCTCATATCACTAGATAACGTCAAGCCCTATTCGCGATGACACAGAGTGCTGTACCTTTCACGACTTTCGAGACATGTTCGGTCTACAGGGACTCTTTCTTTAGGCGTCACAGAGTGCCTCAGAAAGAGCGAGAAAAGAAAAACGAGCGCCACTTTTTGCTACTTGAGTAGCAGACAATTGCTCAAGTATCACATGTTAGTAACTCAAGTAGCAAAAAATTGCGCTCGTTTTTCGTTTTATTGCCCTCTTTGTGAAGAGCTCTTTGGCGCCTAAAAAATACACCCTGTATTTGCGAAATACGTTGTGAAGCTTTTGCACAATGAGAGCTGTATCATGGCAGAAACAGCGCTCCGAGTTCATCCTTGAGACAGGCAATGGAAAGGTTGTTTATAACTTACAAGGTACATTTTATATGATACGCGCGTCGAAATGCGTATTGTACCTTATAAAGCAGCAACGTATCGTATGAAACGCTGCGTACCCTATAAAAAAGAAGGCGCGACCATTGCGAAAACGCGTACCTTATAAATGGAGAGGTGCTGTACCCTATATTTACAGGGTACAGCGACATAGAAGGTACGTTATAAGGTATAGACTTTAGAGTGTACGTTAAATACTCAACTACATAAGGGAGCTTACTCGTAAAACTCCAGTCTCGTAACACTGAAGGATACTTTCGTCCATTGACTGTCACAATTATTACCCATCTGAGAGCAACGCCGCCCTTATTTTACCGGGAGCATGACCCGGTCTCCTCATTCATTCAGAAATCGAGGCTTTTGATGATGAAGCGTGGATAACATGATCCAGAGGCATTCATGGCAGCGTTTCACTGGTAACCAAAGCTTTCGAGGATGTTGTGCGGTAGCAGCACCCCCACCCTTATCTGGATAGGTGGGGAGAAAAAAAAGTGGGATTCCACATAACAACCTTTCTTATGAAGCACCCTTGGGGGCACTAGTAGCATCGATCGGCGAAACTTACTGGGGTAGAGACACGTTGCAAATCTTATTTTTAGTCAAGAAATACTCTTGAGACCAATGACACCCTGTGCCATGCACCCGCATTATCACTGGTATCCAGCCATCATTATTCATTCATTAATAGCTTAATATTAATATATTAGATATATTAATATATTAGACGCAACTTTTCAGTGTTGTGTTAGAGCGTGAATAAAAGAAATAAATGATAAAAAGACAGTAAAGGAAATCTGGTTGTCTGCCACGGACGTATTTCAGCTTACGCCACATTAAAGTTATTCGAGATGTTTAATTCTCAGTTAATTTGGACAAAGATTGGAAGCTGGAAACAGTCCTAGTCCTCGCAAGGCTCGTGTTGTGAAATTCCATGATAGGCAAGCCTGAGCGATGGGCAAGACACGTAAACAAACACAAACACGAAGGTATGTTGTTTACGTGTCTTGCCCATCGCTCAGGCTTGCCTATCATGGAATTTATCCACCAGCTAGCCTGCATTTACGCCATTCTGTTGTGAAATTCCAATTGTGGCCTGCGGCTATGCACTACAACTGCTATTGAGGAAAGTCACACTGATTCGGCAGCACGTTATTTTTCTCGTCGGCCATGAGGGAAATCATTTCGCCGGTAACTTCCGTTTCATCGGCAAGATTTGCTGCTAACACCAGAAATACGAGTAAGGCTCGAGCGTTGCGTATGAAAAGCTGCATTACCTGCACCCTGTGGGTTTTGATACCGCCATGTCGAGGAACTTGTAGAAACCGATTACGACAGCCTCCACTATCAATGGGAGGTCCGTTAGATACACGATCTTAACACGACCAAACAAAAGGTGACGCGAGAAGTGTATGGCACGGTGTCTCATTGCGCTAACAGGACAACAGGTCGCAGGACAGGTCGCAGTTGTGTCAAAGCCCGTTATTATCTAATATTGTCATGGTTGATCCCAAGGAATGTCTACCGAGGAGAGTAAATCTCTCCATATATGCGGACGATGTGTGTATTTGGACTGTCGGAAAGTCCCGGCCGGCAATTCAACATCGGTTGCAAAAAGCACTGGACGCCATCAACAACTCCTTCTTGAACGCGGGGATGGATATCTCTACCGAAAAAAGCGCTGTCCTCCCTTTTACTCGAAGAGAGATGCGGAGGTTCCAACTTCGGATTGGCGACTGCCCCCTCATACAAGTCAAGTTTCACAGGTTCCTGGGTGTTATCCTGGACCGCAACTTCTCGTGGAGAAGGCACGTGACGAAGGCAGAAGGCCTGATGACTTCATCATCTCAAAGGCTCAGCGTTGGGGGAATGTGATTCGCCACTTTGCCGGCGTGCGCTTGGGCTGCACTGAGCGGGACCTTCTTGTGCTCCACAAAACTCTGGTTCGCGGCTCCGTGCTATACAGCTTGCCCGTATAGCACGGTATATCAGCCACGTCTGAACACAAGCTTCGGTGTACACCGGCACGCAGCGTGCGGACGTGCCTTGGTGTCCCGCGCAGCGCTGAGACGCGGATGGTAATCGCCGACGCCGGAGAAATACCTATCAATGTCCTCCGCCGAAGAGAAACCATCCGACACTACTCACGGTTGCTCGCTCACCACAGGCGCCATCCTGTGGTTCAAAAGTTACGTAGGCGGAAGAACAGTAAACTCTCGCTATGTGTTACAGCAACATCTGGAAACATTCCTGGCTTCACTATTGCCCCGACGGCCCCTTCAGTGGCACCATGGAGACTGCCGAGCCCATCCTTCTCGACACACATCCCTGGCCTCTTGGGGCCAAAGAGCCAGATCCCCGTTCCGGTTCTCAAGCAGTCTACTTTGGAAATGATGGATACAAAGCACAGAGGCCGCACGGCTGTGTTCACAGATGGTTCGTCTACGTCGGATGCCTCCTCGGTTGCCTTTGTCATACCGGAGGAGTCACTATCACGTGGGTTTCGCCTGTCACATCGCACTTCGTCGACCTCTACGGAACTGTATGCCATCTTGCTATCTCTAAAGTCTGTCTCCAACTACCCTCCTCGCTTCTGGGTGATATACATTGCCTCAAAATCAGCCCTGCAATGTGCAGGAAGCATGGGTATCCGCGGCTCGTTGACCCCTGTGATAGTTAGTGTCCTGACGGCGCTCAAGGTTCTCGGCGAACAGGGACACCGGCTGACCCTACAGTGGGTCCCCGGCGACATTGGCATTCAGGGCAACGAAGAGGTAGATTTGGCGGCTGCTGCGGCCCACAGTATCTCCAGAGCCCATATCCTCTCCAACGGAGATAGGCGCTCCTAGTTGTCTGCGTTGGTGTCACCCTTGGCCCGCCAGCAATGGCTCCATGACATCACTCAATGGTCGCTCCTCCATGCAGTGGACCCGTCATTATCATTTAGGATGCCAGGTGGCTTCCCTCGCAGCTTTACGACACTCCTGCAGCGTCTACGACTCAACGTCGCTTTCACCCTTGTGTTCCGGTGTTCCGTGTTAAGCTGGGTTACAGTAACACGGTGCTGTGCCTAGCTTGCCGCACCCCAGCTACGATCATCCATATTATCGAGGACAGTGACTGGTACACGTGTGAACGCCGGGTGCTTCGACGCCAACTTGAACTCCTTGACCATAGACCATTCAGCTTGTCCAAAGTACTTGGCCCATGGCAGTAAGGTGGCGCTAGAAGTTCTAGCAAATTATTGTTCCAGAACAATCGGCGGCCTAGACACCATGATAGTCGCTATATACAACCAACTTCTATCCTTTGGTCATAGCCTGTGGTTCCAATGGGTACCCAGTCACACCGGCCTGCACGGAAACACCCGCGCAGACGCCTTAGCACGTCGGGCACATGGGGACGGCACCTCCAGTAACTGTCTCCTACCACTTTCAGCCTCATCGTGTCGGTTACAGACACAGCGACTCCGTTATAACGGCACTCGGCAGTTTCAAGAGGACGCTGTCCGACTGAACGACCATCTCCGGTCTATCGACCCGTCGATGGATTTCGTTGCCACACACCTCTGCTCGCGTCAAGAAACGTCCATTCTACACCGACTACGCCTTAATGCCGCCAGGACACCTCTACTTCTCTGTAAAATGGGTCTTCTCCATTCGCCCAAATGCCCCACTTGCGCTGTTGAAGCTGATGTGCCACACCTTCTTCTCGACTGTCACAGATTCGACACCCCTCGAGCCACGCTGAGACGACGCCTACTCGAGCTACGGTGCACGGACTTTTCTCTGGCCACTCTGCTCGGCCCAGTACGAGATCACACACAGCGGTCTGTGACCAAAGCAGTTCTGACTTTCTTGAGAGATTCAGGTCTGATGAACAGCCTGTGAACTCAGTCGTGAAATCTCATTCTTCTTCTGTGCCCCACTCACACCCTCAACGCATTAACCTCATGCTTTCTTTTTAAAGTCATCTTCTGTGATTCATCTCATCATTCCTTCACCGTTTGTTAGTCATCTTCCTTTTGTCATCTTTGTCTTTAATCTACCTCATCCTTCTTTCATCATGTGTTACTTTTTCGTTATTTCCGAATTCTTTTTTCTTTATTTCTTATTTCTTAATTTGCTTTATTTATTTATTTTTTATTCCTTCCGATTTCTTTCTTGCTTTAATTATTATCTTTTCTTTTTATTTATTTATTATTATTTCTTATGTCTGGAATAGCAAGCCGACGTCCCGTTTGGCTGACCTTTCCCCGGTTTTTTTTTCCTTTTCGTCTAATAAATATATCCCCCACCCCCACCCCATGGAGCTCCCCTGCGCATCAGTGCCGGGCTCTTCGCTCCCTTTTTGCTTTCATGCAAGCCACTGGACTCTTCGAAGAGCTCTAAACAGAACTCTGACCTGTCGCCGCTTCACTTTCACCATAATTTATCCTCTCATATTAACCACTGTGAAGTGGGGTAGTGTCCTGTGGCTACCCCGGGGCAACATCCCATGTCATCATCACTTCTTCATTTATTGTTGTTGTTGTTGTTGCGCTAACAGAAACGTGGTACGCTTACGGATACCCAATAGATTGATCGGTGCTTGGCCGCGTTCCGCCTTCAGGATGAAACTAAGAAATCGAAAACCGGACGACACGCGATAACTTAGCAAGGAGCAACCTAGCCGTTCCTATCGTTTCGCTTAGTGAGCTCTAAAGCAACATAACTTTTGAGATACGAACTCTTGTTGCATTGTTGTTCTCCACATCATCACCAGCAATGGGGTAGAGTATCGCCCATGGCGATGAACCTCCTCATTCATCATCTCTAAAGTTAGTTGTTGTGTGTTGCATTTGCGATAATTTGCTATTATTGCTGGCACAACGCCGAAATGAGTGTCCTGCAATAGTTACTCGAATTCCAAACTCCCGGGATTTTTTAAAAGTTGTTTCTAAGGCAGGGAAGGTAGCGACAAAGTTCTTTAAAAACAAGGAAAGACTGACGACGGGCAGGTACGTACAACGTGATTAATGGTGACCTAAAGAGTATCGAAATCAGCATATAATCGCTGCCGATACAGTTGTGTTGTCGACTTTTCTGTGAGCGACAGCAGACCGCTTGCCATTGTTACAGGCTTATGTGTTATTACACCAGTGCCAACTAGCAAGATGACTACTATGATGCGTTACAGCGTTTCCACAGAAATGCTTCTACCGAGGCGGTGCCTACTCCTGCGGCTTCGGTCTCACTTGTTGGATACAAGGCAAGCGACCCGTCGACCTCTGCAAGGGTGGCGTCGTCTGGAGCTGCTGCATTCCACGGGACGCAGAGCCATCGAAAGCTGGCATGGTTGCGGATGCCTGTAAGTGCCTATATGTGTACCTCGGGATGCGCTTTTTACCTAACTGTTTCTTGACAGTCATCTTGCTGGTGCTTTTGGATCATGACAGTACAACCGTGTATTCATACGAACGACATCCCCACGGAATATTCTAGGGGAAGAAAAAAAAGTGCCCACGGGGCAGAAGGTGCGCCGCGTGCTATGTTGAGGATTCGCACGGTGCTCGAATATCGAAGCGGCGTATACTATACCGGGCACTTAGCAGACGACACCTGTCGTCTGCTAAGGAATATCTTGTGGCTGATTCGTACGATCTTCTCTACGGTTATTAGCGGGGCACGAAAAGGCATGACGTTGAGAATTAGCGCTTACAGTGGCAGCAGAAAGCTATGGCGTTTCTCGCATCTTCCGCAGGAGTATTCTAGGGAATATCGCTCGTGTGAATGAACAGTAATAATATAGACACGTCGCATGCATTCATAACTTAGTCCCTGATCGAAATGTAAATAATCAACCAATTTTGTATTGACGAATTTACCATATCCTGTTTTCAGTATGCGGGAAAACATACATCCGAAACTCCAAAGTCGTTGGTGGTGAAAATGCCAAGTTTGGCCAGCAACCATGGCAGGTAAGCTAAGCCACGAACCGGTTATACGTCTTTAGCAGTGCTCAACAACCTTTGTGAATGCATTTTAAACGGACGGTCTCGTACCCGATGCCCCTCTCATAAAGTGTACCATTCGACTGCCCTTTGTTGAAAATGGAATAGTGCGAATTTACTCGACAAAACACGCCACAGTTATTAAACAACCGAATTAAATTGATAAAGATTGCAGAGTATGCCGCGACCTGTGTTGGCAGCAATAAGAACGGTCACGTCGACCTGCGGGAAAGTCCGTGATAGCACGCTCCGTGGTGATAGAATAGAGAAGTCTGCTTTTGCGCGCACTAGTGCATCGGAGTGAGCAGACGACTTTCAGAAGTTACTGGGCACCGCGGCAACCTTCGTACATTTTCTTTCAGTTCTCAGTGTGAAAATCCGCTTTCTGAGAAGTAGCAAGCATGGTGGTTTAGAACAACTATGTTAATCCTCAGAGACAAGTTAAAAGTCGCAGGACAACCCCAACCACAATCACAAATCTGAAGTCGCGGCCATCGGCGCGCGCGTTCGCCGCACACGGTATCGTCCAGCGCACGGAGGACAGCCCGGAGGGCAAGCAGTGTACAAAAAGTAGAAATGCACGGGAGACTCCAGCCTCCCCGAGATCGCGGCTGTTGTAGGACCGCGCGTCTAACAAGAGCTGTTCTTCCTCCCCAAAAGAAGGTGAAATCACCGAAGAAACCCTATAGTGCATATAGCGCGGGGCGGTATACGAACCACAACTTACTGCACAGGCCGTTACTTACATTCTTGATCAAGTATGCACGCTCCCGGAAAGGTAGGTCAAACCTACTGGTTATCGACACCTTGCGTTCAACGTCCTGGAGCAGCGAATCCCAGTTCTCTTGTGCCACGCCCCGTTGGTCAAACACTACCCCCAGGATTCGAAGGGACAGACACTGCTCTATACCGCCCAAGAAGTTGCCACTAAAACCAGCAACAGGCAATGCTAACGCTCGCCAAAAATCTGAAGCGCTTCACACAGGCTATCACTGTCCTTGAGAAAGAGTGTAATGTCATCTGCATACGCAGGTACCACCACCGAACCGCCGCAAGGGAGCGGAAAACCACGAATACCAGGGCAAGCAGCAAGCCTACGTGACAGCGGGTCTATGCACAACACGAACAGCATTGGGGATAACGGGCACCTCTGACGAACCCCACGCGTTATTGAAAACGGCTGCGCGATGTTGCCGTATACAGCTAGTATACGGCTCTTATAGCCATGACCTATTCGCTCCCAATCTAGCAGACAGAAACTTGGTTAAAAGTGGATACAGGATTTATGGAGCGAACTGTACACATTTTCTAAACAGGAATTCTTAACCACTTTGTAACTAGTCCGGAATAAGTCTGTATTCAGCAAAAAAGAATTTTGGACAGAGAATTTCATATCATTTCTTTTAATGCGCCACACTGACCATTCCTTCATGCACCGTACCAGGGGCGGATCTAGGATTTTTCTGAGTGTGTGTGTGTGGGGGGGGGGGGGGGGGGGGGGGGGTCCGCTATGGACAAGTGCCAGGTGCATGCTGGATTGGCCCATTGAACCCTATGTTTAAGTCTGGAACTGAATTAAGTCTAGATCCGCGCCTGCACCGTACCTTGACAGATATTTCAAAATCGTTTCCATCACTGTTGATGCACCACGGGTTGAAGATGTGCACCTGCGCACGCAGAATCCAGGTTCCTTTCTTTCGTTTTGATCAGTACTTTCTTGGTGAAATACTTCGGCGCGTCCGGAAACAATGCTCGAACGGTATCGTCCGTTAGCAGTGTCCTGTCCCTCGGAATTTCAACGTTTTCGTTGCCAATGACATGCCGAAAGGTCCGGAAGTACCGTTCACACACAACGCAGTCAATTGTCAGTTCTTTTTCTACGCGCTCTACGCATTCCCCCTTCTCCGCGGACAATTTCCTTCGGTGGTCAGAACAGCGAGAACTTTTCCTTGCACGATTTGTACGCACCTTTGGAGCACAAAACATATTCGTCCTCTCGATGGCACGGACCCTGCCGTGAAGACTGGATACCCATACTTCGCTAGGTCACAAGCAAAAGCACCAAAAGAGACGCAACCTGCACAAACAAACTTTGAAACAACACACGTCGAGTTGACAAGTAAGCGACTGCTTTCCGCGATCCGACGCGCCTAGTGGTTGCAGCGCCCTCTGCGGCGCCAGAACTGCGAGAACCTGTCCACTGTCATTGCGGTTTGCGCGTCGCTGTCGCATGACGTGTATATGGCGCCCGGTACACTTCTCCTTCTATCCACTGTACCATTTCGAGAGCAAAGGGGATGACTCAACCCAAAGTGCTTCTGCAAGTTACAATTACCATGACAACGACGACGTACCCGCAGGCCGACGTCATACGTGACGTATGCATGACAGAAGCCCAGGTTTCGTCGTCTGCTATTACGGCACGTTTCGACAAATTCCTCGAAGTCGACTTTTTTTTTTTTTTTTCGGATGAAACTTTGATGGTTGTATGTGTACAGTACTCGTGAGGCTAGTTTTGGCTAAGTTTCTGAATCGCACCGGCTGTACGAGACCGTCCATTTAACAAAAGATAAACGTGCCAGTAACGGGCGTAGTGAACTGTAACTGTGAATGAACAGCAACATTGAGTAGAATTGCACGTAATGTGACACAGCCTATATCAGTGAACTGTCTCGCTCTTATTGTTCACAGGCAGCCGTTGTAAAGCGAAGTCTCCTGTCACAGAAAATATCATGCGGCGGTGCACTGGTGCACGAAAGATGGGTGATCACAGCTGCGCACTGTGTGGACAGGTGAGAACATACTCAGTACCGTTACGGCAGCAGCAGTTCCACGAATTATAGGGTCTGTAGGAAGTTCTGTCGTTCTTCAGCTGATGATGTTTATTACCTTCTCGTGCGAACACGCGACGGGATACGAATGAGTAACTACAACTCTACATGAATGTGCATGCATGGTATGAAATAGGATACGATGCCACTTTGAATTCGTCCTTTGGTTTCTCACGTTTCGTTTCTGTGCGAAAAAGAGGTGGTTATGAAAAAGGAACGTCATCGTCATCTTCTTCTTTTCGAAGTTCAAAGACTATATGGGGCCAGTTTCACCAACACCGGTCAAGTGCATAATATCTCCTCTCCCCTCTTCTCCCTCCGCCCCGGGGGTGCACCGAGCCGCCTCTCCAGAGTAGGCTGCCCCACAACATCGGTTAAGAGCTGATCCGCGTTCAAGCATCCCTTATTACGACTCAACCCTCTTTCTCTAACCGGCTTTCTCTCTTAGGCTTTTTCTTCTCTCTTTCTTAGGCAATTTGAGGCTTTGTTTGTATCTGTCCCTTCTATGTTGTTCCAGCCTCAGAACATCAGTTTCTCTCTTGTTCAACAGGTGCCGCTTGCGTCGTTTTCCGTCGTATGAATGTGTGTATGAGTGAGCAAAAAATGTAAGAGCGAAAGGAGGGTGAGTGAGAGTGAGTGGCTGGTTTGTCGTCCCTTCAGATGACGCACCCCGAAAGTCGCTGAAGAGGCGTGTTAGCTAAGCTCAATTGGTAGAGCCCTGGACCGGTAATCCAGAAGATGTGGGTTCGATCCCTACAGCTGGCTAACCTCTTCAGTGACTTTCATCTCTCATCGTTGATTTCTTAGGCAATTTGAGGCTTTGTTTGTATCTGTCCCTTCTATGTTGTTCCAGCCTCAGAACATCAGTTTCTCGCTTGTTAAGCAGAATGAGTTGGGAAGTTCTGAGTCACTCCCCGGTACTCTCCAGATCTTGCCCCTTCGGACTACTAATTGTTGCGGCCCACGCGAAATTATTTTAAGGACAAATGTTTCGCTTCTCGCGGGAATGCCTCCAGAGCTCTCAATGAGTAGTTTCTATCCGAGGACGAGAAGTTCTACAGAGATTGCGTCGAAAGAATGCCTGAGAGATGGGAGCGAGCAGTGGTTCACAATGGAGGCTACGTCCAGGATTAGGTGTACTGACACAAAAAAAGGAAAAATGGCACGACAATGTTTGTTCCTCACAAACGACATTGCTTTCCCAAAGGTCTAATATTAAAAGGACAGTTGTGCTTGGATTTAATATATATGGAGCCAAGACGGACGACTACACAGTGCTCCACTATTAACAAGTTTTACTTGGCGGACAATGCAACATCATTATTCGAAGAATATTACCACAGGCGCCCCCAGCGCCCCACGTGTAGGTCTATATTATCATCGACTCGCGCAAAGATATGATATCTCCTGAGAGCTATAGTGTCAAGGACGCAAACCAGGGGCTCGATGTGCAACGTTTTGTTATGGTCGCTAGAATAGTTTCGTTGCCGGAATACTAGCACCCTCTGTGTATGGTGGAGTCGCCATTTGTAGAAGCGAATGCCGCAAAGCCGCCATGTTGACTCCCACGCTTGTACCGATTTCACTCACTTTTTCAAACCTCGTTTGTTACTCAACTCCAAAATGTAATATCGCTAAGCGAATATATATAGCTACACTTTTGTGAGCGAATCGCGAGCTGCGCGTGGGCGTCATGATGGCGGAAATTCGTTGCACACGACGTGTAAAAATACTTAATGTTAACTCCTGCGCATATTACTTGTTGTGCTGAGCCTTTGAGTCAAGCACTTTCACGTCACGCTGATTGCATAGGTTCGACCTCGAATGCTTTATAGTACCTTTAATTCGCGAATGTTCGGGTGTCATGCGAAAGGTACTGATCAACAGTATCAACAGGTACCAACGGTAGGATCGACAAGTATCCTATAAAATACCATTTGTGGCGGAAAAACGAGGAAAATACGGTTTTTAATCAATCACCGTTCTCATGGAGAGTTGCGGCAGGGCTGGATTATTATGTGCGGAACCAATATTGTGTGTAATTCTTTTTCCGCCTAGAACTCAGATCCCTGATGGTCAACGCCATGTTGCATGCGAACGTTCGACATCACAGCAAGGACTGTTATTGGGCATGTAGTGCCGTGATCTTGAATGGCTCATGATGTCATTAGCTGTTATTGTACATGAACCTACAAAATGGCCGACAACGACGTTGGCTTGGCAACATGCCGTAATTGATTAAGAGAGAGAGAGACTGAGCAGAAGGGGGAAAATGGTCTGATGGAGTTCAACGAGAAACATATATAAGATTATCGGTAGTCATTATTGACTTCGACCTTCTGTTCAGGGTAGATGCATAAGTGCTAGGCGTGTACCAGGAGGCCGTGGAATGCAGAGGCACCTAAGAACTGTCTCGGAGAGATCGCCTCAAAGGTGCGTAGATTGGGGTAATCCGAACGCGTGGCATGATAAATGAGCGAAAGTGAAACAGATTACAGTAAAATAGACACGACGCTGTTAGAGACACGAAATGTTTAAAACACGGGAAACGCTACCTTCGTGCGCACGCAACGCTTTTGAATAAACCTGCTTACACCAGTAGTAAAACCCTCTAATATCTCGAGAAGGTAAACAAGCTGGTTGCCCTTGCGCGGCCTTACGTCTCTACTTTTGTTTCTGATCTACCTCACTCACTCACTTGGAACACCTGCACCATGTGCTATTCTACTGTAACTCAAGAACCTTCACGAAACCCTTCGCAGGACGCCTGCATCGAACCTTCGCATTCGGCTAGGAGAGCACAGCATACGTGACACATCGGAGAGGTATCCTCACGAAGAATACACTGTCAAGCGGAAAGTGGTCAACGAAGGCTTTGACAGGAGGAACTTCAAGAACGATATAGCATTGCTGGAATTGTCACACCCAGTTATATTCAGGGAACACATCATTCCAATATGCTTACCTGAAAAAGGAGAGAATTTCACTGGAGACAAAGCCACTGTGTCCGGATGGGGCAGACTCAAATACGGTACGTACTGACAGAATTTCCAGGCTGTTTCTCGTGTCGCGCGTTACCACAGACGCGAAGTGTGTTTTCCCTAGCTCCGAAAGCTTGCTGTCGCTTCTAAGTTCTACTTCTGCTGAAATGACAGCGCCACCATATTTACGCTCCGGCTCATTGGGCGAGCGATTAAAGCAGGCCGTCAACATTGTTTGGGGAATCGTGTTATCCGATGTTTGTCAATCGGACCAACGCGTTTCGCTTGAGGTTTACAATTCCCGTATTTGAAAATTCTGCTAAAACTTGTATGTAAAATGTAATGCGGAAGGCGAGAACATGACCTGTGAAGAGCATTTTAGCTGCTCTCAATGACAAAGCAAGAACGACAACACGGTCTCCAGGCAAGAAGCCATTGGCTAGCTTCATTTTGTGCATAATAGTCCGTCCTCGTTCCATATCTTAACTTGTCCGTGAAAATGAATGGTGTAATAAAAGAAGGGTCGGTCGGATGACCCATTAGCCATGTCGTTTGCAATGTATGAGGGAGGGAGGTACGAGCTCGTTTCGTCGGAAACATGTGACCCTAACGACATATGCATCTCGCCTTTACTTATTCCAGGTCAATCCTACATACCGAACATACTCCAGAGAGTAGACGTGGAGGTATTGCCTAATGAGGAGTGTAAGCAGTGGTTTAAAAGAAAGGGCCGGCGAGAACAAATCTACGACACCATGATGTGTGCCGGATACCAGGAAGGGGGAAGAGACTCTTGTCAGGTATTCACTTGTCGCTTATCCTATCCTCCAGTTGTCTTAGAAGACGTGACGTTGCGGTCACGACGGCATCAGAGCCTAACAAACAAGCAATCGCCACCATTTCTAATTGAGAGCCACAGTTGCCTCATGAAGTAGCCTTAGGCTTTACTCGACACCCTGTAAGTGACTATGTAGCACCTGCAATTCAGTGCTTCAAATGCCAGAGATTTGGTCACATTGCTAAGACTTGTCGCGGCCGTCAACGTTCCAAATTTGTGCGGGGGAGCATGATTTCAAGGCCTGTACTGCACGTCGTGAGCCAAGATGTGTAAACTGCGATGGTCGTCACACTTCCACGTACGGGGCCTGCGCTGTTGCTAGAGTCGCCCACGCCGCCCACGCCTGGAGAGTACGGCACGGCAGACCGCGTATACATAGCGAAGCTCCTCCGAATCCTGAATTCGTGAAGGCAGCTACTCCAGAGTATCTCCATTTATCATTGTCATCTCGCCCAGAGCGAGAGCATAAGAGCATCCAGCGAACTAATGCTCCCTGTCCAGGGAACTCATATGCAAGTGCACTTTCTAGTCGCAAGATTAGTGAGGCCGACAACTCTGAGAAGGCCAAGCGGAACCCTATACTAGTAGCTGAATTGCAACTTAAGCGGAAAGATTCTCGTGTCAGAGCATCTGCCATTAGTGACCATGCAACGACGTCGTTGACCTGTTTTATCCCTCTACTGTTTGCCGCCCTACGGGCTATCCTCCGAGATCTTCCGAACTGAGCTCGCATCGCGGAAGTCCAAGCCCTTCTTGCGATGGAGCACCTCTTCAATGTAACTCAGAATGACTAGTCAAAAGCTCACCACGATATTCCAGTGGAACTGCAAGTGATTCAATCACCCCCGAAGTTCAGTGCAGTTGACATCGAGTTTGAAAAACTGCGCACGATTAGGCGTCGAGCGGAACGCCGCTTGCGAAGAGCAGGTCAGCAGGATGACTACGTAGAGCTCTGTCGCATTCGCCGCATCGTGCGCCGACATCAACAGCGCTTTTCGACCTGAAACAAATCTACGACCTGGCGGTCCTTCTGTGGCACTCTGTCCCCGTATACTCCCACAGGGCGTATCTGGCAAGTGGTGCGGAGCCTAGGTTCGCCCGTCACACAGCACTATCCTTTCCGGGCGCTTGCATTGCATCGCGGAGTCGACGGAACCTCAATTGGGAATGACTTCTGCAAGGTCCTATCGCTGCCGCCGGTAGCAACTTCGACCCAGCTGCACAAGATGTCGGAGCGCTCTCTTGAGTTTTCAATTGATACGGATGATTTGGCCGCTGATGACGCGCTGAACTATGCCTTCAGTATTGCGGAATTACGTACTGCACTCCTCCGCTATAGAACCAAGTCCTCCCCGGAGCTGATGGTATATCCTACCAGTCGCTTGCAAACCTGGGACAAAAGGCTACGACTGCCCTTCTGACTTTCATTAACGAAATATGGTACACAGGCAAAGTATGTATAGTATAAGTATTATATGCCGACGATATCTGCATTTGGTCATCCGGTTAGCAGTGGCCTGCGCTCCAATGAAGACTACAGGACGCTATCGATAAGCTTTTCAGGTACCTAACGCAAAGGGCTATGAACATTTTTAGAGAACGGACTGTCTTCCTACCTTTCACCCGTAAACTTCTGCCCTGCTTCACTCTGACCCTGAACGGAGAGTCCTTTGCAAGGGTTTCCCACCACCGATTTCTGGGGGTTATGCTCGACCGTTCTCTGTCCTGGAACGCCGAAGTGAAACAGCTGAAACAACAGGTAGACTCACGTACCAGCGTTATAAGGTATCTTTCGGGGTGCCGATGGGGCACGGCATGCCACTCCATGTTCGAGCTTCATTCCTCTCTGGTGAGGCAAATGCTTGCATATCACGTACCATTCCTTCATGGCGTATGTCCCACATCGGAGATTTCCCTGCAACGTGCCCTAGCAAAGAGTACTAAGCTCTGCCTAGGCGTCCCGCGGGCAACCTCCAACCGCGCAGCCATTGCTGAAGCTGGAGAGCCACCTATATCTGTGTTGCGAGTAACCGAATCGCTCAGGCATTATACCCGTTTGGTGTCTCGACATGTCAAGCATCCGTTGGCCCGCTGGATTCGTTCGCGAACAAGGTCGAGCATTCACCAAGCTCTGGCGCCCTACTTCCAAGAAATACCTCGGTTCAAGCCTCTGCCTGCAGCTCCCATTCCCTCCTGGACGCTGAAACTCACTCCAGTGTCACCAGAGGTGCCAGGCCTCAAGTCAAAGAAGGATACTCCAGGGCCTGTTGTAATACAGGTTGCACGGGATGTGGTTGCTCAGTACTCCGATTTCCAGCGGATATTTACAGATGCGTCCACATTACAAGCGTCGTCCACATGCGCGCTCGTCATTCCGTCATCGGGAGAGCACTGTGCGATACGTCTGTCTCACAGGACTTCCTCAACCGCGGCAGAGCTCTACGCCGTCGAAGCATCACTCCTACACATATAGCATCAATAGAAACCCCGACTTCATGGGTTATTTTCTCTGATTCAAAATCTGGTCTCAAAGCAATGCAAGGTTCGATGACATCCTCACTTGCGCCGGTCGTCTACAGTGTTATCGCAGCATATAACTCTGCCGAAACAAAGGCTCACAACATCATCATCCACTGAATTCCAGGGCACTGCGGTATCAGTGGAAATGAGAAGGCGGACCAGGCCGCTCGAATTGCTCACCATAAAAGAACTACTCATAAAATCTACTTCACGCAATCCGATTCGAAGTACTTGCTGGTCTCCTTACGTAGTCGCCTCTCTAAAGCCACGTGGACAGGCGACGTCATGAATCACTCGTTCCTCGCGCGAATCGACCCCAACTACACCTACTGCTTCCCATCGAAGATGCCAAGGTCATTAGAGTCCGTCATCTATCGCCTGCGACTCAACGTCCCGTTCGCAGCAGCATTCCTTCATAAGATAGGTGTCGTTGGATCGCCGAACTGTTCAACTTGCGGAACTGTGGAGGACACGGAGCACGTGCTGGTCACCTGCCGACCCAAACAGCACAGCGCGTCGGGAAAACTTCGGTCCGACGGCGGTATGAGATACTATAGTACCGGGGCCCAACATCAGACCGGTACCGGGTTTTGCAACACCTGAAACACATCGGACCAAAATTGGGGCTTGGTACCAGAGCCCGGTGCGAACCCGACTGGTCCCAGGTACTGAATAGGAGCCTTCCCTCCCCTTCCTCGTCGCCCTCTTTTATTTTTAATTTTTCGCTTTTAAAGCTAGATTTTCATCTCAAACGAGGTACACTTTCTGAACCGAGCGATAAAAGGAAAACTGACTATTTCTGCAGTACTTACTGGATTGAAATTGGCCGCAATTTCAGTACCGCCAGTTTTCAACGTGCCACAGGAAAAAAACTTTCCTCCTACGGCTGTTCGGAAGGTGTTCTGCATCCAAAAAGAACAAGACGCTCACGTGACGCTCTCATTTATTATTAGGTATAACAAGAGAAGCAGATTGACTATAAGTGACTACATATTTTCCAGCCTAGCGAAACGGCTAAAAGGCAGCACTCGTCTGGACTCAGGGGTACTGGCTTGTCAAAAGGAAAGTATAATGAAACACCCTTGCAGGATCCAAGAAGACTCCCTGCAGCAATATAACCAAAAGTAAAAAAATAGTCACAGTAAAAGAGGTAAAACGACACGCGGCGACAACCATATACAAGTCAAATGCAGTTGGGACAGTTGAAACACGGAGAAAATAGCAGAACAGCATTTAACCGAGGCCAACGCTGTCCCACAAAGTAAAAATGAAAGACGTTGCGGGGTAAAAGGTTAATGAGAGTACATCGTATGTCTGGGTTCATCTTATCGAACTGATCATCTGCTCCCAAACCAGTTTTTTCTCGGGATGTTCGTCTATGTGTGACGTTTGGGATAGTTTGTGGAATTTGTGGACCACTTCCTGGTAATGTACGGCGCGTTTGCATCACGAACGGTGATCCCAATTACCTCATCTGCGTTAGCACTCATGAAAACTCACACTTAATCCGCATTTGGAGAAAATACATCTTTTATCTGCGAACCAACATTTTCAAACACGTGAAACTTGCAAATGGTGGCGTTCGGGAATGAGGAATCATCATTCTGTAGCGTAAAATAGTTGGCTGAGTCAAAGTGCCTACTGAATCCCAGGAAAAAATCTGGAGTGGGACCACTTCAAAGTGGTTTATTGGACACGTCTCGCTTTGAGTGTAGGACCATTTAGTGACTGGGACCAGTTGAAAGTGGAACCACTTTCACCTGAAGTGCAACTAGTGGAACGGATCCATTGGTCCCCTCTGCAAGTGTCCGGGATCTGGCCACTTGGCAGCTGGGACCACTGAATGCATAACCGAAAATAATACGTGGAAATGCACATATTGCTCAAGGAAATATACTGTTTATTCTGCTGAAAGCATACACTAAGCAGAAAGAAAAAATCAGTGCATCTCTATACATACGTACTACATAGTGTAAGTCTGATCACTCACTCTGTCTGGACAAACCGTATGCCTGGCTGTGCGATGCACTCACGGATCACAGGGAGCTTTACGTTTTATTGCCCACCTCACATCTTCTATTTTCTCAGAGAAGATAACGCATGACACTCCTGGTTTCCATGCAGGTCGCGACATATACCCCTTTCCTCTTAACGATACGTTCGGAATCTGTATCTCTTAGAGTTCCCCCTAAGTTTCTAAAATAAAACATCTAATTAATAGTAAGTAAAAAATCACGGTCATCACTCATACCTTCGAACATCAGAATCACAACCACGTGCAGTCCGGTTGGCGTTTCACCGTCCGTTTCTTGTGAGAGCTCTTCCGGGAAATCGACAATGTGTTGTGCAAGGACCACTGTCATCGCATTGTCTTACAAAGCGCACTAAAACACACGCAAATACTGCACAGAAGTTAAACGATCCTTCCTACGGCAACCGAAGACAAAACGAACTCACCGCAACGCATCCAACTCCCAACTGTCACTCTCGACTCTCACCCTCTCTGCTCTCGCGTATCGCCGTTTGAATTTGTAGCCGCCGTGGCGCCTACATGGTTCAGCATTGCATCAACCTCTGCATGGTAAGCTTGGAGGTCCTAAAAGTGCGTTTGCCTGCTCTGTATGAGGCACGACCACGTGATATGCCATCGGCATGGTGTCGGGGAATGAACGGGGTGAAATCCTACGATTTATCTTTTTTTTAACATCTACCACGTGATCACGAATCGGGTGACTATCGGGGATTTGTCGGGAAGCGACCTCACAATTTTTTCCTCTCGCATTTCTTCGTTCTCTTGGTACTGGGACACTATTGGCTTAGCTTCGGGCTCCTACATTCGATACCGGCCTTTGTAGAACCAGTAGCTGCCGTTGCCTTCCCAACCTTATCCATCCCGGTTCTCTGTACTGCTTGGGGACGCTTCAACTCTAGTCGGCGAACACACTTCACGCGAAACTTGACAACCGATCATTTAGTGTTGAGTAGGTACTGGGGAGCTGGCCAGGGCAGCAACAGCAACATGCGCTGTGTGCACTGACGACCTACCTCAAGGACATACGTGGTGATATAATCTTTTAACTCATTCAGTGCTTTCACACGTCAAGTGTCCTGGAACAGCTGGTCGCACCACTGCGACCTACGTTTCCATTTTTTTTTTCTATTTCTATTTCTATTGAGAGCCACGTGACAGAAGCGGTGCGTACTGTCGTAGAAAATAGAAGGCCACTACTGCTATTTGTGGTTCCTCTTTCGCACAATGTACGGAGCATGGTTCGGTTGGTACAGCGCACTACTCAGCCCTACAACGATAGCAGCTGAAAAGCCGTTATCATATGTATAAGTTGCAGCCGCAGTCACTGCCGAGCACGCCTGTTTAGTGACTTATGTATTGACGTCAAAGGAAGCAGCTGGATCGGCTGGCTGGATCATTAGAAAAGTCTCACGTGCTTCTCCAAATCAAGAGTGCGCAGTTGAACTCCAATATAATTTAGTGTATGTAGCGATAACTAGTGTCAGTAGTGAATTGTAACTGGTGTTGATAGACCCTTAAAGGGAGACTCCGCACCAAAAACGTGTTGAGGTAACAGTGCGACATAAATCCCTACCGTATATTTCAGTGAATACAATTTCTCATCCCCAAGTGGCACAGATAATTCGAAAAGGAATATTTTCGTTTCAGTGATTAAGCGCCACGGAAAACTAGTCTAGCAACACTAGGCTTGATGAAAGATGGAAGTCACTGAAAACGTTAGCCAGCTGTAGGACTCTACCAATTGAGCTAAGCTAACACACCTCCCCAGCAACTTCCAAGGGTGCGTCATCTGAAGGGACAGACCAACCACTTTCTCACTCATCCCCCCCCCCTTTCACTCTTACATTTTTCTCACTCATACACACATTCATACGACGGGATCGACGCAAGCGGCATCAGTTGAACGTTGAGTCCTACATTGTCCTACAGCTGGCTAACCTTTTCAGTGACTTCCATCTTTCAACATTAATTTCTTAGGCACTTGAAGCTTTGTATGTATTTGTCCTTTCTATGTGTTGCAGCCTCAGAACATCAATTTCTCAATACACACTAGACTTTACCTCACCGGTATTCCTCGTGTACGGCTCTCTGTAGGTTCTGCTTTTACCGCCGGCGAGTATTTTAGAACGAAATCGAGAAAGCAAATGACTGGTCATCCGTGGTGCACAAAGAAGTTACAGGGCCCACAGGGCCAGGGAAAACAGGCTGTGGCCCACACGAGACTACTGGTGACGCCACGCGGGGTACAGGAGGTAGTGGAGGGAACGCTCAGGAGTCTCGGTTTAGTTTTGAGCTTCCCAGCTCTCTCAGCAACTGACGAGCCCCTGACTGCCAAACCGACTTCATTTCTCATTCGGAAGAATGTATCGCACTTATTTACACAGCCATTACAATTGTCCCGAGGTCCCCCTTCAATATATTTAGTATGTAATATATTACATGTTATTTTCGTACATAGAAAAATGAAATTCAGAAAAATAAATACGAAAGATAATTTCTTTATCAAAGCAGGAGAAAACAGGGGGATTCCTAATCCACTAGCAGACCACTAGTCAGGCGACAAATAAAAAATATCTCATCGATATCGGCGCTCGACCGTAGCGACCAAATACCTTCGAAACAGTTTGCGTCCAGAATCGTGCTGAGAAACAGCCACCCGCGAATTTCTTATGCGGACAAGCTCACTAAATGTCTTCTCAAAACGTTCTCTGCATTGAAAGAATGCATGGACTTGTACATATTCACAAGTGAGATAGAAAGCCCCAGCGTTGCATCCACTGTATCTCTTGACTTGAGACTGACTTGAGGACCTACACACTTATATCTCTTTTCAGGGCGACTCAGGCGGTCCTTTGACATTCAAGAAGAACGAACGCTTCGTTCTTATTGGTCTTGTGTCTTGGGGAGTCCAGTGCGCCCTCCCTTCACTTCCGGGTGTGTACACGAGGGTCTCGGAATATGTGGACTGGGTCAACATCTACGTCAAGTAAGGACCTTCCGAAGATGCCATCTATGAGAAGGACGTCGCTAAATTCATGTGTCATGCTAAATTGTATCTGCGTGAATTTGTGTCCCAGGAACAGCTCAAATGACGCAGTGCACACGTGACTTCATTTGGTGGACTTCGAAATATGAAGGGCGTGCAGCAGCGCAGTCTGGGCCCACCGTCGTCGGCAGGTGGACACCATCGCGTGGAGCAGGTCTGTGTGCTCGTGGCTCCCGCCTTCCTTGTTCGACACACTATGGAGTTTTCCGTGGAGCATACAGCCGACGCGTGATCGCCTCCATGTGTAGAACATTACTCCGACGAATATCTGCCCATACTGCACCAGTGTGGAGACCAACCGTCATGTACTCTTCGAATGCCGCATAGCCCGCATATTCTGGCAGCTAGTCAGGCGGCATACAAACATTATGTGCCCAATGCCCCTTGACCGCAGACGTGCCAGCCAATGGTACAGTGTGCTTGTAACGGCTTGTGGGGTGCCAGATGCAAGGCTGTGGCGCAGCGTAGGCGCGACGTCCCGATCTTCCTACTCGTGCGATCTTTGCGGGTACGCGTCGTCAGCCTCCTCCAGAGGGAACTGTTTGAGCTAGGAGAGGGTGGTTTTGTGCGCCGTTGGGGTCATCACCCTTCTGTCCGCGCTGTCGGCGGTCTCGTCACCATCACTGGTGACCCGCCATAAGTGTATTCATATTTTGTACATATTTTACGCCAACCCATGGTCATCCATCATTCATTGCCTCTCATTTGTTAATAGCCGCATTTTCCATCGTCCTGTATCGTGTATCTTGTGTGTGCGTTATGCTCGTTGTATAGTACCCGTGTGAAATTCGTTCAGTAAATCTCCCTTTCCCCCCATACCCCTCATGAAGGGAAAGAGGCCTGGCATTTGCGTTTCCACGTGGTCCCGAACTTGATGGTCGCAGATAACACACACCAGTCCCGCGGACGCCCATGGGACTGCCACCTTTGGATCATGCGGCTGTTCCTGGGACAGCATCACTTCGTCCCTTGCCCATCCCTACAGGCTCCGAGTGAACCTTCGAAATGGGCCTTTCGGAAGTCCAGGGGATGCATTGTTGGGATATTCTCAGGATGAACGTGGCTTTATTTCGGATGTTGCATACCTGGCTTGTTGCTTTCTAAATCAGCTGTTCTGCATTCCAGTTACTACTACGCATGGTTTAGAGCTTGTACGCATGTACATCATGATCATTTGCTTTCGAGGAATCTTGTATTTTCCATAGAAACTGAATACCTTGCATAGAAAGCAAGAAAATAATACCTGACGTTGCTTTTAGAGTGTTTGTGTTAGAAACATGCGGTACCTTTATGTTGTATCTGTTTCTTACATGTACAACAAAAACAGCAATCAGGATTCGTTTTATCACCGTTTGTGAAGAGCTTCGCAAACAGAGTGGTAAAACAACAACTAGTGTCATTTTTGTTATTTCTGTAAGGAGCATATTTAGCATAAAAGTACTGCAGGTTTCCAACACAAACACTCTAAAGGTAATGTCAGCTATTATTTTATCGTTTTGTTTGTGAAGTATACAGCTTACATAGAATGTACATTGTACGTTTCCATAAAAGCAGATGTTCATGATCAGCCATGTGGCGTCGGAACTATTTTTCCACTGGGGGAGCGGAAAAAAATGCTACCATCATCATCATAATTTATTTTTCTTGAGGGCTCATTCAGGCAATACAGGGGTGGTACACAAATTGAAAACGTGCTCCTTGCAAATTACGACATGCGCATACTTGTACAGTAGACCTAAATTAACATTGCTGAAGTAATGTGTATGAATATGTCAGTGAGAAGATAATGTTAATATAATTACAAACATAATTTACATATCTGGGGGAGCCGTGCTACCTCATCTGTAAATGAGGGGGAGCCGTCGCTCCCCCTGCTCCCCCTGTTCCGGCGCCCCTGGCCATGACCAGAATTCAGGGACAC